>NC_136522.1:53695791-53890791 GCF_053919585.1 Euprymna scolopes | reverse complement strand
CCAAGGCAAGATTTGGCGCATTCAAATTAAACAGGATTACAAAGCATGTAGGCGGCCAAAAACAATATGGCGGTTTTACGTGGAAAATTTCTCACAGTACGTGAGTGTGTAAACAGCCTTGCAAATTTTAGGAAATAGTAAATAACTGATTAAGTAATATTTAGCAGTGAGACCATTTCAAAGCTAATCTATAAAAAAATGTACTCCCCACTCACACACGTTTTGGAATGTTTCTAATTATGTTTTAAAATATAAATTATTTAATTGGAATTCATTATTGAGATGAGTATTATTTGTTGATGTTTTTTTTTAATGCGGGCTATTATTCTCATATTTCTTAGTTGTTTTTCACGACGTTTCGGTTAACTATTCCTCCGGCCTTCCTCATGTGGTAACGTCGACAGGATAGGAACTCCTGCAGTCTGGTGAGACGACAACAACTATGGATAGCAGTAATTGCTGAGGATACAATTAGGAGATTTGGAGTTCCTATCCCGTCGCGGTTACCACCTGATATAGGCCAGAGGAATAGTTGGCCGAAACGTCGCGACACAACTAAGAATGATGAGAATATTAGTCCGCATTAAAAATAAAAATTAATGTTTTGGAACTTATAGCCCCAAGCCGACAACATTCTTTCTTTCTATCTACAACCCCGGTTACATACCTCGCTACGTTGCCAAGAAGTTGTTTTTTTTTTACATGGAGGTCACCACCTATCAATGCCTGGAAGCCACTCGGGGATAAGGGTTAGTGCGTGTACAGTAATCAATGGGATAGCATCCTAGTAATTGTTAGTATTAGAAATTTGATAAAGTGTCTTACTTAAGGGGGCGGTTTGTCAGGAGTTTGTTCATGTTAGACTTGAAGACATCCAAGTTCTGGTCAGGTGGCAAACAGGCAAACGGAAGGGAGTTCCACAATCGTGCACTTCTAAGAAAGAAGTTCTGCTCATGGGATCTACGTTTTGATTTAGGCACAGATAAAGAGTATGGAAAATTAATGTCAGTGGTTTCAGTCCGACGGATTTATTTTGTGAAAGATTGGCGAGAGGGGACCAGACATTGGAGCTCAGACGAGCACTTGCCATGAAAATAACGATGAAACAATGACAGGCTCGCAACGTCTCTTCTGTGGGAGAGAGGCTGCAGGGAAGAGAACAGTGCATCCCCCACTAAGTCACGAAGTCTATTTTGCAGTCTGTCAAGGCAGGATACGCTTTTTTTTAGCAGCTCCTGTCCAAATGTGGCAGCAGTACTCCATTATGAGGGTGGTCTTATTTTACGTTACATTTATATAAATATCAATTTGGGATCCTGACATCCGATTGCCCAAACGAGTCTTACATCTTTTATGGGGTGTGTGTAAAATGTTATTTTCCATTGATGATAATAATCATAAATGTTTACTGATTTCAAATTAGCAATAAAAAAAGTAAACTCTATTAATAATAGTAATAAGGACATGGTAATATCTTACAGGTTAAAACTGCGCATACATTATGACGCGTGTTAATAGTAAAAAATGCCAACATTTTGAAATCTACATGGATATAAAACTCTCTTTCGAGGTGCCTTCAACAAGTTTTCCGACTTTTTGTACAGGCTTTTAAAATTATTGTGCACGCTTGAAAATTCAGTAAATTATTTCTATCTTACTTATGAGATGACTGATCCTTTTTCCATGATTTTAGGTTAAAATGAACAGCTACACCAGGGATTGGAACCTACGCTACGAAAGCTTGATTATCAAACTTGGTTGGCCCTGTCGGTGGGGCATTAGAATACGCCGACTGCCCCCCCCCTGCAGAGGGTAAAAGTCCCTCAATGGGGGTCCTGGATATGACCCAAAACTATATCCAGTGATGAGGCCCTAGCTTGTGGGCTTTGGGGTGTGTGGAGCCACCCTTTAAATACGATTGCTCCCAGATCCACTCTGACGCGGAGTGGTAGTACCTGTTAGGGTCCCAACCATGGTCCCAACCATGGCTTAAATAGAAACCGACGTGAAAACAGCAAATATATTCTATTAAAAAAAAAATTCTTCAAAATCACTGGATTCGATATTAAATAACCCGAAAAGGGTTGATATGCCGTAAAACAAAAACAACCAACCAACCAATCAAACTTTGTGAGTTTCCAAAATGCAATCAGGACGTGCGGACACTTTAGATTAACGATATTCAATATTTTTAACTTGGGAATAATGCCACAAACCCGTATGAAACGCTTCAGCTCGCTTTTAGACAATCTTGCATGAATCGAGTATCAGTTTTTAAGTGGCATAAAAGGCAGGAAGGGGGTCTGTGACGAATGATGAGAAGCTTGGAAGCGTATGCCAGACAAAATACCAGAGTTTATTGGTCAAATAATAACATTTCATGGATAATGACGGTTGTGTGCGTATAGAGACAATTAGTGCACAGATTGATGTCAGTGTGGGAACTGTAAACACCATTCTACGCGAGGAATTGAAGACGCGGAAGATTTGCGCGAATGCGCTAGTCAACAACGCCATCCTTGTCAAAGACTATTGATGCGCATCAAGAACGTTCCTCAGCCTCCCTGATGCGCATCAAGCATGTTCCTCAGCCTCCCTATAGTTCACACCTTGCCCCCGGCGACCCTTGGTTATTCTCTAAGCTCAAGGAAAACTGTATAGATTGCCGATATGCGACAATTGGAGAAATGAAAGAGGCCGTGACGAGAGTCATCGATACGTTCAAACAGGAGGACTTCTATGGGGATTTTTAAAAAGTGGTTGGAACGGTACAACAAGTATATTGCAGTCGGAGGAGATTACTTTTATCAATAAAAGTGCACATACTAAAACAAGTATGTAATAAAAGTATGTCAATAAAAGTCTACCTATACTGATGCGGAGTAAACTCCGAAACATGCATGTATATAAACGGCTTTATATATATATATATATATATATATATATATATATATATATATATATATATATATATATATATATATATATACGCACGCGTGTGTGTGTGCATATTCATACATGTGTAAGCGTCGGCACGTACGTATGTATGTGTGTGTAGAAGTGCGAACGCTGTTCATTCACTAAACAGTTGATTTATATTCAGAAAAAAAAGGTGTTTCTACTCAAAGTTTTGTTTTTTCTGTATTGAACTCTTTGTCCATTGAAATTTGTTTTCTTCATCTTAATCTTACACAGAAATTTGTTTGGGGCAATTCAAATGGTTGCAAATAAACCAGTGGGCTGCAGGTTAGAACATAGGTCTTCGATCGTTTCTTTTTTGTTTTGTTTTTTTGCTGGCTGATAAGTGGAAAACATGTGAAATTTGTATGTGTATATATATATATATATATATATAAAGATATATATATATATAAAATGGCACACACACACACACACACACATACGCACACATATACAAGTTAGAAAAGCATTACATCCAAGGCATGAAAATTGTTGAACAAAATGTTTTTACTATAGGCTTTAAAAATAAAGCTATAAGTTCAATTTGAAATTTATTTATCTTCAAAGTGCACTTTTATAAATTTTACTAAGTAAGGTATAAAAATTTAATTTAAATTGAATCAAAAAATTACCTTGGATTTATTTTATCTAATGTAAATTCTGTTGCACTTTAAAAAAATCATTGAAAATTTTATATCTCTATCCTCAATTGCTAGATGAAAGATAATATCTAAAGTTATCTCTGTTTAGGCGTTTACAAGTGTATGGAAATATATATATATATATATATATATATATATATATATATATATATATATATATATACTAGCAGGGTAACCAGCGTTGCCTGGGTTGACATAAAGTTCCGTTTGAAACACACCTGTATACTTATCATTTTCATCATTGGCAACGTGGATACCCCCACAATTAAAATAAAAAACGGATGAAAACATGTGAACGTAATCGCCCCAAAACAGAAGAAGTATTTGATACCCTCTCCACCAGATATTTCGGCAGAAGGGTTACAAAGAGAAGAAAGTATTCTCCGGATATTGAGCCATTGAAAGACCCCCCCCAAAAAAAAATAAAATTATTAAAAATATATCATTGCAACTTTTGTTTCAATAAAAATAGCAGCGAATGCCCGCGCGATCGCAAAAAAAAAGAAAAACAAAATTAATTCCAAAAACAAATGAAATTTTTCGTCATTTTAGATTTCTAATGTAATCCTCCCCCTGCCCTCAAAAAATGATTTTTTTTTTTTTTCATATTTTGGGGTTCGTTCTGTTTATAAAATTGTAAGGTGAAAGTACTGAATGGTCTCATAGAAATGAATTAAGCTATTTTATGTTTCAAATGTAATTCCCCCCCCCCACCACCACCACGAAAAAAAAATGTTTCCCCCCTCGTCCACGATTGACAAACTTGAAAAAATGATAGAGATAACATGTATGGTTGAACGCTTTGTGGCAAAAAATGAGTGCTCATTTTACGTTAAATTTATATAGAAAAACATTCCCCCACAGTAAAATGTTATTTCTTTTTTAATGTCTTATTTCATATTATTTATAAAGACTGCTTAAACGTATTAGGCCCCCAATAAGCAGGTCTTTATTTTTATTAAGGGTTAAATGACGCTAAGTCACGTCGTAAAAATTTATAAAGACTGCTTAAACGGAATAGGCCCCCAAAAAGCAGATATTAAATAAATTATAAAGAAAAGCTGTTTTCCAGGCAATTAAGCACACGTGCTATGGTATAATTATTATAATAAATCCTGGACAACACCGATTAAATTTTATAAACAAAACAAAAAAAAAGGATGATGGATTTTGCTCACATAGAAAAATTACCCTGTGTCTGACTAACTCTGGCTTCGTGGGGATTCAAGTAATGAGGACATTCCTTTACAATTACCACTTTCATCAGTTTTCGGGGGCGCTAAACTCGAGAATAACGTATAAATTTACGACAGATGAGTGGGTGCATTTCTCCATATTCTATAAACTACTTATTTCCTGGAATTTTTAACGTTAGTGGTAATTTTAAAAGATTTTCCGAGGTTGGAAAGAAAGCCCCCCCCCCCCAAAAAAAAAATGGTGGCCACAAAGTGGATGCTCATTTTTCGTTAAATTATTATAGAAAAGTGATCCCCTAGTTTTTTAAACTAACATTTTTTTTTATATCTTGGAAACTGCTCGTTTGCCGTAATTTTAAACGTTATTTTCATATTTAGCGCCCCCGAAAACCTATAAAAGTGGTAATTTTAAATAAATTTTTTTGTGGGGGTGGAGTGATTTTTCATATTAACCTTTTTCTCTAACATATAAAAAAAAATGTTACTTAAAAATTAAGAATAAGCGAAAAAAATTTCTCCGAATTAAAAATAAAAATCATAATTCAGCTTAGAAGAATATTTCGAAATGAGAACAAATCAATTACAGAAAATATTTAATAACGGGCTCCTCCGTTTAAAATATTTTTTTTCAATTAAACTATCACAGTTATTTCCTTTTTTGTTTCTGGTTTAGAAATTAAACGATTTCAGATTTCAGATAAAATAAGTTAAATCAAATATAAATTGAAATTTAAATAAACTAAATAATTATTTTTTAATTAGTACAGTTAAAACAAATCTATTATGTCGAATAAGTAATATCATCGAGCTAATTAGTTAAATAGATTTAATTTAATGTGATATGCTAATAACCGTACCTCAATCAATCAATATATATATATATATATATATATATATATATATATATATATATATATATATATATATATATTACATATATATTACATATATATATATATATATATATATATATATATATATATATTACATATATATATATATTACATATATATATTACATATATATATATATATATATATTACAAAATTGTCGTCTTGGTAGGAGTTTTCTCGAGGAAAAATAAAACATACTTTACGTGGGTTAATTTTCATCGTCCGGACGTTCTTTTACCCGCCGTTCATCCCAAATATTCATCCATCTCTTCATACAATATTTATCGGAACACCCTGAAACTCGGGGAAAATACTCCGAAGTCTCGGCCGATGATTGATGATAAATTACCGGAACGTGACATAACGTGCCAGGGTATCATTATGACGTCACTTTCATATAAGTAATGCATGAAAAATAGCCTTCTTCTCTGGGTCATGATTCTACGATGGATATCTTGGAGGATGAAGTATCGAAACCTTGCAATTTATCGCCGTTTTTCCCATCATGCATTTCGTTTTGGTCAAGATATCTCCTTAAAACCTGGACAAAATCATGTAAGGAGAAAGAGATATGATTCATCGAATTGATAAATTATATTTATCTACTCTTTTATAAAGCTTATATATTACCAAACTTTATTTAGGTGCGCATAAGGGTGACGTCATAATAGAGGGAAGAGAATTGTTCTTTTTCAAAGGCCAATATTTTTTTTTACTCTATTCACCCCAGACAAGGAATACGGTTTGGTTTGGTTTGGTTTGGTTGTTTCTTTTACGGCATATCAACCCTTTTCGAATCCAGTTATTTTAGAAAACAGTTTTTATGCTGCTTTATGTTCTTTATATCTTCAAATATTTATTTGTAGAGTTCGGTCTGGTTGTTTTACGGCATATCTACCCTTTCCAGTTCATGTTATATTAAGATATTTTGTAGTTTTGTTTTTTTTTTATTCTTCAGGCTTTTTGTATCTTCAATCGCTAGTTTGTGGTGTTTGGTTTGGTTTGGTTGTTTTATAATGAATTTTATCGTTTTTGTTCTCTGCCCTGCAGAACATGAATGAGTTTTGTCAATGGGAGAGGGAAAGGGGTTGCAGTATTAATGTTTGGTAGATTTTAAGTTAGAAAAACAGTCAGGAAAAGAGGGAAAATGTGTGTTGTTGCTTTTGTTTTTGTTTTGCAGAACATAGTTAAGTTTTGCAAATGCAATTCTCTATCTGTATAAAAGCCAAGTACGTCCAAGTATGGAGTACTGCTGCCAACATCTTGGCAGGAGCTGCTAAAAATAGCCTATCCTGCCTTGACAGAGTACAAAATAGACTTCGTGGTTTAGTGGGGGATGCCCTTTTCTCTTCCCTGCAACCTCATTCCCACGAAAGAGACGTTGCGACCCTGTCTTTGTTTTATCGGTATTTCCATGGCAGGTGCTCGTCTGAGCTCCAATCCCTCGTCCCACCTCGCCAATCTTTCACGAGAAACACCGTCTGGCTGAAACTACTGTCAATAATTTTCCCCATTCTCTATCTATGCCCAAATCTAAACGTAGATTCCATGAGTAAAGCTTCTTTCTTAGAACTGCACGCCAGTGGAACTCTCTGCCGCTTGCCTGTTTCCCACCTGACTACAACTTGGACGTCTTCAAGTCCAACATAAACAAACTCCTGACAAACCTCCCCCTTAAGTAAGATACTCTATCAAAACCCCCAATACTAATGATTACTACAATACTATCTCATTGATTACTGTACACGCAATAACCCTTATCTCTGAGTGGCTTTCGGGCTTTGATAAGTGGTGACCTCCATGTAAAAAAAAAAATGAAAAACAAAAAGCAGCAATTTTTAGAACATTTCGTCGCAGGAAGCCACTATCTTCAGATAGCCTGATCTAGTATCAGCAGTCAACGTATATGGTCTCTTGCACGTAAAGGCTAATCTGTCAGACCATGTATACAAGCGCACTTTGTAGGGAGATGTTTGTTAAAATTACATTTAAATTTTTGCATGCTAGTAGAGTGAGAAAAGCAGGAACATCCAAAGTCAATCAGTTTGAAGGCAAAGGCCATTAGAGAAGGCTACGAACCTATCCAGTGAAGGGGTGCAATTTTGATGATTGTCATATTAGTCGGGGATATTTACTTGTGCAGGTATACGTCTTCGATTCCGCAAGAGCGAATTTCATAAAATATTTGTAAAAAAAAGCACAGGGATTCATCATTCCGGCGAGGGGAGAAAGGGCGTGGAATTTTGTTGATATTTCGGAACCTTTTATATTGGAGACCTATTTTGGACTCTGTTGTAGAGGGAAAATACTATATGTATCAATAATATTTCATCTATAGGGGAATAGTGGCTGTGTAGAGATACAGGATATTGTCAGGTATAAGTATTTTCCTAGCAGGGTAAAGAAAGTGCCTTCCTTCTTTGTATTATTCTAGAACAGTAAGGTAGGACAACCTTTTTGAGGCAGGGTTGGCAATGTCGATACGACTCGAAAGAATATTAAAACACTTTATATATAATCTATATATGACACAGCGAAAACCCTAGTTTCACCTGTACATACGTGTAGTCCTAGGTGGTTCCAATAGCGTAATCTCGGTCGCTTCTACGATGACGGGATTGAAGTGAGATTCCTGTAATTCTGGCTTCGACAGCAACTCGCATGTAAAGAGCAAAAATATGAATAATGGGGATATGATTCCTATGATTTCGTCGATCGTTTTTATAACCACAAGTTATAATAACCAACCAATCAGAAGCTTTAAAAGTTACTATTAAAAAAATGTCGAATTTTGGATTCAATAAGGTCGCCATCGTCTCTGTCACGGACCTGCATTTTACTGCCGCCATCTGTGTTCAGCATAATGTCTAAGCGCTTAACATTAAGTCATACTCTGATTATCATTGATTGGCTAATTAGGTGATTCCACAACAGAAATTATTTTTTTCCATTACACGTTTTCCTATACAGGCCAAAACGACAGCCTTGATCTTAAAGTCAATTCGAAGAAAAAAACATTATTCGACATGTAACGATTCTCTTCAAAAACAATATTATTATTAACTAGCAATATCCGTTAACCGACTTTGCCCGGTGGAGAGATGACACATCCAGAACAGACTTGGTAAAGGAACCCCCTAGAAAACATATGGTTGTTGTTTGTGACGACTGCCGCCCCTTAAAAATATTAGACACTGGCAGCCGTGGCCCAAATGGAATAATCTGGCTTGCACTGTCGGACATTATTTTACAGTGATAGCTAGTGAAAGCCACTGTCTGTGGTTATCTGCACTCTTGGTTACTAGCGATTAGATTTGGTTTAAGCGATAACGTGCAGGTACTGGCTGATTCTAAAGAAATCACTTATTAACTTTTTAAAACAGAGGGTTCTAGCATTATAATCAGGATTCGGTTCTGGAAGGAGTGAGTCACTCTCTCGACAACAGCACGTTTCTGTCCTCTTCTTTTCCAATCGACCACACCTGGCCTCTCGCCACCAATGTCACACCGCACAATCTGAACGTCAGCAATACAAAATTCTTTTCAAGAGAAGATGTTCACGACTCTTTTCTCTCTGCTTCCCAAGGGAAATTTTTCCCTGCTTTTATATCCTCCTATCTAAAAAAAAAAAAGGAAAAGACAGGAAAAAAATAATAGCTTCTCCCATCATGCTCTGCCTTCCCAAGATGCCGTTCGTGTATACAAATGCGCTGGCCATTCTTTCCTTCTTCTTTCCAAAAGAACAATGCAGAAACGCCCAGTACGTTTCTTTCTCTTTTTTTCCTTCTTTTCTAACCATATACCCCACAAGGATACATGTAAAATAATTTTTAGGGACGTATACTTTGGGACGGAAAAGGTTTAAGTGTGTCGGTATTTTGTGCGTATTTGCAATCAGAAACCAATGCTGTGTTTACATTTTGAGAGTGTTCCGCTCGAGCAAGCAAAGAGCAATATGCGTTTGATTACATTTTATGTTAGCTTCCTGTGCGCAAGGAAATATTTAGCAGTGCGTGTTAAAATGCCAATAATTCTCAAAGCTATCGTTAGAGCTCACAAACACTTCAAAAAGGCTATATATTAGCTGAATTGCATCATGTTTGGAAGTTATGTATAGTTATTTTTACTGATGAATGTATGGTAGCAAGTTGCCATTATTTATCAAATATTTTGACAATTTTAAGGTTACCAGTAGTTAAATTTTGAGACGACCAAACATTTGACGAATAAGAAACAAAGGAAAGAGGTTGTTTTTTATGACTTAACTCCGCGTAGTATAAACACGTGCAACCTCCCATGTTAAGCATGGCAATCGGAATAAACATCCCCAACCTCGGAAGCTGTTCGTATTTCCACGGAGGGGGTCCATGGTGTTTATACTAAGCTGGGTTTAGTTGTTATAAAAATCACTTCTTCTTCTTGGTCATATAAACGTAATAGGCCAACAAAAAAAAAGATAAAACGTAAATTATTTTTATTTGTTAGATGTTAAACAAGGCTGGGTTACATCGTACAAAAATGCCAAAATAACTTTCGATACACAGAAAGTAAGAAAACTGGAAAAAGAGAAATATTTGGGAAATAAATATAAGAAATAAAACCTAAAAAAGGAACAAAAAGATAATTTTTTACATTAAGTCCAAATCGACAGATTTCTGTAAAATGACGACTTTTATAAATATATATAATAAATGCATACTTCGTACACACACAAACACACACACACACACACACACACACACTTATATATATATATATGCATATATATATACATACATATATATATACATATATATATATATCTTTCTAATGTTCTCAAATGTCCGATTAGTTTTCTACATATATATACCTATATATATATATATATATATATATATATATATATATATATATACAATGAATTAATATACTCTATATATAACAGATTACAAAAAAGTTCGCCCATCTAATTCATAATAAGCCACCTCTTTACCATGATCAATATATATATATATATATATATATATATATATATATATATATATATATATATATATATATGAAAACAATAGGAGTGGGAAATGAAGTCGCAGAACTATATATTGGCGGATATAGATTGGTTCATTTATTCAATAAGGGAATACAATCGATTAGTTGTGGAATAGAAGGGACTCTTTATACATAGGCATTTTAAATCCTAATGCTTCTGATCATAAGAATAGAGAAGATGCTAGGAAACATAGTGGGGATGCGGCGTCTAGCGTGGGATTCATTAGGAACGAAATAGATCAAATAAAATTATAGATGATGTTGAGGGGGTCGAATTCTAAATAAAGGAGGAGCGTATTATATATAGTGTAATGCAGAAAGGTGTATAGAGTCTTTATCATAGTCTTAAATGGATGTAGTATATATTTTAGGGTTAAAGTTGGGATATAGCGTGGATGAGTGGTAATTCTATTTTAACGGCATGTAAGGTATCTATTATCTATGGAGGGCATTTTTTTTTTACAAAATGCAACCGAGATGACAATAGCACTATGAATCAGTGTATAATTTTGGGATGGATATTATGGTGATGATTTAAGGAGAAAGAGGTGGGTCTGGGTGAGTAGTTGTAAGGCTATAATACTGGATTTCAGAGTATAATATATGCTAGTTAATACGTGGTAATATTCCTATGTTTTCTTTGTTATAAGGCAAAGGTAGAGAGATAGGGTAGAAAAATTGTTGGAAGTGTCTAACTGGACAAAATAATTTTTTGGATGTGGATGATTGGCGTCGTTGAATAATTGTGTAGTCGGGGTGTGTATATCGTGACAATCGATAACTTGAACACATAGTACGGATAACGGAGGTTGATGTCATTTATATAACTGCGGACACTACCAGGACGACTGTAACGCTAATTATTGGGGACTTCATAGTTGTTAATATAAGCTTAAAAATTGATGAACAGAGAAACGCAGAAAGTGTTTATCACTGACCTACATTAATGATCTTCCAAATCACATCCTACCATTTATGGTAGCACATCTAAGACAGTAAACGACCAAGTTATCTCCGATTCTGTCTCCTCTGATCTTGAGCACGTAGTACAATGGAGAAAGGAGTGGCTGGTTACTTTTAATGCATCTAAAACCAAGCTTCTCTCTTTACATCATCAACATTCTGATCCACATCTGGCATCAATTGAAATGAATGGCCCTCGTCTTCAGGGGCCCTCAAGTTTTGACAAGCTTCTGGGCTTGACCTTTACTCCTGATCTTAAATGGAACACGTACATCAAATCTGTTGCCAAGGCCGCTGGAAAAATGGTGGGATCTTTCTATCGATCCAGTAGATATCTCACTGCTTATGCAATCTCTATCTATATAAGAGCCAGGTACGTCCAAGGATGGAATACTGTTGACACATCTGGACAGGACATGCTTGAAAGGACTTTTCCTGCCTTGATAGAGTTCAAAATAGACTTCGTAGCCTCGTAGATTTCCTTTTCTCTTCCCTGCAACCTCT
This sequence comes from Euprymna scolopes, assembly GCF_053919585.1. Taxonomy (NCBI): domain Eukaryota; kingdom Metazoa; phylum Mollusca; class Cephalopoda; order Sepiida; family Sepiolidae; genus Euprymna; species Euprymna scolopes. Next base: position 53,878,584 of record NC_136522.1, on the reverse strand, counting down.
ATCTCACAGAGATGTTGCGAGTTTGTCTCTGATGTATCGTTACTTTCATGGCAACTGTTCGACTGAGCTTCAGTCTATGGTCCCCTCTCGCCAAACTTTCACAAGAAACACTCGTCTAGCTGAAAACATTATCAATACTTCCCCCACTCTTTATCTGTGCCTAAACCTAAAAGTAAATTCCATGAACAAAGCTTCTTTCTTAGAACTGCAGGCCTGTGGAATTGTCTTCTGTTTTCCTGCTTTCTGGCTGACTACAATATGGTTGTGTTCAAGTCTAACGTAAATAAGTTCTTGATGAGCCGTTCAATATAGGTTATCAAATTTACCGAATTTTCATTACTAATGATTACTATATTGTCCAATTTCAACTGTACACTCTTTAACCTTTATCCTTGAGTGGCCTCTTGGCCTTGATAATGTGGTGATTCCTGTGTAAAACAATAACAATTAGGAGGATGGAAATACCTTTCATTTGATAATGGTGGGGACACACAGTTAATAGTTTTGAGGGGCATTTCATACAAAGTTCATTTGCAAATATGATAGACAAAATCACGTTAACTTTCATGGTTGAAAGATGGCAAACGAAGACTTACAAATATATGATCTTTAGTCCATCCGGATGAGATAATCAGGGATCCAATGCCTTCTGATTCCTGCATAGTTTTTTTTTCTTTTTTTTACATAGGCATCACCACTTATCAAGGCAAAGAAGCCACTCGAGGAAAAGGGTAAAAAAAACGTGTACAGTAGACATTGGACATTATAGTAATCGCAAGTAATGGAAATTCGGTAAATTTGTGAAAGTTATATGAAACGGCTCATAAAAAACTTGTTTACATAAGACTTGAAGACAACCATATTGTAGTCAGCTGGAAAGCAGGAAAACGGAAGACAATTCCACAGGCGTGCAGTTCTAAGAAAGAAGCTTTGCTCATGGAATCTACGTTTAGGTTTAAGAACAGATAAACAGATTAGTGATAGTGGTTTCTGATAGACGGGTGTTTGTTGTGAAAGTTTGGCGAGGGGGGACCACAGATTGGAGCTTAGCCTAGCACTTGCCATAAAAATAACGATAAAACAGAGACAAACTCGCAACATCTCTTCTGTGAGAAAGAGGTTGCAGGAAAGAGAAAAGGACATCGCCTACAAGGCTACGAAGTCTGTTTTGAACTCTATCAGGGCAGTATAAGTCCTTTCTAACAGCTCCTGCCCAAATTTATTACTGCTTCCTCCGTTTCCAAATAAGACTAAGCTAACTCTCCTCTTTCCTGACTCGCCCCTGACTGATCTGTCTCTCCTTCTCTCTCTCTCTCTCTCTTTCTCTCTCGCTCTCTCTGTTTGACTCCATACTTTGAATAACTGACTCTCTGAATATATTGAAAATTCTCTTTCTCTGTGACGTCAAAACGTGCAGCAGCCACGTGAATATTTTAATTACATATCACATATGTATTTAACATGCCTTTTGCCACACAAAGAATAACCCTAAACTGTTTTATTTTCCATTGTCCTCACTCTGACATCTGATTTATCATTATTTAGTTATTTCAAAACACAATGGACACTTCCTAAATTCCTGAGATAGCGAAATGTATTCACTTTTAACTTTTGAATACTCAGTTCGATTCTACCTTTTTCCTCTTTACAAATATTATTTTTAACTTATCTACGTTGTTCATTTAATCACCGGGATCTGTCCCCTTATCTCTCTCTCTCTCTCTCTCTCTCTATATATATATATATATATATATATATATATATATATATATATATTATTTTTAAACTGTAATTATCCACTGACACGTGTTTCATCGTCTAGGACTCATCAGAGTGGCTGAATATAGCGAGATTCGATATCGGGACCCCACATTCATGTGTATATATATATATATATATATATATATATATATATATATATATACTTGTTTATTGTTATATAAACATGGTCACATCCTGCTGCTAAAAATAGCCACTTGTTTCAATCAAACAACAGATATCATCAGGCAGCGACTTGACTATTCAAAAGTTCAATGAATGTTCAATGTTATTCATTGAACTTTTGAATAGTCAAGTCGCTGCCTGATGATATCTGTTGTTTGATTGAAACAAGTGGCTATTTGTAGCAGCGGGATGTGACCATGTTTATATAATAATAAACAAGTATTATCAGCTCTTTTTATTGAGCACTATCTAACAACCTCGTTGAATTCATTAGTCCATTACTTTTGAATAAAAAACCCGAGTATATATATATGTGTGTGTGTGTGTGTGTGTGTGTGTGTGTGTGTGTGTGTGTGTGTGTGTGTGTGTGTGTGAATGGGCTGTGATTGTCAAGTTCTTTTGGGTGTATAACCGAAATGTTATTCCGTGTTACACTGTACAGGAGACACAGTTTATTCACACTTTTACACTTCAAAATAAAAGTTACAACTAACATCAGAGCGCGGTGATGGTTGGCGGAGAAGGTAGGCCGCAGAACTGTGTCGACCTGTATTTTCACTCTGTGTCTCCTCCCTGTCGTTTCGTCCTACTCTTTATTTTATATCACTCTGACCTGTTGACCTTTTTCTCGCCAGCTTTGCTTATTGTTTTGCAACTCTTCGGGTCAGAGTTTCTGTTGATTGACCTCGTTACCTTATTTTCGCCAGCTTCTGTCGTAATATTGACGCATTCCAGATATCATGGATGCAGGTCGCTTTAAATCCCGAGTTTTCTCAGTGTGTTCTTTTGATTGCCCGGACACAACTCCGTAACACATTTACAGGTCACCTTATTCCTGGGATTACTTACAGGTCACCTTATTCCTGGGATTACCCGGACATGTCTCCATAACTCTATTATAGGTCACTTTATTCCTGGGATTGTCTTATTGTGTTCTTTAGTTGCCCTGGCCTTCTCCGGAACATGTATGCACACACACATACACAAACACACACACACATACATATATATATATATATATATATATATGTATATATATATATATTAATATATATATATATATATATATATAATAAATGAATCTTTATTTCCCCTGTCAAATGAATCTCCAGGCAAAAACGAATACTTTGTATAGCTTCGAATTTATTATATTCATACATTCTATTCGACATCATAGCGCCGAGCAACGAAGCTGCTGGCATCACTGAGACTGCTCACTCTTGAGCATCGGAGAAATCGTGGTGACATGATCGATCTCTACAAGTACATCCATGGGATCTCTGATACAAGAAAGTCGTCTTTGCAGATCGCCAAAAACAGCGCAATCAGGGGGAACAGCCTCAAAATCGCAAACAAAAAACACTGTAGGTTAGATGTCCGCAAAGGAACTTTCTCACGGAGTTTTGTCAACACATGGAATGATTTCGCAGATGCAGTTGTACAAGCACAAACGGTAAACGCATTCAAAAGCAGACTTGACGCCCATTGGAGATTGCTGCCGAGTTTATATTGTCCATCCTCCTAAATGGGCGTGCAAATTCCTGGGTTTCTGTGCCACGCATGCCACAGAGTTGTCTAGGGAATTTTTCCCTTGGAACGATGAACAGGTCCTCAAACATTGGACCTCAAACATCTATATATCAAAGTCAAAGTCAAAAGACGTTTCCTGTAAGCAGGTTCTGTTATTCATTTGGCTATTTCAGAGTCTTCTTATTCCTTTCAACAAAAACGCACTGCTTCAGTTTACTAGGGAATAATTCGCTAATTCGAACTACTGAAAACTCTAATAAGAATGATAATAATAATTACAATAATAATGATTAAAATAATAATATTAATGATAATGATAATAATAATAACGATAATAATAATTATAATGATAATAATGATGATGTAATGACAACTATAATAATGGAAATCATAATAAGAATAATGGTAATAATAATGACTAGCTCGACCCGTGGAAATTCCACAGACTGCGAAATATATTTAATCAGTGATAATGTTTTAATGAAGCTGATAATTTTCTGTATAATGTAAAAATATTCCTTTTAGCAGAAAAAACAATAACTTACAGAAAAGTGTCTCTACATTTTCATCAAAACAGTGGCCAATGTATTTTTAATATAGAAAAACTTAAATTTATCTCTTATTTAGCATATAATGACATATATATATATATAAATAAAATGAATCATTTTCCCGTGTGATTTTGACCTTAATAGGATTAAAAATCAAGATATTTCATGCAAATATAATATGCACAAACGGCAGAACAATATCTGAGGTGTGTTATAGGCTTATTATTTCTCAAATTCCTCGATAATCTTAGATTTCTATACTTTTTCTGCTGAGAAGTCACGGCCAAAATCGATTAAGATCAATGGAAGTGGTAAAAGATTTTCTCTCTAATAAATTCCTCCTTCCCCTGCCACCACTTAACACAGTTTGGGGATCGTTCACAAGGAACAGTTGAAAAGAGAACACCGGTTTGGCTTCGTAGTTCTTTCATGTGAAGTTATTTAAAATCACCAAACTAAGCTGCAGTGCTCTGTGGCGTAGTTGTTAGCGTGATGGACAATTCACATTATATTTTCACGTTCGCGCCGACCTACCGTAGTCGTTTTTTTTTTTTTCCTAAACAACTGGAATGGACTTTTCTTGGTGGCCGAACTGTTAACGTTGCAGATGTTTTGTTTTTTTTTCACACTTTATTTTCCTACTTTTTCTCACGACTCCAGGTTTGATCCTTCCTACTTACCTACCATAACATTTCTTAAAACTACCCCCCCGTCCCGGAAACAAACACTCGGGCAACGCCGGGTACCCCCGCTAGTATATATATATATATAGCTTGGATAATTAGAAGGAGAGGGTAAATTCAATTCTATAAGAGGAGACTTATCGGGATAATATAAAGCTCCAAAAAGGGTATAGGGAGCACTGGCAGAGGTAGCACCTTTCGATTCCTAGCTGCTGCGTCCAACAGGGCGGATACGGATCACACATGCTATCTCCAAGAAGTATACCATGGGTATTGGTCTCAGCAGGCTTGTCAAACCTTGTGAGGGGACGCTGCTGGTGCAGCACCGTTGGGTTGAGAGTTCATCAGACTGGACTACGGCCAGGAATGAACTCTGCTTAGAGTAACTTCCATGCATCCACCAAGGAGGAGGACTTTGGCCGTAGACGTCGGACTGGAACCCCGTAAGCGGTTGGTTGACATACTTGTCTCTTTCCGGCAGCTCCTGCATCCCTACCTGGGCCCCCAGCTGTATCGACCCTGTCTTGCCGCTGGACCAGGCTGGTTTGGGACGAGAGAGTGAGGCTTGCTCTGTGCAAACCAGTTTCAATTTAAACAAACTCCCAGTGCATGTTATCCATCATCCTCACTCACTTCCTTCAAGTCCTGTGGCTTTTGGCGAGCGACAAGCACTCCATCTAGTGATGGCGTCACGATAAAAATTCCATTGATAGCCCTGGGGAAGCATCAAGTATTCAGCAACTGACAATGTTTTAATTACACTACAAACTCCTGTAGTGAGTTTAACTTCGGCTGCGACCGCTCTGGATGGATATATATCCATTTATTGCTAACTATTACCCTCATCTTTTAGTTGTTGTTTTGCGACGTTTCGGCCGACAGTTCCTCTGGCCTTCGTCAGCGGGTTATCAGCAACTAGAAGATGAGGATAATAGTCCGCAATGAATGGATAAATAATACGTCCGTGTTATGTTGCAGATTTATCTCCCTTTTTCGAATTATAAATCTGAAATAGAACTGTCTTTGTATCGCTTATGTTTTAAATTTCCATTTAATCAGTGTGCGTGAATATTCCAGAATTTACTTAATGTTCTTTTCTTATTTTGATAAATAGAGTGAGCGAGCAGAAGCGCCTGGGGGCGAGAGAATAGAATTATCTAAAAAAAAAAGTATATAAAAGCGATCAACTGAAATTATTAAAGTTTTTGATGCGTCTTATTCGGCTGGAGTGACGGTTGTGTTACCCTCGAAGCGTGAAAGCAAAACGAAATTAATGGACATCTATCAACTTCATCGTTATCAGTGCTTCACGCAGTGTTTCAACAATAAATTCCCCGTCTACGAATATGGCGCGCGATGAGAACTTATGTGTGTCAGTGCTTATTTGTTATTTCTTCTTTTTTATATTTTGCAGAAAATGACAGTTGCGATCTAATCAATACGCTCGAGCGACCATGCTCGATAACTTTGCATTCTTTCCTATGCGCAATAATGACGCGCATCTGACAGGATTGGTGAGAGGTCATCAGTTCTTAAACAAACAAAAAAAAAATGTCTGTTAAAATTTCCCGTAATTAGAAAGCGACAAACTATGATATTATAATAAAGTGCATTTGGCGCAGTAGTTAGACACATGGAAACTGAATTTGATGTCACGTGTTCCAGTTCGTCTCAAATATTATAAATACACACACACATACACGCGCACACGTACACATACAAAGACACACACACACATATATTTTTTTTATTTTATTAGCGTTTTATCTGTTTAGTTAGACAGGTTTCTGTTACCGAATCGTATCAACGATCCAGCAACTTCGACAGACTTGAATAGAAGCGGGAGTTATGTTCTAGTCTGACGAAACATGTGTAACTAAAAAGATAAAACACTAATAAAATAATATATATATTTTTGCTCTGCAATAGTATTGAGCCCCTTCTTCAGGTTTTTACTAATTACCAGTTTTGCTATATATATATATATATATATATATATATATATATATATATATATATATATATATATCCGCCTTACTTACTACACATATGCTAGTTTATCTTGGTGTCTTAAACTTCTCCCCCCTCTTTTGTTCTGATGTGGGGATTATATTCGAAAACAAAGTATTTGTCAATTATTGTCAATGCTTATTCTCGATTTTAATAAAATAAATATCATTTCCAAAAGGATCGTACACTCAATTTGATTTTCCTTGTTTTTCCTTTTTGAAACTGATTCATAATTTTCAATTACAAATCTTTATAATCAATATATATATATATATATATATATATATATATATATACATATATACATATATATACATATTTATATATATATAACTAGTTAATTTACTCACATAAGATTAATATACGAAAGTATAAATTTATACGTAAACTTTAAGTATTTACTCTAAATTGCTCAATACGTAGGTAGAGCTAGTTAGTAAGTTATAAAATATATATGGCGATTAAGCTACACTAAATATTCCGGGTTTCATCCACTCTAGGACTCAGGCGCATAAGCCTGAAGAGTCTTAGAGTGGATGAAACGCGGAATATTTAGTGTAGTTTAATCGCCATATATACTTTATAACTTACTATATATATATATATATATATATATATATATATATATATATATATATATATATATATATTTATATATATATATATACAGGGTGTTCCAAATGTGTTGGTCATATTTCAAGTTCTCATATCTGTTTCACTAGGAATTGTAGTAAGATGAAAGTTATACCATTTTAAAGCTCAATGTATTCAATTTTATATAATATTATTGATTTTTTTTTCATTTTTTTTTTTCAGCTCCAGAAATGGTGTTTGTACGCTTCAATTTGCAAAATCTGAACCATGAACACTTGTTCAACAGGAAAAAAGATCTCACACTTGTTAAACAGGAAAAAGATCTCTTGTTCAACAGCAAAAAAGATCTCACACCCAACGAGTTTTTATGGGGATTTTTTTTTTAAACTTGTCTATGTGCCTCCCATTCCAAGAGACGTTGATGAGATGAAGGTCCGAATAACAGAAGCTCTTTCAGTCATTGAGCACGGAATGCTGGGATGCGTCATGCAAGAATTGGACCATCGGGTTGATGTGTGTATTGTGACTAATAATGTTCACCTTGGACATCGTTGAACATTTCATGAAAACTTGAGATTACAAGCTTTTTAAATATACTAAAGGCGTTTTTATATCCTTAATAGCTCTCGAGATATTCAATGTCAAAATGTGCTTAATAATTCGCAACCTCGTGTATATCATATATGGATTAAATATCACCACACATACTTCAGATTTTTTTTTTGTGTGTGAAATTATGTGATAATATCACATTTATTTTTATTTTCTTTTTTTTTTAAATAAAAAATGTTCCTACATTTTTAAGAGTCTTTTCCGGAAATATTCAAAAATAAAATAATCATTTTATGCCCGTTAGTGCGCTACAAATTAGATAATATAAAGAGTGGGCGGCCTGACATGTTTAATACAAATATATAGTGAGATGAATGACATCTGGGAATTAGAAATATATCTGTTTTGTTATGTGTGTATATATATATATATATATATATATATATATATATATATGGGGGCGTATGCATGTATATATATATATATATATAAACTGTGTCAATCGAGTTATTGCAGTTTAGTTAAATATTAATATTTCACTGAATATACATCAGAAAACAAATTAAAATTGTATTATCAAAGGACTGCTTTAAGGTTAGTCATTTCCCAAAATTTTCTCTTCATTTATGCGATATTCATTAAATTATGGTATTTTATTCTTCATCAAGGAATTACACTAACCATCGCTTTATTGCAGGTCTTTTAAACTCCTGTTTTAGAGACAAGATAAATATCTTATCATGAAAACTTTATTTTTTATTATATTTTTCTGTCAATGAATAATAAACAAAAACACATCTAAGCCGCAAATAAAGAATTATTTATTGACATATCCACCATTTTTTAATAACTTTAAACAACGACTGTCCACCGAGGAAGTCAATTGTTTGATCTGAAAAGAAGTTATGGCTCTGGCGACATCAACAATTTTTCCACGGGCATCCTTTAAAGTAATTTCAATATGGACCAGAAATGTTTAATGGAGTTAAGGTCTGGAAAAAACGGTTGGCCATATCATGAAAATTTCCTTAATCGAACCCATGTATTGAATGATGGCTGCAGTGGCCCTAACAGAATGAGATGGTGCAGCGTTATGCATAAAAACCATCTAAAGCGACTTGATAATGGTGAATAATGATTATCCAAAAAGGCTGTGTACGCATTTCTGATATGTTTTACACCTTCTTCTCAGATCTTCAACCAACTTATCCGCAATAATTCCCACGAAAATGATGGCTTTTTACCCATTTTTGACCACTTAAAGCTATTAGGTTGGTGTAAAAATAATGTTGATTTTTACAAGAACCATCTGTAACAAATCCAATCATTTGAGACCCCTAGTTTCACTTTTAGTTTCGAAGATAGAGTTTTAAAATAGGGAGACAGACAGACAGGCATATAGCCTCTTATATTATATATTAAGAACTTGAGACACGCTAATCAAAACGACTGCATTTTTTATTAAGGGACATAGGGAAGGGTTCGGCTGACATAAAACAAGATACAAAAACTGTCAACAATTATCATCGTTCTTTATGTGGAGGCTAAAACTAAACGAAATTCGTTTTAACAGAATTTATTTCCTGGAGCTTCGAGAAGCTGGAAATAAATTCGAACACATTACCGCTGAGCTGTTCTCATGGTGACTATTATATTACTATTTTCAAGTCTAATGTAAACAAATGTTTATTAAAACGACCCCTTAAATAATCCAAAACTACAGAATTTCCACCATTACAAATCATCATGGTGTTTTTTCACGGGCAACGTAACATTTATCAAGCTTTATCATCGAGTTGCTTTTAAGCCTTGATAAGTTCTGATACTCGAAGAAAAACGAATCAATTACCGATAAATCTGGCAATCATTGACTAGTGGACTTGCACTGTCCCTATACTTATTTACTGTTTATCCTAATGGATACCTTTTCTTTCCTTTTCTTTTCTTTTCTTTTTCTTTTTTAATCTGTAAAGTACAACATCGGCTTACACATATTTTCTGATGTAGAATTTAGCTAATTTATTTCGTGTAATGACGAATGTTCTCAATTACTTACTTAAATGATGCAACGAAAACACTAGAGGCATCTTTTGGAGAAAGGATTTGTTCGGGAAAAATTAATGTTCACAATCGTGTTCACATTTAGTTTCAAATTACTTACGTGCACATTATGTGGACAAGGGCACTCTACAACGCCCAGAATAACAGTTGCATTTATGACATACAGCATGGATATTCAAGTAAAAAATCCTCAAAAGCGGATTGTCGGAAATATAACTGTTACCATTAATGGGTCGCCATTTATTAAAGCCCGGATACGACTCGAGTATAAGGGCAGTCAGATTTCCGGTTGGAAGACGAGAACACAATGCTAGGGTTGGCAAACATTTGTAGAATGCATAGGTTTTGATTACATAAGATTCCAGATCAAATTTTATTTGTTAATATTGGACTAGAATACGACCGTATTGTAATTAATATATAGGAAGTTTATTTTATTGTGAATATTCGGACTACTGTTCTAATTTGGATTGAAATCGCACAACGTTTCAACCGATGCAACCTCTAACCTGCGTGTATCTAAGGCTTTTGACAGGGTATGACACGATGGTCTTCTAAGGAAAATTAGATTATATGGTATCACTGGAAGAATGCATAATGTAATTAAATCCTTCTGAAGTAAGAGAAAAATCCAGGTTGTCCTCGACGGTCGTACATCAAAACAATATGATATAAATGCGGGAGGGTCTATCCTCGAAGCTTTATTATTCTTGATATTCATAAATGACCTCCCTGATAAACTTGTTTCTGAGATGAGTATATTTGTTGATGACACCAGTCTCTATAACAGGTACGACAGGAAAATAAATGAACACATATCTAAGGAAACGGCAGAAATACTAGAGGATGGCCTTCAATCTGTAGTGGAATGGGGACAAAAATGGATGGTCACATTCAATGCTGACAAGACTAAACGTGTTTCCTTCAATAATTACAAGAAACCTTCTCTACCACCAATAGCAATGGCGAAAGATTCATAATATGCAATTACTCCTTTTAAACTCCTCAGCCTAACATTCGCAGGAAACATTTGGAACAATTACATTGAGAGCATTGCCAGGACCGCTGCGATGAAGGTGGGCTCCCTGTACCGTGCTAGAAAGCTTCTAACACCCGACAGTATCTCGTACCTTGATAAGGCCACCATTCGCCCATTATGAAGCTCTGTTGTAACATTTGGGCTGGTGCATCTGCTATTTGTCTCTCGCTCCTAGACAAGGTTCAAAAAGAGTCGTCAACCTGATAGGTCCTGAACTGTCATCTAAGCTTCAGCCTCTGTGCGATTGACGAAATGTTGCACAAGTCTGCCTGTTCTACAAGTACTTTAATGATGAATGCTCTGATGAACTACAAGCACTTGTACCCCTTCGACGTGAATACCTCCAACAAACCGGACAAGCAGCTAAATCCCGCCCCTTCACAGTAGAGATCCCTAGGTGTAAGAAAGCCTTATACTCCAATAGTTTATTCCACAATAGTGCTGGGCTTTGGAACTCCCTTCCGGGATTCTGCTTTCCCAACTGTACTGGCATGCAGAAGTTCAAGTGTAATGTGAACAGACATCTTTCTACTCATCTTCCTTTCATAATACCCCTGCAACTTATGTCCCCGATAGTAGCTCCCTACTTCAAAGTGGTCAAGAATCTTTATGTCGAACCTCAAAATCTGCATGTTTCGGCCAATGTAACCCCAGACCTTGATCAGGTGAATCTTACTGTTGAACTCGGGAATCTTTCTGTCAAACTCGTGGAAAACTTTCTGTCGAACTCAGGAATCTTTCTGTAAATCTGGGAAAACTGCACGGACTTCAGTGTTATTCGCATAGGTTTTCAGTCGAGATAACGTCTGACCTTCGCGTTCATGGGCACATTCCTTGAGTTTCATTTGCACGTGAGAGTCGTAGGTTATATCAGCCGAAACCTTTTACGAATAACAATGAATAATAATCAACAAATGCCCAGTTTTGTTGTTTAGTAGGTATTTATAATCGAAGCTGTAAAATATATATAACAAACGAATTTAGCGAGTACAATGAACACGTTTATTTTAATAACTTTCATATTTTCGAATATATTCGATTTATCTTTCACGCAAATATATAAAAACTAGTAATGGAAAGAAACAACCTTAGTAAAAGTTAGTGTCCCCAATGATGCTTGCATTATTTGGATTCATCGGACTACTGTTCTCATCTTAAGTACGATTTTCACAGCATTTCGGTCGGTGGAACCTTCAACATTCTTCATGTGTATCTAATCGAATTCGAGAATGTTTCTGTCGAATTCGGGAATTTGAACGGAATTTCGAGCGAACACGTTTATTTACTTCACCGAGGTAGCATGCTCTTGTTCCGTCAGCCATGACTGGATAGAGGACCTAAGTAATTCGTAATTGTATTTTTCGGTCGCACACAACCTTCAGGAGAGTATCAGTTTTTTAATTGATTTTTCCAACTACTCTAACCACTGCCCGAGGGGTCCTTGCGGATAACCAGTCCTCATCTCAAAAATTCAGAAACTCCAATGATGCTGTCTTGAACAGAGCTGAAACGGAAAAGATGAAGAAATATCAAGGCCTTATGTATGACATGAAAATAAATTGTAATCTTAAGAACATCTATCATTACATTTATTATAACTACCTCGCAAATATACCCGGTGAACAAAGTGCAAGAGAGATTACAACAACTGTACTTAAAAAAGGACGATCAGAATCGTAAAAAATATATCTCGGTAAGAATGTCTGTGTTATCGGGTTGATGTTTAGTATCCGGTTGGCTGCTCCATCCCCAGTTTGAGCAAACTTGTAAAAAAATTAAAAACAAGTAATACAGTTTTGATGGCAATATTCATGAAGTTGAAGTCCAATCTAAACCAATTCAAAGTCCAATGTGCAAGTCTAATGTAAACTAATTCAAAGTCCAATGTGCAAGGCCAATGTAAACTAATTCAAAGTTAAATGTGCAAGGGACAGGAAAGCGGTTCGATCAGTACACACACAGACACGGTGACACGCCACCAACACGATCCAGCGTATACAATTACCAACCGGCCGTTCTTTCCTATCGCCTTGCCTTCCAAAACGACCTGAATTTATAGTTGTCGAAGACCAACTGATTTGCATATATGCACGAGATTTTGCGAGAGCTTCCGAGATCATACCATTACAAAACGCCGTCAGCGCCATCTTGGAATTCTTTTCTTATCCTAGCTTCGCAGTGATGACAAAGCACACACGCACACCTAGGTCGTTTGAACGGTAAGCCCTCATTTTCACAGCCTTTGCCACAATTCAGATAGCTAACATTTTCATATTGGTTTTTATTTACGTTCATGCAAATATCTTTATGTCTCATTTACTGTGAATATCTCTTATTAAATAAACATTCTAATTCATATGAAGAATTAGTCGAAATTAGAAACGTTTTCTTCTCAGCATTGACAAATGTGATTATAAAAATGTTGAAAATCGATATGTTATGATTAGGGATGTGAGAACAGCGTATTCTTTTCATTGTTTTGACTCTCGGGTGGGTATCCGTTGACATCTTATATGTTTGTTGTATAGAATGATGTGGTCCTCCGTTGATTAACTGTGGCTAACTGTGCCGGATATATACTCGAGAGTCAAAACAATGCAAATAATATGCTGTTGTCATAGTTCTAGTTATAATATACGATGATCTTTCTAAAAGTAAAGGCTCCTATCTTTTAACTCAAAAAGAGAGCCCCGAATGTTATGTTATGTATGTACGGCATAATCACGTTGACATACCGGTTCTCGTCAGATCACCGAAGTTAAGCAACTTTGAGCCTGGCTACGAGGGGCGTGCAATAAGTAATGCTCCTGCCACCCTTCCCATAGTAGTAGAGCAATGAAACTTGGCACAGTTATTAGTCTTTCTCTACATAGGAACCACCCAGAGTCATGCATTTCTCACATCGTTTGATGCAGCTCTGGGGACCGTTTTTGTAGAACATCTAAAGTTGGTCTTCCAACCACGACGTGACTTCAGAAATCAAGGCTGCATCATCTGAGAAACGCTTTCCTTTCAAAAACAACTTCATAGCTAGGAAGAGGTGAAAGTAAGAGGGTGCAAGGTTAGGAGAGTAGAAAGGATGGGGGAGGATTTCATAACCACACAACCGTGCTTCTGATATGGCGACATGCGAGTTGTGTACCGAAGAGTTGTACTGCAGGAGGAGGGTATCTTTGCTAATCTTGCCCCGCCTTTTGATTTTGATAGCTTCCCTTAATTTCCTCAAGAGTGAAGCATAATAGGCTCCTAAAAACTGTGGTACCCTATGCCAGGAAATCTGTCATCACTACTCCGTCCTGGTCCCAGAAGACTGTGAGCATGACCTTGCCAGCCGAGGGCTGCACACTTGCCTACTTTAGAGATAGTGAGTCCAAGTGCTTCCACTACACAGACTGGGCTTTTATCTCTGGATCATAGTGATGGATCCAGCTTTCATCCTGTGTAATCAGTCTTTTGAAAAACTTTGACTCATCTTCCTGGCACATCTCCAAATTCATCCTCGAGAACTCAACGCGTTCTCGCTTCTGGAATGGTGTAAGCAACCTGGGAATCCATCTGGCAGACACATTATGCATATGCAAATAGTCATGAATGATAGTTTTCACGGGCCCTGTACTAATCTTGACATCTTGGGCTACTTGGCGAATAGTAATACGCCGATCTTCCAAAAGGACAGCCTCAACTTGACGGACAGATGCCTCATTAATGGCAGAAGGGAGGCGACCAGGTCTGGGGGCTGTTTCCACAGACTTTGGCCATATTTGAATTCACGATGCCAGCGTTTTACAAGATCATATGATGGGGGAATTATCACCATATGTTTGTTTCATTTCATCAAAATCTCCTGTGGTGTGCGTCCTTTCAACTACAAAAACCAGATCACTGCTCGACATTCAACAGGCTCCATCTCATACCTGACTCAATTCAAACATCTGTAAAACCGAAACTACAATTAGTTCATATCTGTAATTTGCGACATTACCCGTAGAGATATAAATCATTGAACATGCAAAATTTCAGCTGGATTAGACAACTTGAAGTGGGTAAGGGGCACTACTTATTGCAGGCCCCTCGTAGTATCAGATGGATGACCATTTTGGAATTTTAGGCACTGTATGTGCTTTCCGCTTATCTCGGCATTGTTTTCAGCCGTCTTGAACCTCTACTTGCGAATGGTATTAAACAATGTCAACTAAAGAGAGGTTTGTTTGTAGATTGCGCAACTCTTGCCACAAAAAGTTCATGCGTAGGCACCCTCACAGTGGGTATCCATAGTCTGTCAAAACTACAGGAAGCCGCCATATGTTATGCTGGAGCAACATCAAACTTACATAGCCTTCCATCACAAGTGCATTTGGGAAGTTTTATTACTGCACAAGCAGAAAGATCCAGCATATAAAATCAACAGTAGTAGTTTTTTTTTATATGGCAGGAGTGCGCTCAAATAAATTGAACTGTGATGTTTGACTTTTGCATTTAAACTTAAATTCACGCGATTATATAAACATATTATTTTAAATTAACTGTGTGTTTCCCACAGTGCAATGAAGACTACTATGTATCGCGGACTAAGTAGATTGTGAGAAGGTATGTGAAGCCTCCACATAGAGCATTGCGATAGGTCCTTAACTAGAGAAAAAATAATAAATTTGATTGAGAATTGAACGAGTTCAATAATTTCGATGACAATAAAAAACAAGAGGTGAAACATTTGTATATTCTCATTCAATCCCTGGCAAAGTTAGGCTTCCCTGCAAGTCATCATCATCATTAGCAATCACTCGTGAGGCGTATGATTGTTCTCTCGTCGGTGAGACTATGGGCTGGTCATTTGTGGGTCCTCAGATGGCTGTGGAGGCCGATCCTTGACCCACAGACTTTCTTGCAGTAGAGGCATATGTGGGTGAACGACTGGGTAGTGGAAGAGGGGAAAGGAGCTGTGGTTATATTAGATCTCTCCTTTCTCTGCTTCCTCCTGTTTTCTACGGCTGCGTGGAGGTCCTTTTCCGGATGGACCGAAAACAGCCACCGGTGAATCCGTCACAATTCATGGAATTAGTGGAAATTTGCTTGATGTCCCACTCCACCGAATCTCCCTCGATTCGACCGCAGTAAGCGGTTTGGTCGAAGTAGGAGTTGTGGAAAATTTACCAATGAAAGGCATTTCACTATTGTTAGGGACTGATTTGGCCGGTGAAAAGGTTATATCAAAACCGAGAATAATAACTGAGGTAGATGCTAATAAAATCGAAAGACATAAAGAAGAGGAAGGAAGGTTAATCCATATACGAAGTAACGAGAACATTTACTTACCCCAACCATAGTTAAAAGCTGAATTAGAACCTCACCGACAAATTTAAAGGAAGGCAATAAGCATAGAGAAAACTTAGAAATCACCATGAATCCTGCAAAGAACCTTAATTTAAATACAGCACCAAAGTTTAGAAATCCGACATTACACACCAGGAAGTGTTACTGAAATAAACATGTTCGAGTGATGTGCAACAAAACAGTCAGGAAATCCATTTCTAATAAACTGAGAACCCGCAGACAGCATCGTTTAAAAGATTTAAATAAGAATTTTTATTATAACAAGAGAGGTTCAGTTAGTAAATTTCGATGTCAGATTACGTTATGTGAAGTTGGATGACATAGATATCGGAAATGACCGACCTGTATAGTTTGTAGTTTTCTTGCTTTCTTTTTTTTAATATGGAAGAGATGGTTGTTTAAATTTTGTGGGGTTTTTTTTGTTTGTTTTTGTTTTGTTTTGTTTTTCTACAATTGGTAGGGGGTAAAATGTATGATAAATTATTTTATTGATTTTTAGCCGAGAGAATATATATTTTCAGTATATTTCATTTACTGTATCATTTTTTGGAGCCAAACAGATCCATTCTCGTCTGCTCATTCACATTTTTGTAAACAAAACAGAAAAAAGGGGAGCAGGAGGAGAAGGGAGAGACAGAGATACTTTGAACGAAGGGTGGAAGAGGAAAGAGAAAAGAAATCTCATAGACGAGAAAGAGAAGAGAGAGAAAGGATAGAGAGAAATAAACCGCATAGAGAGAGTTAAACTGTATAGAGAAAGAGAGAGATAGATCGTAAATAGAGAGAGGGGAGTGAAAAAAAGTTGTTAATAGGCAGTGGAGCTCCGCGCTTCAAAGCGACAAGACGAGGTCAGCGAAGGTCGGGGTGGCGAAGCCGGCGAAAGGCGACGACAGCGTTTTAACGGCGTCGCGGGGGTAAATATCAACGACACCAGCCGATGTTGGCGGCGACGATAAAGATTAGTTTTGGTCAGCGGTCAAAGTTAGAATATTGACAAAAGAATGAACCCAGCGAAAGAAGGATCAATGGAACAGTGAAATTTTTACTATAAATCAAGGGCTTCGATGAGCTTTGGAAACAAATACTTGGTGCAATTAACAATGAAACATAAATAATCCGAAGGACAAAAATATGAAAATTAACCTGCGCGCGCGTAATCAAATATAAACAATTTACAGGAGAGAAATACATATATATAAAAAAGAGACAAAAGAAAGGTCACATTTCAAAGGACATTAAGTGAGTTTTTCAATTAAAACTTTAATTTCTTCAACATCTCTCTCTTACCCTAGAACCTGTATCTAATTGAGCAGACGGTTTCTTATTTTATGTGAACATTAACTGTTGATATATTTTCTCTCGGTAGAATTTGAATCATTAAATCATTTTATTTGGTTAGACATATTTAATTTTCTTTTCTTTTCTTGAATTTTATTTTATTTTTTATATAAATAAAAGTTTGTGAATTTTTCGACGATACTTGTCCTCGTTATTTCTTATGTGATTGTGTTTTCCAGTACATTTCATTTTGTTGTTGTCTTCGAGACAGTTGTCCCATTTCCATAACAACGCATTATCAAGGAACCTGAGAAAATTTATTTTTTTTATATATTTCGTTAGGTAATCCATCTCTACCGTCTCCAGTAGGACTGGGACACGTCGTAACAATATATATATATATATATATATATATATATATATATATATATATATATATATATATATATTCAATTTGTAATTGCATAAGCAGTAATTTGTTGCTACACAGTCATGAGTATGTTTCGGTCTTTTAATGTTTAGTAACTAGAGACCTCTTCAGGCCACAAACGCTTATTTACGAAAAAAAAAAGACTGAAGAGATCTCTAGTAACTAAACACTAGAAGGCCGAAACATGCTCATGACTGTGTAGCAACAAATTACAGCTTATGTAAAGACAAATTGAAAATGTAACTTGATCTACTTCCGTATTGAGCACTCTTGTATTAACCTCGTTATATTTCATTCGTTCCACTACTTTTGAAAAATAGCAACTTCAAACTATATATATATATATATATATATATCAGGCTCATTACCGTGGGGTCCCGATTTCGAATCTCGCTAGATTCAGACACTCTTATGAGTCGTAGACGACGAAACACGTGTCAGTGGATAATTATATTTTGAAAACAATATATATACTGCTCCCCATGTGGGGATACCAAATTGGTTAAAGGGAAAATTATTCCCAACTCGCATTTAGGTAAAAATGCACTTTCGTAAATAATTGAATTCATTCAAAACGTATCGCAAAAACAAGAACATACTCCTTATGTTGAGTTGAGCATTTGGGAAGTGATACATGATATACCATTAGCGTATTAAGCGATGCCGTTTGTGTAAACAAATTGAGCTTAGGTACTCGGACGATATCAAAACATCGTTAATTCACTACCCGAACAGCAGCTGCCATTTAGCTCAATGGTGAGAAGGCTTGACTGTCGTACGGGCTGTCGGGTTTCGATCTTGGCTTGAGGTAGGTTCCTGTTTAGTCGCACTGATGAGCTGTGATACAGCGAAACAGTACTGTATGTGTATGAATTAATGAATAAATATATATATATATACTACGGCTTATACCGTAGTATGCTGCGCACAAAGGCACTTTGAAGATGTTAAATGTTGTAAATTATATTTGTCCTGTGGATTCGTTCTTGTTTTGTTTTCGTAAATGTCAACAGACTGGCAGAACGACAAAAGGCAGCAAGGAAAAGTGGTTCCGGTTCAACTCGATAATAATGACAGTCAGCAATTTAAATGTCAAACATTGTCGCAGCAGTAGGTTAACAAAGACAAATCACATCTACACTAACAATAGCTACGTGTAGAAAATTAGACTATATGCCCGATGTGGAAGACAATATGCATAGACATGCCTACACAGCCTACAGACAGTTCATATAAAATAAAATCAACCACGGCCTGTAACAGAACGCCGCGCGCGGATGTAAATCCCGAGCCGTGTGCAAAAAAAAAAGACTATAAAAAGAGCGTATGAGCAAACCGGCAACGCGTTCAGCACGTTCGAGATCACGTTCGAGATCACGCTCGGAAGCACGTCCAAAAGAACATTCAAGAAGATAGATGACAGAGATAAGGAGCACGATCACGGTTTATTAAGGAAAGTACCCAGAAATAAATTTCGTTATTACAAAAAATGGAGTCTTATGTTTCTTGCGATGTAGACTGTTGCAACGTGTGGGCCCTTTGAGAAAACGCGGGTTACGTTACACGCCTAACCGATGAGTTTTACTTTCTCCATATTACCCGGGTGCTACAAGATTAGGCTGTCGGAAGGTATCGGCTTTTAGACCTAAAATGCACCAACCATTGATGTCATTTTTTTCTGTTTCTCTTTGCAAATCTCAATATACTGGAAAACAAAACATAAATATAAAAATTTTGCTCTACAAAATAGCAAAGCCAAAACAAACACATTAATAACTATTCGAACATCAATATTAGAAATAACAACTGTGAAAAGCTGAAATTTTAACAACTGGTAGTTGTTATCATCCATAATAAAATACTAAAATAATTTGCAACGGATAGAAAAAGAATTATAACAATTATTTATTTATTTTCAAAATAGGAATGCCCCCAAGTGATGATACTGGCAATGTTACATGTAAATATAAAAATAGAGAGATTTAGTTAAATGTAAAAATGAAATAGAATAGACGAAATTCGAACCTCGTAATTTAGGTTTAGAAATAGATAACGAGAGAGAATTAGCAAATGGAATGTAAAAACAAATCATTGTTTAGCTTAGAGATAAAGTAGCTTAAAGAAAAGAATGTGCATTGTCAATTCTGTTATGAAAATTCAATTGAAGAATGCAACTATACGATAATTTAATAAACATGTTTTTAACATATTGGGAATATAGGTTAATGGGAATATAGGTTAAAATTTCTTTTGTAAACAAAGGAAAAAGTTTTGGGCACGCATTTCCAGAGCACGTGAAAGAAGACACACGTTTTAACATGTGTATGACGTCATGGAAAATGGGAAGTTCTCGATATAGTTAGAAACTTTAGAGTTAAGCAGGAAGAGTCAGAGAAATCGGGGGAGAGTCAGAGAGATTCTGAGGACGACAGACGACAGACGGCAGTCCAGACATGGGATTCGTACGTCTAGAAGCGAGACGGTCGCCTTTGAAACATAGAATGTGAAGCGTTGAATTCTTTACTCAGAAAACCACGACCGGTCGGGAGAAGAAATAACCCCATCATGTGTTTTTATAAACGTCGTCTTTGTGTTGTAATTCTACCAAAAGGTAAAGTGAAAATTGTCATTATATGTCTTGTATATAATGTGTTTTAAAATGTCCCGACATCACATATCTATGATGTGAACTCTACATCTTATATCTACACTTCTAAGTACGAACATTTTATATATTCTGAATCTCTTCATAACACGAACAACATAATCTCTCTTACAACATCTCTCTCTCCCGAACACACAGCAACATCACTTGTAATAAGACTCTCTAACATGCACTTTTAATAACAATAATAACAAACAACAACAAGAATAACAATAATACTAATAATGATATATATATATATATATATATATAACAGAAAAATAGCTAATGTTGTCATCAGGCGGCAATTTTATCGTTCCGCTTTGTAAGAGGAGATTATTATTTGTGACGTGTGCTGTGATTCATTTTACTTAAGTCTGATGTAGGCGCTGAATAATTGTTACACAAAGGGTCCGGTCTAAGCCGGGTTGACATGCTAGTATATATATATATATATATATATATATATATATATATATATATATATATATATATATATATATATATATATATATGTTGTGTGTGTGTGTCTGTGTCTGTGTGTGTATGTATATTTATGTATTTATATGGATAAAAATGTGACACGCGTCTGCGGATGGAATGTGGGGAACTTGACAGCTAAATCATAATTGTTTCAATATATCTCACGAATGTAAACAAAATTTGTTATTGTTTGAGCAAAAATGTAACAATTAAAGGAATCTGGTTATGTTGATGTTTTAAAAAGTTGACAGAAAAAGTGACACAAAAAAGATTGGCAGATAGAGATTGTCAACCAAGCGGACGCAACGCTATACTTCTCTCTGTCTCTCTCCCACTCTTCTCTCTCCACCATAATAGAGAAACAATAAGGAATGAAAACAGACTGTTGCTTACACCAAATCTGTTGTTGTGTATTTGAATTCTAGAAAAAAGGTTCATAATATAACATAATATCAAATTATTTCCATAATTTTTATGCATATATTTGAATTAAAAACATTATTTACGAAATGAATGTTTTCATCGCAATCATCTGTTAATTCATATGCGTGGTAATGACAAAATATAACAGTGAATAATGGAGGCTATTCGTTTTGTTGCTTTTCACATCTTTTTAGATGAGATTTTATTTCTATTCTATTTTATATACTTCGTATTTTTTTCATTTTTTATTTTTATACAAGACATTTTAATTAGTCTCGCTAAAAAAAAAAAAACTAAAGAACGTCTTCTATATTTTAAGCTATTTAAAAAAAAAGGTTCGATATGAGGTGTTATATTCATCGTGTATTTATTTTATATTTTACGTTGTTTTATTTGTAAAGATTGCCTGAGTTCGAGAAGAGTGATAAGTCACTACACGATATTTGTTTGTGACTGACTGGGCGAAGGAATCTCTACAAATTAGCCTATTCATTAGAAATAAAAAAGCAAAAGAAAAGAAAATAATCCCAATCGACCCACTGTCAAGTAATACGACTGGGGCGGAATAATTTGGACGAATGAAAAGTTCAATGAAGCGGAACCAGAAGAGCTAAATTGCAGTGCGTTGATTGGTTAAAAATTAAGAGCAGCTAGACGCCATTTCTATTTTCGATTCAGTGATTTTTCTTTTATTTTAGTGTTAGTTTTAGTCATTTTTTTATACTGGATTTTACTAAACAAAGCAATTTCGGATTTAAATTTCCTCAACACATATTTAAAAAAAAAAACACGCAGAATTGGTCTTCCTTCTAACATTAAAAAGTTTTAGTGAAGAGAATTAAAGAGTCGTTTATGCAAGAAACAACCTTATTAGATTCACTTGAAAAAATAAACAACTAGACAACGTGTGTGGGTCGGTCTGTGTGACAATAGTTAACCGACAAACTCTGACACTACGTAATATTATAACATTAAAATAAACAGGGATTAGTAATTATAAACCAAGGATGATTTATAAGGAGTGAAATCTTTGTTTGGATGGATGAATAACGCGTACAGGAAGTTAAAATGCAAAATATTTATTTGTTTGCCTACACACTTCTTTTAGCTTGAAGTGGTTTAATTACAAATCTCTCTTCTCTATCTGTCGATAGCTCAAACGGTAGGGAACTCGACGGGGCGCTAAATGTTTTGGTTTTAATTTTAGCTGATGGCAACCACTTCATTTTCTTTTGAAATCAGTCTTATATATAATGTACAATACAATCTATATATCTATAAAAGTGAAAGTGCCTGTGCGTGTGTCTGTCTGTGTACATTTCCCTACACAATAACTCTGTCAATTTTCAGTCTACAGATTCGAAATTTGATATACAGGGTATGGAGATTTAGAAAAATCTTTACAATCCGTTTTCGGTCAGAAATTTGGCTGTTAAGGGGTCAAAGTTTAACGATTTACCTTTGAGAACTCTACCAATCCCCTCCGCTAATTTTGAGTATAAACAATTCAAATATAAGATATAGGTTCCTTGGATATGGATCTAACTTAATAACTTGATGTGAGCCCAAAATGTTAAGGGTTTATAATAGAGGTCAAAATTAAAAAAAAAAAACTTGACCGCTGCGGTCTCTACTAAATTACCCAGACAATTTCTTGTCTAAAAATTTGAAATTTTACATAAAAGGTATTCAGAGATAAGGCAAGCTTTGCAATCGGTTGGGGTCGAAAATATGAGCTATCAATATATAAATGTATGTATGTACGTTTGCATGTCTGCCTAAAACTTTTGACAGTCGCGACGGATTTTCACAAGATCAGTATCGTTCTGAAGCTCGACCCTTCGGACGACAAATATCGATATGCTTTTTTCACATACTCTGGTGAGAGCACGGCGAATATTCGGCGGATGGCCGTTATCAGACAAACTTTAGCATTGTGGGAGATCATGTTGGTGATGTTCCCGACGTATGATCAAACG
The DNA here is from genome assembly GCF_053919585.1 of Euprymna scolopes. Classification (NCBI taxonomy): domain Eukaryota; kingdom Metazoa; phylum Mollusca; class Cephalopoda; order Sepiida; family Sepiolidae; genus Euprymna; species Euprymna scolopes. Next base: position 53,855,052 of record NC_136522.1, on the reverse strand, counting down.
AATTAGTCAAGCGGTTTCAGATCGAAAAGAAGAGGAGGCAAGTGAGAGCAGGGGACAAAGTCGTAGCACTCGATCGGAGGCTCTATGCGGATATATATATATATATATATATATATATATATATATATATATATAATATATATATATATATATATATATATATATATATATATATATATATATATATATATATATATATATACGGAATGGAACGGTAAAAGTGTCGCCCTTAAGAAAACAACACTACCGCTTTGTTTAAAAACATTTATTGAAAAAATCAATTAAGGAAATTTAATTATTAGGGCTATCACAACTGCATATTCTTATCATTGTTCTGACTCTCGAGAATATATCCGACACAGTTAAACATAGTTCATCAATCTGAAAACATATAAGATATTAACTGATATTTACTGGAGAGTCAAAATAATGAAAAGAGTATTCTCTTGTCATAATTAGTAATTATACATTTTCTATCTAGAGTATTGAATACAGTTCGATTCAACAAAAGATTTGCTAAGAATCTATATAATAATACAATAGCGTCTGTGTTTTTTGTGTCATGTTTTCATCTTTTTTCTTCTGAGTGACTGTCGTTTAATTATGACCTTCCATTTCTTTTAATAAATAATTTTACCAAAAATTCTTCATAAATTTTGGTTTCGGTTTCAATTATACCTAAACAAGCTGAAGTTATATATATATATATATATATATATATATATATATATATATATATATATATATATATATATATATATACTAGCAAAAGTACTCGTCGTTGACTGGGTTCAAAAACAGCCTACACAAAATTGACTCTGATTTATGAAAGTATCATAGGTTATGAAAAGGAAGGGTTGTAAATTTGGGTTGAATTTGGGAGTATTAAATTCAAAGAAAAATATGATGAAAGTAAAAATAAAATAGATAAACCTCATAATTTATTATACAATACCTGTTCGCACTAAAACACTTATCACAATATTCTGTGGATCTATATTAAAAAACCTTGTTATACTTTGTGACATATTTTCATTCTATGGAGGTTAGATGCGAACGAACACCCCATAATTTTATTATGCCATATTCTTCAAACTGAAACATAATTATCAAAGTATACTTACGCAGATAGATATGAAAAGTCTTTATTAAAGTGTGTGCCTATTTCCATTCTATGGAGGCCAGGCGCGAACGCAGACCCCACAATTTTATTATACCATCCCTATTTAATTTAAAACATACTTATCAAAGTATTCTCATGTACATTTATATCAATAATACTTGTAAACGTTTTTGTTTTTAATTTTTAAATTTTTTATTTCCATGCTTTGTGAACCAGGCGCGAACGCAGACCCTAGATTTTAATGCATTACCGTTCTGTCATATCAAACATACGCATTCCTGTGTCTCGATACATCTTTTATCATTATATGTAATTAGTTTTTTTTTTAAATAGTCAACCATATAGGAGCCTATTCGTGACCAGACCCCCCCCACACACACACACAAACACAGACATTCAGCTTTATATTATATTATATATATACGTATATATTTCTTTTTTCTGCATAAGTTTTGGTTTCAGTTTCGATTCATTCGGAAACACCTACATAATATGGACATATTTTTTTATTTTTGAAATTACAACTTTATAATATATAAGAATCCATAGAAAATTGACTCTGTAATAATATATACGAAATCTGCATGAGTTAAAATATCATATTCAAGCGTGTTTTATGACTGGGTTACCCCAGGCATCCCAGCTTGCTTAAATAAATACTTTTGCAGTTTTAACAAAATATCTACAACAATTTCAGAGCGTCTCCTGAACATCCACCGAACGCCACATCAATATATTACATATGGAAGAGTCCCCTGTGGAATTTTCACAGGTCCCACTAGTGAAATAATAGTTTTACGTATCTGCTCTATCTGAAGTATTCTTTACATATTCAGTATCTACTGAGCCCCAAGTATATTTTCGCACTAGTTTCTTGTTTCAGGTGATCGACCAGTAAAAAATGAAAAAGTAGTCAGCCACTGTACGTAACACATTTCTCTTGGAACTTATTTCTCAATCTCTCAAATTTCTAAGGCAAATTTTATTTGGAGTTCATCCAACGCTTCCAAGAAAAGATATAATGAATAAAAAAGACGAAAACAGTTGCATAATTTTTTTTTTTTTTTTTTTGCTTCTTCTGATAATGGTAATTTATGTCAAGAGAACATTTATAACTATTTTTTTACACAGGAATCACCATTTATAAAGGCCCGGGGGCCACTCCAGGATAAGAATAATGGGTATACATTAGTCAATGTGATTATAGCGTAGTAAACATTAGTAGTGGGAATTTTGTAAAGTGGATTACTTAGGGGACGGTTCATCAAGAACTTGTTTACATTGGACTTGAAGACAATCAGATTGTAGTCAGCTGGAAAGCAGGCAATCGGAAGAGAGTTCCATAGGCAATCGGAAGAGAGTTCCATAGGCAATCGGAAGAGAGTTCCATAGGCAATCGGAAGAGAGTTCCATAGGCAATCGGAAGAGAGTTCCATAGGCAATCGGAAGAGAGTTCCATAGGCGTGCTCATAGAATCTACATTTAGGTTTCGAAACAGATAAAAAGTGTGGAAAACTATTGATAGTGGTTTGGGCTAGACGAATGTTGTTCGTGAAAGTTTGGCGAGGGGAGTGAGGCTCAGTTGAACACTTGCCCTGAAAATAACGATAAAGCAGACACAGGCTCTTCTGTGGGAAAGACGTTGCAGAGAAAAGAAAAGGACATCCCTCTCTAAGCTACGAGGTCTATTTTGAACACTGACAAGGCAGGATAAGCTGCTTCTAGCGGCTCCTATCCAGATGTGCTAACAGTAATCCATCGTTGGCTGCACCTGGCTATTATATCGGTACAAAATTGCATCAGGGGTGAGATATCTACTGGAGCGGAAGAAGGATCCCACCATTTATCCAGCTACCTTGGCAATGGATTTGATATACGTGTTCCCTTTCAGGTCAGGAGTAAAAATCAAGCCCAGAAGCTTGTCAAAACATGAAGCATCCCCAAGACTAGAGCCATTCATTTTACCGATGCCAGATTGGCATCAGAGCGTAGATGGTTCAGAGATAGAAGCTTGGTTTAAGATTAATTAATATTATCTCTTTTGCATCCTCGGTGCTTATGAATTTTTTTGTTTTTTCGTATCTCGTTTTTTTTTTTAAGTAGTTTTTTTCAGGTTAAATTCAAGTTTCACGATATATTTTTTCTTATTAAATTGATAGGTGGAAGAACAGATTCGTTACAAAAATCTCTCCCCTTTCCTATGTTAAGAATGGCTTTCGAAATAATAACGTTATTATTTCAGCGCGGTACCAAAAATTCATCTTCTCTCACGCTGAAATGTAAAAATTAAATTAAGAAAAAGATTGTGAAATGAAAATAAAAACCCAATCAGCGACTAACCGAAATAATAATGTTTAAGATGCTTACCGTTTACTTAAACGCATTTGCTTACATCTGTCCTGTACTTAGTTCACCGGGTAAACTTAACTGGAATTAATATATTGAAGTAATTGTCAAGGCTGTTCCGAGGAAAGTGGGCTATCTCTATCGTACTATAAGCCTACTCACACCTGAAGATATCCTGTATTTCTACAAAGCCACCATTCGTCCATGCATGGAGTATTTTTGTCACATCTGGGTTGGTGAATCTGCTACTGCGCTCTTGCTATTAGATAGGGTTTTAAAAAAAAAGAGTTGCAAACCTAATAAGTGCCCTACTGTCTGCCAAACTCGAACCTCTATCCCATAACCGAAATTACTCATCCAAGCGCATGTTTCACAAGTAGTAGGATGGACTCAAAACACTGTTACTCTCATGCGTAAATACCCCAGACAAACCAGAAAATCAGCAAAATCCCGCCCCTACAGTGTACAGAGCCCTAAATGTCGTAAAGCTTTCTACTCAAATCGCTTTTTTTTCTTCAAACTGCTAGACGTTGGAATTTTTCCCAGTCCCACAGATTCTCTGACTGTATTGACATGTAGAAGTTCAAGTGTAATGTGAACAGCGACTTGTTGCCAGACTCCCTACATAGTATCCTTACTAATCTGGTTCCAAATTGTAACCTTTAAGATTTTAAGGCAGTGTACCATTTTTAGGGTTGATTAGCAGTAAAAAAAAAAAACTATTTACATGGCAACACTAATATCGATAGAAAAAACATCAATAGCAATGGCAACAAAAAACAACACCTATCATTACATCTACAGTAATAATAAAAACACATACCACCACTACTACCACCACCACCACGACTACAACTACTAATAATATTAGTGATAATAGTAATAACGAATAAAGTAAATTTTGTTGGTTTTTAATAATAATAATAATGATAATGATAATAATAAGTAGAAGAAGAACAATGACAATAATAATAATAATAAAAATAATAATAAAAAATAATAATGATAATAATAATAATAATAATAAAAATAATAATAATAATTTCAGTTAGAAAAGCTTACTTTGTTCGTTTTTTTTATTTTTTTAACTTCTCTGCCGATATTGCTTTTGGCCGGAAAAATGTACACAAAAACAGAAACATAAAACATCTAAACATGTGAAAGGCAATTCCTCGTTTAACCGTGAATTAAAGTTTTAAATTCTAATTTCAGTTAGAAACGCTTCTTACTTCCACCCCCCCCCCTCTGCTATTTTTTAAAACTCCGCCACTGACGTTACTGACGACCGGAAAAAATGTACACAAAAATAGAAACATAAAACATCGGAACATGTGTAAGTTAGTGGATTGTTTATGTCGAATATGACCCCTAGCATGTTCCTTATATTCTCTTACTCAGCTCTCAGGACACTGAATTCAACTAGGGTAGCTATTCTTTTTTATTCTTTGTCCTTTTTTTTTTTTAGTCTTTCAGATTTCTCAGCTTCGTTTTCTAGTTATATAGCTGTAGAAATCACATAGTCATATTGAATGACGTATGTATTTTTATTTCAAGTAGGTTTTTTTTTCTGGTATACGTTTGCAGGAGTTTATGCTACACTAGAACTGAGTATGTGGGTTTATATCCATGCAAAAAACCTTATAAAATAAAAATGTAGATGACCCAAAGGTGTTAGTAGAGTTACCGGCAGATCTTAGCTTAAAACTAATACACTAAAAGCCGGCCTTTTTGTTATTTTTCATCGCTAAATTTGCTCACGTCAAACATGCACCGATGTCACTTTTATCCGTTTCGTGCGTCACCTTTATTGCATGCTTTATTGTCTTAGCAAAAAATCAAAGAGGAAAAGGCGGCTGACTTATCTTCGGGTCTCCTCGCGCATTACGTCGGCGCAATCTATCAGCTTTTGTTGTCAGTCGAGAAGCTAATGGCTATTTGGCATGTTTATCGCCAGTGGCTTGATCGATATTATCGAACGCGTTATTGGGAGGTTGCTTAACAGACTGTGAGAGTTTAAATTCAAGTGGGCTAATGTTTGTCGAGGAGCGTAAGAAAGATGCAACCATACAGGCATAATGCAAATTAAAAATCATCTCGGTATTTCTTTTCATGTGCGGAGATGGCTCAAACGAAAAGAACGTCGGCTACTGCAACAGCGGTCGCGTTTAGAATCTTAGTTAAGAAGAATGTTTTTCTTTTTAATGGAAATCACTCCAGACAAAGCTTGAAGCCATTTGATGTAAAAAGCATGCCTAATGACTTCAGTCGTGAGAATGTAGGGTAAAACAAACACCTCCTTAACTCCTTACTAAACAAAAAGCAAATGGCGGGACCCATCTATCCTCTTTATTTGTCCTCACGCGAAAGAGCAGGACACAAAATGTTTTAAATAATAATAATAATAATAATAGAATAACAATAACAAAGACTTTCGCTGGCGAGGACTACTATTGACCGTAACCAGTCCTTTTGAAATTTTCATCTCTATTTTTCTCGTTATGTACTGAATATTTGTTAATGAACCCTGTATGAAATATGTTCCTTATAAAATTTTAATGATTTTCTATTCTGAAAGAAGTTTTAAAAAATGTAATCTAAAAACATGATTTTAAAGTTTTTGTTTAAAAAATTCAGATTTTCTCATGATTCAGACCTGTATTACAAGGAGGGGGTTGCAAAAATGAGTTGTGTGAGGAGAATACAAACTGAAATAGAGAGAAGGGGATTTTTAAAATATAATCTTAACAAGATAAGATACAAGTTAGAAATGTATTTCATCCAAGGCATTTATTTTATGCAATGTACATTTTGTTGCAATTTAAAAACGTTATCTTTCATCTAGCAATTAATGATATAGATATAAAATGTTCAATGATATTTTTTAAAAAGTACAACATAAAATAAATCAAAGGTAAATTTTTGATTCAATTCAAATTAAATTTTTATACCTTACTTTATAAAATTTATAAAAGTGTACTTTGAAGACAAATAAAATTTTAAATTGAATCTTGTACCTTTATTTTTTAAATCTATAGTAAAAACATTTTGTTTAACAATTTTCATGCCTTGGATGAAATGCTTTTCTAACTTGTATATTTATAAGTGGAGACCACACCCTGGTTACTTCCTGTACCAGGGGAGATAATTCTACCGGTGTATCGTTATCAGGAGCAAATGAGTCTTCGTATTTTGGATCTTCAGACTACTGTTCGCATCTTCAATGTCGTTTTCACAACGTTTCTGTTGATGTAACATCCGCTCTTCTTCAGATGTATCGTGCTGAACTCGTAAGACCAGTGACGCAGTGGTTATAATACTTGGAAAAAAATAATGGTAACAGTGAAATTCCCCTGAACGTTATTGGGTTAATTCTCAGTTTGGCCGACAGAAAAATGCTATAGCGAATTACTTAGAACCTCTATCCGGCAATGTCTGGCGGAACGAGCGATTGCTACTCCCATGAAGTAAATAAGGTTTCCGTTCGAAATTCCGTCTAAATTCCAGAGTTCGAGATAAACATTCCCGACTTCGACAAGAAATTCAGAAACCGATCATTGTTACCTATAGAGAAAAAGGGAATATTATAGGTATGGGGAAAACAGTCAGAAGGGAAAGAGTTCGAAATGTCTGTGTTTCTTGGAAAGTAGCTACTAGACTAGAAAGCTGTATTATAATGGTGTATCAGAAAAGTAGAGTGAGGGAAACCGCAACAGCAACGATTCAAATGAGCTGAAACAAGAAAAGCAGGGAATAGAGCAGATAATTCACATGCTGTTATAAATAAGACTAAGCAGGTTTGGAAATCATATAGTTTTTAATGGTATTTTCCGTTTCTAATTTCATTCTATTATATAAATATCACCTGTCTGTTTAAATGCATGTATGTATGTATGTATGTATGTACTCCTGTTGAGGTCAGGTTTGCACCTATTAGTCCGAACCAAACGATCTGTTTAACATGCAGCAAAGTTTGCAAGACTACTGCTGATCTGAGCAGACATGTGATTGTTCATAGGAATACCCTTCAACCTCCAGAGGAAGTTAACCCGATCTAAATTGCTCAATTTGTATGTCAAATCTGGTTCAAGATGTGCAAATCTGCGGCGGGAGTGCAGAGTCATCTGAGATGGCATGGACAAGATTGGAAGAACTCAATGTGACGGCGATCATCTGGAAAGATGCAGCAATCATCATGTATGTATGTACGGCACAATCACGTTGACACACCGGTTCTCGTCAGATCACCGAAGTTAAGCAACGTTGAACCTGACCAGTAACATATGGGTGACCATTTGGGAAATCTAGGCGCTGTATGTGCTTTCCGCTTATCTCAGCATTTTTTCCAGTCGGCCTGAACCTCCACTTGCCACTGATATTCCACAATGTCGACTCAGGAGGTGTGGTTCGAGGATTCGCAACTCTTGCCACAAGAATTTCCCGCGTAGGCACCCTTACAGTGGGTATCCATAGTCTGTAAAGACTGAAGGAAGCCTTCTTATGTATGTATGTATGTATGTATGTATGTATGTCTCGCAAAAACCTTCAATAGAGGCTACGGATTTTCACGAGATCGGTATCGTTTAGACGATCGGCCTTTCGGGCGACAAATATCGAAAAATTGGCCAAAAACATTTATCCCTTCACACACAATTGGCCACTTTTCTACAGAAAGGATTCGCTTTTTTACTGATATTTTCGAAAGCCATCGCCTCTTTTCAATTGACTAGCCTTAATTTAAACTTTCGTCACTTCCAGTTTGGCGATGCGCGCAACAGCAAAGACGTGACGTTGTGTTTTCACTTTCTTTTCTTTCTTCGCGGTACGGGTTCGAGCCTGCCTGCCTACTACCACTTTTTTTTTTGCTCAACACAGACCTCCAAACACCAGAGCAACGCTGGGCACCCAGGCTAGTCTAATATATAAAAGGCAAAATTGGCACGAGCGTTTGTGTATGTCCGCGAAAGGCTTTTTGCATCGGGGTTCTCGCGTCGGTTTGATTCTGTGAGAAGTTTTTGCATACTTCCCAGACTGTAATATCTCGGGTTGGCAAATGGACACCGTCACTCTTTTTCTTTTCTTTTTTTTGAGTTAAAATTCTTTCCGTGGCGTCGTTTCGAGTGTTTGTTTGCCTTTTTCCTATAAAGAAAAATTATTGAATGTTCGATTGACTATGCTTAATTCCGACGCACGAAAAATCTTCTTGCGCGATGGCAACATCGGCTAACGCGTTACGTTTTTTTTTTTTTTTTTTACCTTCTTTCGCTCTTTCGCGTTACGGGTTCGAGCCTGCCGTCCTACTACCACCTTTTTTTAACCTCACTTTTTTTCTTTTTTCGTGTCACGGGTTCCAGCCTACAACCACTTTTTTAACACCTCTTTCCACCTTGTTGTTTCCCATCCCAACCGAGCTGCTTTTTATTTCCACCTTTACTACACCACCCCAACACATCAACTCCGAGTACGCCCGCTCGTCTATAATATAAAAGCAAAATGTATCTATGTGTGTTTTTGTACAACATTGGTATCGTTTTAACGATCGATCTCTCGGACGACAAATATCGAAAGATTGGCCAAAAATATTAATTCTTTCATCGTCAACTGGACCATTTTTTACAAGCAGCGGTCACTTTTTTCGTCGACATTTTTGCAAGTCATTAAAACCTTGCGTCAGCGACGTCGCATAAAACAGGTTATTTCAAACGTCCGTGACGTCACAATCGCACCCTTTTCCTCCTTTACGTAACGGGTTCGAGTCTGCCTACTACTCCTAATTTTGTTTTTAATTTATTTTTATTTTTTTGCTAAATAACCACTCTTACGCACACCTGCACACACCCGAGCAACGCCGGGCACCCAGGTAAGTTATTAAGAAAATTAAAAAAACGAAAGGACAATAATTTTTTTCTCTGTTCATCGTTAAATGTACATTTATTATTCAGTAAATCGATGAATAATTATATGGTTTTTAAGCTTACCGGCGAGAGATTCCTTTCAATGTCCAGCTAAGAAAATTTCACTTTCTGTCTTGTCGATTGATTGTGAATTGAAAACGATATTACAAGAGACAAAGTTTATATTCAACATAGTTATCAGTGCATAGCAACCAAGACAAACTAAACCAAACAAAAGATATTCACGTACAACAGCAATCTTGTTTTCTAAATCTCCGAAACACGTATGAGGTGCTCCAATAAGTTTCCAGATTTTTTTTTTCGTACGGACACTTTTATTGATAGAACACACATGAAACTCTAGTCTCCTTCTAAGTAATCTCCTCCGGCTACAATATCTTTGTGTGAGCGTGTAAATGACCCTTGTCACAGCCCTTTTCATCCCCTGAATAGTCTTATAACGACAGCCTATAAAGTATTCCTTTTGCTTAGGAAATAATCGAAAGTCACAGGGAGCAAGGTGTGAACTATAAGGAGCGTGAGGAACTGTCTTGATGCCCATTTTGGTCAAATAGTCTGTGACAAAAATGGAGTTGTGGACTAAGTACAATTGGAACAAACTTCGCGAAAATCTTCGCGAATAATTATGTGTACAGTTTCCACTCTGGCATCATTTATTCTCTCTATAGACACACACTGGTCCTTATCCATGAAAGTCTTTATTTGGTATTTCAAATCTGATCTTCTAACTTACTTACTCCTCCGACAATTCTCATGAACCTCACAGACTGCCTGCCATCTTTGAGACTCTTATACCACTCAAAAACTTATGCTCGATTCACACAAGATCGCCCAAAAACAATCTGAAGAATGCCTGATGTTTCCATGGCATTTACCTCATGTATAAAACAGAATTTTAATGCACGTCGTTCTTCCAAAGTGTGATCAAGTCCAGATGCCATTTTTTACATTCACCAATTGTGACACTTTTGTTTCCTTTAGAAGAAATTATCATAATGTCTTTGGTTTGGGCGCGTACGAAAAAAGGCCGCAGCGGTGAAAAACACGTCTTACCTCATGAAGTCCAGTGGAAAGAAAGAGGGAGAGAAACACCTCAAATTTTGCGCCACAGTTTTTTTTCTCTTTTTTAGAGCTCTCCGGAAACGGTGCCATATCAAAAAGTCCCTGTCAAATTTTAGTTCCAGGGTAGGCGCTACATGTTACTCTCTATATCAATGTGACCTCATCTTTAAGTAATCCATAGGGATGGAATCTCCTTAAAACTTCAAATATGTATATCCGATTTTAAGAAAATTTTAACCACATGCATAAGTTATTAATTTAAAAGTATTCGAACATTTCAGCTTCTTTGATTAATGGCTGAAACGGGATGAGGAGACAGTAAAATCAAATAAAGTAATACGATGCTAACAAATATAATGAAGTATATAATATAATAATAAACTAAAATCAAATAAAGTAATATGATGTCGGGCTTTAGTACTGTGTTCCTCAATTCCTGTTGTAGCTGTACATTTTTATCTGAAATCACAAAACATTGGCCAGTCATCTCATAAGATGTATAGCAATAACATACTGAATTTTAAAGTTTACGACGATTTTTAATGTATGTAACAAAAAGTATGGAAACCGATTGGGGACATCTCGTACATAGTAAACAACTGATAAACTCTTTTCTCTATTAAACAATTAAAGTTTAGGTTCCTTTTATTGAATATATATATATATACTCTGTTCCGTCTGCCTGCTTCCCTCCGGACTACAACTTGGATGTCTTCAAGTCTAATGTTAACAAATTCCTAATGAACCGCCCCCCTAATTAAACACTTCATAAAATCTCCTCACTAACGTGATGTACTTGCAATAACCCTTATCCCTGAGTGGCTTCCGGGCCTTGATAAGTGGTGATCACTGTGTAAAAAAAAAAAAAAAAAAAAAAAAAAATTTACATCCACCCTTGTAATTGCGTATTTTTTAGCGATAAGTCCTTATATACAAGTGCTAAGTCTGTGATTTATTGAACTTAGTTACCATTCATATGTATGTAAACTGCGTTTTTTTTTATTCCATTTTTGGTCCCCCCCCCCCGATTTATCGGAAAGGGACCTATGTCTTCAGTGGCGTCCGCGCGTTCGTCATTCCGGGCGACTGCCAGATAACCGTCCATTAGTTATTTTCTGAAATTTTGACACAAATTGTATTTCATTAAATACATGTACACAATAAAAAAAATTGCGGAAATTCCCGTTCCGTCCCAAAAGAGATAAAAAAAAATGTCCCCAAATGGCCTAAAATGACACGTTTTTCCCCATAACTTTTGATCTATCCATTAGATTGTTCTGAAACATGTTCTTCAAATAATTCAGTATGGGTGACCCTGGCAAAATTCTGGTTCCCGTCCCGTGGAATATTTAGTGCTAAAAACGTTACTTTTTGTGGCTCTTTTTTTCAAAATGGCCAAAAATTACACGTTTTGGCCTATACTGTTTGATCTATCCATTAGATTTTGGCCACAATGTGGAGGCCATTGTTGTTAATATAAATTTAGTATGGGTGACCTTGGCAAAATTCTGGTGCGCATCCCGCTGGAACTTTTAGGGCTAAAAAAAGTGCCTTTTTTTAGCTATTTTTTCTTATTACTCAAAAACTTGATATGTATGTCTATATAGTGATTTTCCATGGCGCTCAATTAAAATATAAATGTCTTAAGGCGTGAAACTGCACCGTTTGTCCATTTTCACTGAGATTTGGCATCTCTAGGAGATTAAAAGGGGTAATAAATGCCCCCAAATACAAAAATTACACTTTTTACCCCCATAACTTTTGCCCATCCATTAGATTTTTTCTGAATCTTGGCGAAAATGTGAAGGCAACGTTGGCCCTTCACATTTCTCACATTCATCATTTCTTCACTATTTTTTGTGGCGTCATCTCACAGGCAGCACCAGAGGGGAACAACGGAGGCGCGGCTTGTATTATTTGTTTTTATAAAATACCGAAGGATCCTTTCAACTATGTATTGTTTTTAATTGTATGACTCGGTTTGTTTCCTATCATCTGCCTGGCACCCAAATAAATTAAGCTTTCTATGTACTTTCGTTATTATACTAGCATGGACACCCGATGCTGCCCGGAATGATCAACGAATGTTTCACACTCCCATATATTTATTGTCATCGAAATCGGGTTAATAGGTATACATTTGTCAATGTGATTATCACGTAGTAAAGATAAGTAGTGGAAATTTTATAGATTGGATTACTTAGGGGGACGTTTCGTCAAGAATTTGTTTACGTTGGACTTGAAGACTATAAGATTGTAGTCAGCTGGAAAGCAGGCAACAGAAGAGAGTTCCACAGGCGTGTAATTCTAAGAAAGAGGCTTTGTTCGTGGAATCTACATTTAAGTTTAGGCACAGATAAAGAGTGTGGGAAATTATTGATAGTGGTTTTGGCTAGACGAGTGTTTTTTGTGAAAGTTTGGCGAGAGGGGGACCATAGACTGAAGCTAGGACGAGCATTTGCTATGAAAATAACGATAAAGTAGAGGCAACGTCTCTTCGGTAGGAAAGGAGAGGTTGCGGGGAAGAGAAAAGGGCATCCCCCACTAAGCGACGAAGTCTATTTTGAACTCTGTCAAGGCAGGATAAGCTGCTTCTAGCAGCCCCTACTCAGATGTGGCAACAGTACTCCGTCCTTGGACGTACCTGGCTTTTATATAGGTAGAGAATTGCATCAGGAGTGAGATATCTACTGGAGCGGTAGAAGGGTCCTACTATTTTTCCAGCGACCTTAGCAACTGCACTTGAGATCTTAGAGTGTGGAAGATGATAATTTTCATCAAAATCGTCCGTTCCTTCTCCCCTCGGATTATTTAAATTACTGATTCTCGATACTTATAGGAGGCATTCCGATACAAATGTCACCTAATAACACTGCCAGGCACATAATGTTTGAAATGTCATAAAAAAAATCACCACGACCGTTTTCTAGCCCATAGGGAACGAACTCATGCACGGACAGAGACGCAGACAAACAAAGTTCGTTCTTTATACATGTATACATGTACAAGAAGGGTGATCCGACGTTTTTCGAGAATGAATGAAGATCAATTAATGTTTCACACTCCTATATTTTTTATTACGAAATCGATAAAATATTCCATTATTCAACCAAATCGATTGATTGCTTGCTCTAATCGGGGACTTATCGTGATGTACCAGAATGGAATCTCCAAGTACCCAAGTTCACAATATATTTTAGTCTAAATTGCACTGTAGAAAACCTACAGTTGATTTCATGAAATTATTGTTATAGAAAATTCTTTGCATTAAAGTTGAAAATGAGAAAGTCTAGTACTAGACTGCAATTGTGCTTTAAGCAGAAACATTCGTCTCGAGCGCGACCGAGTTATATCAAAGAAACTACGGTTGATTTTATGTGTCTGGCCTTTAGGCTTATGTGTTAATAAAATTTCATAAACGCACGCGTAATGTTTGGCTGTGGAAGATGTTTACTTTGATCCAAATCGCCTGTTTCTTCTTTCATCTGATCCTTTCGATTATTGATTATCGATACTTATCCAAGATAATCTAATACAAAACTTTTCTAAGAACACTATCAGGCACATAAAATACCTTCGGGAGACATGTTATAAAAATCAACACAGCCGTTTTCGAGTCCATAGGGAACAAACACACCGACGCACAAAGTCCCCTTCTATCGGTGCATCCGATTATAATCAGGAGCGATTGTTGTTGTTATCGTTTTCTTTTTTATTTTCCTTTAAGGCTTGGTGTATTTATATATTTTTCTTAAAACGAAAATCTCTCCTGGTGATAATCGAATTTATCAATGGAAACCGCTTGAGAAAATTATGGCTGAACAACAACTTTTGGGCACCATTTAATACAACATGCCGGCTGGAATTAAAAAGACCGCTCGGCGAATGGAAAAGATATTCAGAAAAATCGGAAAAAAGAATAACTTTGTCGTGTTCAATCAGACGTGCTTGAATATATATATATATATATATATATATATATATACACACATATATATATGTGTGTGTGCGAGTGTGTATATATACATAAACATATATATGTGTGTGTATATATATACATACACATATATGTGTGTGTATATATACATACACATATATATGTGTGTATATATATACATATACATATATATTTTGCGTCAGGTCATATCATATGCTACTGGTACCATGTAACCCAGTACTACCTGCCTCATGGTCGGGTCACCGGCGACTAAACTGGTTCCCCCACCAGACTTGTTTGGTGAGGAGGGCGGCTAGTCTCCCTGGAGGATTAAAAACAAGATCTTCCACAGGGCGAATGAACTCTTTTTCTGGGTCAACGGCCAACTAGCACCGTGTATATTTGTGTGTGTGTGTGTGTGTGTGTGTGTGTGTGTGTATATGTGTATTGGGGTGGAGAGGGCTCCCGTAAGCTATGGTGAAGGCAACCTTTCTAGGAGAAGCAAATCTCTGATTTAAAAAACCATAAAGCAGGAGACCAGTACCCGCATTAAGCTGGTCTGCAGTTTAATTTGTTGCTGGCTATCTTGCGCTTGCTTGTTGCTGGATCTCAACATTTTGAACCGAGAGAGAGACTTAGCTGTCGTACAAAGCTCAAACTCTGTAACATCATCTTTGTATAGATACTCCCTCAGGCTCATGGATTTTAAATGTCTGAGGGAGTGGCACTCGTCTGACAAGACGTTGCAATCATCATCATACATATATGTGTGTGTGAGTATATATATATATATATATATATATATATATATATATATATATATATATATATATTACATTTTATTTAAATAATCGTGAAATCAGAACTGGATTGGGTTTTTTATTTACTTCAATACTCTAATTTCTTCAAGACTCCAAGATAAAGTATTTAATCTATTGCCAAGCAGCCCCGTGCATTCCTCTTAATTAGAACATCAAAACATCTAACTGTTGAATCAACATACGAACTTTACTTTTCTTTTAACAATGTGACACAAGGTAGGATGAAAAAGAAAGCAAAAGAAATAACGAAAACTGATTCTCCCCCTGAAGATGATGTTATATACAACGGAAATTTTTATTATATCAAATTGACAAGATAGTTCTGGCGGCGTTTAACTTTTAAATTCGGATGAACATATTTCGGCTCGAACAAAAATTTTTGGATCGAAATTTGGCCTCGCTATAAAAAAAAAAGGGAAATCCCCCTACTGGAACTTTCTGTTTGGTTAAGAATCAAGATGGCTGTTTTAATAATTACTCGCTTATAAGACTATCAATACACACAAAAAAAATATAGATTTATTTTTGGGTAAAGTTCCCCCGGGTTTTCCTTTCACTTGAGTAAATAATGGTCTTTTGTTATATATATGGCGTACTATTATCCTTATATATATGATGTTTATGTTTATAACAACATCTTAATACGGCGCTGATCCATAGTCGTTTCGACTGACGGATGCCACACACATGTTTATATATATATATATATATATATATATATATATATATATATATATAAGTGATAGTGTATGTGTGTGTCTGTGTGTCTGTGTGCATTTCCCTACGCTAAAACTCTGTCAATTTTAAGCCTAGAGATTCGAAATTTGATATACAGGGTACTGAGATTTGGGAAAATCGATGTGATAGGTTTTCGACAGAAATTTGGCGATTAAGTGGTCAATATTCAACGATTTGACCTTTGAGAACTCTACCAAACTCCTCCTACAATTTTGGGTCTAAACAGTAAACGCGTGATATTTTAGATATAGATTCCTTGGACATGGATCTAACTTATTAACTTTACTTGATCCCTAAACAATAAATGTTAAGAGGTCATAATAGGGGTCAAAGTTTTAAAAAATTGACCTTTTTTTTTTCTCAGCATTAACCTCAAAACACCTGGGCAACGCCGGGCACCGATTGCTAGTATATATATATATATATATATATATATATATATATATATATATATATATATATATATATATATTAAAAACTTTGACTCATGTTCAGGTAACCTACATCTAAAATTTCAAGTGCTTTGAACCAAATTGGCAAATTGGCGGAGGAGTTTGGGGGAGTCTTCTAAGGTCAACTCTTTCAATATTAACCTCTTGGCAGCCAAATTTTCTGGTCAAAAACTGATTAAAAAGCTTGCCTTATATCTGAATAAACCTTATATATAATGTCAAATGTTTAGAGCAAAAATTGACTGAGTAATTTCGGAGAGAGCGCAGAGGTCTATTTTTTTTATCCACAATGTCGGACCCTTAACATTTATTATTTTGGGCTCAAATCAAATTAATAAGTTTGATCCATGTTCAAGTAACCTACATCTAAATTTTCAAGTGTTTAGGCTCAAGATAAGCTGAGGAGTTTGGTATAGATTTTAATGGTTAAAATATTGAACTTCGACTAGTTCAGAGCCAACTTCCTTGCCGAAAACTGATTAAAAAGATTTCTCGAAATCTTAAAAGCCCATTATGTCAAATTCCGAGTCTGTAGACTGAAAATTGACAGAGTAGTTTGGTAGAGAAATGTACACACACGCAGACAATTTAACTTTATATATATACAATTATTACAATAATATTTTAATGACTCTAGACACTAGTGTTTCATCTTTTCGGGAATCATCAATGAAGAGTTACACGATTATTACCTGTCGTGAGATTCAATCCCGACCACGAAGTCATCTCTGACTTCATTAGCGAGGCACTAAACTCATGACTAATCTCAACCGCGAGAAATATCGTTGAATATTTAACATTTTTATTAAATGTCGTAACATCAGTCCACAGAGGTTTAATTATTATAACATCATGACATATGAATGCGAGCTCAGGTGACCAACATTCTATTTACACTTTAAAGCACTCAACAATAATAACCAAGTTTTTAAAGGGGCTGACATAATCATTACAATAGTATTTTTAATACATAGAGATACTAGTGTTTCATCCTTTCGACAATCATCAGAGCAGGGTAACACAGTTACTACCGGTCGGAAGATTCGAACCCGGTCAATATATATATATATATATATATATATATATATATATATATATATATATATATATATATATATTTGTAGTCATCGACATACAGTCCTTTTTCTTTGTATCACAACTCATCAGTGCCGCTAGAACACACGCGTTGACAGTCAACAGTTCTACCGACCGACCCACGGGAGCGGCACCCGTAAATAATCTCGCCAAATGTCTATTTAAAGAAACATTAGTCCACCACTTTTACAGTGCTCTAACCGCTTGTTTATAAATAAAGAGCGAGCGTCGCATTTTCAGCCAATTAAATAGCGGGTGAGATTACTTACGACAGTGCTCTGTCAAAAAAGGGGGGAAGGGGTTTTACATATTTGTAGTCATCGACATGTCCTGTTTCGTTGTGTCACAACTCATCAGTGCCGCTAGACTAGCACCTCTCCCAAGCCGAGGATTGAACTTAGAACCATCGCGTTGACAGTCAGCAGTTCTAGCGATCGACTCAAAACCTCTCTCTATATATATATCTCTCTCTCTGTCTCTCTCTCTCTCTCTCTATATATATATATATATACAACAAAAATGAAAAAAGACATACTGATGATGAAGTGTATCTTCGAAATATATTTCTAAATTTCAATATAAATTTCAAACAAAATAAATATCGGTTTATTTTGTAATAATGCGTTGTTTTGGCTTCAAGCGTATCTAATACGTATTTATTTTATATAAATGTATAATTTACATGCGCATATTCATTTTTTTTTAATTTAAATATCTTATTAGCTACCTTTCCCGATTAAAAATCACATCGAATCTGATTCACATGTCTGAAAATTCCCTATATCTGACCAAACATTAACAGAGTAGTTTGGTATATAGTTGGCTACTGACTGCAGACTCGCCGTCTCAAAGCTCATTTCTTTATAAATCAGCTAAACGTCGACTGTCTACTGACCAAATTTTTAAGAAACACGTTTATGATATGTGCGCTAAAATATCTCTAGATCTATTTTATTTCTTTTCATCGGCAGTAATTTGTAAGTAACTGGGCATTTCTCCATTGTTTATGTATTTCACAAGACATTTATCAACTGTATGTTGAACGGAACAACACCCAAATAATTTTCATATCTCAGTAATAAAGCGAAATAATCTTGTTCTAGCGAATTGTCTTACTTGCTTCGTAATGCCATCAAAATTACACAGTATGTTCGTACATACCTTAAACATATATGAAGACAGCAAAATAATACATATCTCTACCTCTATATTCCTTATGTAAAATAAATAATGGTGATGGTTTTAAACGCCCATGTTACGTAATCGTAATAGCCTGTTGTTCCAAATATCTTTTCCAGTCTATATAATGTTTATACATACTTTTGTCGCTGGCACATGTATATATATACACACTGACAGTGAAGTAAAAACACAACACAGTTGATCTACAAAAAATATATTGTTTTCGTTCCACCCCGACGATCAACTTTTCTGCGACTAATTGTTATTCTCTGAGTTGACCTTTGCTGGAAGAAGTGGGGATATGAGACGATTGCCGGGTGGTAGAAGAAAATGGTGACACGGACCGCAGACTACCCTCCCTCTCTGACTGATTCACTTCTATTCTCTGACGATTTTATTTATAATCAAAGTTTTCCCATTGGTATCTCTAATATTTTCATTTATTTTTGGTTTTAACCGTTGACCGATATCTAATTACATATTTTCAGGTCAAATTATGCATTCCGTTAGACAATGGTGAAAATACGAATTCTAAACATTTGAATATATTTGCGTGTATGTATATGGCACCAGTTATTATTAGAAAGCTATTTGTGTGTAAACCTAAATGTGTCTTCAATACGATTGGATTTTAAAATTTATAAATAAACAACCAGATGATTATTATAAAAATAGCCTCGTTCTGTTTAAGGTTTATGGGATTATTTAAAATCTACTCCAGCAGTATTTTTGTTTTGCTTGATTTTGTTTTGTTTTATTTTTATCTACTAACTATGCGAATTCATTTTCGTAATCAGCTTTGGTTTCGCAGCTGTGGTTTCGCCAAAACGCTACAGCATTTATGTAAGCCGCATAAATGTTTGCAAAATAAATATGTTGAAAGCTTTCCCAAATGTTTAGCACTTTTGGAATAATATTGCTTATAATTTATTTGCCAAAATACATCTATACTTGATGAATGTGGAGGAGTCATTAAACAACAAGACATTGCGTATTCTTTAAGCTGAAATTCGAAACTGCATCACTTCTGCAATAGTCAGACATCAGCTCGTACATTATGAGTAATACACACAGACAGACATATATATATATATATATATTGTAAGATGATTGATAATTTATAATTAAAATTAAAAATTACAAATCGGTTTCGTAAGAAGTAACACAACAAAGTTAATAAATTGTACGATCGTTTCAGAAGCGATGTTTTTTATTAAGATAGACAATAAATAAAACCGATTTTTAATTTTTAATTTTAATTATAAATTATCAATCATCTTACTAAATATTTAAATAGCTGTAGGATATATATGCCTATTAGGTTTATTATATATCTACGTAATACAGCGAACACTGTTTTTTCTTGTATTTTAATTACATTAGTGATTTTATTATCATATTAAAATACACTCTGCTCTTTAGTTTTCGGTTCTAATCCCCTTTATATATATATATATATATATATATATATATATATATATATATATATATATATATATATATATATACTAGCAAAAGTATCCGTCGTTGACTGGTTTCAAAAACAGCCTACAGACAATGGAATCTGATTTATGAAAGTATCATAGGTTATGAAAAGGAAGGGTTGTAAAGAGATAGCTTCGAATTTGGGGGTATCAAAACCAAAGCAAAACATTATGAAAGAAAAAATAAAATAGATAAACCTCATAATTTATTATACAATACCTGTTCAAACTGAAACATTTACCACAATAGTCTGTGGATCTATATTAAAAAAACTTGTTAAACTTTGTGACATATTTTCATTCCTTTGAGGTTAGGCGCGAACGAACACCCCCATAATTTTATTATACCATATTTCTTCAAACTGAAACATAATTATCAAAGTATACTTACGCAGATAGATATGAAAAGTCTTTATTAAAGTTTTTGCCTATTTCCATTCTATGGAGGCCAGGCGCGAACGCAGACCCCACAATTTTATTATATCATTCCTATTAAAGTTAAAATATACTTATCAAAGTATTATTATGTACATCTATATCAAAAACACTTGTAAACGTTCTTTTTAATTTTTTAATTTTTTATTTCCATACTTTGTGGACCAGGCGCGTATGCAGAATTTACAATTTTAATGAATCATCATTATGCCAGATGAAACATACCCATTCCTGTGTTTCGATACATATTCTATCATTTTATGTGATCAGTTTTCTATAATAGTCAATTATATAGGAGCCTATTCGTGACCCCAGACACACACAGAGACGTTCAGATATATATATATATATATATATATATATATATATATATATATATATATATATATATATATATATATATATATATATATACTGCAGAATAATGTAATGCAAAAAAACTACTGGTATGCAAATCCAGTGATTATCGGTATTAAAAATTATTTTTGGATGTAATGTATATAATTATAAAACTCAAATTACCTTGTAAATTCAACTGAACATGTAACGGGTGTTGTAACCCATCATCCAGTAAACGATTTCCGGTTGCGCATGCGTACATACACAAATAATCAACGCGACAATAAAACGTGTTGTTTTACTGTGTACGTTTTCAGCGTCCTAATTGTTTTTTTTTTCGCGTTTAAATTATCCAAATAAACAATTGTTAATACTTTCTGCATTTTTTTACATCGTTCATCTCCATATTATGTTTAAGTTATTTAAACGCAATTGTTTTACAAGTAAATCTACTTTAACCCTTTGACAACCATAAGAGCACTTTACAACGGCGATTTTCCCATCGCCTTAATTTAAAAAAAAAATTATTCTCTATTTCTTTAAAAACATTCATACATTTTCTTCTACACTACCAACATAAATAAATAACCTCGAAAATATGTTTTATCTTTAATTTGCCTTACAAATATGTAATCAACGCAACAATAAAACGTATTGTTTTACTGTGGACATTTTCAGCGTCCGAAGAGTTTTTTTTTTTTTTTCGCATTTAGATTAAAAGATATATCAAAATTTGAATTTAACTTTAAGTATTATGGTATATGTTCAGTGCACATTTACCTATAAGTATAGACAACCACTTATTATGCAATGGCTATAAGTATTTATTTTCAAAAATAAGCAATTATAAACAGAACGAATCATCGAAATCTATCTATATTATTTTTTCATTTTAATATACTTTCATAGAAATGTTTCTGTTATGTCAAAAAAACTATTTTCTTTACGTCACAAGTGTCAAGCTAATACATTAATTCCATAGCTAATATAATATACTGACCCTAAGGACCTCGGGTAGTCTAGTATTTTATAAAGACAATCCCAGCTAGGTCAAAATGGCTCAATATACTAGAAAAAGAAAGTAAATATAATTTAGTAATCTTAATTTCATGATTTGAAACGGTTAAATTTGAAATCTAGAATTTTTATTGTATGCAAAAGAGAATACATTGTTGAAATGTATTCCTTGTATTGCATATATAATAAAAATTCTAGATTTGAAATTAAACCGTTTCAATTCATAAAATTTAAATTACTAAATTTTATATATATATATATATATATATATACATACACACACACGCATATATATACATATATATATATATATATATATATATATATATATATATATATATATTCCTTTATATCAGTGCAGGTTCAGACTATGTTCGTAGGACAAAATCCATTGCTAGTACTCTATAAAAATAGAGCTAGTAACATTAATATTTATCATGCAGAATTGTAAAGGCCACACTGGCTTAACTCTTTTTCGATCAACTCTTTGTGCCTGGGGAGATTTTGTTATTTATATCTACACATCGAAACATTGTCAGGCCAGTGGAATCAAGTATGAATCTGTAATATATATATATATATATATATATATATATATATATATATATATATATATATATATCGACGAAACGTTGCATCCCTCTGCCTGTTCTACAAGTATTTTAATGGCGAATGCTCTGATGAACTGCAGACACTTGTGCCCGCACGACGTAAACACCCTCGACAAACCCGACAGGCAGGTAAATCCCACCCCCTCACAGTAGAGATCCCTAGATGTAAAAGATCTTTCTACTCCAGTAGTTTCTTCCCCAGAACCGCTAGACTCTGGAATTCCATTCCAGGTTCCTGCTTCCCTAACTGTACTGACATGCAGAAGTTCAAGTGTAACGTGAACCGACATCTTGCTGCCCAAATCCCAACATAGTTCCCCAGTAGTTGCTGCCCCTGATAGTAGTACCCTACACCAAAGTGGCAATGTGCCTTGTTTGGGGTGAAAATATAATAAAAAATAATATATATATATATATATGTGTGTGTGTGTGTGTGTGTGTGTGTGTGTGTTTGTGTATAAAAGTGAAATGTCTGTGTGTGTATGTATGTGTGTGTGCATTCCCTACTAAATAATTCTGTCATTTTTCGAGATTCGACATAAAGTGTATTGAGATTTGGAAAAATCTTTTTAATAGGTTTTCGGCCAGAAATTTGGCTAAGGTGTCAAAGTTCAAAGATTTGACCTTTCAGAACTTTACCAAATTCTTCCGCCAATTTTTGGCCTAAACGCTTGAAATTTTAGGTACAGGTTACTTCCATGTGGATCTAACTTTATAATTCAGTGTCAGTCCAAACCAATAAAGGTTAAGAGGTCAAAATTGGGGTCAAAATTTAAAAAAAAAATTCATCTCTGCGTTGCCTACCAAATAACTCAGCCAATTTTGCGTCGAAATATTTGAAATTTTACATAAAGTGTAGTCAACCTTTTTAATCGTTTTTTGCTGAAAATTCGGCTTCACATGGGTCAAAGTTCAAGAGGTTTTATTTTTGCGGTCTCTAGCAAACTATTAAGCCAATTTTGGGGCGAAATATTTGAAATTTTACATAACGGGTAGTCGGACATAAAGCAAGCTTTTGAATCAGTTTTTAGGCGAAAATTTGGCTTGAAAAAAAGTCAAAGTTAAAAAAGTTTACTTTTGCAGACTTTTCCAAACTCCTCCGCTAATTTTGGGTCTTACCACTTGAACATTTAGATTTAGATTACTATGACATGGGTCAAACATTTTAATTTAATTTGAGCCCTAAACTTAAAAGTTAAGGGTGTAAATTGGGGTCAAAGTTTTAAAAACATTGTCGTCTGCGGTCTCTACCAACTTTTCATTAGGGTAATTAAGGAAGCCTATTATATAGAAAGGCATTACCGTACAGTGTCTGTCTGTGTGTATGTGTGTGTTTGTCTATGTTTGTAGATTTCACCTTTAGAAACTCTACCAAACTCCTCCGCCAATTTTGTGTTTAAACACTTGAAATTTTAAATGTAGGTTACTTGGACATGGGTCAAACTCGCTAATTTTAATTGAGCCCAAAAAATAGCTGTTAAAAGGTCGAAATTGGGGTCAAAGTAAAAAAAGATTGACCTCTGCGATTTCTACTAACTTATTCAGCCAATTTTTGGTTTAAACATTTGAAATTTTACAAAAAGTATATTCAGAGACAGGGCAAGGTTTTTGATCGGTTTGTGTCGAAAAGTCAAGCTGCCAACGCGTCTACCTTCAATAATTGGGCCATTTGCAGTCTCTAGCAAATTACTTAGCCAATTTTGGGTATAAACATTTCAAAGTAAACATAACGCGTATTACAACATTCTGCAAGCGTTTTAATCGGTTTGGATCGAAAATTAAAGCTGCCAACGCGTCCAATTTCAATAAATGTGACCTTTTCAGTCTCTAGCAAATTACTTAGCCAATTTTGGGTCTAAACATTTGAAATTAAACATAACGCGTATTACA
The DNA here is from genome assembly GCF_053919585.1 of Euprymna scolopes. Classification (NCBI taxonomy): domain Eukaryota; kingdom Metazoa; phylum Mollusca; class Cephalopoda; order Sepiida; family Sepiolidae; genus Euprymna; species Euprymna scolopes. The sequence continues at coordinate 53,830,608 of NC_136522.1, read as the reverse complement.
ACATTCGGCAAACATTTTAAACAGTTTTGGCGCGAACATTTCGCTGCCAAAATGTCAAAGTTGAAATAGTTGACCTTTACAGATTCTATCAAACTCCTCCGCTAATTTTTGGCCTAAACATTTTAAATTGTAGATTTAAGGAACTCTGAGCAAAACAATAAATCTTAAGGGGTCAAAATTGAGGTCAAGTTAAAAAGAAAATTACCTCTGCAGTCTCTATCAAATGTTTCCGAAAATTTTCGGTCCAAGTATTTTAAATTTTAAGGTTATTCACACATAGCGTAAGCTATGAACAGTACAAAGAGCCCGGCGCTTGGATGACCTGCTTGTATATCTATAAAAGTGAAGTTGTCTGTGTGTGCGTGTGTCAATGTCTATGTGTGTATATTTCCCTACCAAACTACTCTGTCAAGTTCCAGTCTACAGACTCTAGATTTGACATAAAGGGTATCAAGATTAAAGAGAATCTTTTACATTTGTTTGCAGCAAGCAATTTTGCTGTCAAAAGGTCAATATTCAAGGTTTTGACCTTTGCAGACTCTACCAAACTCCTCCGCCGATTTGGGGTCTAAACACTTGAAATTGTAAATATATATTAGTTGAACATGAATCAAGCTTTTTAATTTCATTTGCGCCCAAAACTATTAATGCAAAAGGGTAAAAAATTGAGTCAAAATTTTACAAAAATTTGCCTCTGCGGCTTCTACAAAATTACTCAGCCAATTTCTTGTTTTGGACAAGAAATTAGCTGAGTAAATTTTAAATTTTACATAAAGGGTATTCAGACATAGGACAAGCTTTTTAGTCGGTTGCTGTCCACAAATTTAGTTGCCAGGAGTTCAAGATTCAAAAGATTTTACCTTTGCTGTCTTGAGCAAATAATTCAGCCAATTTTGTGTCTTAACATTTGAAATTTAATATAGAGGGTATTCAGATATGCAGCAACATTTTGATAAGTTTTTCGACCGGAAATTTGGCGTCCAATGTGTCAAAGTTTAAAGAATTGATCTTCCAGACTTTACAAACTCCTCTTCCAATTTTATGTCTAAATACTTGACATTTTAGATGTAGGTTACTTGGACATGAGTCAAACGTTTTAATATATATATATATATATATATATATATATATATATATATATATATATATATATATATATATATGTATATAAAGTTATGAACAGTACATAAGGCCCAAGTAAAGTCTGGGTGACGTGCTAGTATATATATATATATATATATATATATATATATATATATATATGTGTGTGTGTGTGTGTCTGTGTCTGTGTCTGTGTCTGTGTGTCTGTGTGTGTCTGTACGTTTGTCTGTGTATGTGTCTGTGTGTTTCTGTGTCTGTATCCGTGTATATATGTATATAATATCTTATATTATATGTAATATATCTATAGAGAGAGAAACAGGGAAAGATAGTACGAGATAGAGGTAGGTAATATAGAAAATTTGTCGAAATATAGGTAGCAAGATATATTTGTCTGGTTTAAGCTCCTCTGTTTGCTAAAGGCAAGAAAACGAAGTCAGAAAAACATGAAAATCTTTAAGCGGATTCTAATAAGTCGTTATTTTTATTGGCAAATCCGGACACATTTATTAAATATGGACGCTGGTGAATAGGAATCCGCTAACGCTGTTGGCTATCGAACTTTTCGCCAACCTCAATTCGGATAAATGCATGCTACGTAGATTTACATAATGTATGGCTACCACATGAACGACCGTAGAGTCAAGACACGTTCATCTATGGATATTTGTGTCAATATTTTTTTTAAATGTTTAATATTTAAATTACTCCAGACAGTATGGGAAGTCAGTTAATATAATGAGGTAACAATAACAACATATAATTATCGGAAAACAGGAGATTGAATTCCGATTAAGGAATATATATATATATATATATATATATATATATATATATATATATATATATATATATATATATATATATATATATAGTAATCGGTACGGACCCGACTATGGAAGATCAGATAATAAATAAACAAAAAGAATCCAACCTTGATCGCCCTTCGGGGCCCGTGACGCAGTTGATAGAGACGTTGAATCTCTACAGTTCCAGATGAACATTGTCTGAAGATAGCGGTTTCAATCCCACCCAAAGCGTGCCAGAGGTTAATTGGCCAAAATGTGGTGAGACGACAACAACTACGAATGGCAGTGATGACTGAGAATGCAGTTAGGAGATTCGAAGTTCCTATCCGTCGCGGTTACCACCTGACGAAGGTCAGAGGAATAGTTGGCCGAATCGTTGTGAATAAACAAAACCAATAAAAGATCAAAAACAACTAATAAAGATGAAATAAAAATAGTCCGAAATAAAAATAAATTAAGACAGGAGATTGTTCAATGCATGTTGACCAGGAATGTTAGGCCGTGGTGGTTGAAGTTTTATGAAGGGTAAATTATGTGAGATACGGCTATATTATTTAAAATTTATATAAACATATTAATATTCTATGTGAGATAGATGTGAGAGTTGAAACTCCCAGGCTAATTCGATTGTCTCCCTTTAACTCAGAAGAGTGACACAGCTACGTGACTTCCTGTTTCTCATATTTCTTCCCTCTCTTTCACGCTGGTCCCTCAAACAGTCAACATGTAATCCAGAACAGTTCTGGTGGCATCGGCCACCAACCAGCTTACCTTACGAACCTGTCAGCCTCTCATCAATCACAATAACGTTACCCATCTCTAAACGAACTCTTATTCTTTCTTTATAATGCTCATCAATCCTTATACCATCCAATGTATTCACCATACACGTGGGGACGGGATCGTCTATCAGAAAAGCAGATCATCCCCCCTAAATATAGGTAATCATTATTTCAAAAAAATTATTATATTGCTGTTTACGTAAAGATATTTTTGAATAGACTGTGAGATATCGCAATATTATTTAAAATCTGTATGAAACTGGTAATATCGGATAGGGAAATAATATTAGGTGTTAAATAGAGGAAATTATAAATGTTTAACTTGAGAAATACTGTTTTTAAAATAAGATTTTATTAAAATAATTTAATTGTTTAATAAAAACATTATTGAAAATATATTTTAATAATTTACATTAAAGGAACAACATTTTTTATAATTTACATTCAAGGAACAAAATATTTTAACAAAAAGAAAAAAAAATTAACAAAAATGTTTAACTTGAGAAATACTGTTTTTAAAATAAGATTTTATTAAAATAATTTAATTGTTTAATAAAAACATTATTGAAAATATATCTTAATAATTTACATTAAAGGAACAAACATTTTTATAATTTACATTCAAGGAACAAAATATTTTAACAAAAAGAAAAAAAATTAACAAAAATGTTTAACTTGAGAAATACTGTTTTTAAAATAAGATCTTATTAAAATAATTTAATTGTTTAATAAAAACATTATTGAAAATATATCTTAATAATTTACATTAAAGGAACAACATTTTTTATAATTTACATTAAAGGAACAAAATATTTTAACAAAAAGAAAAAAAAATTAACAAAAATGTTTAACTTGAGAAATACTGTTTTTAAAATAAGATTTTATTAAAATAATTTAATTGTTTAATAAAAACATTATTGAAAATATATTTTAATAATTTACATTAAAGGAACAACATTTTTTATAATTTACATTCAAGGAACAAAATATTTTAACAAAAAGAAAAAAAAATTAACAAAAATGTTTAACTTGAGAAATACTGTTTTTAAAATAAGATTTTATTAAAATAATTTAATTGTTTAATAAAAACATTATTGAAAATATATCTTAATAATTTACATTAAAGGAACAAACATTTTAATAATTTACATTAAAGGAACAAAATATTTTAACGAAAAGAAAAAAAATTAACAAAAATGTTTAACTTGAGAAATACTGTTTTTAAAATAAGATTTTATTAAAATAATTTAATTGTTTAATAAAAACATTATTGAAAATATATTTTAATAATTTACATTAAAGGAACAAACATTTTAATAATTTACATTAAAGGAACAAAAAATTTTAACGAAAAGAAAAAAAATTAACAAAAATGTTTAACTTGAGAAATACTGTTTTTAAAAAAAGATTTTATTAAAATAATTTAATTGTTTAATAAAAATATTATTGAAAATATATCTTAATAATTTACATTAAAGGAACAAACATTTTAATAATTTTCATTAAAGGAACAAAAAATTTTAACAAAAAGAAAAAAAATTAACAAAAATGTTTAACTTGAGAAATACTGTTTTTAAAATAAGATTTTATTAAAATAATTTAATTGTTTAATAAAAACATTATTGAAAATATATTTTAATAATTTACATTAAAGGAAAAAACATTTTAATAATTTACATTAAAGGAACAAAAAATTTTAACGAAAAGAAAAAAAATTAACAAAAATGTTTAACTTGAGAAATACTGTTTTTAAAATAAGATTTTATTAAAATAATTTAATTGTTTAATAAAAACATTATTGAAAATATATTTTAATAATTTACATTAAAGGAACAAAAAATTTTAACAAAAAGAACAAACAAAATTTTAACACAAATGTTTAACTTGAGAAATACTGTTTTTAAAATAAGATTTTATTAATATAATTTAATTGTTTAATAAAAACATTATTGAAAATATATTTTAATAATTTACATTAAAAGAAACAAAAAATTTAATAATTTACATTAAAGGAACAAAAAATTTTAGCAAAAAGAAAAAAAAAATTTAACAAAAATGTTTAACTTGAGAAATACTGTTTTTAAAATACGATTTTATTAATATAATTTAATTGTTTAATAAAAACGTTATTGAAAATATATTTTCATAATTTACATTAAAAGAACAAAAAAATTATAATTTACATTAAAAGAACAAACATTTTAACAATTTACATTGAAGGAACACACATTTTAATAATTTACATTAAAGGAATAAAAATTTGAATAATTTACATTAAAGGAACAAAAAATTTTAATAATTTACATTAAAGGAAAAAAAAGAATGCCACCATAACAAGTGGGGGGGTACTTCTTATTCTTTTTTTTTTTCTTACTGTTAACCAAAAATAAACAAAATGTAGAGTAAAAATTGGATTTGAATTGAAATTTCTATCTTAAAATAGCACGACCCGTATTCTGCATATATTGAAGAAAAGGGTAGTATTTTTACAGAAATTAATGGCGGCGTCGTATGAAAAACAATGTATTCAGGAATATATATGTTTTTTAAAATACATTTTCACCTCAAACAAGGCATATTGCCACTTTGGTGTAGGGGGATACTATCAGGGGCAACAGCTACTGGGGTACTATGAAGGGAGTTGGCCAGCAAGATGTCGGTTCACGTTACACTTGAACTTCTGAATGCCAGTAGATTTGGGGAAGCAGGGACTTGGAATGGAATTCCAAAGTCTATCAGTTCTGGGGAAGAAACTACTGGAGTAGAAAGCTCTTTTACATCTAGGGATCTCTACTGTGAGGGGGTGGGATTTAGCTGCCTGTCGCGTTTGTCGAGGGTGTTTACGTCGTGGGGGCATACGTGCTTACAGTTCGTCAGAGCATTCACCATTAAAATACTTGTAGAAAGAAGAAAGAAGCAGAGGGATGCAATATTTCGTCGATGGGACAGAGGCTGAAGCTTAGATGACAGTTCAGGACCTATTTGCTTGGCAACTCTCTTTTGAACCCTGTCTAGGAGCGAGAGACTAGTGGCAGATGCACTAGCCCAAATACGGCATTACTATGCGGTGTAAAAAAAAAAACGAATTTTTAAATCCGGATTGTGATAAAGTCTTATTTGTCATGGCAATTGTAGGTTGAAAATTTTTTTTTTTAAGTTGTTCAAAGAAAGAAGTTTAATCTTGGTAGCAGCAAATGGGGTTTGTTTTACAATTCACTGAGATTCGAAAAAGTGGTCAAATAATTCAATAAATTCAAACACAACAAATAGATCGCTTCTGAAATTTTGAGACGTGGATAGATTATTCATAATTTTTGAATTCATCGACTACTGTTCTCATCTTGAATGTTATTTGCACAACCTTTCGGTCGATGTAACCACCGACCTTCTGTAGGTGTATCTTGTCGAACTCGGCAATGTTTCTGTCGAACTGGGAATTTGGACTGAATTTCGAGCGAGACAATTAGTAAGGACCTATATCCAGTCATGGCTGACGGAAGAAGAGGCACGTTACCCTCGGGAATTAGTTTGGACCTCTATTCAGTCATCGATGACGGAACAAGAGCATACTACACCCGTGAAGTAAATAAGGGGTTCCGGTCCAAATTCCACCCAAATTGCACAGTTCGACAGAAACATTCCGGAGTTGGACAAAATACACCTGAAGAAGGCCGGACATTAAATCGACCGAAACGTTGTGAAAATCACAATCAAGATGAGACCAGTAGTCCGATGAATTCAGATAATACGACCAACCAATATATGTTACTATGGAATATATTGGGTTGGTTTCTAACAGTATTTTGCATATTTGTTTTGTTTCTTTCTCGGTATTCATCTGTTTCTCTATATACAGGATGGAATGATAAATGTGTCGCCCTGAAGGAAACAACACTACAGCTTTAAAACTTTATTTTAAAAAAATCAATTCAGGTAACTTGATTACGTTGTAGAGCTGACATCTATTCAATGTATCCGCGTCCAGCTTCAATCACCGCCTCGATATGGGACCGGAACTGGGAGCACGCCTTTTCTCACAATGACCGGCGTGGGCCCGGCGAATACTCGGCTGATTTCGGCAATCAGACTGGCTTTGTTGTTGTAGGGGGTCATGTTAGTGATATTCTGGACGTATGATCAAATGAAGTAGACCAGCGGCTTCAGGTTGGGGAAGAGCAGCTGTAAGAGAAATGTACAAAATCGTAGCTCTCCTTGTAAAATCAAGCTTGGGTTTATTTGGACTTGATGCCCCACCCAGGATCTGCAAGCATTCACGTAAATTGCACCAGGGGATCGCCACACTCTTTAGCACATCAAGGTACACTTTGGTGTTGCCTTTCAAGCCGACTTTGAAGATGTAAGGTGCCATGATGTGGCCTTCACTTGAAACCACATACAAGCCATAACTGTGGCCAGGAACTTTGTTTCATCACCCTGAGCACATCTCTGTTATTCGTGGCAATCCAGTGATGCATTTTGATTATGCTGGCAATAACCCTGTTGTAATAAACTTGATTGGTTGAGAGCATGGGTTGTATAGCGGCGCATCTCCGATCTCGCTCGTTAAACATTTTGTCACTTTCAGACACGATAGAGGGCCTCTATCGCTCTTGGGATTTGTATAAAACTGGCCAACTAGTTGATGGGTTGCAAAAAGAAAGAAACCCGGGTTTCATCAAACGGAAATGGAATCATGTCGTCTCTTCTATGGTAACAATTTTATCGTTTCTATCTATTACTATCTATTCAACTCTTTTTATTCTTTTTTATTATATATTTCCCATTCCACTTATCTATATCTATTTTTATGTTAATTTTTTAATCTCTCTTTCTCTATCTTTCTCTCTTTCTTTCTCTATCCATCTTTATCTCTCTGATTCTATTGTTCGCTACCTCTCTCTCTTTTTCTGTTTCTTTCTCTTTTCTTTCACTTTTCAATTTATTTCTATATCTGTCTATCTCTCCCGTTCTCTCTACATCTCTTTCTTCCCCACTCCTTTTATTTATCTATTTCTATCTCTTTCCCTTGCAAATATAACGCAATACCCGTAAACTAACGCGCATTCGAAATTAACGAACCTTGACATATTATCTAAGGCGATGAGTGACTTAAATCATTTCTTTCTGTGTCCACCATGCTCGGTCTTAATTTGTGTAAGCGACAAGCCTTACCGGCAATTTACTAAACCGAGAGTGACAGGCAACGCTGCAGTCCAAACCATCAGCAATGGATCCATACTAAAGCTATCTCAAGCGTATAACTTCAATCAGCTAGTCGATATATATTTCTATGATATACTCAAGCTCTTTAACACACTGATTCACGTTTGATAATCCTTAAGCAACGTTGAGCATAATAAATTCTATATGGGTGACCATTTGGAAATGCCAGGCTTTGTATCCAGGAGGACCTCGACAACTTTCTGAAAAAGAAACTGCGAAAGCACATACTCGCTATCTTTCCTGACGACAATATACGATTTGAGATCGCTTGTGAATTTGATATTCCTATGAGAGAACCCGGAACACTCCTGCTCTGGTACGTTAAGCCCAAACTCTAGCAAACAAAATGCATTCTCTTCTTTATTGCATTCATATCTCTAATTCTTCTTTACTTGATTGTTTTTTTTTGTTTTTTTACATGGATAACACCACTCATCAAGGTCTAAAACCACTCGAGGAAAGTCACTCAGATTATAACGCATTAATATTATATTGTTGAAAAAAGTGTAGAAGTGGATTATTTAGGAGGCGGCACAACAAGGTCTTGAAGACGGGCATATTGTAGTAAGTTGAAATGGAGTAATGTAACCGACCTTCTACAGGTGTATCTTGTCGAACTCGGCAATGTTTCTGTCGAACTGGGAATTTGGACTGAATTTCGAGCGAGACAATTAGTTAGGACCTCTATCCAGTCATGGCTGACGGAAGAAGAGGCACGTTACCCTCGTGAATTAGTTAGGACCCCTCTCCAGTCATGGCTGACGGAACAAGAGCATGCTACCCCCGTGATAAATAAAGGGTTCAGCTCCAAATTCCACCTAAATTGCCGAGTCTGGAGTTCGACAAATACACCTGAAGAAGGTCGGACATTAAATCGACCGAAACGAAAAAATGAGTTTTATAGGCGGACAGTTATAGGAAAGAAGCTTTGTTCATGGAATTTGCGTTAAGACTTAAGTACAGTTAGAGAGTGAGATAAATTGTTGATGGTCGTTATAACTTAGACGGACGAGTGTTTCTTTTTTTTAAGTTTGGCAAGGAGGGGAGCAAGTATTGAAGCCCAGACAAGCACTTGTAATAAAAAATTAAGATAGAGCAGAGACAGGATCGCAATGTCTCATCTGTAGGAAAGTATTGTCATGAAACAAAGAAAGGAAGAGCATCACTTTCTAGATTTCGAAGCCGGTTTTGAACTTTGTCATGTCAGCACATGTTGCTCCTAGTGGCTCCCGCCCAGACCCGGAAACAGTTCTCAATTTAAGACATATCAAAGGCCTTTTCGACAAGGTATGGCATAAGGGCCTACTTCACAAGATTTCCAGCTACAGTATAATTGGAAATGTTTTCTCAATCATTAAATCATTTCTCCCCGATAGGCTCATAAGAGTAGTGGTAGATGGACAAAAATCGGAGGCCTGCAATATAAATGCTGGAGTCCCTCAGGGGTCAATCCTGGGCCCAACTCTCTTCCTGATCTACATCAATGACCTCCCTAAATACATACTTAAATCATTCGTTGACATCTATGCTGATGACACGACCATCTACTGCAACACATCAAAGGCTGTAAATGACAAAGTTCTCTCTGATTCTCTCTCCTCTGATCTCGAGCGCATGGTTCAGTGGGGGAAGGCGTGGCTGGTTACCTTTAATGCATCTAAAACCAAACTCCTATCCTTACATCATCAACGCTCTGATCCCCATCTGGCATAAATTGTGATGGATGGCTATCGTCTTGGTGAGGCCCCGTGTTTTGAAAAGCTTCTGGGTTTGACCTTTACTCCTGATCTGAAATGGAACACGTACATCAAGTCTGTTGCCATGGTTGCTGGAAAGATGTTGGGATGCTTCTACCGCTCCAGAGGATATCTCACTACTGATGCAATTCTCTATCTATATAAAAGCCGAGTACGTCCAAGGATGGAATACTGTTGTCATATCTGGACAGGAGCTGCTAAAAACAGCCTATCCTGCCTTGACAGAGTACAAAATAGATTCGTGGCTTAGTGGGGATGCCCTTTTCTCTACCATGCAACCACACAGAAGAGATGTTGCGAGCCTATCCTTGTTTCATCGTTATTTCCATGGCAGGTGCTCGTCTTAACTCCAATCTTTGGTCCCCCTCGCCAATCTTTCACGAAAAACACCCGTCTAGCTGAATCCACTGTGAAAAATTCACCCCACTCTATATCTGTGCCTAAATCAAAACGTGGATTCCATGAACAAAGCTTCTTTCTTAGAACTGCACGCCTGTGGAACTCTGTTCCGTCTGCCTGCTTCCCACCGGACTACAACTTTGATGTTTTCAAGTCCAACGTTAAGAAATTCCTAAAGAACCGACCCATTATGTAAACACTTCATCAAATCTCCACACTAACGTACTGTACTTGCAATAACCCTTATCCCTGAGTGGCTTCCGAGCCTTGATAAGTAGTGATCACTGTGTAAAAAAAAGATGCAGTTAGAAAATTATGTCGGGATTACAAAAGACGTTCTAATCGTCCAAATTGCATAATAATAATTCAAAATACATTATATTAGTTCAAAATACATTATATTATTATAAATACATTATATTAGTTCAAATACATTACAATAGTTCAAAATACATAATAATAGGTAAAAATACAGTATAATAGTTCAGAAGACATATTTCAAAAAACATTACAATAATTCAAAATGCATAATAATAATAATAATAATAATAATAATAATAATAATAATAATAATAATAATAGTTAAAAATACATTAAGTAGTTCAAAATACATAATAATAGTTCAAAATACATAATAATAGATCAAAATACATTATATTAGTTCAAAATACATTATAATAGTTCAAAACACCAATAATAGTTCAAAATACATTATAATAGTTCAAAATATATAATAATATTTAAAAATGCATTATATTAGTTCAAAATACAATAAATATATACTTATACTTCAAAATATATAATCATAGTAAAAAACATTATAATAGTAAAAAATACAAAATAATAGTTACAAATACATTATATTAGTTCAAAAAACATGGTAATAGTTCAAAATACATAATAATACTTCAGAATACATAATAATACTTCAAAATACATAATAATAGTAGTTAAAAAATACATAATAATAGTTAAAATACATTATCTTTTTTCAAAATACATAATAATAGTTCAAAACGCATTATAATAGTTCGCAATACATAATAATATTTCAAAAAACATTATAATCTTTCAAAATGTTTTATAATAGTTAAAAATACATTGAATATGTCAAAATACATAATAATAGTAAAAAATACGTAATAATTGGTCAAACAACATAATAATATTTGAAAATATATTAAATAGTTCAAAATACATAATAATAGATAAAAATACCTTATATTAGTTCAAAATACATTATAATAGTTCAACGTCCATAATAAGAGTTCAAAATACATTATATTAGTTCAAAATACATTATAATAGTTCAAAGTCCATACTAATAGTTCAAAATACATTATATTAGTTACAAAATACATTATAGTAGTTCAAAATACATAATAATACTTGATCATACATTAAATAGTTCAAAATTCATAAAAATAGTAAAAATACATTATATATTTTCAAAATATTAATAATAGTTCAAAATACATAATAATAGTTAAAAATACATAATAATAGTTCAAAATACGTTATATAAGTTCAATATACATAATAATAGTAAAAATACATAATAATAGTTGTATAAACATTATAATATTTCAAAATACATAATAATAGTTCAAAATACATTATAATAGTCCAAAATACATTATATTAGTTAAAAATACATTATAATAATTCAAAATGTATTATAATAGTTCAAAATGCATAATAATGGGTGAAAATACATTAAATAGTTCAAAGGTTATCATAATAGTTAAAAATTCGTTGTATTAGTTCAAATTGCATAAAAATAGTTCAAAATACATTAAATAGTACAAAATAGATTAGTATAGTTAAAACACATCATGTTTGTTCAAAATGCATAATAATAGTGTAAAAGTAATTAAATAATTAAAAATACATAATAATAGTTAAAATACATTATATTAGTTCAAAATGCATAATAATAGTTGAAAATACATTAAAATAGTTCAAAATACATTATAATAGTTAAAATACATTATATTAGTTCAAAATGCATAATAATAGTTCAAAATACATAATAATAGTTCATAATATATTATAATAGTTAAAAATACATTATATTAGTTGAAAATGCATAATAATAGCTGAAAATACATTAAATAGTTCAAAATACATTATAATAGTTAAAAATACATTATATTAGTTCAAAATGCATAATAATTGTTGAAAATACATTATATAGTTTAAAATACATAATGATAGTTAGAAATACATTATATTAGTTGTGAATGCATAATAATAGTTCGAAAGATAATATCATAGTTCAAAATACATTATAATAGTTCAAAATACATTATATTAGTTCAAAATGCATAATAATAGTTGAAATATTATAATAGTTCAAAATACATTATGATAGTTAAAATACATATTAGTTCAAATTGCATAATTATATTGAAAATGCAATAAATAGTTCAAAATACATTATAATAGTTAAAATACATAAAATAAGTTCAAAATACATAATAATAGTTCGAAAGCCATAATAATAGTTCAAAATACATTATAATAGTCTAAATTAATTACAATAGTTCAAAATACATATTAGTTCAAAATTTGTAATAATAGTTCAAAATACATTATAATAGTCTAAATAAATTACAATAGTTCAAATGCATTATGATAGTTAAAAATACATTATATTAGTTCAAAATTCATAATAATAGTTAAAAATACATTAAATAGTTCAAAATACATTGTAATAGTTAAGAATGAATTATATTAGTTTAAAATGCATAATAATAGTGGAAAATACATTAAATAGTTCAAAATACATTGTAATACTAAAAAATCGATTATATTAGTTCGAAATGCATAATAATAGTTCAAAATACATTAAATAGTTCAAAATACTATATAATAGTTCTAAATGCGTAATAATAGTTGAAAATACATTAAATAGTTCAAAATATACTATAATGGTTTAAATCTAATTCCCATGCAATATAATAGTTCAAAACGAATAAGTATTTCAAAAGTTGTAATTGAATTACTTTTTTGTAAAAAAAACTTTGGGATATCAGACTTAACTATCTGCGCAATGGCGTGTTTCAGAAGAGATGACATGTAATTAGCCAATCTAGTTCTGGTAAAAGTTTATAAACATTAATAAATTTGAATCTTTCTGAAGTGTCCATTATGTACATTCTATGATGATAATAGTAGTAAAATGTGGCCCTTGTAAATAAAATTGTGTCACCAGTCTCTTATGTGGAAATCATTAGGTCCGTTATCAAAAAAAATTATTTTAAAGTGAAGATAGGTAAAAAAAAAAAGGTCGCACTACTTTTTCGATAACCCTCGATTTTCGTATCGTCGCTCTATGTATGTGCCGCAAATAAGTTTGCAATAGACATCACAGGGCCCACAAGTTGTGGTAGACACGCTTAGTTTTCAGTAATGTCCGTATAAACAGACCACATTAGAAAATTGTGATCTAATAATAATCGAATGTTCATTAAGTATTCGGAAAACTTCGCGTGTGATTCAGCACAAGTCTTAGGCCCGGCGTGTTAGGATAAAAACTAACATGTTTGTAAACTGACAAAGCGTTTTTTTTCGAGCTGACAGAGGACTGTTAACAAAAATACTAATTAACACTAGGTTAGTATGCATTAATCCACGTTGAACTCGTGGCATTTAACTTAACGACTTTAGAATACTGGAAATAATATAATTGAATGTTCATGCCGAGCTCATAAACGGCAATTAACATAACTACTTCAACATGCTAATATAACAAGATTGCTTGATGTCCATCGATATGTGTTTACACTACCGCAAAGCAATAAATATACAGCGTGTAACCTTACACACGTTTACACATGTAGACCTAATACGTACGTCAAAAGGATCGTAGGACAAGTAATAGAGAGTGCAATGATAAAATTGCCTCCTTAGAAAAGACGGCATGATTCCATTTCCGTTTGACGAAAACTGTTTTTTTTGCAAACCTTTTACTAATCGGCCAGTTTGTACAAATATCAAGAGCGCTAGGCGCCTTCTATTATGTCTGAAAGTGACACAATGTTAAGCGAGATAGTTTGCCACTTGTGTATAAGTCCCAAGAGAGAGAGGGGCCTTTAGTTCTGTCTGAAAGGGACACAATGTTAAACGGCCGAGATCTGAGATGTGCCGCTGTACAACACATGGTTTCAACTGATCAAAGCTACGACAGCCGGTCCATCGCGAGCACCCTCAAAATTAATGGTTGGATTGTCACGAATAACAACGACGTGCCCAGGGTGTTGAAAATAAAATTTCCAGCAAGGCTTATGGTCTTTGGTGTGGTTTCAAGTGAGGGCCACATAATGCTACCTCACATCTTTGAAGTCGGCTTTAAAGTCAACACCAAAGTGCACATTGATGTGCCGCAGAGTGTGGTGATCCTCTGGTGCACTCAGGTGGCCGCTGGCAAATCCTGTGTGTGGCAGTAGGACTCGGCGCTGGCTCACAAATCCAAGTAGACCTGTAAGCTTGGTTTCAAAAACATGACTACGATTCTGTACTAATTTCTCCCCGCCCCGTTCCTTCGTCGATCTGACCCCGATTGACTACTTCGATCGGGCATACGTTGAGAACATTACTAATGTGACCTCCCACAACAGCAAAGTCAACTTGATTGCCGCCATCCGCAGAGTATTCGTTCAGCTCCCGCCGGCTCTTTGGCGTGCTCCCAGTTTCGGATCCGTATTGAGGCGGTGAGTAAGGATGAAGGCGAATAAATTAAATAGATTTTTGAATAAAAGTTTCAAAAGAAGGCTGTAATGCTGTTTTCTTTAGGGCGATACTTTTATCGTTCCACTCTGTATTTCAGAATGCTTAAATAACGAGATTGCTTGGTGTCCATTGGTAAGCGTTACACTGAAATACAGCAATAAATATAAGAAATGTAGCAGTAGATGCGTTTACACACGCGTTAATAGGTTTACACACGTAGACCCAACACGTAGCAAGGACCATAGAACAAGTTATCATTCGACCTTTATTTTTTTGTAACAACGACGCTTCTTTCAGAGTACTTTCCCGAATGAAACGTGATCCTTAGACAACAACGTAATGAGTGAAAGGCTTGAAATTGGGTAGAAGTTGATAGTTTAAGCCGACAACTCAACAAGAACTTGTTTATATTGGATTTGAAGACGACCAAGTATTAATCACGTGGAAAGCAGGCCCGTGATACAGAGTTTCAGAAGCGGTGAGTGGACCAGCGCGGACCCGTGTATGCAAATGCGAAATGGGGTCACTATTAAGGTAAAGAAAAAGTTTGTAAAATAGAACACGTGACACTTACAGAGGAGCACGTTCGGGAATACGTCCGAGAGCATGTTCGAGATCATGATCGTTGGTGGCGTTGGAGAGGACAGAGGTGAGAGAGAAGGAGCACGATTACTTGAGAGAAGACGATCAGGTTTTATTTGAGAATTTAACAAGCTCCTGCAGTCTTTGACAGACTCTGGATGCCCACGCAGGGGTGCCTGCGCGTGGAATTTTTGTGGCAGGAGGTGCGCAATCACCAACCACACCTCTCCTGAGTCGACATTGTTAAATACCAGTGTCAAGTGAAGTTTATGTACAGGACGGCTGGAACAAATGCCGAGATAAGGAGAAAGCCACACAGCGCTTAGATTTCCCACATAATCACCCATCTGGTACTAGCGAGGATCAATGTTGCTTAACTTCCGTTATCTGACGAGAAACGGTGTGCCAATGCGATTATGCCGTAATCGAGAATGTACCTGGAAATATATGGCATTGTTGTCACAAAAGTGAGTTGAGTTACTATTTGTCTTTTGTTCCTTGTCGACGTACTCTTCTACAAGGTATTGGGTCCTGAAATGTCTATATGTTAAAACGTGTGTAAACATGTGTACTATGTAACACTAGTAATAGGAAAAATCACCTTGCCATACATAGAGAAATAACAACGAGCGTAACTAATATTTGAAACGTTAAACTCACACACATCGAAGACCATTAGTTTAGAAGAATAAAAATGGCAAAGCTAAATGTACAATCACACATATTGAACTGGTTGCAACGAGGAAAAATTAAATTCGGGTGCTGGAAACCACATAAATGTGTGTCCATCGACACTGGTTAACCTTACCCGAAGCTATTACATAACTATTTCAGAATTCTATAAATGACATTGTTAGATGTATATCCAGATACGGCGTGCTTTAAATAAGTTTCCATGGATGTTTTTGTACAGGCACATAAAATTGTCGTTGTCTCTTGAAAATTCAGTATGTTATTGCTATAATCTTATGAGATGGCTGACCATTTTTTATGATTTTAGGTTCAAATTAAAAGCTATAGAAGAAATTTTAATACATCCTATTAAAGCATGATTGTCACAGCTGGTGAATTTCAGAAATACAACCTGGACTTGAGGACAATTTAAAAGAATATTATGCAATCATATTCTATTTAAACTTGAAAAAATACCACAAAAACCAGTAAAATGCGAAAGGTTGCTTTTAGAGGGGCACAAGAGATTCAAGGATGCTAGAAATTTGTGAAGAATGATGAGAACTGTGGGAGGGATAAGGAAGTCAGAACATCAGAGTTAATTGGCAAAATAAAACAGTTACTGGATAAATACAGTCCTGTCTCTATGAAGACAATAAGTGCCCAGTTTGATGTAAGTAAATCTGACGACCTAGTCCACAAATTCCAAAATTTCATCATGACAAGTTTCAAGAAAAAATACACGATTAAACCCGGTTCTCCAACTTCCAACGTAGACACCTACTACCATGTCTCCTTCTCCAACATCAGGGGTCTATGTTCTAACCTTCCAGAGGTTGAAACCCAATTACAGGAGGCTAAACCAGACCTTATATTTTTAAGTGAAACTGGCATTGGACAGGCTATTTCCAGGAGATTGGTAGAGTTTTAAAATGCCAAATCGTTGAACTTTGACCCCTTAACAGCCAAATTTCTGGTCGAAAACGGATTACAAAGATTTTTACAAAATCACCATACTCTGTATATCAAATTTCGAGTCTGTAGAGTTATTGCGTAGGGAAATGTACACAGACATACAAAGAAAGAGAGAGAAAGAGAGAGAGAGAGAGATAGAGAGAGACGGACAGACAGACACTGTACTGTTTTTTAAAACTAATAAATAAATAAATAAAAATACATAAAAGAAGGTGCAACTTACTAAGAAAAACACCGGTTCTTCGAGGCGGAGACGTTAACATTAATATCGTTTAAAATATCAACAACCAAACCACGTAAACAGATAAACGCTAAAAAAAACGAAGCAGTAAATCGTCTATGGCATCATAGTGCAATTGATTAGGGCGCTGGACTGAAATAAATAAGGTCCAAGGTTCGAATCCTAACAACAGTCAAGCTACGCTGATGAAGAGTAGTGCTCCGGAACACGTGTGTCCGTAGATCATTATATTGGGTAGAGCACTGTCGTAAATAATCCCAGCCGCTACTTAATTGGCTTAAATATGCGAGCCCCGCTGTTTGTTTGTTTACAAACAGGCGGTTTGAGCAGTGTAAAAGTGGTGGACGGATGTTTGTTTAAATAGACATTCGGACAGGTTATTTGCGCGCATTGCTTCCGTGGTCGAGTGGGAGAACTGCCGACTGTCAACACTACGGTTCGAGGTTCGAGCCTTGGCTTGGGAGAGGTGCTAGTCTAGCGGCGCTGAAGATGACTGCAAATATATATATGTTTTGAGAAAAATAGAAAAATCGAATGAAATTATTAAAATAATCTTCAGGATGAAATAAGGACGAAACGTTGATTATTTTAATAATTCTATTCGATTTTTCGATTTATCTCAAAACATAGCGTAAACCTCCGCTGGTATTTTTATGTTTATATTTTTATACACACACACACACACACACACACACACACACACACACACACATATATATATATATATATATATATATATATATATATATATATATATATATATATATATATATTTCAGACGATATCAAAACATCGTTAAACTCACTACTCGTTCAAGCAGCCGCCAATAGCGTAATGGTTAGGAGCCTTGACTGCCGTATAAACGGTCGGGTTTCAATCCTGGCTTGAGGTAGTTGCCTGTCTAGCCGCACTGATGAGCTGTGAAACAGCGAAACAGTACTGTATGTGGATGACTATATTTATATATATATATATATATATATATATATATATATATATATATATATATATATATATACGTGACCTTGTGTATCTGGGAAAAACGGTCTACTGAACTAATCGTTCAATGTTTGGTATATGTCTTGTAATACAGGAGTTTTTAACTTATGGAACAATTTCAATTGAGATTTCAGCCAGTAAAAGTAGTTGCTAATGAGTCAAAATTGGAAAAGTTGCACTTGAATGGCCTAAGTTAACTTAAAAGCATCTTGAACGCATTCATATATATATATATATATATATATATATATATATACGTTTAAGTCGATTCATTTTAAACTATTTCTTATTCCTCTGACGATAGCTCAAACGGTAAGAAGTAATGTTGGATTAGGCGCTAAATGTTTTAGTTTTTATTTAAACTGATGACATCCGAGTAATATTTATATATATTTTTTTAATTTTGCGATCCCTACTATATATTTGGTATTCTATAATAATTAATGCGGAATTAACTCTATTTAGTGACTTTACTTTAAAGAATTTAGAAATTAAGAGAACAAAAAAATAATATTGAGCAATTCTTTGATTGCCCGAAGATATATGCTTAGTAAATACAGTCAAAAATAGCTTCCTGGTTGTGTTCTAATCTCCTGACCGGCAGAAATTGACATCCTACATTGATGATTGCGTAAGCGTTTTACCCTAGTCTCTGTACGTATAAAAATAATTATATATATATATATATATATATATATATATATATATATATATATATATATATATACCGACTTACAAACGACGAAATAATTCCATTTCCGTTTGATTAAAACCAGGTTTCTTGTTTTTTTTTTTTTTTGGTTTTTTTTTTGGTTTTTTTGTAGATCATTTAGTCGTTGGTCAGTTGTGTATAAAGCTCAAGAGAAATAGTAACCTTTTATCATGTCTGAAAGTGAAACCATGTTCAACGAGCGAGATCGTAGATATGCCGGTGTACAACACATCCTCTCTACCGATCCGAGGCATAACAACAAAACCATTACCAGCAGCATCAACATGCATTGCTGGATTAGCGCGAATATCAGGGATGTACTCAGGGTGATTAAAACGAAATTTTCGGTCACGGTTTATTTTCTTTGGTGTGGTTTCAAGTGAGGGCTACGTCATTTCTCACCTCACATCCACGACGTCGGCTTGAAAGTCAACACCAAATCTACCTAGATGTTGAGAAGAATGTTGTGATCCCCTGGTGCAATCATGTGGCTGCTGGCAGACATTGGGTTGGATAACAGGACTCGGCATCGGCCTACAAATCAAAGAAATCCAGGTTTGGCTTAAGAAAGAATGCTACAACTTTGTACTCATCCCTCACTGGCCCCGCGTTTTCTTCGACCTGATCCCGCAGGAATACTTCGCTTAGAGAACATCACCAACATGACCTTGCACAACACTAAAGCTGGACTGATCGCCGTCATCCGCCGAGTATTCACGGAGTTCCCGGCGACCCTTGTGGAAATATCAGGCTCCCAGTTCCAGACCTATATCGGGTCGGTAACTTAGGCTGAAGGTGGCTACAT
Organism: Euprymna scolopes; assembly: GCF_053919585.1. Classification (NCBI taxonomy): domain Eukaryota; kingdom Metazoa; phylum Mollusca; class Cephalopoda; order Sepiida; family Sepiolidae; genus Euprymna; species Euprymna scolopes. The sequence goes on along the minus strand of NC_136522.1, from coordinate 53,810,817 downwards.
TGAATAGATGTAAGCTCTACTACATAAGCAAATTACATGACATAATTTTTTCGATAAAAAATTTAAAATAAATTCGTAGTGTTGTTTAAGGGCAACACTTTTATCGGTCCAGCCTGTATATGTATACATGAATGTTCTTTCTCATTATACTATGAATATCTTTCACATATATTAATACTATTTTCTTGAACGAATGAATGCATTGTGCTTGGAAAAAGAAGCTTAGAAATGTATTGCATGATCTAATATATTATTTGGTGGCATTTTACGTCAGCCCAACAGGCAAATTTTAATGGAAGTATTTTGGTTTCTCATTCAAAATGTCAAACCAAAGGAAGAATAAAAATGGTACAATAAATAATATACTCGGCGTTATACGTATTGATTTATAGATATGTATGTATGTATGTATGCATGTATGTATGTATGTATTTTTATTATATATAAGCATATATAGATAGATATGTACGCATGTATATATATAGATAGATAGATGGCAACGATAGATAAATAGATATATGTGTGTATATATACTCTATGCGCATTATATATGTGTACATATGCATGTTGCATCCACTTGCATTCCTTATAAAGTATATATATATATATATATATATATATATATATATATGTATATATATATATATATATATATAAATGTATAAAAAAGAATACGAAAAGTATAAAAGCTTATAACTTTTCTTTATTCATTTTTATTGACGACGTGCAGAAATACATAATAATATTATGAAAAAATAAAAAGTATGTATGTGTGAATATGGAGCTCAACGTTGGTATGGGCGTTTTGATAAAACACACAAATCCTCTAGCGTCATATATACCTTCTCCCAATCTAATCATCCCCACGTGCACGTCTCACGGGACTCTGGTGAATGGCGAGTGTTCAGCGCCAGAAAACTGAACCCCCCTGTCTTGCGGGATAAGGTTTTTGAACCAAAGGTTAAGGGTGAGGTGACCCAGACAGAACCCTCCAGAGGAGCTTAGGCCCTGTTGACTGCACAATTCATGACCCACCGGCATGTGGACCATGCTCTGGTGCCCAACTACCTAAGTCCCAGTCGTGGGTATATGACATTAGCGGTGTAGAAGGAGCTCCTGTAAACCGTGGTGGAGGCAATCCTCCTAGGAAAGGACAACTTTTACGAGAAATCTGCTGTTAAAGCAATTACCAGTCATCTTGCAATGGCTTGTCACTGAGTTATTGTTGCTTAGACTTGGAGAGTGGCACGCGTGTCGTACAAGCGCTTGTCACTTTAATACAACGATGTACAGATGTTACTTGAGATCTATCTTTTATCTTTTTCTTTTATCTTTTTCTATCTTATCTTTATCTACCGTTTATTCCTATTGCAAATCCTAGGACGATGGACGGGTGGCAACTTGGACAGACTTACAAATCGACATCGACACATGGGAAGACTTTACTCTGCAAAGGCCGAAATGGCGAAAGCTTGTACATGAAACTTGTGATGCTCTAGAGAAAAGATAGCAGGTCCACAGCAACCTGAAACGAGAGCTCCGCAAAGGTTTAATTGATGGTCTTAACCATGGCACACAGAGCTGGAAATGCCACACTTGTGAACGAGTGCTTTTGTCAAAAGCTGGCTTCGTCAACCACCTTAAGTCGCACAAATCTTCTGTTCAGGTCAACTTTGCACCTATTATTCCAAACCAAACGACGTGTTTAACATGCAGCAAAATTTGCAAGTCTACTGCATGTCTGAGAAGATATGTGATTGTTCATAGGAATGCCTTTCAACCTCCAGAGGAAGTACACTCGGTAGGAATTGCTCAATGTGTATGTCACATCTGCTTCAAGATGTGCAAATCTGCGGCGGGAGTGCAGAGTCATCTAAGATGGTATGAAGGACAAGATTGGGAGAATTCACTGTGACGGCGATCATCCGGAAAGATGCGGCAATCATATACATATATATATATATATAGATAGATAGATAGATAGATAGATAGATAGATATAGATATTATAGATATATATAGATAGGTCGATCGATAGATTGATAGATAGATAGAAAAGATACATTGATATATATATATATGTATATATATGCGTGTGTGTATCTATATATTGTGTGCGCAGTATGATATATATATATAGATATATAAAGATATACATATATATATATATATGCATGTTGTGTCCACTTGTATTCTTTAGGAAGTATATATATATATATATATATATATATATATATATATATATATATATATATATATATAAATGCATAAAAAATAATACGAAAAGTATAAAATCTTATAACTTTTCTTTATTCGTTTTCTATTGGTAACGTGCAGGAATACAAAATAATATTATGAAAAAAATTTAAAAAACTTTTTTTACAATTACATGCTCGTCACTTACACTACAATGATGAAGGCAAAATGATCGGTCGAAAATTGTTTACTCGTAAAAAATTTTTTTAAATATGTTCATGTTCTTTTGTATTCCTGCACGTCACCAACAGAAAAACAAATAAAGAAAAGTTATAAGTTTTATACTTTTCATATTCTTCTTTCATACCTTTTCATATATATGTATATATATAAATATACATATATATATATATATTTATATTTATATGTATATATAGATCGATGAATATACATGTAGATATCTATTATTCTATTATAAAAAACGATACTTTGTTTGTGTGTGTGAGAGAAACAGTTTTTTCCATGGACTCCTAAAGATCTTGGTCATTTTTCTTTGCAATTTCAAACACATGTACTTTATGTGCTTGGCAGTGTTCTTAGGTAGTTTTTTTTAATCGGAATGCCTTCATTAAGTGTCGATAACCGAAAAAATCCGATGAAAGAATGGACCGGGTGATTTTGACTAAAGTTACCGCCTTTTACAGTTGATCATCGCAAGTTCACTTTCGAAGTTTTATCACCACACAAGCAGAAAGGGCTGGTATATTAAACTAACTAAAAATGGTACAATAAATAATGTACTCGGCGTTATATGTATTGATTTATACATATGTATGTATGTATGCATGTATCTATGCATGTATGCATATTATATATAAGCATATATAGATAGATATGTACGTATGTGTATATATAGATAGATGGATAGCAACGATAGATAGGTATATGTGTGTATATATACTGTATGCGCATTATATATATATATATATATATATATATATAGGCATGTTGTATCCACGTGTATTCCTTATAAAGTATATATACATACGTATATATATATGTATATATATAAATATATATATGTATATATATAAAATATATATCTAACATTTTTTTAACCAAGTAAGATCTGTGACTTACTTGTAGTTTTATTAAATACTTTTTATATGCAAAATCCGATCCTGCATTTTGCTAATTCCTGCCCTCTGATGAGAAGGAGATTATTTCTTCGAAACTCCGCGGATTAAGGACTATCCACTTATCTTGTGCTTCCTTTTTTTTAAATTGAATATGTTTTTAACTCTTTTTCAAGATGTCTTTTAACATGTTTTATTAATCATTTGTTCATATGTATATATATATATATATATATATATATATATATATATATATATATATATATATAAAACAATACGAAAAGTATAAAAGCTTATAACTTTCCTTTAATCGTTTTATTGGCGACGTGCAGAAAATAATATTATTTATACAAATAATATTATGAAAAAAAAGTATGTATGTATTTGTGTATGTATATGGAGCTCAACGTTGGTGTGGGCGTTTCTAATCATCCCCACGTGCACGTCTAACGGGGCTCTGGTGAATGGCGAGAGTTAAGCGTCGGAAAACTGAATCCCCACCGTCTTTCGGGATAAGGTTTTTGAACCAATAGTTAAGGGTGAGGTGACCCAGACAGAACCCTCCAGAGGAGCTTAGGCCCTGTTGACTGCAGAATTCATGACCCATCGGCGTGTGGACCATGCTCTGGTGCCCAACTACCAAGTCCCACTCATGGGTAAATGACATTAGCGGTGTAGAAGGAGCTCCTGTAAGCCGTGGTGGAGGCAATCCTCCTAGGAAAGGACAACTTTTACGAGAAATCTGCTGTCAAAGCAATTACCAGTCATCTTGCAATGGCTTTTCACTGGGTTACTGTTGCTGAGACTTGGAGAGTAGCACTCGTGTCGTACAAGCGCTTGTCACTTTAATACAACGATGTACAGATGTTACTTGAGATCTATCTTTTATCTCGTATCTTTTATCTTTTTCTTTTATCTTTTTCTATCTTATCTTTATCAGTCGTTTATTTTTATTGCAAGTCCTATGGCGATGGACGGGTAGCAACGTGGACAGACTTACAAATTGAAATCGACTCGTGGGAAGACCTTACTCTGCATGACAGTGATATGACAGTGGCGCGTTCGAAATTGATGTTTCTGTTCAAAGCATAATTGAACCAGGAAACTTGATTTTTGCATTGAAATAATCAATTCCAGACATTATATAAAAATTATTTTATACAATCATTAGTAGGTTCTCTACAGTGCAATGCTAACTACAATATACTCTAGAGTTAGTCACTGCGAGAAGTCACGTGAATCTCACTTCTGGGTGCACTAGAGCAAGCAACTAGTTGATTCGATTGAAAATGGGCGATTTGACCGAATTCAGTAACAAAATATGTAAGAGGGTGAAACATTCGTTGATAACAATTCAATCCCGGGCAACGTCAGGTATACCTGTTAGCATATATATATATATATATATATATATATATATATATATATATATATATATATATATAAAGAATAATAATGTAAAATGCAATAAGCTACGTTTTGAAACTTGTTAGAATACTCCCACAGAAAGTGTATTTCGTCACAATAACACATTCCAAATAACTTTATAAAAAATGTTATGTTTACTTAATTGTATTGGTTTTGTACAACAATAACCTAAACTCGAACCTTTACTATAATTAGCTTGTTTTCTGACACGATTATGCTTTGGAAGAGTTGTCCTTATAAATTATGTTTTTCAGTTTAGAGAAGTGAGATGTATCGAGCTTTGCACTTGAACTCTTCTTACAAGAAACCCGACAAAGTTCTCAGTCATTTTATAGTATAAATCTCACCTGTCTGCTTAAATGTATGTATGTATGTATGTATGTATGTATGTGTATATTTGTGTGTGTATATGTGTATTGGGGTAGAGAGGGATCCCGTAAGCCGTGGTGAAGGCAACCTTTCTAGGAGAAGCAAATCTCTGATTTAAAAAACCATAAAGCGGAAGACCAGTACCCGCATTAAGCTGGTCTGCAGTTTAATTTGTTGCTGGCTATCTTGCTCTTGCTTCTTGCTGGATCTCAACATTTTGAACCGAGAGAGAGACATAGCTGTCGTACAAAGCTAAGACTCTTTAACAGCATATTTTTATAGATACTCCCTCAGACATTTGGGCTCATGGATTTTAAATGTCTGATGGAGTGGCACTCGTCTGACAAGACGTTGCAATCATCATGTATGTATGTATGTATGTATGCATACCTGCCTAAAACTTTAGACAGAGGCGATGGATTTTCACGAGATCGGTATCGTTTTGAAGCTCGACCCTTCGGACGACATTTACAGAACAATTAGCTAAAAACGTTAATTCCTTCACCCTCAACTGGGTACTTTTCTATCAGGTGGGGGTCGCTTTTTGTCGATAATTCCCCCTTTTAGATTTAGTCAATCCTTAATTTAAATTTCTGCTTCCTGCGGGTTGGCGATGGACGCAACGGCAAAGACGTCACGTTTTTTTTTTCATGTTCTTTTCCTCCTTCACTGTACGGGTCTGAGCCTGCTTGCCTACGACAACTTTTTTTTTTTTTTTTGCTCAACACCCACTTCCACACACTCGAACAACTCCGGGCACCCAGGCTGGTTTTATAATAAGAGTATATAATAGATACATTACTTAAGTTACAAAAGAGCAGTTAAAATTAATACGAAACCATCGGTTTAATGTAAGGTACGGTTTTAAATCTAATTATTAACGACTATCTTTAGTCATATTTGAAAAAATGAGAATGGAATATTTTGAGCTAGGAGCATATAGTTTTGTTTTAAAATATTTAATTTTTCGTTTAATTAATCAGAAGTAGTGGGCTTTACTTAGAAGGAATTAAATAAAATAGGCGAGCATAAAAATCTGTTTAAGGGATATTTTCTCATTTTATTCAAGTTGGAGTATTAACTCAAGATGAGTTGTATGACTTGAGCTCAACATTTCGCATTCGATTTTGTAAATCGTTCAAAATAAAAAAATCCAAGGCAGAGTTATTGAGAAAAGTGCGGACAGACGAATGGACAAGGGTGAATTTACATGTCAACCCTCCTTTTGACGGGGGACCAAAAATATTTAACATTAAATAACTAAGATGGAAATCTCTAAGTAGTATCTCGCTGGAATGTTTGTATTAATGAACAATTTTCTAAAAAAAAAAATGCGTATCTAATTTAAGTTTACCCACTTTTTTGTCATAAATAATACTTTTAACTAGAACCAAACTCCGAAACTTCGGAAGCATAGAGATCACCCTTTACCAATAGCAAACATGGCGACTTATACACTTGAAGAATGTCGGAGCATACATCGACTTAAACATATTGCAAATTACACTCTAAAAATATTACGAAGGAATTAGGTAAGAATGCAAGTAATCTACCTAATTCAAGTAAATAATTTTTTAAAGAGTGTACAATTCTCCGAGATGGGAACCTGGTCTTCTCGAGTTTTCAAACATGACCAAAGATATCCGGTGAGAATTGTTTTTATTTTAGACAACATCTAGCTTGATACCTATGGTTTCATGTTGATTTAATTTGTCTTAACCCTGAATATATTATATGCTGCATTTTTATTATATGCAGCATCTTTATATATATATATATATATATATATATATATATATATATATATATATATTATATGATGCATCTTTATTATATGCAGCATCTTTATTTCAAGAAATAAAAACATTTTAAAGGGGTCCTTTTAGTCTTTGACAGACTATGGATACCCACGAAGAGTTGCCTGCGCGTGAAATTTTTGTGAAATTATGGGCCTAATCATCAGAAAACGGCGATGGAGATGGATCGGGGACGTTCTCCAAGAAGACCCACAATCAATCACAAAAACAGCACTGCACTGGACCCCAGATGAACAAAGGGAAGAGAGGAAGGCCGAGAGCAACTTGGAGAAGAACGATGGAAAGGGAGAGGAAAACTATGCAGCGTTCTTGGGGTTCACTGGCTAGGTTGGCTCAAGATAGCCGGAGGTGGAGGGGCTTTGTTGCTGCCTAATACATCACTGGCTGTAATGGTTGATGAATTGTACACGTTTCTCGAGCTCAATTTTACGTTGCAATTCTATAAATGTTCGGAAACGATTAAAAAGAAACAGATTTACTTACTCGAAATACAGCATATAATATATTCAGGGTTAAGACAAATTAAATCAACATGAAACCATAGGTATCAAGCTAGATGTTGTCTAAAATAAAAACAATTCTCACCGGATATCTTTGGTCATGTTTGAAAACTCGAGAAGACCAGTTTCCCATCTCGGAGAACTGTACACTCTTTAAAAAATTATTTACTTGAATTAGGTAGATTACTCGCATTCTTACGTAATTCCTTCGTGATATTTTTAGAGTGTAATTTGCAATATGTTTAAGTCGAAGTATGCTCCGACATTCTTCAAGTGTATAAGTCGCCATGTTTGCTATTGGTAAAGGGTGATCTCTATGCTTCCGAAGTTTCGGAGTTTGGTTCTAGTTAAAAGTATTATTTATGACAAAAAAGAGGGTAAATTTAAATTAGATACGCATTTGTTTTTAGAAAATTGTTCATTAATATAAACATTCCAGCGAGATAATACTTAGAGATTTCCATCTTAGTTATTTAATGTTAAATATTTTTGGTCCCCCGTCAAAAGGAGGGTTGACATGTACATTCACCCTTGTCCATTCGTCTGTCCGCACTTTTCTCAATAACTACGCCTTGGATTTTTTTGGAAATTTTGCACAAACATTAAACATTATATGAGTAAAAACTCCGGTTGCCCCTCTCGGAGTGCCTTTCAGTTTAAAATGGCTTAAGGCGCGGGACATATGATGGACTTAATTTCTTTTGTGCATGATGCAGAACTCAAATTTACATATGTTAAAGCCTAAAACTGCACTGTTTGTTCATTTTCACCAGGATTTGACGTCCCCTGGGGACATTTAGGGCTGAATGAGGGGGGAGGCAAATGCTGAAGTGCGTCATATTTTTTATACCTCGTGCACTCACTTTTATACCTCATATTTTTATACATCGTGCACTCACTTGTTTTTGTTGTTTTGTTTGGTTTTTTTCTTTTTATTTAGCATAAGTAAACTTTGAAAATATAGATTTGACTTAATGGAGTAACATTTTTCTCGTTTTATCCTATATCAGTTACTAGACCATAAATATATTAAACTAGCGCGGGTGCCCGACGTTGCCCGTGTGTGTAGGTCGTGGAGTAAGGAACCCCAGTGGGGAGAAAATCAAAACATAGTAGTGTGAGTAGCTATTTCCCAGGTGCGTGTAGATGGTGTAGTAAGGAACCCCCGGGGGAGGTTAAATAAGGGGAAGTGGTAATGGGGGAAAATTAAAACAACAGTAGACAGGGGTGTAAAAAGAAAATGTTGTAGTAAGCAGCCAGGTTCGAACCCGTAAAGCCAATGAGAAAAAAAGGTAAAAAAAAAACAGACGTCTTCGTCGATGTCTCCATCGCCCGACCGGAAGTTCTGAACGTCGAAATTAAGGTCAGTCAATCTAACCGATACGATGACTTGTGAAAATAGCGACGCAAAAATCGACCCGTCTTTGTAGAAAACTGGCCAGTTGAGGGTGAAGGAATTAATGGTTTGGGTTAATTTTTCAATAGTTGTCGTTCGAGACATCGAGCTTCAAAACGGTGCCGATCTTGTCAGGATCCGTCGCTTCTGTCGAAAGTTTTTGGCAGACATACATACATACATACAAACATACATACATACATGCATACATGCATACATACAAACATACATACATACACACATACAAACATATATACATACAAACATACATACATACATACATGCATACATGCATACAAACCGACGATTGAGATTTATATTATAGATTATAGACTAGTTTGGGTACGCGGAGTTGCTCAGGCATTTGAAGATGTGTGTTGAGCACAAAAACTCGTAGTAGGCAGGCAGGCTAGAACACGTACCGAGAAGGAGGAAAAGAACGTCCATCGCCAAACCAGAAGAAGCGAGGGTAAAATTTAAGCTAGTCAATCGAAAAGAGGGGATGACGTTCGAAAATATCGGCGAAAATAGACCGCCCCCTGTCTAAAAGTGTCCAGTTGAGAATAAAGGAATTGATGTTTTAACCAAGTTTTTAATATTTGTCATCCAAAGGGTCGAGATTCAAAACGTTACCGATCTCGTGAAAGTCCATTACCTTTGTCGGAAGTTTTAGACATGCATACATATATACATACATATATTTAAACAGACAGGTAAGATTTTTATATTACATACTATGATTGTTGAGCTGGATTAAATCCGACGATATGAAATAAAATGGAGGTGGAAGGACCTGGATACTCAACGTTTCGCCCGATTAATGCGGGCTTCTTCAAGAGGGATGGTTATTGAATAATCAATAACCATCCCTCTTGAAGAAGCCCGCATAAATCGGGCGAAACGAGGGATGGTTATTGAATAATCAATAACCATCCCTCTTGAAGAATCCCGCATAAATCGGGCGAAACGTTGAGTATCCAGGTCCTTCCACCTCCATTTTATTTCATTACATAATATCTATATAAAAATGCATGAAAAATATGTAGTTAATTGGAATTTGAAATAACTATAAATGAGAACAACATTTATGATTTACCCGTAGTTTTTTTTTTCCTGAATTATATTTCAAAAAGCCTACGATTGGTTAATAGATCTAATTAAATTTAATTCCCTCATTTTTTTTTTTTATAATTTAGAAATAGTATCTTAGTGTTTTGTTTGATAATCTATATTGATTGTATTTCTTAATTTTACATTTAACAAAACCTCGAAAGCATATAGTTAATCGTTTCCCTTATCTAAACTTATAACCCTAGAGTAGGTTGGAGGTTACATTAACCGAAATGTTGTGCAAACCTCACTCAACATCGGTACAGTCATTTAATCCAAATAATATGACCACTTATGTTTAAGATATAAAACCGCGCAGTATTTAGTGATATACTATCTAAGATAAACTGGACCTCCTAATTTCTTACGATTTTCCTGAACGTGATCCACATTGGATCTATGAAAGCATAAAATACATCCATTTTCCTCTATGAAAATTAAACGGGAAATAACTCTCATAAGGGGAAAAGGGAAATAACTCTAGTATCTTAAATAAAAAAATTTTTTGGTGTCGGCTAGTAATAATTGAAAATAAATAAAAGGAAATATGAATTAAATTAAAGCAACGTTGAAGAAAACAACTTTAAATAATATTACGTATTAGACAAATTAAGACAATTCCATTACAACAAACATTAAATAAAGTTGTAATGTAATAAGGAAATGAGATTACTTCTTGAATGTAGATTTCCTTTGAATAAATAGTATATGAAGAAACCACGCTATAATTAAAACTGGCCTTAACTTAAACCTTCTTCCGGTTTGGTGATGGACGCAACAGCAAAGACGTCACGTTTTTTAATGTATTTTTCCTCCTTCGTGCTATGGGTTCGAGCCTGCCTGCCTGCCTAGTACCATACTTTTTTTTTTTGTTCAACACCCCCTCCAACACCCAGGCAACGCCGGGCACCCAGACTAGTAACAATTAAACGACAATCACCTGGAAAAAATATGTAAGCGTGACACGCAAAACAGCACACACGCTATCGTATATAGATGTGTAAACTATATATATATATATATATATATATATCCATATATATATATATATGTGTGTGTGTGTGTGTGTGTGTGTAAACTGTACATATAGATGTGTAAACACACACACACACACATATATATATATATACACATCATGGGGTCACCACTTATCAGGGCCCAGAGGCCACTGGAGGATAAGGGTTAATGGGTATACATTAGTTATTGTGATTTTAGCGCAGTAAAATTAGTGGGAATTTTATAACTTGGATTACTTAGGGGGACGGTTCAACAAGAATTTGTTCACATTGGACTTGAAGACAATCAGATTATAGTCAGCTGGAAAGCAGGAAAACGGAATAGAATTCCACATGCGTTTCTAAGAAAGAAGCTCTGTTCATGAAATCTACTGTTCTAGGCACAGATAAAGAGTGTGGGATATTGATATAAACAAGAAAATTGGAACAAGACCTGCTTAAGACAGGAAATCTTCTACAAAATTTACGCTTGATATGGTAACGGATAGAAATGTATAAGGAAACAACCTGTTTATTTATGTTCGTTACATATCAGTCCGAAATACAGATATTTAATTTCAGCAAACCTATTTAGAGACGGTCAAGTGTCGTTTATCACAGAGAAAACTGACAATCAAGAAACGCTCAAATATAATAGTAGATCTTGACCAAATAAAAGAGATACATATCCTATCGTATACATCTAATCTATCCCTACAATTATAAAATTAAAACTTTTTTCTGTGTATGAGAGTTCATTCCTTACAGACTCCGAAACGATTGAACAGATTTTCTTTAAAATTTACAGAACTTTAGTGTATAATTTGGAGAGTGATCTTAGGTAAGTTTTGTCTTAGAATACCCCAAATAATTACCGATAATCGATAATCGAAACCATTATTTTACTTTATCTATTATCGGTAAAGCCATTTTCCATGTCGTCGTTCAACAACAATGATAGAACAACGGTCCGTCAAAATTCTACTGTAGGTAAGTTCATAACGTATTTTCTTTTTCTTTTTTGCATGACGTCGTCTGTAGTTTCAAACTCCGCACATTAATTTCTTAATTTTATTTCGTTGACTGGAAAGAATTTTATAAGACTTGAAAAATTACGTGTTTTTCTTTTGTTTATTTTTATTTGTTTTTTTTGTTTTTGTTTTTTTTGCAAAATATTTTATAAGACTTTAAAATTTAAGTGGTTTGTGTTTGTTTTTATTTTGTTTTTTGCTGTTGTCTTTTTTTGCAAAATATTTTATAAGACTTTAAAATTTAAGTGTTTGTTGTTTGTTTTTATTTTTTGGGGTTTTTTTGTTTGTTTTTTTTTTTGTTTTTTGAAAAATATTTTATAAGACTTTAAAATTTAAGTGTTTGTTGTTTGTTTTTTATTTTGTTTTTTGTTGTTGTTTTTTTCTTTGCATGACATTGTCTGCGGGGTAAAAACCGCGTACGTAAACTTCTCAAGGTTTTCTCCTTAACTGAAGTAAAGTTTATATGAAATAATTCTATAAAAGAAACAGTAGGTTCTCTAGAGTGAAATGTAGAATAACATATATTTTGGACTAAGTTACTTGATGGAGATATGTGAAGCTAGCTTCCTCTCGAACGATTTCACGGATTTCGATGACAGTAAAAATATAGGAGTGTGAAATATTCGTTGATCATTATTCAATCCCGGGCAACCTCGGGCCTCCCTGCTACTTTGTTTATAAAACTAAGTATAACGTGTATATCTATCTATCTATCTATCTATCTATATATATATATCTATATATATATACATATATATATATATATATATATATATCAATGCGTATAACAGATTTAAATGATCAACATGCAAAAACAACGTTAAAAAGAATGACACATCTCGTAGTATGTGTGTATGTGTGTGTGTGTATGTATGTACATATATATGTATATATATACATATATATGTATATATATATGTAGAGAAATAAAAAGGAACAAACCGTATTGTGTTCATCAACGTTTCGTCTTTATTTCTAAATAAAGACGAAACGTTGACGAACACATAATACGGTTTGTTCCTTTTTATTTCTCTATTTTGTCGGAATACTATTTCCATTATTTTCATCATATATGTATATATATATATATCTATCTATCTATATATCTATATATATATATATATATATATATATATATATATATATCAATGCTTGTAAAAGATTGAAATGATCAACATGCAAAAACAACGTTAAAAAGAATGACACATCTCGTAGTCGTCTGTTACATGCCTTTCAGTGACAAACATCATTGAGATAGGAAATAGAATTACAACCGAACTTTCGTCAGAATCGACGAGGAAAACAATAAAGGAATCGACTCGCATATGGAAAAGCTTCTTAATGGCATCCTAGTTTGAGTATGTAAAGTATCTAAAACATTTTTTTTTCAGAAACATGACCCTATTGAACTGTATTAAAACTCCTCCTGAAATAAATGCCATATTTACTGAAAATAGGAGAAAAATCGATCGCTCTCCAACTAAAAGTATATTAAAGTATATGTGCTTTTATATCTATCTTTATACACGCACACGCATATATATATATATATATGTGTGTGTGTGTGTATTAATAATTATTACGTGCATGCAATAATATGTACATATATGTGCTTTTATATTTATCTTCATCTTTATCTTTATAGGTATATATATATATATATATATATTAATAATAATAATTATTATTATTATTATTATTATTATTATTATTATTATTATTATTATTATTATTATTATTATTATTACAGGCATGCACGTAATAATTATTAATGAATAATATTTTTTTTTAAATAAGATAAAAAAAGTAATACGTCCAAAAAATGTGGACGGAAAAAATGTAAACAAAGGGCAAATACCTCCTTTCTTATAATAAGCGCTCAGGGAGCGAAAAAGAAACACATTAATCCGGCTCGCTAATAAGAAAAATAGAATAAAATTAAGAATAAAATATTTTTTTTTTTAATTTACAAGCCTATATATATATATATATATATATATATATATATATATATATATATATATATACACAAAGATGTATATATATATTGAGAGGATGCACCTTAGTTCCTGAAAACAACGCCCCACCCCCAATCCGCATAAATCTTTAACGTGTGAAAATCCATATGACATTAGCAACTTACCGCAACAGTCCCACAGTCCGCTTGCGAGCGTCATCTCCCTGGCTGCTTGTATTTCACTTTTTCACTTTATTCCTTGTCTCTCTCTTTCTCCCCCCTATCCCCGCCTTCAAAGTCTTACGCATTTTACATCCTTCCTTTCTTCTCCACCTTCTTCCTCTGTCTCTCTCTTTCTCTTTCTCTTTCTCTCTCTCTCTCTATCTCTCTCTCTCTCTATCTCTCTCTCTCTATTCCTATCCCTGTCCCTCTCTATTCCTATCCCTAAAATTTTTTAGACGCCCAACTCACCACTTTCCAATGTTTATTTAATTATTAAATCTTAAAATCTAAAATTTGTCAAATTGGAATTGGATCTCCCCCCCCCTTTTTCCTGCTTCCTCTTATATCGCTCTCCCAATCTTTATTAGCGTTTATGTTAAAGTCTGACGAAGTTACTTCATTGTTGATACGACTCGGTAACCGAAACATGTGTAACTAAGAAGATAAAACGCTAATAAAATGTATATATATATAAATTTATATATATATATAATATAAAGCTGAATGTGTGTGTATGTGTGTGTATGTGTGTGTGGTCACGAATAGGCTCCTATATGTTTGACTATTTTTAAAAAACTGATTACATATAATGATAGAAGATGTATCGAGACACAGGAATGGGTATGTTTCATCTGGCAGAACGGTGGTTCATTAAAATTGTGGGGTCTGCATTCGCGCATGGTCAACAAAGTATGGAAATAAAATATTTTAAAATGTAAGAAAAACGTTTACAAGTGTGTTTGATATAGATGTACATAAAGATACTTTGATAAGTATGTTTTAACTTAAATAGGGATGGTATAATAAAATTGTGGGGTTTGCATTCGCGCCTGGTCTCCATAGAATGGAAATAGGCACAAACTTTAATAAAGATTTTTCATATCTATCTGCGTACGTATACTTTGATAATTATGTTTCAGTTTGAAGAAATATGGTATAATAAAATTATGGGGTGTTCCTTCGCGCCTGACCTCCACAAAATGGAAATATGTCACAAAGTTTAACAAGGTTTTTTTAATATAGATCCACAGAATGCTGTGATAAGTGTTTCAGTGTAAACAGGTATGGTATAATAAATTATGGGGTTTATCTATTTTATTTTTACTTTCATCATATTTTGCTTTGGTTTTGATACCCCAAATTCGAAGATATCTCTTTACAACACTTTCTTTTCATAACCTATTATACTTTTATAAATCCATTTTTTGTATGCTGATTTTGAACCCAGCGAACGACGGGTATTTTGCTAGTATATATATATATATATATATATATATATATATATATATATATATATATATATATATATATATATATATGGGTAGATAAAGGGAAAATTATTCCCAACTCGCATTTAGGTAAAAATTCACTTTTGTAAAGATGTGAATTCATTCAAAACGTATTGCAAAAAAACAAAAACAAATAACATCTTAGTAAATCGCGATATAGCCAAACAGTCATTCGAAAAAGCCGAGCGGTAAGCTTTTAAGTTCCTTACCGTCGAGTGCCGATTTCAAATCTCGCTAGATTCAGCCACTCTGATAAGTCGTAGACGACGAAACACGTGTCATTGGATAATTATATTTAAAAAAAAAAGACAATATATATGCCGCTCTCTATATGAGGGTACCAAATTGGTTAAAGGGAAAATTATTCCCAACTCGCATTTAGGTAAAAATGCACTTTCGTAAATAATTGAACTCATTCCAAACGTATCGCAAAAACAAAAAAAACAAAACAAATAATATCTTTTTTTTTTATTTTGCAACCTCTAGTATTTTACAACCGCTAGTATTTTACAACCTCTAGTATTTTACAACCTCTAGTATTTTACAACCTCTAGTATTTTACAACCTCTAGTATTTTGCAACCTCTAGTATTTTACAACATCTAGTATTTTACAACCTCTAGTATTTTACAACCTCTAGTATTTTACAACTTCTAATATTTTACAACCTCTAGTATTTTACAACCTCTAATATTTTACAACCTCTAGTATTTTACAACCTCTAGTATTTTGCAACCACTCGTATTTTACAACCTCTAGTATTTTACAACCTCTAGTATTTTACAACCTCTAGTATTTTACAACCTCTAGTATTTTACAACCTCTAATATTTTACAACCTCTAACATTTTACAACCTCTAGTATTTTACAACCTCCAGTATTTTACAACCTCTAGTATTTTACAACCTCTAGTATTTTGCAATCTCTAGTATTTTACAACCTCTAGTATTTTACAACCTCTAGTATTTTACAACCTCTGGTATTTTACAACCTCTAGTATTTTACAACCTCTAACATTTTACAACCCCTAGTATTTTACAACCTCTAGTATTTTATAACCTCTAGTATTTTACAACCTCTAGTATTTTACAACCTCTAGTATTTTACAACCTCTAGTATTTTACAACCTCTAATATTTTACAACCTCTAGTATTTTACAACCTCTAGTATTTTACAACCTCTGGTATTTTACAACCTCTAGTATTTTACAATCTCCAGTATGTTACAACATCTAGTATTTTACAACCTCTGGTATTTTACAACCTCTAGTATTTTACAACCTCTGGTATTTTACAACCTCTAGTATTTTACAACCTCTAGTATTTTACAACCTCTAGTATTTTACAGCCTCTTGTATTTTACAACCTCTAGTATTTTACAACCTCTAACATTTTACAACCTCTAGTATTTTACAACCTCTAGTATTTTACAACCTCTAATATTTTACAACCTCTAGTATTTTACAACCTCTAGTATTTTACAACCTCTGGTATTTTACAACCTCTAGTATTTTACAACCTCTAGTATTTTACAACCTCTAACATTTTACAACCTCTAGTATTTTACAACCTCTAGTATTTTACAACCTCTAATATTTTACAACCTCTAGTATTTTACAACCTCTAGTATTTTACAACCTCTGGTATTTTACAACCTCTAGTATTTTACAACCTCTAGTATTTTACAACCTCTTGTATTTTACAACCTCTAGTATTTTACAACCTCTAGTATTTTACAACCTCTGGTATTTTACAACCTCTAGTATTTTACAACCTCTAGTATTTAACAACCTCTGGTATTTTACAACCTCTAGTATTTTACAACCTCTAGTATTTTACAACCTCTAGTATTTTACAACCTCTAACATTTTACAACCTCTAGTATTTTACAATCTTTGGTATTTTACAACCTCTAGTATTTTACAACCTCTAGTATTTTACAACCTTAAGTATTTTACAACCTCTAGTATTTTACAACCTCTAGTATTTTACAATCTCTGGTATTTTACAACCTCTAGTATTTTACAACCTCTAGTATTTTACAACCTCTAGTATTTTACAACCTCTAACATTTTACAACCCCTAGTATTTTACAACCTCTAATATTTTACAACCTCTAGTATTTTACAACCTCTAGTATTTTAAAACCTCAAGTAGTTTCCTACCTCTAGTATTTTACAACCTCTAGTATTTTACAACCTCTGGTATTTTACAACCTCTAGTATTTTACAACCTCTAGTATTTTGCAACCTCTTGTATTTTACAACCTCTAGTATTTTACAACCTCTAGTATTTTACAACCTCTAATATTTTACAACCTCTAGTATTTTACAACCTCAAGTATTTTACAACCTCTAGTATTTTGCAACCTCTAGCATTTTACAACTCTAGTATTTTACAACCTCTAGTATTTTACAACCTCTAGTATTTTACAACCTCAAGTATTTTACAGCCTCTGGTATTTTACAACATCTAGTATTTTACAACCTCTAGTATTTTACAACCTCTAGTATTTTACAACCTCAAGTATTTTACGACCTCTAGTATTTTACAACCTCTAACATTTTACAACCCCTAGTATTTTACAACCTCTAGTATTTTATAACCTCTAGTATTTTACAACCTCTAGTATTTTACAACCTCTAGTATTTTACAACCTCTAGTATTTTACAACCTCTAATATTTTACAACCTCTAGTATTTTACAACCTCTAGTATTTTACAACCTCTGGTATTTTACAACCTCTAGTATTTTACAATCTCCAGTATGTTACAACATCTAGTATTTTACAACCTCTGGTATTTTACAACCTCTAGTATTTTACAACCTCTGGTATTTTACAACCTCTAGTATTTTACAACCTCTAGTATTTTACAACCTCTAGTATTTTACAGCCTCTTGTATTTTACAACCTCTAGTATTTTACAACCTCTAACATTTTACAACCTCTAGTATTTTACAACCTCTAGTATTTTACAACCTCTAATATTTTACAACCTCTAGTATTTTACAACCTCTAGTATTTTACAACCTCTGGTATTTTACAACCTCTAGTATTTTACAACCTCTAGTATTTTACAACCTCTAACATTTTACAACCTCTAGTATTTTACAACCTCTAGTATTTTACAACCTCTAATATTTTACAACCTCTAGTATTTTACAACCTCTAGTATTTTACAACCTCTGGTATTTTACAACCTCTAGTATTTTACAACCTCTAGTATTTTACAACCTCTTGTATTTTACAACCTCTAGTATTTTACAACCTCTAGTATTTTACAACCTCTGGTATTTTACAACCTCTAGTATTTTACAACCTCTAGTATTTAACAACCTCTGGTATTTTACAACCTCTAGTATTTTACAACCTCTAGTATTTTACAACCTCTAGTATTTTACAACCTCTAACATTTTACAACCTCTAGTATTTTACAATCTTTGGTATTTTACAACCTCTAGTATTTTACAACCTCTAGTATTTTACAACCTTAAGTATTTTACAACCTCTAGTATTTTACAACCTCTAGTATTTTACAATCTCTGGTATTTTACAACCTCTAGTATTTTACAACCTCTAGTATTTTACAACCTCTAGTATTTTACAACCTCTAACATTTTACAACCCCTAGTATTTTACAACCTCTAATATTTTACAACCTCTAGTATTTTACAACCTCTAGTATTTTACAACCTCAAGTAGTTTCCAACCTCTAGTATTTTACAACCTCTAGTATTTTACAACCTCTGGTATTTTACAACCTCTAGTATTTTACAACCTCTAGTATTTTACAACCTCTAGTATTTTGCAACCTCTTGTATTTTACAACCTCTAGTATTTTACAACCTCTAGTATTTTACAACCTCTAATATTTTACAACCTCTAGTATTTTACAACCTCAAGTATTTTACAACCTCTAGTATTTTGCAACCTCTAGCATTTTACAACTCTAGTATTTTACAACCTCTAGTATTTTACAACCTCTAGTATTTTACAACCTCAAGTATTTTACAGCCTCTGGTATTTTACAACATCTAGTATTTTACAACCTCTAGTATTTTACAACCTCTAGTATTTTACAACCTCAAGTATTTTACGACCTCTAGTATTTTACAACCTCTGGTATTTTACCTCTTGTATTTTACAACCTCAAGTATTTTACACCCATGGTATTTTACAACCTCTAGTATTTTACAACCTCAAGTGCATTGCGATCGTTTCAGCAAACAAAGCTAGAATGAGAAGGAAAAGTAAAAATGTTTGGGAGGCGGGGCTTAGCTCGTGGATTTTGGGAGAGTATGGATAAATATATGAAAATATAAAAATATTAATAAGAAGAATAGAAAGGGGTGGAGGAAAATAGATGAAAAGGGGGGAGCAACTTGAAAGAAGGAGAGGGGAGGAAAGAAATAAGAGAAGTCGCACACATTTGCTTCTTGGGGCCTGGTCAGTGAGCTTAAAAGGTATCGGTTGTAGGGTCAAGATTTTGAGTGGTTTGACCATGTCGGCAATACGAGTGTTGTTCAGGTGAGTATTGGGGATTAAGATAATGTGAGAGTTGTTGGGGATATTTCTTCCGGTCGCATTTTTAAGATACAGCTAAGTTAAATGTATTTTGAACATACATCCTACTTTATTATTATAAACTTCCTGGGAATTTAGGGTATGGAATTTTCAATATGGCAGGTTGCTAAATAAGGGGCTTGATGGTTGCATTTAGTGTATTTTCTATTGTTTATTTGCAGCAATTATATGTTTTAGGTAAGAGTTAGGATTATGAGTTAGAGAAATGAAGGGTTAATAATTGGAAGGAATAGGAATGTTTGGAGCTTTAACGTTTTGGGGTGCTATTTCTTGGAAATCCGCTGCACCAAAGATCACTCTTCATGGAGGAATTAACAGTCGAAACTATTTAGCAGTTTTGGGTGATAAACTTCATCCTATGGTTCAAGAACTGTTTCCAGAGTGGAACGCTATTTTTCAAAATCATAATACCCCAATCCATACAGCTAGAATTATTAAATATTGGCACGAACATACACATCCAAACACCTGGGCAACGTCGGGCGCCCATGCCAGTATATCTATAAAAGTGAACGTGTTCGTGTGTCAGTGTGTCTGTGTGTGTGTCTGTGCACATTTTCCTTTGCAATAACTCTGTTAATTTTTAGTCTACAGACTTGAAATTTGATATACCGGGTACTGAGATTTGGGAAAATCTATGTAATCGGTTTTCGGCCATAAATTTAGCTGTTAAGGGGTCAAAATTCAACGATTTGACCATTGAGATCTCTACCAAACTCCTCCGCCAATTTTCGGTATAAACAATTGAAATTTTATATAAAGGTGTCGTGGACATTGATCTAACTTAATAACTTTATTTAAGCCCAAAACAATAAATTTTAAGGGGTCATAATAGGGGTCAAAGTTTTAAAAAATTGATCGTTTTTTTTGTTTTTTTTTTGCTCAACATACACCTTCAAACACCCGGGCAACGCCGGGCACCCATGCTAGTATATCTATAAAAGTGAACGTGTCCGTGTGTCCGTGTGCCTGTGTACATTTTCCATCGCAATAACTTGGGAAAATCTACGTGAACGGTTTTCGGCCAGAAATTTGGCTGTTAAGGGGTCAAAATTACACCATTTTGACCTTTGAGAACTCTACCAAACTCCTCCGATAATTTTGGGTCTACACATTTGAAATTTTAGATATAGGTTCCTTGGAGATGGGTCTAACTTAATAACTCAATTTGAGCCAAAACAATAAATTTTAAGAGGTCATAATAGGGGTCAACGTTAAAAAAATTGACCGTTTTGTTGTTTTTTTTTGTTTGTTTGTTTTTTTTTCTCAGCATACACCTCCAAACACCCAGGAAACGCCGGGCACCCATGCTAGTATATATATATATAAAATGGGTTAATAAATTCCAACGAAAGAAAGATGTAGATTAATTTATATATATATATATATATATATATATATATATATATATATATATATATATAAGTTAACGTGTCTGTGTGTCTGTGTGTGTACATTTTCGCAATAGGGGTCAAAGTTAAACAAATTGACCGTTTTTTTTTTTTTTGGCTCAGCATACACCTCCAATCACCCGCGCAACGCCGGACACCCATGCTAGTATATATATATATATATATATATATATATATATATATATATATATATATATATATATATATATTTAAATATATATTTAAAACAGCAGATTGACTTTTCAATGCAACACTTTTATTTATTTTTATTTTTATTTTATTCAAATTTTACTCTGCTATCGTTGAACTCTACGATGTTTTCTTTGTGTTTATTCCATTGAAATTCCGTGTGTGAAACTAAGAAGAATCCGACATGATGGGATTTTAAAGAAAAAATATCGGCAATTCGGAAGCATTGATACGTTAACAGAAATAACGCTATGAGGGAGAAACTCTTAATCCCATGTTTAAAATTCCTCGTGCAATTCAACTTAGGGAATTGTGAGTAAATTTTAAAAGCGTACATCCGCCGGGTAGGGATCGATATTAAATGATGCCTAAGGAGTTATTTTCGGCGTAAATTTCCGATGTGAAGAAATCTTGAGAGAGCTTGACTCGTGCACTTCATTTAAATTTAGAGCGTTACCTCGAAAAACTACTCTGCGGAGATGATTATGTATCCATTAGAACACGCGGAGTTTATTCCAAAACAAGAAGCTAATCCTATATAAACATCCCAGCTACTTATTTGGGTACGCAAAAATCTTAGGCCATCTTAAAACATTGTTTAGAGTAGTATCATACTGAACATTATTATAACGTGTTGACTCTAGATTGGACACAATCTTTGTGTTTACACTACAGTTTAGCCATCTAAGATATAATAGCAGAGTGTGTAAGACGATCAATCAGCAAAGTTTTAACCGTTAAATTTTCCACTAGCCATTTTCGTGAAAAATTAAAATACCAAATAGTATTGAAACTGTATCATTTTTAAAAAAAAATTTTAATCACATTTTCACCCCAAACAAGGCACATTGCCACTCAGGTGTAGGGGTCTACTATCAGGGTCAGCAACTACTGGGGCACTATGTAGGGATTTGGGCAGCAAGATGTCGGTTCACGTTACACTTGAACTTCTGCATGTCAGTACAGTTAGGGAAGCAGGATCCTGGAGGTACATTTAGGGAAGCAGGATCCTGGAATGGAATTCCAGAGTCTAGCGGTTATGAGGAAGAAACTACTGGAGTAGAAAGATCTTTTACATCTAGGGATCTCTACTGTGTGGGGGTGGGATTTAGCTGCCTGTCGGGTTTGTCGAGGGTATCTGCGTCGTGGGGGCACAAGTGTCTGCGGTTCGTCAGAGCATTCATTGTAGAACAAGCAGAGAACGGTTCGTCAGAGCATTCATTGTAGAACAAGCAGAGGGATGCAACGTTTCGTCGATGGGACAGAAGATGAAGCTTAGATGTGCCAGTTCAGGGCCTATCAGATGGGCGACTCTTTTTTTAACCTTGTCTAGGAGCGAGAGACTAGTAGTAGACGCACCAGCCCAGATGTGACAACAATGATAGAACAACTGAAAATCTAGCACCGCTTGTTCCTGGATGATATATGCGTATAATTAATAATGAAACGAGAAAATAGAAATCATTAACAATAAAAAATATACCGGTTGTATATACTCGCCAATGCCAGGTTTGTTGGTTGTTTTTGTTTTACGGCATATCAACCTTTTTCAGGTTATTTAATGCCGAATCCAGTGATTTTGAAGAAAAAATGTTTTAATAGAATATATTTGTTTTTGTTTGTTTTTTTCAAGTCGGTTTCTATTTAACCGATACTTGGGACCCTAACAGGTATTACCACTTCGGGTCAGAGTGGACCTGGGCGCAATGGCAATTAAAGGGTGGCTCCACATTCTCCAAAGTCCGCAAGCTGGGGCCTCACCATCGGATATAGTTTAAGGTCATATCCAAGACCTTAAATGAATAACATACGTAAGAGACACCGAGTATCCTAATCCTGGATGGGATATACGTATATTGAATAACGAAACGGGAAAATAGAAATTAGCAACAGTAATAAGCACATCATCATCATCATCATCATGACGGGCTCCTTGCGGAAAATAGGATGGATGGGAAAACAATTGGAAATGAAACTTATTTGAGGCAGCGGAGGGTTCAGAATCCTTTATGTCTGTACGACTGCATTTAAAATCAGCAGATTAGCTTTAACCATTGTTTTCTACGGAGCAGAGAGAGCAAAACATTTGTTACTGCTTTATTTGAAAAAGTACATTTTGCTAAACAGATTCCTTCAATATATTGAAACATTACGACAGAATGTACCCTTACACGACAGTAATTTGTAAATTTACATACAAATTAGGTTCAAATCTTGACATTGTTGAATAGAAACGCACATTCCAGATAGACTTTGATTTACATTCTTGTGTCCTATCAAAATGGCCTGAACTGTAAGATTCACCTAAAGCAAAGAAAGGCTTACCTTTCAAGTCGGGAAGTTAGAATGATTTAAATATTTACATTTCAGGAATGTAGGTGGACGACTTTATAGGACACAAATTGCATAAACAATAAGAGGTAAAGAGATGAGAGCTAGCGGTCGTCTAGTGTGAGTGAAAGTTCCGCCGTCGTGTAACACACACATACACCCTTTCCGATAAACGCAGTTGTACTGTTGTGACGTAACCATACGAGGGAGGGGTAAAGGGAGGCTGAGGCTCCCGAAACACTGGAAAATGGCAGGCAGAGATGATTGTTTTAATGTTAAGTATTGTTGCATACCCGGGCGACAGTAACCAACCCTGCGTAAAGGAACAGTGAAGTTATAAATTTTATTATTTTTTATGAAACCGACATATAAATCTGATTTTTTGGTGAAAGTGCCAATTTGCTGCCACTTTGGGAGACATAACGAAATATAATTTTGTTTTCGGTGCCAACAAGCCCTGACTCAGGGTCGTCTGACCTCTGAGTATAGTACCAGACCGAGAGGTTATGGGGTTAACCTTTTTCGATCGTGAGAAACAGGCCTGAGAGAGTTTGCAGATGCACAGGCACACACCCGGTGATAGGGGATTCTCCTGGGGTGACGTAATTAGTGGTGATTAGTCTAGGCGGTAGCCCGATCTACCCCTGACCTGACTACAGAAACGGGTCCTCATGGAAATATCTGCAGTTGGAACTGAGATTCGAGAGATTCAAATACGATCGAAGGGTCGTCACCCACCCCCTCTTCCCAAACCGTCACCACCGCAAAGCTGAGAGCAATTAATCTAGTCGGGACTCAGTGGAGTTTTGTCAAAATCAACAACTGAATAATTGTATATAATTTTATATTGTGTATATCTATCTTAAATTAACCAGTAGAATAAATATAACCGAAACTATGTTTCTTTTGCGTGCATTAAATTGATTCATTTTCAGCGTGACAGATCGAGGAAACAGCGGCGTATCAACCCATAGGACGAACACAGGTAATATTGGGGTCCGTGACCGAGGATTGACTCGTATGTGACAAGGAGACCCCTTTTAGGGATCGCTGAGGGGTCACACTGTTCCGTCTCTCGTTCTTGTTAATGATTAACAGTTATTTGTGAATAAACTTGTATGTTAATAAAATTTGTCTGTGTTAATTTTGAGAACGACAAAAGAATTGCAAGGTGTATATTATGTCGCAAGCATTTGAAAAAGAAAACTAGAAACACATTAAGCAATGCAACACCATATGAAGTTTAGTACTGTATCAACATTACATAAAATGCTTATTAGTAGATTTGTCTATATGGCAGGCACAAAACTTATTAAGTGTTATACTACATTGAATTTTTTTACAAAGGACTCACCATTTAACAAAGTCCAGATTCCACTCGAGGATAAGGATTTAAGCGTGTACAGTGGTCAAAAGGATATATCATAGTAATCGTTAGAAGTGTAAGTTTGTTAAATTGGATTACTAAAGGGGAACGGCTCATCAAGAACTTGTTTATATTGGACTTGAAGACGGCCATAGGGTAGTCAGTTGGAAAGCAGGTAAACGGAAGAGAGTTCCACAGGTGTGCAGTTCTAAGAAAGAAGCTTTGTTCATGGAATTTACGTTTAGGATTAGGCACAAATAAAGAGTGGGGGTAATTATTGATAGTGTTTACAGCCAAACGAGTGTTTCTCGTGAATGTTTGACGAAGGAGGACCATAGATTGGAGCTCAGACAAGCACTTGCGATGAAAATAACCATAAAACAGAGACATGCTCACAACGTCTCTTCTGTGAGTAAGCGGTTTCAGGGAAGAGAAAAGGGCATAGGCCACTGGCTACGAAATTTTCTTTGACCTTTAAATATGTACCTTAAAAGTTTTCTGGGCCTTTAAAGTTGACCAAAGATATTCAAGATGCGTGTGCAAAATTCGGTGTCAATTAGTCGAGTAGTCTTAATATCCTTCGAGTACGCAATTCACCTTTTCACTGTAGGAGTAAAATATTTTGTTTGTTTTTTTTGTGTTTCTTACAGTTTGCTACCGAACGGTGTATTTCCTTCTTTTTTTTTTACCAGTTTTACTTTACCTGGTTTGTTCTCATGGTATGATGTCGCGAAGAGCATTGCGTGCACATCCGATCTGGAAAAGAACAAAGGATGAACAATTTCGTTATTTTAAGAACCAGAAACGAAATATGAAGAAGCCTAAAGAATCTATGTGGCAATCAGGAACTGTTGAATGAGAGAAAGTAAGACGGAGGAATAGCGATAATGACACGCCCATTGCAAAAAGCTGTCACGAGTTAGAAAATGCTGCATAGATATATATTTATGATATGTTTGAAAGGTTCCGCCCCAGGGTTTGTGTACTGCTCTGTTTTCAGAAAAGTATACTATATATATATATATATATATATATATATATATATATATACACACACATATATATGTATATGTATGTGTGTATTTATATAGAGATATATATAGGCACACATATATATAAATTAGCTATGAATATATATACATATATGTATATCTATATATATATGAATATGCTCTGTTTTCAGAAAAGTATACTATATATGTATATATATACATATATATGTATATGTGTGTGTATTTATATAGAGATATATATAGACACACATATATATAAATATAAATTAGCTATGAATATATATATATACATATATGTATATCTATATATATATGAATATATAAATATATGTGTGTGTGCCTGTGTGTGTGTGTTATTTTGGTACAAATATGTGTTCAATTATACTTCACTCTTTTTATAGCAAACCTTTTGTTAGCCAAAGAGAATTAGAGAAATTCGTTAAAAGGAACATATCATAATAATATAAGCTCAACAATTGAGGAGGAGATTATAAAGAAAAGAAATAATGAAAAAACAATATAAAGATATATACTAATGAATATTAATTTAATCGTTGATTCATTAGTAGGATTACATCAATTGAGGATGTGGGATGTAATATATGTATATATATATATATATATATATATATATATATATATATATATATATATATATATATTACATCCCACATCCTTATACATATGTGTGTATGTGTGTGTTTATATCTGTATGTGTATATGTGCACTATTATGGTAAAATAGGTGTTGTCAGTTATATTTCACTTATACTCCTAATTTATGTAATCTCAATTGAAACAACGATTAAATTTATATGCATTATTATCTGTATGATTTATCTATTTTTATATAGTCGTTAAAAAAGAAGATATATCAAAATTTGGATTTAATTATAATAAGTATTATGGTATCTGTTCAGTGCACCTATAAGTATGGCCAACCACTTATAATTCAGTAACTGTAAGTTTTTTTTTTTCAAAAAATAATCAATTATAATAAACAAAACGACCCGTAGAAATCTATCTATATTCTTTTTTTCATTTTAATATACTTTCATAGAAATGTGTCTGTTATGTCAAAAAAAAAACTATTTTCTTTACGTCACAAGTGCCACGCTCATACATGAATTCCATAGCTAATATAATATACTGACCCAACCGGTCACGGGTAGTCTAGTATATATATATATATATATATATATATATATATATATATATATATATATATATATATATATATATATATATATAACTATCAGGACCCGTGTACCGTCGTTGCCCTCTGTAAAACGAAAAAAACGATTAGACTACGGTTGCAAGTGAAATCGACTACCGGCCCAGTAAAATAGTCGTTACAACAACGTTACCATAAACCCATTCTTAATTGGGGGGTATCTTATGTGATGTGATTATTCTGTGCCTTAACCTTACGTGTTAAATAAAAGTATGTGGCTTATTAAGTAGCAAGTGTTACCGTCCGCCTGTAATCTATAATGAAAAAAAAAAAAAGAATAAACTAAAAATAAATTATAACACAGTGTATTTTTCCCGGAGGGAACATTGTGTCTCGAGGGAAAAAAAATCAACTAAAATACACTACGGTGGACGTGAACAATGATTCCCGTAACCTTTAGATTTTTCTTTTTCATTTTGTCGTATTTTTATCATCGAATACAGGCTCACTTTTATAATTAAAAAGGAAATGTAGTATTCTTAATGAATGTAATAGTCGAGGATCAATTTGTAATGATAACGTTCTAATAAATGAAAAACACACGTTTTCGCCGCCTCAGTTGTTAATGCTGCCCCTAGTCGTTATATGTTTCCCTTTTCTGTTGATGAGGTGCATACACTTTTTTACAAGGTATTTTAGTAATGTGAAAGCTAAGCGTGTAGTCTATGATAAGTGCCGTTGAAATTTACGGAAACGTGTAAAAAAAACATCTAAATGTTAGTGGCAGCATTAATCACGGCTGTGACCAAAAAGGTGGTGTTCACTGTAGTAGAATGTTATAATTTCAAATTTTAGCCTGTAAGCGCTGATGATCGACTGAAAACTTAAAGAATAGGTGAAAAATGCATGGTAACTTAATGTCCAAGCGATAATAATCTGCAGATTAGTTTTTAAAACGCCGAAAAGGTAAAAATATGTAAGAGGTGCTGGCTGCTAGGGTGCACCCATGTTTGATTTACGCATTATGTGTTTTATCAAAAAAAAAAAAAAGAAAAGAAAACGAAGCGAAGTGTTTTCAATGTAATACAAACACGTCCGAAATGTTTAAATAGAGAGAAGCTGTTTTATAGTGTTTGTCGACGACGACGACGACGACGACGGAAAGTTTTGTAGTTGATATAGTGTTTAAAAGGTTTTGAAAGAAAGCATAATTTAACAAATTGCAAAAGTCAGTTGGCTGTATGTAAAATAAGACCCAATAGGGATGTGGATTTGAGCTGGTATTTAGGCATAGGAATAGATGGGAAAGGGGTGTTAATGGTTGAGGTAGAGGTAAATGAAGACTAGAAAGAAAGGTATTCGTATGCATGTTTGATGCCCGCTCCCAATCTTAAACATACTAATGTGTATAGGTTCAAATAGTAGACACAAGTGCATACGGTATATCAATGCTAAAAATGTATCGGATTTAATCGGTGTTATGAAAATGCTTTTAATTTGACTACAATTTTCTTGTGGTCAGAAAATGTACGACCTACGTTGACCTTTTGCATATCTCCGCCCAACCACTACAATCATTCCTGCATTAAAGATAAGGGAGAAGAGGAAAAGAGGAAAGGAAGAAGAGAACAAAAGATAAAAGAAAAAAGAAGGGAAATAGACAGAATGAAAAGAGAAAACCATAAATGATTTTTCGGTGGAGATTCTAAGACATGTCTTTCCCCTTCCCGTTCGTCCCCCATTCACGTAATCTCCCCCACTCTCACTCCCATCTCGTATCATATTTTTTTTTTTACTAAGGCGATGCCTTGAAAGTTGTGTAGAAAAATACTAATAATAAAATCTCAAAATGTATATAATTGATTTTTCTCCATGTTTAGATATAATCATATTGATCACGTTAAGGTTATTTAGCGCAGAATCAAACACGAGGATTTCGGCTAAAAAGTTCCAAGTAGCTTAATAGAATCTTAAGAGAGAGAATAGCCATCATTTGAAGAGGAGCATTAGAGACAGCCTGATAAATAACCATTCGATGACTGGCGGAGATGTTGGAAGTTTCAAAATGTCTGCCAACTTAAACTTGGCGAATATCGGAATAAATCGTATAAATGGCCATGTTTCAAAAATGATCGGAAGTTTTCACGCACTTCTATATTTTATGAATCTTTGACGAATCTTTGCGGTAAATGATGTAGTTATTCTCCCGAGCTAGGTGCAAGCCATAACTTTATTTATTACTAACTAGCAGCAAGCTTGACGTTGCCTGGGATTATAAAAGAAACGCATCTATGTCTATATACTATATATGTACAAATATGTGTATATACATATATAGGTACATATATATATATGAGTATATATAGTATGTATATGTGATAAGGTCCCTGTGGTCTTGTCGTAAAACACCAGGCTGCTTATCGAGCATTGACGAGTTCGATCCTTGTCAACAAAGTCTAGCCATACTGATGAGAAGAGATACTTCGAAACATGCATGTCTATGGATAACTTACTTTTATGCACGTACTAATATTTAAATAAAAACTATTTAAATAATAAATTAATAATTATAAATCATACGTCCCAAAATATGGGGCGACTAAAATGTAAACAAAGGGCAGATAACTTCTCTCTTAAAGGCACTCAGGGAGAGAGAAGAAAGATGGAAAAAATACCACAGAATCGCTAATAAAAAATAAATCAATCAACAATCTTATATAGATATATGTATGTACACACCCACACACACACACACACACATATATATATATATATATATATATGTGTGTATATATATATATATATATAAATATATATATATATATAAAATAAAAATTACAATTAAATTTACCAAAATGATCCAAGATGGTAAAATTAAAGTATAATATAAATATTAAAGAATTAATATTTATAAAGTTATCTCAGCCAGATGTGAAAGCTTGTGCAAAATGGAAATTCAATTAACTTTCTTGAAGTTATATATTTGGATTTTACCGTCACTGGATTATTTATCTTCCACCAGACTATCCATTCACGTGTAATCACCTTTTTCTTCACCATATTCCCTCTGCTTCAATTTTGTTATCAAGTAAGATCTTTGACTTACTTGTTGTTTCATCAAATACTTTTGCATGCAAAATCCGATTCTGCATTTTGCTAATTCCTACCCTTTGATGAGAAGGAAAGTATTTCTTCGAAACTCCGCGGATTAAGGACTATCCACTTATCAAGTGTTTCCTTTTCAGATTAAATATGTTTTTAACTCTTTTTCAAAATGTTTTCTAGCATGTTTTATTAACTGTTTGCTCGTATATATATATATATATATATATATATATATATATATATATATATATATATATATATATATATATATATACTCCAGGAAATATGTTTAAAACTAAACAAATTGTCCTTCGTTGGAACATTATTTTGTCAGTAAGTTAATGAATTTCCTTTTCGTTTAATAATTTTACTTACATGAACAAGCAATAGTACCAATGTCCTTAAAGGGATCACCAGGTATTTAAAAACAAAACAGTATATTAGATCATTGCTCGCGAGCAGTGCTGATCAAACATCACCTTCCACAAAAAAAAAACACATGAACAAAACTATTTTTGATACTGGATATAGTATTTTTCCTCTAGATAAATTTAAGCTAAGCATTTCATGTCATCAATATATATATATATATATATATATATATATATATATATATATATATATATTTTCCTCTAGATAAATTTAAGCTAAGCATTTCATGTCATCAAAAAAGGTATATATATATATATATATATATATATATATATATATATATATATATATATATATATATACTAGCGGGACTTGTGGAAATTCCACAGCAGCATGTTTCATGTGTAATATATTTCTGCTGGGCACTCTGTGGACTTTAGCGCTTATTATACCTATTTACTATGCCTCCCCACGGGACAGAGTTAGACACCAGGGTCGTTTTTTAACGTGGAGAAAAGGTACAAAAATAAAAAAAAATTGTCTCAGTCATGAAGGACTGATCCTCCACCGAAAGAGAACAAGAAATAGAAGTGCAGCATCTGAAGAACAGATACTACACGTTGATCTTGACCAAGGCCTATGTTTAATGTTAGGAGAGAAGGGGAAATGGGGACCAACTTCCGGGGGAGTAGGATAGTGACAATTGGTATGAAGGGTTGGTATTTATTTGCTCCCCCACCGAGCAAATTAGGCACAAGGCCGATTTTTAATGTGAGGAGTGAAGGGGAAATGGGGACCAACTCCCCGGGGAGTAGGGAAGCTGGATAGTGACAATTGGTATGAAGGATTGCCCCTACATTGACAAAGGTCTTATATGTGGGGGAAACCCTACATATGGTCTTTGCTTGCATTATCTGCCGGAACAGATGGTATTTATTTGCTCCCCCACCGAGCAAATTAGGCACAAGGCCAATTTTTAATGTGAGGAGTGAAGGGAGGGGGAAGGGAAAAAGGGAACCAGCTCCCGAGAGGTGGGAAATGGGAGCTGGTTAAAGGTCAGGCATGTGGGGTTGCCCCCACATCTGGTCTTTGTTAGTCATAGCTAGTCATAGCTTGTAGTATCTGCCGGAATAGATACTGCACTTTTATCTTGACCAAAAGGCCAAGTTGATATTATTGTAGCCATTTTTTTTTACTACTGTAAAATTATTTATCTAAGTAATCTGGTTAATTTTGTGTTGGAATATATTTGGTTATAACGGTTTATCTCCAATATCTTTGTAGGAGTATGTGATATATTTCAATTGTATGGAGGCCTGACGCGGACGGAAACTTCCCAATATCATTATACATCTTTAGACAGAACAGATACTATCATAGAATCCTAGCCAGAAGACCAAGAAGATATATTTTAGCTTCACGTACGGTCCAAAAGTAACATTATATATTTGTATTTCCTTTTTCTTCCATTGCGTCCTCGCTGATTGGATAATCACATTTATTAAAAAAGGAAGATAGAAGGTGAAAATGTACTGTGAACATTAAATATGTACAGGAATACGCTAATTTTATGTTCGTAGTATTTACTACCTTTTATCTCCCTTTTTAACATATAAGATCTTCCGATTGAATAAGTTATAATCTGTAAACTGTGAAACACATACGTACGTACGTTCAAGGTATTATGTTATTAATATATAGATCATTGGCATCGCTTCATTTTCTTGGATTTTTATTTGAATAAACATGTCAAATATGTTTTCTAATTTTTCGCAATAAAATAGTAAATGAATTTTAGTCTTTCACATCTATAATAACGCAGGTGCCACGTACACATCTTCTTTTTTAATTGATTTATGTGTTTCTTCTTGGAATTAATATTTTACATAGTTATATCTCTTCTTTTTTTTACAAGGTGATCACCACTTATCAAGGCCCGGAAGCCACTCAGGGATAAGGGTTATTGTGAGTACAGTACGTTAGTGCGGATATTTTTAGTGTCTACTTAAGGGGGCGGTTCATCAGGAATTTGTTTACGTTGGATTTGAAGACATCCAAGTTGTAGTCAGGAGGGAAGCAGGCAGACGGAACAGAATTCCATAGGCGTGTAGTTCTAAGAAAGAAGCTTTCTTCATAGAATCTACGTTTTGATTTAGGCATAGATAAAGAGTGGGGAAAGTTGTTGACAGTGGATTCAGCTAGACGGGTGTTTTTTGTAAAAGATTGACGAGGGGGCCAGAGATTGGAGTTTAGACGAGCAGCTGCCATGGAAATAACGATAAAACAAAGATAGGCTTGCAGCTATTATATAAAAGTCACTGCCAGTGTGCGGATGAATTTTTCCTCATAGGTTCAGCAACGTCTGAGAATATCTTTTACAAATTTCACACAAAGCTAATTTATATGTCTGGCAGTGTTCTTAGATATGTTTTGTACAGAAATCCATCCGATAAGTATCGAACATCGAAAAAATCCAATATTAAGAAAGTCTTTCTTATAAGTAAAAATAATTTTTACGGGGAATATTTTACGTTACACCGGCCAATGAGAACTAATAAAAGCCCAGCATATCATTTCTTCTTGAAAAAAAAAAAAAAACAGATTTATTGTCATCTGAAGATATAGGTTAGAGGTAGTGCATTCGGCTACAGATTAGATGATCCTCTGTTAAAGCCCGGGTATACCTCGCCATTTTATTTTAATGTTTTTATTATTAATGAGTTCAATTTACGATAAAAGAATAGGCACCATTTAAAATCGCCGCAGATTATTTCTTTGTTTGTATATTTTAAAACTAAACATTAGTCAAAAGTGAATTTTCCATAGCATTCATTGTCAAGTTTAAATATCAGCTGACGTAACAAACACATCCAGCATTCAATAAACGACATTATCATTATTATTTTATTTTAATTTAAAACATATATATATATATATATATATATATATATATATATATATATATATTTAACCGGGCAAATTATCCTTCGTAATATATAATAATCAATAGAGTATTGATTATATATATATATATATATATATATATATATATATATATATATATATATACACACTCAATCTGCATAAATTAAAATATCATGTTTAAGCGTAATGTACGACCGGGCAACGCTGGATGGCCAGCTAGTTTAAGTATAAGTCATTTCGTATTTTTTTCTATTTTTCAATATATTAAAAACTTTTTTAATACTTTTTTTTTAAATTTTTATTAAAAGGCTGTCATTTATTATCGACATTTCGACTGCTCGACACATCTTGTTTGCTTTGCCAACTATACGTGACGTCATATTTCCGTGAACAGGCCTTGTATCGGTTGTAATGGTTATACCCGAATTTTAATTATTTCCACGTGTTAAGTTTTACTGGGGTCATTTGAGCTTTACTGTTAGTAGATGGCGCGTAAAACATTTTTAAAAAATGTAGTTCTAAAAGGCGCACTCTGAGAAGTTTGGAGGTTACGTCGATCGGAAATTTGGGCAACTGACATCCAAGATGAGAAGGTTCATAACAATAACAGTATAGAATATCAGTGTTCATCTGAGAAAGATTTTTTTTCTGTTTTGTTTTGTTTTTTGGGGGTTTTTTTCTTGCGGCGATTTTTTTTATTATCTTTTCGTCAAGGGTATTATGAATATCGCAACACAAAGAGAAGAATGACAAACATTGCCAGGAAATACACTAGAAAGACTTGAGAGGGTGCACGACACGTATTATGGTGTATTTTATTCGGTTTCTGATAAAGAATAAAAAAAAAAGGTTTCCTGTTTTCCATTTCGCTCAAGTCAGCGTGTTTCTTGCCAAGGAGAATGAAATGGCGCGAAAATTTGCGTGCCGTGAAATTTGGATCAATGAACGAAAAATGGCGGTTTACATCGTCGCTTGCTTTGCCGGATTTTGCATGACGATATCGATGCCCCCTTTCGATATGCGCATAATCCGAAAATTGCATCTTATTTAGTCTCTCCATATCAAAAAATAAATAAAATAAAATAAATCATGTCCTGAAAATATGAAGTGGAAAGTCATTCTAGATTCGTTAAAAACATCTATTCTGATAGAATTATTTTTTAGGAAACAGTATCATTCATGTTTTATATACGTTTTCTTTTTTATTTTACATAGGACTCACCACTTATAAAGGCTCAGACGCCACTCGAGGATAAGGGTAAAAGAGTGTACATTAGTCAATGGCATAATATCATAACAATCGTTAGAAGTGTAAATTTGGTAAATTGGATTACGGAAGGGAAACACCTCATAAAGAATTTGTTTACGTTGGACTTGAAGACAACCACATTGTAGTCAGCTGGAAAGCAGGCAAACGGAAGACAATTCCATAGGGGTGTAATTCTAAGAAAGAAGCTTTGCTCATGGAATCTACGTTTAAGTTTAGGCTCAGATAAACAGTGGGAGGAATTATTGGTGTGTTTTCAGCTAGACGAGTGTTCTCGTAAAAGTTTGGCGAGGGAGAATAATAGATTGGAGCTTAGACTAGCAATTTCCATTAAAATAACGATATGAATAAAGCATATCTGAATTTTTTAGATGAGGATTGAATATTCGTATTATTTGTATGCTTCAGAATATTATTCATATCTTAAGTGTCATTTTTACAACGTTTCGGCCGATGCAACCATGTACCTTCTTCAGGTGTCTCTTGTCGCATTCATTTTTATCATTCATTTTTGAAGAGATAAAATATAGTTTACAATCTGAATAAAGCAGATGAGTACACTGTGAGACATTACCTAATTATGTTTACATTGTTATCAGGAAGTGTGACGCAGGGTCAGCCGAGGTTTTGAAAAGCCAGCAGAGTAAGATAATGGAAATGGGGTGCTTCAGGCAATTAAACCGGAGCTGATTCAACCGGTTACCTAAGAAGAAAGAAGGGGAAGGGAAATTTGAAAATCATAAACGGTTTCTAATTGTGTGTATATCTCCTTTAGTTTTCTTGTTTTTGTTTTTTGTTTGGTTTTATTTTTGTTTTGTTTTTTTTGTTATTTTTCAGCAAGGTGTGGAGATCCTTCTGCATACTGCAATTTGGATTCGCAAATTGTAACCAATATCGTATTGGCTAGATTTAACATTGCTTAACTCCAGCGACGTATCGGAAACCGCTGTGTATTTGTGTATTTCAGGCGATTAGCAATAAACTAACCTCTTTTTGGAAAGAAAGTAAATCCTGGGGGGGGGAACACACTACGACAAAACACAACAACACTTCAGTCCGGTACCTTAAAAGCCATTATACGCTGAGTGACGAGGACATATCCTTGACTGGTACCTGAATGACAGTATATGTACGTCACGTTTGAAAGTCAGTTTCAATAAATTTTGATCTTTTCCACCTAACGTTTTTCTAATTAAGTTAAACAGTCTCATTTGCTCGGTGGGGAAACAAATAAATACCATCTGCTCCGGCAGATACTGCAAGCAAAGACCATATGTGGGGGCGACCCCACATATAAGACTTTGGTCAATGTAGGGGCAACCCTTCATACCAATTGTCACTATCCAGCTCCCCTACTCCCCTTCACTCCTCACTTTAAAAATCGGCCTTGTGCCTAATTTGCTCGGTGAGGGAGCAAATAAATACCATCTGTCCGTCTCCGTAACAGGCTTTTTTCCAATTCACCCTTCCCTTCTCTTTACGGTACCTTTGACATATCTCATTTGCATAGAGATAGCATGGTTTGTAACGTGGATTGTAACCCTTGTTTGGCTGCAAATATTGCCCTGCTTTTTATTGAAACCAACCAAGAGCTCTTTTTAGTATTCTCGCTGTTCCCTTAAGTCTGGATCTTTTGTGCATTTGCTTCACCAGGAATATTAGTTAGGTAGGACTTCAGGTTCTTCTTCACAAGCCCTGTTGCACCTATAATAACTGGTATAACTGATATCTCCCTAAGATTCCAGTTTCTTTTCATATAATACATGGGATCTTGATATTTGGTCTGTTTCTCCATTTCAGCTCTGTTCAAACCTCCATCATTAGGGACACTCACTTCAACCAAGGTTGCAACTCTCTCTGACTTATTTGATTTGACAGCAGTATTTTCAAGGTAGGTGGCTGAAGAGATTACATAGCCGCAATGTATGGAATATAAGTAATTTCTAACAGTACCTTCAGGTGGGTGTTCAGATTTTCTGTCGTGTTCTTCAATAAAGCTGACGAAAATACCACAACTTTGAAGGAAATAACGTGTATTCTCGAGGGAAAAATAACCTAACAAAAACAATATCTTACACTTCATTAAAGTAATTAGATTCTTCCAGGGGATTATACTTCAAAACATTTTTCTACGAAAAGAACGTCAGGAAGCATACATGAATGATAATAATGATCGAATCTGTGCAAAATTTGCCATGCAAATTCAGTCGGGGTTAAATGACGCATTGGGCTGAGAGAATGGTTTTACCGACAACTTATCAATAGGGATAGGACAACAGTATATTATTTTCATTGTTTTAACTCTCGAGTGTGTATCCGTTGATATCTTATAAGGTTTTATATAGAGTGATGTGGTTCTCGGTTGATTGACTGTGTCTAACTGTGTCTAACTGTGTCGGATATATACTCGAGAGTCAAAACAATGAAAAGACTAACCTGTTATCATAGCCCTACATACCAAATGTTTCCAAGGTGAGCTATCGCAGTTATATATAGATTAAAAGTTTAGTAGAAAAGAGAATCGCCGGACTATGGTTTTGAGATTATTATAATGGCTGCCTAAGATCAAGGCTCGATAACCAATGCACATAAAATGATGAGTGTGAGCAAGATAATCTACGGCTGTACGATTCCGCTAAGGAACTGCTAAACTGCCCTTCGGGCCAAGATAAAAGTTCAGTATCTGCTCCGGCAGATACTGCAAGCAAAGACCATATGTGGGGGCGACCCCACATATAAGACCTTGGTCAATGTAGGGGCAACCCTTCATGCGAATTGTCACTATCCAGCTCCCCTACTCTCCGGGGAGTTGGTCCCCATTTCCCCTTCACTCCTCACTTTAAAAATCGGCCTTGTGGCTAATTTGCTCGGTGGGAGAGCAAATAAATACCTCAAAGTGTAGTATCTGTTCCGGCAGATACTGCAAGCAAAGACCATATGTGGGGGCAACCCCACATGTAAGACCTTGGTCAGTGTAAGGGCAACCCTTCATACCAATTGTCACTATCCAGCTCCCCTACTCCCCTGGGAGTTGGTCCCCATTTCCCCTTCACTACTCACTTTAAAAATCGGCCTTGTGGCTAATTTGCTCGGTGGGGGAGCAAATAAATACCTCAAAGTGTAGTATCTGTTCCGGCAGATACTGCAAGCAAAGACCATATGTAGGGTTTCCCCCACATACAAGACCTTGGTCAATGTAGGGGCAACCCTTCATACCAATTGTCACTATCCAGCTCTCCTACTCCCCGGGGAGTTGGTCCCCATTTCCCCTTCACTCCTTACTTTAAAAATCGGTCTTGTGCCTAATTTGCTAAGTTGGGGGGCAAATAAATACCTCAAAGTGTAGTATCTGTTCTTCAGATGAGGTACTTCCATTTCTCGTTCTTTTTCAGTGGAGGAAAAATCCTTAACGACTGAGACAATTTTTATTTTTGTACCTTTTCTCCGCGTTAAAAAATAACGCTGGTGTCTAACTCTATCCCGTGGGGAGGCATTGTAAATAGGTACAATACAGTGCGAGACAACAGATTGCGCAAATATCTATAGTAAACCATTTGTTAAAAATGGAATAGTCAGTATCGAAACTTATCACAGAAACAAATGCTGGAAATTTCTCATAAACTGTTCACTTTACTACTAGGTGGAATGATAAAATTGTCGCCCAAGAAAAGACGACATGATTCCATTTCCGCTGTAGTGTTGTTTTGTTTATGGAGACACTTTTATGGTTTCACCTTGCATGCAGTTTATATGGCTACACGGATAGATAACAGAGCTGTTGAACCTGATATAGTGATAGCGGCCGATAGAGAAGGTAGCGATCCTAGTTAGAGTTACTGTCTCAACTGATGCTAGGTTAAATAGCTTTGTCAACGTTTTTACGTAACGGTTAGAGCTGACAGTAAACTCTTATTGCAAGAAATCAAAGAGTAACGCCCTTCCTGTCCTAGATTATGACGCACATCTCTTTGACTGTAGATATTTGCGTTTTAAACATCTTGAGTGGTGCCCCCCCCCATCGATTGCCGTTTGGACTCTACCTCGTATAGGTTAAATAACATCAAACGAATCATGATGCGATCCAAGAATCCGTTACCTGTGGCTTCGTACTGATTCAACCAGTCTTGACAATTATCCCGTCAGTGGTTCATTGGTACGGCGTGAGCATTTGTGGAACCCATCTAGAACACATTTGCTGTGTCGTAGAGATGACAACATCGTTTCCAGTGAACAGACATCCACATTTAATTCTACACGCATTTCATTCATCGTTATCTGCCGATTATAGCGGATGGATTGGTCGACGCACACAATATTTTCGGTGATGGTAGCCGTCCATGGGAATGGGGCACGTGCTTTGTTATTTTTTTTTTCATACAAGAAAATATTTTTAAAGACAATGGAGACACTTTGCTTTATAAATTTTTTTTTTAATTTTTCGATTTTCCGTATAATCTTGTTTGTATCAAAATATAAAATATGAATAAAAGTTCCATAATCGTTGCTGTCACGAGCGCTTTCGATTCGTCCACGAGTCATCATCAGGTGTTGAAGTAAAAGTGCGAAGGAGCGAAAATGAGAATTAAAAGTTAATACTAAAATATACAGTAAACGACGATAAGTTAAAATACTTGATGAAAAGTCGATTAAAAATGTAGGTCGATTAAAAAAAGTAAGTTTATGCACTGTAGAACAGCTTAGTTTTGTTGGAGAAGGTTTACAAAATTTAATGATAAAAGAGAGCACCTGCAATAGTTGTTTTGGAGAGTGATATCTATGGTCAAAGTGAACATATATATTTTTTTTTAATAATCAATTTAATTAAACATAAAATGTACTAAGGTCCAAGAAAAGAAACGGGTATGTACTGCCAAAATAGCCTAATCAGGTGTTTTATTTTTTTAATAAGTGCATAATAGGTACCTCCAAGCGCGCAATAGTCTTAATACCCCCTTTTTTGTATTTTACTTCAGTAAGTTTTAAGATATCAAGGGGCTCTTTCCTGGAGCTAACACTTGATTCTGTTATGATTTAAATTTATATTTTAAGAATAGATGCTGTTCCCTTTATGGCTGCTATTTGTATTTAATTACAGCTTGGTCTTCCTGGGATTGCTTCTAAGTATTTATGAAGATTCCTTTTTATTAAGCCAGTTGCTCCTATCACAACCGGTATAATGTTTATTTCTTTCAGAGACCATAACACCATGTAACTGTAATTTACTTTAATATTATCATTCTAAGTTTTTTTTTTACCATTTAAAAGAAGTTTTAAATAAACCGCTAATATTTTTTACAAATTTTTTACAGCGTACAAAATTAATGCTAGACAAAAATCGTGTTTACATCATTTACGCTTCAAATCAACGTTCATATGGAGTGACGTTTTTGAAACCGTAAAAATACCCATGTTTTAAAAATGTAAAAAATAATGAGATAGTAGTCATATTTTCCTAGAAATTTTCGACATTTAATCATTGTAAAATAACTTTACATAATAAAAGTAGGTTTGTTAAATATGTTAGAGGAAATATTTTATTCTATATGTTCTCCCCCCCCATATTTCCTGTTACGAAAACGAAACACACACACATACACACACACATATATATATATATATATATATATATATATATATATCTTAAAGTTGTAAATAAAATTGAACAAAAAAAAATATTATAAAAAATAAACACGTTTCCTTGATAATTTTCTCAATAATATAATTATTTTAATTATGCACAAATAGCGCGATATCAAAAATGCATAAGCACTAAATTTCGGTTTACTTTAATACATCTATTAAACTAAATGGGTTATATTTAATCACGTTATTATTAAAAATATAACCATGTGATTATATTTTGATTTAAGCTATACACGCTGTTTAACACATAAAAAAGAGTAAGTTTTTAACAGTTGGGTTCTTTAAAAACAATATTGTATGACTTGTATTTAACCTGTAAAAACTTATTACATACAGTGCAATACTAAAAAATGCATAACTTAAGTCTATGGTTCCCCCCTCACCAAACTTTCACAAGAAACACTCGTCTAGCTGAAAACACTATCAATAATTCTCCCCACTCTTTATCTGTGCCTGAACCTAAACGTAGATTATATGAGCAAAGCTTCTTTCTTAGAACTGCACGCCTGTGGAATTGTCTTCCGTGTAGCTGCTTTCCGGGTGACTACAATATGGTTGTCTTCAAGTCTAACGTAAACAAATTCTTGATGAGCCGTTCCATATAAGTTAACAAATTTACCGAATTTTCATTAATAATGATTACGATATTGTCCAATTTCTACTGTACACCGTTTAACCCTTATCCTCGAGTGGAATATTGGCCTTGATAATGTGGTGATGCATGTGTAAAAAAACCGCCATGTTTCGATTTAATGTTACATTAATGTTACGCTATTTGTAAATATTGTTTTCATGTTAAATTAAAGTTTCACGCTATTTTTTTATTCAATCGTAAGGGGGAAGGACAGTGACAAAACAGCCCTCTCCCCAAGGTTTAAATGGCTTTGAAAATAAAAAGCAGTATTATTTGAGCACGGTCCAAAAATTACACAAGTACCCAAAATTGTACTTTGTATTGTTGAACGTTTTAATTATAAATAATAAAAAAACACATTCACTCAGTTTGAAACTTCATCTTTCATTATGTCTTGTTTTATTTTACCCCAACATAGTTTATTAAATTTAAATTATAATCATAAATTACATGTGAAATAACAGCGAGATTAAATTTTACTCGTTTATAGTTTGTGAAACATTTCTAGTATAAACAAATGTAAAACTTCGCGAATCGGAAGCTCGAACAAAAAAAGGAAACGAATGTTTTATTTCATGCATCCATATTTATATTTTAGAAAAACGGCGTTATATCGTTATTTATTTTAAGAAAATATAATATAATTATTATTTTTTTATGAAAATGAAGTAAATAATAACGAAATTAAAACATGAAATAACAAATCAAGTCATGAACAAATTATTACCGAACATAACATATTTGCAAGCAAAAAGTATTTATATTGTACAAATGCATTAATTGTATACAAAAGCAGTTATTGTATACAAAAGCATTTATAGTATACAAAAGCATTTATTGTATACAAAAGTATTTATTGTAGACAACAGAATTTATTGTATACAAAAGCATTTATTGTATACAAAAGTATTTATTGTAGAAAAAAAATTTATTGTATACAAAAACATTCATTGTATACAAAAGCATTTATTGTATAAACAAGTATTAATAGTATATCAAATAATTTATTGTATACAAAAGTATTTATTGTAGACAAAAGCATTTATTGTATGCAATAACATTTATTGTATACAAAAGCATTTATTGTATAAAAAAGTATGAATTGTATCCAAATAATATGATTTGTATACAAAAGCGTGATTTGTGTACAAAAGTAATTATTGAATACAAAAGCATTAAGTGAATACAAAAGCAATTATTGTATACAGCAGCATTTATTTTATACAAAAGCATTTATTGTATACAAAAGCATTTATTGTATACAAAAGTATTTATTGTATACAAAAGTATTTATTGTATACAAAAGCATTAATTGTATACAAAAGCATAAATTGTATACAAAAGCATTTATTGTATGCAAAAGGATTTATTGCATACGAAAGCATTTATTGTATACAAAAGTATTCATTGTATACAAAGCCATAATTGTTTCAAAAATTATTTATTGTATACAAAGGTATTAATTGTATACAAATGCATGAATTGTATACAAACGTATGTATTGTATACGAAATTATATACAAAAGCATTTATTTCATACAAAAGAATTATTGTATACAAAATCATTTATTGTATACAAAAGCATTAATTGTATACCAAAGCATTTATTGTAAACAAAAGTTATTATCGTATACACAAGCATTTATTGTATAGAAAAGTATTTATTGTATATAAAAGTAGTTATTGTATACAAAAGCATTTATTGTATACAAAAGCAAGTATGGTATACAAAATCATTTATTGTATACAAAAGCATTTATTGTATACAAAAGCATTAATTGTATAGACAAGCATTTATTGTATAGAAAATCATCAATTGTATACAAAAGACTTTATTTTTACAACAGGATTAATTGTATACAAAAGTATTTAATTATACAAAAGCATTAATTGAATACAAAAGCATTT
Organism: Euprymna scolopes; assembly: GCF_053919585.1. NCBI lineage: Eukaryota > Metazoa > Mollusca > Cephalopoda > Sepiida > Sepiolidae > Euprymna > Euprymna scolopes. The sequence goes on along the minus strand of NC_136522.1, from coordinate 53,767,451 downwards.
ATTGTATACAAAAGCATTTATTGTATACGAAAGCATTTATTGTATACGAAAACATTTATTGTATACAAAAGCAGTTATTGTATACAAATGCATTTAATGTATACAAAGGCATTTATTGTATACGAAAGTATGTATTGTCTACAAAAGTATTTATTGTATACAAAAGCATTTATTGTATACAACAGTATTTATTGTATACAAAAGCATTTATTGTATACAAAAGTATTTATTGCATACAAAAGTATTTATTGTATACAAAAGCATTAATTGTATACAAAAGCATTTATTGTATACAAAAGCATCTATTGTATACAAAAGTATTTATTGTATACAAAAGCATTTCTTGTATACAAAAGCATTAATTGCATACAATAGCATTTATTGTGTACAAAAGCATTTATTGTATACAAAAGTATTAATTGTATACAAAAGTATTTATTGTATAAAAAAGCATTAATTGTATACGAATGCCTGAATTGTATACACATGCATGAATTTTATACAAAAGTATTAATTGTATACAAAAGCATTAATTGCATACAAAAGTATTCATTTTATACACAACTATTTATTGTATACAAAAGTATTTATTGTATACAAAAGCATTCAATGTATACAAAAGCAGTTATTGTATACAAAAGCAATTATTTTATACAAAAGTACTAATGGTATACAAAAGTATTTGTTGTATACAAAAGCATTTATAGTATACAAATGTATAAAGTGTATACAAAAGCAATAATTGTATAAAAATGCATTTATTGTATAAAAAAACATTAATTGCATACAAACGTATTTATTGTATACAAAAGCAGTAATGTTATGCAAATCCATGAATAGTATACTAATGCATGACTTGTATACAAAAGCATTTATTGTATACAAAAGTAGTAATTGTATACAAAAGTATTTTATGTATACAAAAGTATTAATTGTATACAAAAGTATTTATTGTATACAAAAGTATTAATTGTATACCAATGCATGAATTGTATACAAAAGTATTAACTGTATAAAAAAGAATTAATTGTATAAAAAAGTATTTATAGTATAAAAAGCATTAATTGTATACAAAAGTATTTATTATATACGAAAGTATTTATTGTATACAAAAGCAATTATTTTATACAAAAGTAGTTATTGTATACAAAAGTATTTACTGTATATTACAGCATTTATTGTATACAAATACATGAAGTGTATACAAAAGAAGTAATTGTATACAAATGCATTTATTGTATACAAAAGCATTAATTGCATACAAACGTATTTATTGTATACAAAAGCAGTAATTGTATGTAAATGAATTAATTGTATACAAAAGTATTTATTGCATACAAAAGTATTTAATGTATTATACAAAATCATTAATTGTATACAAAAGTATTTAGTGTATACAAAAGCAATTATTGTATACAAATGCATGAATTGTATACAAAAGTATTAACTGTATAAAAAAGTACTAATTGTACAAGAAATAATTTATTGTATAAAAAAGTATTAATTGTATACAAAAGTATTTATTGCATGCAAAATTATTTATTGTATACAAGTGCATTAAATGAATACAAAATCATTTATTGTATACGAAAGTATTTATTGTATACAAAAGCATTTATTGTATAAAAAAGCATTTATTGTATACAAAAGTATTTATTGTATACAAAAGCATTAATAGTATACAAATGCATTTATTGTATACAAAAGTATTTATCGTGTACACAAGCATTTCTTGTATAGAAAAGCATTAATTGTATAAAATAGTAGTCATTGTATACAAAAGTATTTATTGCAACAAAAGCATTTATTGTATACAAAAGTATTTATTGTATACAAAAGCATTTATTGTATACAAAAGTATTTAGTGTATACGAAAGCATTTATTGTATACAAAATCATTTATTGTATACAAAAGTATTTGTTGTATACGAAAGCATTTATTGTATACAGAAGTATTTGTTGTATACGAAAGCATTTACTGTATACAAAAGCATTTATTGTATACAAAATATTTATTTATACAAAGCATTTATTGTATACAAAAGTATTTATTGTATACAAAAGCATTTATTGCATACGAAAGTATTTATTGTATACGAAAGTATTTATTGTATACAAAAGCATTAATTGTATACAAAAGCATTTATTGTATACAAAAGTATTTATTGTATACAAAAGCATTTATTGTATACAAAAGCATTTATTGTATACAAAAGCATTTATTGCATACAAAAGCATTTCTTGTATACAAAAGCATTTCTTGTATACAAAAGCATTCTATACAAAAGCATTGATCGTGTACAAAATCATTAATTGTATACAAAAGCATTTATTGTATACAAAAGTATTTATTGTGTACAAAATCTTTTATTGTATACAAAAGTATTTATCCTGTACACAAGCATTTATTGTATACAAAAGTATTTATTGTATACAAACGCATTAATTTTATACAAAAGCATTTATAGTATGTAAAAGCATTTATCGTGTACAAAATCATTTATTGTATACAAAAGCATTTATTGTATACAAAATCATTTATTGTATTCAAAATCATGTATTGTATACAAAAGCTCCAATGTATAATTTTAAAACGCTATACTTTGAAGTTAGCGTTAGAAATTTATCGAGTCATGGTTTGTGAAACATTTGTAATATAAATATACGTCAAAACTTCGCGAATCACAGACTCAGAAACCAAAGGAAACGAACTTTTTTTCTCAAGCGTCCGTTCTTTCCTGCAACCTCTCTCCCACAGAAGAGACGTTGCGAGCCTGTTTTTGTTTTATCGTGTTTTCCATGGAAATTTCTCGTGTGAGCTCCACTCTGTAACCCCCTCGCCAATTTTTCATAAAAAACACTCGTCTAGCTGAAACCACTGTTAATAATTTCCCCCATTCTTTATCTGTGCCTAAATCAAAACGTAGATTCCATGAACAAATTTTCTTTCTTAGAAGTGTACGCTTGTGGAAGTCTCTTCTGATTGCCTGTTTTCCACCTGACTACAACTTTGATGTCTTCAAGTCCAACATAAACAAATTCCTGAAAAAAAAACGATTCCTTAAGTAATCCAATTTGTCAAATCTCCATTACTAAATATTACTACGATACTGTCCCATTGATTACTGTACCGCAATAAACATTATCCTCAAGTCGCCTCCGTGCCTTGATAAGTGGTGACTCCCGTGTAAAAAATAAATAATATTATTTTAGTAAAAAACGAATTAGTATAGCGTGATCTTTCTTACGAAAATGAAATATAAACGAAATTCTTTTTTATGAGTCTATGTCCCTGTAAATATAATAATTAAATAATGAAAAAAAGAAGAAAAAAGTTCGATTTCTTCTTGTTCAAATTATACGACAAAGAACTAATAAATCACATTATGTTTCCGAACAGAATATATTTGTAAACTGAAACGTTTATTGTATCCAAAATGTATCAATATATAATTGTAAAAACATTTGTGTAAAACTCTGCGTAGGGAAATATAAGTTTGATAAAACAATTTCGTAATGAAAGCAACAGTACATACTAAAAAAAAATGTTAAAATAATTAGAAGATGCGCTTGGAATAAAATGTGAAAATTTGAAACGGTATTTTAGTAAGAAGGATAACGAAACATTTTAGAATAAAATGTTAAGAAATTGTAATTTGTTCTCACTAAAATAATAACAGGTGAAATAATCTATTCTGGTAATAGTAAAAATATTGTTCGTTTTATTTTGTTTTCGAATAATCGGGTTATATTTTCTGAAACGATTACTTAATCTAATAGAGAAGACATGTTTGTTTTAATCTCTGGCGCGTTCTTTTTTGAATGACGTTTCGGTCATTCCAGAATGAGTGAATATGTAGGTGTCAGCCAATGAAATTTTGTGAAATCTGAGGAGGGAGAAATCATTATTTTTTGGGATAGAAACAAGGAAAGAGTATGGTATGTGTATAAGTATATTAAAACGAAATATATATATATATATATATATATATATATATATATATATATATATTGATAGATAGATAAATAGATAGATAGACATATTTGTCTGAGTCGTTCCAACATTAAACACATGTGTTTGTGTGTGACTATTTTCTTGATCCATTTTGGTGATTTTTAAAAATATGTTCTTCTCGTTTCGAGTACTACGCTTATACATTAATTTCATAGCTAACTAATCATACACTGACCCAACGGGTCACAGGTAGTGCACACTCTTTACTCTCCTTTTAAATTTCCCTCTTTTAGCTATGTAAGTGATGACGTCAGATGAGAACTCGATCTGACATCTGGATACACTAAGCTGACAAGTGTGAACACTATTCACATGTTACCAAAAACTAACAAAAGTATATTCATCCAATATTTAACAGCAAATGGTATCAAGTAATTATGTCGCATGAAAGTCCTAGGTTTCCTCTCTGCTACATATAACTCGGCCGAATAATGTCTCCGTATTTGCATATATAACCAGCTCTATTAATTGTGGACTATTATCCTCATCTCTCTTATTTGTTGTTTTATGACGTTTCGGTCAATTATTTCTCTGGCCTTCGTCAAGCGGCAACCGCGACGGAATAGGAACTCCGATCAGGGAAACAAGGTTAGATTTTTTGGTTTTATCCATCCACGTTTATTTATCATCTGATATTCCATGGTCGGATCCGTATAATATATACTATTCGGTACAGACTCGACCATGGAAGATAAGATAATAAATAAACGTAACCTTTATCTCACAGACGAGATGTTGCGAGTTTGTCTCTGATGTATCGTTATTTTCATGGAAAGTGTTCGAATGAGCTTCAATCTATGGTCCCCCCTCGCCAAACTTTCACAAGAAACACTCGTCTAGCTGTAAACACTATCAATAATTCCCCCCACTCTTTATCTGTGCCTAAACCTAAACGTAGATTCCATGAACAAAGCTTTTTTCTTAGAACTGCACGCCTGTGGAATTGTCTTCCGTTTTCCTGCTTTCCGGCTGACTACAATATGGTTGTCTTCAAGTCTAACGTAAATAAGTTCTTGATGAGCCGTTCCATATAAGTTATCAACTTTACCAAATTTTCATTACTAATGATTACTATAATGTCCAATTTCTACTGTACACTCTTTAACCCTTATCCTTGAGTGGCCTCTTGGCCTTGATAATGTGGTGATGCCTATGTAAAAAAAAAATATATATAACATTGATTGCCCTTCGGGGCCCATGGCGCAGTGGATACAGACGTTGAATCTCTACGGTTCCAGGTGAGAATTGTCTGAAGATAGCGGTTTCAATCCTGCCCAAAGCCGGCCTGAGGGTTTCTTGGCCAAAACGTGGTGAGACAACAACAGCTATAGATGGCAGTATTTGTTGTGAAGCAGTTAGAAGATTCGGAGTTCCTATACGATTACCACCTGACGAAGGCCAAAGGAATAATTGGTCGAAACGGCGTGAAACAACATTTAAAAGATGAAGATAATAGTCCGCAATAAATAAGTAAATAAATAATACGCAATAATGAATTCCAATTAAAATAATATACATTCGGTTCTGTTTTTACGTCTTTGAAGCATGCGACTATACCAAAGTTTTTCATAGTCTGTTGCATGTTAACAGAGCGCAGACGGGCGTATTATATCTGTGCGCAAATGACTAAACTGTGTGCGCGGTAACGTTACGATAAAAAAGAAGGAAATGGATTATTAAAAAAACACAAGAAAAAACATGTGCGCTGACCTATGATTACATTAGAAAAAGGAAAGAGATAGACGTGTTACACATGTGGGCCGGGAGTCACAGGAAAAAACGCATATTAAACATAGCCGGACCGGAACGAAGTACAACGTATTTGGCACGGCAGAGTTTTATGTACACATTGGAGTGCGAGCGGACTTTGGAACAAGAGGCAAAACGTTACTCGTGGAAATATCTATGATTTATTAAAAAAAAATAAGAGTAAGTCAAATTTTTTTCTTGTCTTTGTTGTCTTGCAACGGTGTGTGTATGTTAATATATGTGTAAAGTTATAGAATTGTTGTATTCTGCAAGATATTTCAAACTTCATCGATCAAGCAATAGAGGAGAGAAAAACCAGTATTACATCACAATATTAGCTGATGTTTGAGTTCCTATTAACAATGCCTCCCCACGAGACAGAGTTATACCCCAGGGTCGTTTTTTAACGTGGAGAAAAGGAACAAAAATAAAAATTTTGCTCAGTCGTGAAGGATTTCTCCTGACCTGACAGAGAACCAGACATTGAAGTGCAGCATCTGAAGAACATATAATACACTTTGATCTTGTCCCGAAGGCTGATGTTTGACTTTTGTAGCCCATTTGGCTCCGAGCAAGTTTTACTCGTTCCATTCCTCTTTTGAAGTAGTTAAATATTTCCCATCGGAATCACGGGTCTCTCAAACAAAGGAGTACTCCAGACAGTAGAAAAGTGGACATTATCTGGCCGTCTGGTCCGTAGATGTAGTCTGGTCTCTTCCCGACGCATTGTTAGGAGTTCAACATGCCTGCAGAAATTTTTCCTTGAGTTCATTCCTTGAACAGTTAGTTGATATTCTTTATGGTTCATCACTAGTACATTTTGCGATCTCTACAAGACTGGCAAGTTCCCATCTCACATCCGAAGAGTGCAATGTCAGTGCGGACATGTAGGCGTTATTCCGTGTAGTTGGCACCTTGTAATCAAGCGTAAGTAATGCTCAATCATGATTTTAGTGTTTTTTGCATGCATCGTTCAAACAGGACAAGCATACTCTGTATAACCAGTGATCGTCCGGTGATAAGAACTGTATTTCAATATAACTACAAGATAGCACATAGGACTAGACAATATTACCAGATTTTCAAATAATCATATTCAACAATAGTTATTTTTTCTATATTTTTTGCATAAGGATTGAATATTCATTATATTTAGATTATTCAGATTACAACAGTGCGCGAAAGTGCGTATGCAGCTTTACGCAAATATCGAACCATGTACGAAATGACGTCACCGTGAGGAAAAAGAAAAATATAAAAAGAAGAAGGCATGTTAAAGAAGAAGGTCACGTAACGAGAAGTCACGCGTGGCGGGAGAATTAGGAATAAAGGTCTACTCTTAAAACATGACAGAAGTTCTTACCTCTTTTCTATTCCTTGTCTCCTTTGCGACAGGTTCTCCAACGTGTAGATCTCAGGTGTGTATATGTTAACGCGTGTATAAACATGTGTAACATGACAGGGTTACTGTTCTCATCTTCAGTGTTATGTTCACAACGTTTCGGTCGATGCAAACTACGACCTTCTTCAGATGTACCTTGTCGAACCCAAAAATCTTTCTGCAAAATTCGGATTTTTTTTTTCTGTCGGACTCGGAAATCTGGACGAATTTTCGAACGAAACTCTTTATTTAATCAACGAGGGTAGCATGTCTTCGTTCCGTCAGTAATGAATGCGTAAAAGTCTTAAAAGACTCAAAATTCGGACACGTTGAACTGAGGATAATGTACTTGGTAAAATTCAGTTGTAAATTACGCTATTCTTGAGGGTAAATGTTCACTGTTTAGTGCGGACGACTAACAACATACAATCTCAAAACGGTTATATAATAAGACTCTGTAAATTCTCGAACCCATAATGGAAAAAAAGTATATCAAAATATAATAATGCGTAATCTTGTAGTCGCGATAAGCAAACAGACATATATACAAAAAGATTACATACCATAAGAAGGACTGTGACAATAGCACATTCTTTTCATTCTCTTGACTCTTGAGTATACATCTGACACATTTAGACACAGTCAATCAACGAAGAACCGCATCTCTCTATATAAAAACATATAAGATATTAACGGATATATATTCGAGAGTTAAAAGAATGAAAAGAATATGCTGTTGTCAAGACTTTAATCGCATGGACACTTTAATTTGTAGTAACATGAAACTCTTGTTCCATTCGAAATAAAATCTTCCGGTTGTAATGCACTCGTTGTACCGTCCGTATAACTTCTGGAAGACCCCATGGAAGTCCTCTTGTATGAGGGTGTCAATCATCCTGGTCACAGCCTCTTTAATCTCTGCAACTGTCTCATAACGACAACCTCTAAGGTGTTCTTTAAGCTGAAGGAATAAGAAAAAGTTACATGGATCAAGATCTGGAGTATAAAAAGAGTGAGAAACTGCCCTTATGCCAATCTAGGTCAAATAATCTGATCTTCTCTGGGTACTCCTGCAGTATTTTACCCACCGATTTCACGATCTTAGCCGAGTGTTGACGAACGCTTTCGGCGTCAACGCCGACGAAAGCCGAGAATTCGGAGCTACGGTGCAAGAACGCTAAAAGTATGTGAATAGCAACAACATTACAAGGAAAAGATATTGCACACACAACAAAATGGATAAAATTAATACAAAAAATTTGGATAAAATAAATCACAAACACTTACCGTAAGTTTTTTTAAAGTAAAATAAATTTATTTTGTTGAATATTTTTTTTTTTTGTTCATTTTGTTTTCCGATAGCTTTTTTTTGGGGGGGGGGGTAAGCAACAGTAATAAACACTTCAATGTTTTTTTTTGTTTGTCTTTAACAAAACGTTATTAAACAGTAACAACGTTTGTTTTTTTTTCAGTAATGTTTGTAGGGGGGGGACAACAATTACTGTTTATCTTTAGTTCCGACTGGAAGATTTTCTACTGACTTCGCTAAATTAAATAGCTGAAATGAAAGGCTGTGTATTTTTACTTTGAACAATAAAATAACTGAAATGAAACGCTATGTGTGTAATTTCAATGAAAATTATTCGTCTGCTGCGCGTTCGTTTGAAGCGCCCTGATTGGCTGATAGAGTATCGTACCGCTCGCCATGTTCCGGCGTTTTCCGACGGATGTCGATCAACGCTCGGCTAAGATCGTGAAATCGGTGGGTAAAATACTGCAGGAGTACCCTTCTCTGTGGACCCTTGTGACAAACTTCGCGCAAATCTTTCGTATCCTTAGTTCCCCGCGAATAATTGTGTGTAAAATTCCTACCTTGACATCAAATTGTGCACTTAGCGTCATTATAGACATAGACACACAATGGACATTATCAATGAAATTCTTTATTTGGCCAATAAACTCTGATGTTTTGACTTCCTAACTCCTTCCCCGCCTCTCACTATTCCTCACTCCCGGCTTTGCTCCGGCTCTATGTATTGTTCATAACTTTATATGCATATGTATATATTAAAAAGTGTGCACATGTACGGTAATACCTTTCTATATAATAGTCTTCCTAAACTACTATAAAAGAAGTTAGTAGAGACTGCAGAGGTAAAAAAAATTAAACTTTGGCCCCAATTTTAACCCTTAAAGATTTATTGTTTTGGACTTAAATTAAATTAAAATGTTGGATTCATGCCCAGGTAATCTACATCTAAAACTTCAAGTGTTTAGACCTAAAATTGGTGGCGATGTTTGGTAGAGTCTGCAAAGATCAACTATTTCTACCTTAACCTCTTTCGCCCAACAACTGGTTAAAAAGTATTCTGCATGTCTGAGTACCATTTATGTAAAATTTCAAATGTTTAGACACAAAACTGGCTGAATAGTTTGCTAGAACCCGCGAAAGTCAAATCTTTTAAACTTTGACCCCTTGGCAGTCAAATTTTCGGCCAAAAAACGATTAAAAAGCGTACTCTATCTCTGCATACACTTTATGTAAAATTTCAAATATTTAGTCAAAAAATTGGCTGAATAATTTGGTAGAGGCCACAGAGGTCAATTCTTTTTAACTTTGACCCCGGTTTGGATCCCTAAACATGTATTGCTTTGGGCTCAAACCAAATTATGAAGTTTGGCCCATGTCCAAAGTACCTATATCTATAATTTCAAGTGTTTAGACCCCAAATTGTCGGAGGAGTTCAAATCGTTGAACTTTGACCCCTTAACAGCCAAATTTCTGGTGGAAAACCGATCAAAACGATTTTCCTAAATCTCAATACTCCATATGTCAAATCTCAAGTCTGTAGGCCGAAAATTGATAGAGTTATTGTGTAGGGAAATGTATACAGACAGACACACACAGACACACATACACACACACACAGACATTTTCATTTTTATAGATATATAGATGGGTCCGTGATCTCATAAGATGTATAAAGTGAGTCACTGGAAACGGATGTTTTAGGAAAAGCAATTCAAAAGCAATAACTACCTAAAAAAAAAATTTACGTAAAAGATAAATAACAACAAAATAAACGGCTTTTTAAGCAGGTTTAAAGACTACCTTCCTCACTCTTTATCCTTTACTCAAGGAGAGCAAAAGCGTTATAAAAGCATCTCTTTCCCGTGACTCACCCTGTATAAGTAATAATATACTGAATTTTAAAGAGTCTACAACAAGTTTTAATGCTTGTACAAAAAAAGTCTGGAAACTTATTTATGACACCCTGTAGCCTGACATGTACATGCAAAGAAATTCAAAGATTTCAAACGGATAGATTGAAAATTTTAAGGAGAAGCATTGCAGTAAATTGGATAGATTGTCCAATAGATGCATACTGGTGTTCTAGAACCCATGGAATAAAAAGGAACAGAACTTCGGAAATAGCGTATTTGTATTCCAACCAACGATGGAATTGGCACGTTTTTCCTGTTTATGATGCAATGGTTTCAGTCGACTTTCCAATATGGCGTTTACTCTCTCTCTCTCTCTCTCTCTCTCTCTCTCTCTCTCTCTCTCTCTCTCCTTAAGAATCATCGATTTGTTTTTTTTTTTATGTCCATCATTATTTGTGAAACCATTATAGAAAATTTGTTCCGCTCGATTTATCCAATTATTCATTGAATGCAACTGATAACGCCAAAAACAAAAATTGCTTTAAAAAAAAAAAAAAGAAAAGAAAAATCTCCAAAAATCTTAAATTTTGTTCTGGACTTCTTGGAGATTTCATAGTAGACATAACTAATTTCCTTGTCGCATCCTGTCAACATAAAGAACCGATTAACTGTGCTTAATCCCCCCTTTTCTACTTGTCCATATTTGGTCTCTCTGGTGAAGCATGCGCCTCAAGTATATAACAATTAAAATTAACATTGTATTGAGCCGTGTCTCTCTGTTTCTCAGGGAATAGATTAACTGAACAAATTTCATGCTCAAATTTGAACGATTTCTAATTTTGGGTCTATTGTACATGTTATTACTAATAATATTATCACAAAAACAGTCGTTTTAAAGTAGACTAAGGCAGTATCCATGTAAGAATATTCTGTTATTCTTGGACAATGTTATCTTTATTAGTAATGGTATTATCACATGCGCTTGAAATAAGTGCAAACTACACTAAAGACTCATGATACTCTGCATATATATATATGTAATAATCCACATACAGTACTGTTTCGTTGTATCAAAACTCACCTATGCGGCTAGACTAGCACCTTTCCCTAGCATTTAAACTAGAAACATCGCGTGTATAGTCGGCAGTTCTACCCAGAAACTCACGGTAGCGGCGCCCGCAAATGACCTCAACAAATGTCTATTTCAAACAAACATAATGTATATATAATTTTTAAAGATTTTAAAAATTCTTTCAAAAGTCAAATAAATGGCTAATTTCGCTAATTTTTTAATTTTAAAAAATCTATTAAACGTCAAATAATTGACTAATTTCGCTAATTTTTACAGATTTAAAAATTTCTCTCCAAAATAAAATAATTGACAAATTTTGTTAATTTTTACAGATTAAAATTCTCTAAAAAAATAAAGATATTGACCAACTTCGCTAATTTGTACAGATTTTTTAAATTCTCTCCAAGCACAAATAATTGACAAATTTTGCTAATTTTTACAGATTAAAATTCTCTAAAAAATAAAAAATATTGACAAATTTCATTAATTTTTACAGATTTTTGAAATTCTCTCCAAACACAAATAATTGACAAATTTTGCTAATTGTTATAGATTAAAATAATCTAAAAAAAAAAATATTGACCAATTTCGCTAATTTTTAGAGATATTTAAAATTCTCTCCAAGCACAAATAATTGACAAATTTTGCTAATTTTTACAGATTAAAATTCTCTAAAAAAAAAAAAAAAATATTGACAAATTTCGCTAATTTTTACGGATTTTTAAAATTCTCTCCAAGCGCAAATAATTGACGAATTTTTCTAATTTTTACAGATTAAAATTCTCTAAATATAAAAATGTTGATCAATTTCGCTAATTTTTACAGATTTTTTAAATTTTCTCCAAGCACACATAATTGACAAATTTTGCTAATTTTTACAGATTTAAAATTCTCTAAAAAATAAAAATATTGACCAATTTCGCTAATTTTTACAGATATTTAAAATTCTCTCCAAGCACAAATAATTGACAAATTTTGCTAATTTTTACAGATTTAAAATTCTCTAAAAAATAAAAATATTGACCAACTTCGCTAATTTGTACAGATTTTTTAAATTCTCTCCAAGCACAAATAATTGACAAATTTTGCTAATTTTTACAGATTAAAATTCTCTAAAAATAAAAATGTTGATCAATTTCGCTAATTTTTACAGATTTTTTAAATTTTCTCCAAGCACAAATAATTGACAAATTTTGCTAATTTTTACAGATTAAAATTCTCTAAAAAATAAAAATATTGACCAATTTCGCTAATTTTTACGGATTTTTAAAATTCTCTCCAAGCACAAATAATTGACAAATTTTGCTAATTTTTACAGATTAAAATTCTCTAAAAATAAAAATGTTGATCAATTTCGCTATTTTTTACAGATTTTTTAAATTCCCTCCAAGCACAAATAATTGACAAATTTTGCTAATTTTTACAGATTAAAATTCTCTAAAAAATAAAAATATTGACCAATTTCGCTAATTTTTACAGATTTTTAAAATTCTCTCCAAGCGCAAATAATTGACAAATTTTGCTAATTTTTACAGATTAAAATTCTCTAAAAAATAAAAATATTGACCAATTTCGCTAATTTTTACAGATTTTTAAAATTCTCTCCAAGCGCAAATAATTGACAAATTTTGCTAATTTTTACAGATTAAAATTCTCTAAAAAATAAAAATATTGACCAATTTCACTAATTTTTTACAGATTTTAAAATTCTCTCCAAGCACAAATAATTGACAAATTTTGCTAATTTTTACAGATTAAAATTCTCTAAAAAATAAAAATATTGACCAATTTCACTAATTTTTTACAGATTTTAAAATTTCTCTCCAAACACAAATAATTGACAAATTTTGCTAATATTTACATATTTTTTAAAATCTAAGCAATATATAAACTGAAATGAAATAATTTTAAAAAATCTCATATTTGCCCCACGTAACGCGATCTTATCAAAATTTTACTCAGTATATTTTCTTGGTATATTTCTTTGGGATATATTGTTTTTATAGATATTTACGTATTAAAATATAATAGAATGATGAAATCAAAAACATTGTATATTAGCTTCAAATTGTTCCTGATTTATGTATAATTTTCGACAATTTGTCGAAAGAAAAAGTAATTGGAAAGTATTAAAATCATTTAAGTTTCACAACAATTTTCATTGTTTTTTTTATTATTATTATATTAGTTTATGCCTGTGAAATTTAAAAAAAAAATTAACGAAATATTTTCTTTTTTATAATGATTGAACTTATCAGAGTTCGAAAAAATCTTAGAAGATTAACTTTTAAAACTTGTTATTAATAACAGACAATCTTATTGGTAAATTTTATTTCATTAAAATTAATGTTATTTTTAAATAATGGATAATCAAATAAACATATATTTAGTACTGAAACGTGAATAATTTTTCTATGGTAGGCCGGTGAGATAATAAACGATTCCAGTTTGCTGAGGAAAATTGTAGTGTTACTTATTTCTTTTGTCAGAACAAAAATATAATTTCTAAACCAAGTAACCTAACCAAGTAATGAGTTCAGAATTAATTAAATGTTGTGCATATTTTATAATCTGTTGATATTAAATAAAAATAGTTAATAAGTTCATACAGAAACATAATTTAAGCATTTAGTTAAGACAAGCAGAGAAATCCGACGTTGCCCGGGATTGAATAATCAACAACGAATATTTCACACTCTCATATTTTTATTCTTCGAAATCCGTGGTATCGCTCCGAGGGAGGGGGAGCTTCACATGCCTCGATGTAGTAAGTTAGTCAAAGGTATATGTTATTCTACATTGCCATCTATAGAACCTACTGTTTCTTTTATAAAATTATTTCATATAAACATTTTTTCCAGTTAACGAAAAAAAAAACATTAAGAAATTTATGTACGGGGTTTAAATCTACAGACCATGGCATTCAAATAAAAAAAGAAAATTTCAAATTTTATAAAATTCTTAATGAAAAAAGATTAATAAATTTACGTGCAAAGTTTGAACATACAGACCAGTTTTAAAAAAAAGCACGCTATCAACTTACCCACAGTAGAATTTTCACAGCCGGTTGTTCTATCCTTGTTGCTTAGCGACCACATTGAAAAAAATGGCTTTACCGATGGTAAATAAATTAAAATAACGGTTTCGATTATCGATTAAAGGGGTAATTATCGGGATATTCTAAGACAACACTTAACTAAGATCACTATATATGCACTAAAGTTCTGTAAATGCTAAAGAAAAACTGTTACGCCGTTTTGGAATCTCTAAGGAACGAACTCACACCCACACATACAAAGTTGCATTTATATTTTTTTTGTAGCGATTAAAAAATAATGAACTTGAAATAGTTATTTCCTGAGATGAAAAGGAAGACGATAAAAATAATTTAAATATTACTGGGGGAGGGGGCTAGTAATAATGATGTTCATATTAAAAATTATATCTTAAAGAAACTTTGTCAGTTAACGGCTTCCATATCTAACCGAAAGAGAGTTGTTACTATATTTACTATATTTAGCATTCAGCGGAAATGACGTTATAGGCTGCTAGACGGTGTATATGTGATTTTTTACAGTGGAAATTATGACTGGCACCGCGGAATATGAACCATTATGAAGCGTACCGTAAATATAAAAGCGAAAATGTATGTATGTATTTGTGTTCGCTTTTTCTGTATGTCTACAAAAGGCTTTTTTTCAGAGAAGCGGTCGGTCGGTTCACAACTTTTTAAAACATTTTTATATCACATATAAATCGTAATATCGCAGAGTTAACAACGAAGCTCGCCTGTCTATTTAATTTGCTCGATTTCAGGAAGATAAATATTCAACATTTGTCGCTCGCCGCATGTGGGTTAGTCTTTTTCCTATAACATCTTGGGAAAATAAAAATTTTAAAAAGCGTTCCGCAGTAAATGAATACTATCCCGCAGTCAAACTTGACCTCATTAACTCATTAAAACGGGCACCTGCCAAATCCAAGTAATTAAATAAATTCAAACGCGTTTCCGTTAGCATCTCGCGGTGGGGCAATGGTTAACGTCGCACGTTTTTTTTGTGTTGTTTTTTTCACACTTCAATTTACAACTTTGCCTCAAGGGTTCGGGTTCGATCCTCATACTTACTTTTTTAAACCCCACCCCACCCCCGGAGTTTCCACACACACCTCCAAACACCCGGGCAACGCCGGGTACCCCTCGCTAGTATTTATAAAGCTTGTTTTCTGTATTGTTACGGCGCCATTGTTATTTTCTCATTTTATATGTTTTTGGTTATTTTGTTGCGTACAAATAAAATTTCATCCGTTTTATTCAGTGTAAAATAAATAAAGTTATATGCGATTTAAATTCCCGATCCTTTCTCCTCATTATAAAGTAAAAATGTACGATGACTTAATTATATTTACTAGTTTTTACTTGTATTATTTATGTGTGTCGAAAATTAGTGTTATACCTAAAAATATATTTACATCAACGTAACGTATGCTTTTTGAAGAGGTGATACTCGGGTCAAGATCAAAGTGTAGCATCTGTTCCGGCAGATACTGCAAGCAAAGACCATATGTGGGGGCGACCCCACGTATAAGACCTTGGTCAATATAGGGGCAACCCTTCATACCAATTGTCACTATCCAGCTCTCCTACTCCCCGGGGAGTTGGTCCCCATTTCCCCTTCACTCCTCACTTTAAAAATCGGCCTTGTGCCTAATTTGCTCAGTGGGGGAGCAAATAAATACCTCAAAGTGTAGTATCTGTTCTTCAGATGCTGCATTCAATTTCTTGTCCTCTCTCGGTGTAGGCAAAATCCTTCACGATTGAGACAATTTTTATTTTTGTTCCTTTTCTCCACATTAAAAAACGACCCTGGTGTCTAACTCTGTCCCGTCGGGAGGCATTGTAAATAGGAACAATCAAAATTGGGGATTTGCAGTTCGACTTAATAGAACCTCACACTTCGTCGTGGGGAGACAATAATTTAGCTCATCCTTAATTTTTCAATGAGTCAAAGATTTTCAGAATTCATTTCAATGTCATGATAGATATCATCTTCTTGTCTTCCCTTTCTTAATACAACTTTACTTCTTTTCTATCTTAACATTTATATTACTCTTTTCATTCTGTCGTTTTTCTCCCTCGTGTAATGCTTACATACTTCTGTCTCTCTTGCCAATTGTTGTTATTATATAACCGGTCTATATAACGATACCAAATTAATACGAGATGCATTCAATAAGTTTTCACGCTTTTTTTTCGTATGGATTGGTTAGTTAGTTGGTTGATTTTGTTTTACGGCATATCAACCCTTTTCAGGTTATTTAATGCCGAATTCAGTGGTTTTGAAGAAAAAAATTTTAATAGTATATTTTTTTCAAGTCATTTACTATTTAACCCGTAGTCGAAACCCTAATAAGTACTACCACTCCGGGTCAGATGGACCTGGGAGCAATGGCAATTAAAGGGTGGCTCCACACTCCGCAAAGCCTGCAAGCTGCCCCTCACCATCGGATATAGTTTAAGGTCATATCCAGGACCTTTCGTATGGGCACTGTTATTGATTGTATACACATGAAATTTCAGTCCCCTTCGAAGTAATCTCCTCCGCCTACAATGTTGTATTGTTCAAACAACTCTTGGAAAGCCTAATGCAAGTGTGTCAATGACCCTCGTCACAGCCTCTTTTATCTCTCCGATTGTATCATAACGACAGCTTCTATGATTTTGCTTGAGCTTAGTGAATAACCAAAAGTCAGCCAGCAAGATCTGAACTATACAAAGAGTGAGAAACTGTCTTCATACCCATCTTTGTCAAATAGTCTGTGACAAGGATAGAGTTGTTGACTGGTCCATTGGCGCAAATCTTTCTCTCCCTCAGTTCATCGAGGATAATTTGTACAATTCTAAAACTGACATCAAACTGTGCACTTGTTTTCTCCATGGACACATGGCGATTCTTATTCATGAATTTTTTTGTTTGGTCAATCAACACTGATGTTCTTACTTCCTTACTCCTCCCCCACCTTTCATCATTCTCCACAGATTTCCTGCCTTCCTTGAATCCCTTATGCCACTCACAAACAGATAGTTGATTGATGCGATATGTCCAAAGGCAATCTGAAGCATTCCGTACCTTTCTGTAGTAATCTCCTCCGGTTACAATGCACTTGTTTTACCGTTCCAACAGCTTCGGGAAAGTACCATGGAAATCCTCTTATGTTAGAGCGTAAATGACCCTCATCACAGCCTCGTCCATCTCCTCAGTTGTTTCATAACGATAGTCTCTAAGGTTTTATTTTGAGCTTAGGGAATAATCGAAATCACGGGAAGCAAGGTCTTGACTCTAGGGAGCTTGAAGAATTCTCTTGATGCCCATGTTATTCAAATAATCTGTGACAAGGATGGAGCACACTTGAGACTAACTTTGCACAAATATTTCGTATCTTCAATTCCTCGCAAAGAATTGTGTAGAGTTTATCACACGTACATCTAACTGCGCGTTTATTGTTATTTATAGACACATGACGGTTCTTATCTTTGAAATTCTTAATTTGGCCAATCAAATTCTACTGTTCTGATGTCCTTACGGTTCCGACATCTCTCAACATTCCTCACAAACTTCCTGCCTTCCTTGAATTGGTTATGCCACTCCAAACTGATGCTGAATTCAAGCAAGACTATACAAAAGCTGCCCTAAGCATTCCATACGTTTCTGTGGCATTTATTTTCTAGTTTAAAACAGAATTTTATTGCATATCGTTTTTCTAAAGTGTCTTCGTGTCCAGATGCATTTTTTAAAATTCCCCAGCTGTGACTGTCAGGCTTTAGTAAGGTGTATTCCAATTCCTGCTGTATCTGTTTATTTGAACTTTAAATCATAAAAATTGGGCAATCATCTCATACGATTATAGCAATAACATACTGAATTTTCAAGAGTCTACAACAATTTTTAATCCATGGACACAAAGACCTAGAAACTAATTTAATGCACATCATTATATTAAGCGTATGTATAATTAGCTTAAAGTGTTTTCGTGCGTACGAATAATATAGTAATTAATATACATAGATGGGTGTTGAAATATTCCGAGATTCAAATAACGAGACGCCAGTTAATCAAAGGAAATACTTTCTATTTAAACTTTAGTTTTGTGACTTATAGTGCCTATTTACAATGCCCCCCACTAGCGACAAGTCGCAGCGAGAGTGGTGTGTGGTGGGTTGCGGGCGCCGGCAAGGAGAAAATGTGTCAGCACGTCTACGAAAAACACCCGTCTAGCTGAAGCGACTGTCAAAAATTCCCCCCACTCTCTATCTGTGCCTAAATCAAAACGTAGATTCCATGAACACAGCTTCTTTCTTAGAACAGCACGCCAGTGGAACTCTGTTCCATCTGTCTGTTTCCCACCTGACTACAACTTGATTGTCTTCAAGTCCAACGTAAACAAATTCCTGATGAACCGCCTCCTTAAATTAACACGTTATGAAATCTCAACACTAACGTACACCGTACTGTATATGCAATAACCCTTATCCCTGAGTGGCTTCCGGGCCTTAGTAAGTGGTGACCTCCTTGTAAAAAAAAACCTCTGTCTCTTTCCTGTCTCTTCTCTCCTACTCCTCTATTTTATTGTGCGTGTGCTTATATATTGACCAAGTCCCTCGTTGTCTCTTTGTTTTTATTTACATAACAGGTCAAAATGTGGGTTAGTTTATTTGCTTACAGGTGAAATCGGAGAGACTTCGTTACACCTGCTTACGTTATTTCGGCCTGCCCTCGGTCTCGTGTTTGCGACATTTTCCGGTATGCATATGCGTGTGTGAACTAAATCCGATATTTTCCGAAGTTGTCGATTCAATAACCGAGTCACATGATAATATTGTGTCAGTCGCTTTCTCTTTTTGTCATTCGGCGTTCATCATCATCTTTAAACAGTTGTAAAACGACAAAGTATGCGCTCTGATAAGACGATATTAAGTTTTCCACAAAAAAGGTTGATTTGCCGTTAAACACAGTAAAATCGTCAAGACTGTCGTGCATAGACAATAGTTTTATCTCAACGTCCATTTTATTTCATTTTCCGGTCATGCTAAACGTGTTCCGCTTGATTGAAGCAATTCTACTTTGTGATGTTTTTTTCGACGTCGGATCTTCACAAGCCGCCAAAAGTTTTCTTAAACAAATAAAGAAAAACGGGGAAAAACAAACTTTTTTTTAGTTTTGTTCGAGGCAACTTGGAGCAGACATTGGACAATTTCCGCATTACTTCCGGTTGCAAAGAAATACAACCGATTAAGCTGAACCGGTGTTTTCGATTTGATGATATTTGGAGAAAGGTGGAGACGTATAATCCTCAACCGAATAAAAATGATGCGGGGATAGTCAACTGGGCGATCATCAAACGTCTAAGATATATCGACAATAGCAATATAATAATATAATAATAGCAATATTAATGATGAGAATCAGGAAATATCCAGACGACTGCTCCTCGAGCATGTATATAAATTGTACCGGGAAAAAAACAAAAAAATTGTTGCTGGGTTGCTTTCTAAGTTATGCCTTAATAGTTTGAACACATTTTATAAATTCAATAATGTTATAGCAAATGTTAAAGAAGAACGATTTCCTAATTTTTATACGGTAGCAAGTACAGTTTTAAACTAAGCTCCTTTGATAAGTTTGTTAAAAATATAAATATATATAAGTAATATATAAAATATAAATAACTTAAAGACTAAAGTTACTAGATTACGCATTACATTACAAGAAAAGTGTTTCTATACTGTAAAATAAAACAATTAAATCGAAAATTATGAATAAATATGTGAAACATAAAGAACATGAAATATAAAAACATATTCCAAAATTACTAGATTCAGCATTTAATAACCCGCAAAAGGGTTGATGTGCCGTGAAACAAATAAATCATTGAGATAAATTAATCTTTTGTGATATGGAAATTTGGACGTACAAACTGATCTAGGTAACATTGGCCTTTAGGCTAAGAAAAAAGTGTGGTATCTGTTCTGATACTACACTTTACCTTTTCTGTCATCGGTCAGTGGAGGAGAAACCCTTCATAACTAAAACAGTTTTTATTTTTGGGTTTTTTTATATGGAGTGTCACTTCTTTGGGAAGCTGGATTTTCCTCACATTAAAAACCGAGCTTGCATCCAACTCTGCTCTCCTGAGGATGAATATAAATAGGAACAAAGTGTTGCATCTCTTCATACTACACTTCATCCTTTCTGTCCTTGGTCAGTGTAGGGGAAACCCTTCATGACTGAGATAATTTTTTTTGTGTGTGTGTTTTTTATAATGTGCCCCTTTTTGGGAAGCTGGATTTTCCTCATATTAAAAACCGAGCTTGCGTCTAACACTTCTCTCCTGGGAAGGCAGGTGAATAGGAACATCGCATTAAATTAAATAAAGAACTGAATCTACTATTTAGATTATTCAGAGCACTAGCTTCATCTTTGGGGTGATTGCTACAAAGTTCCAATCGATATAACCTTCGACCTTCTTCAGGTATATATTACTGAGCTCGTAAATCCGTCTGTTGAACTTGAAAATCTGAACGAAATTTCAAACAACCTCCTATTTTTATTCTACAGGACAAGCTTACTCTCGATTCATCAGCCAGGAGCTGAGAGAAGAATTAAGTGCTCGTCTTTGCCTCAATCTATGCTTCCCACCACGTCAAACTTTCACAAATAGTATTCCCTTAGCTACAATCACTACCAACAGTTTCCCCGACTCTCTTAATCTGTACATTCTATCTTTACACAATCAGCGCTCTGATCCCCATCTGGCATCAATTGAAATGGACGGCTCTCGTCTTGGGGAGAATCCATCTTTTGACAAGCTTCTGGGTTTGACCTTTATGAAATGGAACACGTACATCAGGTCTGTTGCCAAGGACGCTGGAAAATGGTGGGATCCTTCTACCGCTCCAGAAGATATCTCACTACTGATGCAATTCTCTATCGGTATAAAAGCCAACTACGTCCAAGGATGGAATATTGCTGCCACATCTGGACAGGAGCTGCTAAAAACAGCCTATCCTGCCTTGACAGAGTACAAAATAGACTTCGAAGCTTAGTGGGGGATGCTCTTTTCTCTTCCCTGCAGCCTCTCTCCCACAGAAGAGACGCTGCGCGCCTGTCGTTGTTTTATCGTTATTTCCATGGCAAGTGCTCGCCTGAGCTCCAATCTGTCGCCCCCCTCGCCAATCTTTCACGAGAAATACCCGTCTGACTGAAACTACTGTCAATAATTTTCCCCACTCTTTATCTATGCCTAAATCCAAACGTAGATTCTATGAGAGCTTCTTTCTCGGAAGTGCACGACTGTGGAACTCTCTTCCGTTTGCCTGTTTCCCACCTGACTACAGCTTTGATGTCTTCAAGTCCAACATAAACAAATTCCTGACAAACCGTAAGTAAGACACTCTATCAAATACTATTTCATTGATTACTGTACACGCAATAACCCTTATCCCTGAGTGGCCTCCGGGCCTTGATAAATGGTGACCTCCATATAAAAAAACAACTAAATCTGAACGCAGATTCAGCTAAAAAAAAATTTGTTCTTAGAATTGCCTGCCTGAGGAACTCGGTTCCGCTGGCATGCTTTATAGTTCCCTATAACATGGTCGTCTTCAAGTCAAATGTAAATAAGTTTTTATGTCTCCCTTCAATAATCTAATACTATCAACTTACAGGACCATCGATCCCTAATCTTTTGTTTCAGTGACTAACCCATTACTTTAACCTTATCCTCGACTGGCCTTCAGGCCTTAGTAATGTAACAGAGCGCGAACGCGCGTATGCAAATCCATGCAAAATAACGATATCGGTAAAGAAAAAAATTACAAACGGGAGAAAGATCACGTTAGAGGGGTGGATGACATTCAAGAAGACGATATCGTGAGAGAGTTCAAAGCCGTAACGAGAAGCCACGCGGGAGAATAAGAAAGTTCTTAGCCTCTATAAATATTTATTCATAGTGTTTGGTTTGATTTATTTGTTTCACGGCACATCAACCCTTTTGCGGGTTATTA
This sequence comes from Euprymna scolopes, assembly GCF_053919585.1. Lineage (NCBI taxonomy): Eukaryota > Metazoa > Mollusca > Cephalopoda > Sepiida > Sepiolidae > Euprymna > Euprymna scolopes. The sequence goes on along the minus strand of NC_136522.1, from coordinate 53,745,007 downwards.
AATGCTGAATCTAGTAATTTTGGAATATGTTTTTATATTTCATGTTCTTTATGTTTCACATATTTATTCATAATTTTCGATTTAATTGTTTTATTTTACAGTATAGAAACACTTTTCTTGTAATGTAATGCGTAACTTTAGTCTTTAAGTTATTTATATTTTATATATTACTTATATATATTTATATTTTTAACAAACTTATCAAAGGAGCTTAGTTTAAAACTGTACTTGCTACCGTATAAAAATTAGGAAATCGTTCTTCTTTAACATTTGCTATAACATTAATGAATTTATAAAATGTGTTCAAACTATTAAGGCATAACTTAGAAAATAGCCCAGCAACAAAGTACTTCATAATAGGTCACGTGTAGAATGCTGAATCGTAGTAGAGACTGTATGCGAAATCGTAGTATAGATTGAAAGTTAAATTGTAGTATAGTCAGTAAGTCAAATTGTACTATAGACTGGAAGTAAAATTATAGTATAGACTGAATGTGAAATTGTAGTATAGACTGTAGATGAACTTGTAATATAGACTATAAGAAAATTGTAGTGTAGATTGTAAGTAAAATTGTAGTATAGACTGGAAGAGAAATTGTAGTATATATTGTAAGCGAGATTGTAGAATAGACTGTAGGTGAAATTGTAGTACAGACTCTAGTGTAAATTGTAGCATAGATTTTAAATGAAATTGTAGTATAGACTTTAAGTGAAATTGTAGTATAGGTGAAATTGTAGTATAGACCATAGGTTAAATTGTAGTGTAGATTGTAAGTAAAATTTTAGTAGAGACTTAAATGAAATTGCAGTATAGACTGTACATGAAATCGTAGTATAGACTGTAAGTGAAATCGTATTAGAGACTATAAGTGAAATTTCAATATATATTGTAAATAAAATTGTAATATCGATTGTAAGTGAAATTGTAGTATAGACTATAAGTATAGCTGTAGTATATACTGTAAGCGAAATTGTAGTATAGACTTTAGGGCAAATTTTAGTATAGACTGTAGTGAAATTGTAGTATATATTGTAAGTAAAATTGTAATATAGATTGTACGTGAGATTGTTGTATATATTGCAAGTCAAATTGTAGTATGGATTGTAAGTGTATATGTAGAATACATTATAAGTGAAATTGTAGTATATACTGTAGATTAAATTTAGTAAAGGCTGTATGTTAAATTGTATTATAGACTGTGGGTGTAAGTGTAGTATAAACTATCATTGAAACTATAGTATGAAGTGTAGTTGGAATTTTAGTATAAACTGTATGTGGAAGTATTGTATAGACGGCACGTAGAATTGTAGTAGAGATTTTAGATGGAATCATTTTATAGACTAGGTTTCATTATCGCATAGACTGTTGGATAGATTATAATATAAATTGTAGGCAGAATTGTAGTACAGAGTGTAATTGACATTATTGTATAGACTAATATGATGTAGCTCAACTTATTGTGTTTATTTCATATAAATCGTGTCGTTTTTTTTCTAGAGCGAGAATTTTATTGTTCCGCCCTGAAGATATAGTTCCCCATAGTAGCTTCTTACGTCGAAGTGACAATATGATTTGTTTAAAATACATAAGAACTAAAAAAAAAAAAAAACCAACTCCGCAGACTTAGTAAATCCATGGCATTTATAGAAGTAAAACACTGAAATAAAACTATCCACCTAAACTACGTGTTAAATAGTCTCCAAGAACTGGAAGCCACTATTAGTAATTTGTAAATAACATCGATAATCGCCTGCAACATGTCTGGCATTTAACCAAACAATACATTATAAGTAATTTACACGGAACGTTTGCCAAAAGAAATTAGAAGTAAGTTAATAAGTAAAAACTTTGATAAAAGCAATCTCATAAGTACTAGTTTAAGTACCCACCTGTGCTCGGACTCATAAATACCCACTTTGTCAAATATACTCCACACTTAATTGTAACAACAATAATCTATACCAGAAGAACCTGTGGAAATTCCACGGTAGTTGAAAATTTAAAAAGACAAACACATCAGTAAGAAATATCTTGTCACATAATCGAGCAATTACATTGAGGTTTGATCATGTACCATTAAAGACGTAACTAAATCACGAAGCTCTGGATCTTTATGTCATTGTAACTCTATTGGCAATTGCATCACTTTGATGAATTGTTCTGATCTTATCCTGATCTTGACACATGCTGTTATCCTGATCTTGACACATGATCATATGGCAGTGTGGTAAACCTTTTGTCTTTAATTCAATAACATAAACATTTGAAAATAGAATTCCCAGTACATGTCTGTCTTTAATGTCTTTCAAAAGCAACAGTTCTGCTTGGTGTGCATGATACACACATAATATTCAGTCAGGTCAATTTTATGTAAGTTCTGATGGTCCCGTTCTAAGCTGTCTAACAAAAAACTCCACTCAACCCATGCTTTAGAATTGTGTACATATGCAAATTAATGGTATACGATGTTCACCAATGAGCGACCTACAAAATTATGCTTGTCTTTTCTACATTTTCTGCTGGCATTTTACAGGCTAAGCAAACACAAGGTCGTTTGCAAGAGTGATTTCTTTTACAATGCAACCGGTGATTATTCCCGTTCACAAAAGGGGAGTTAGGAAGGGCATATTTCTTAAACGCCTATTCCACTCTTCTTTGTCTCTCTGATCCATCTTATCTATTCAATCTGCGTCGATACGTTTGAAAGCATCCCAACTATAACAATATGGCCACCCCGAGAATTTTGAAAAATTTTACGGAAAATAATGTGTTACAGCAAATTACAGTAAAGTTAAACTCGTTAAATTGTCAGATGTTTTTACACACAACCCCAGAAAACGTGTTATTTTTAATACAATTACACTTTGTATTCATATTCGTTTTAATTGAATATTTTAGATTTTCTCTCCTCCGGCGCAGGAATAGGATATTATTGTGATATCCATTTTCAGTATACGCGAAAACCAGTAAAAGTCGTCATCGAGTTGGAAAAAAAGTAATAATTTACCCATATCCCTTTTTTTAAACGGGAATAATCACCGGTCACGTGAGAGCCGCAATATTTTTTCTCGGTGATGGCCACAATGTACGTGTTCAATTTAGTACAACGTTATAATTGAAAACTAAAAAAATAAAAGCCATAAAATATTTTTTTTCTATATTTTAATCTGAAGTTAAATTTGTAATCGATGAAATTAACGTGAAAAAAGAAAAAACAATGTGGAACTTAAACAAATAATTTCAATGTTTAATTTTTATTTATCATAGAAGCTTTTTTATGGATCCATTTAATTTTTAGGGTTATAATCTGCTTTACCCTCCCTAAAACAAGTCTGTTGTAAAATCACCGTTTTTTTTTTTTTAATTTTAGTAATCAAGTAAAAAATGGAATGTTTACTTGAGTAAATAATTCAGAATGCGAAAAAGCTTCTTGTTTTAATTTAATTAATTTATTGTGCAGTAATTAAAATCGCTACGAAATAAGTAAAATATATATTAAAATAATAAAACAAAATCCATCATCACAAATTAAAAAAATATTCCATCAAATCTGTTGCTTGAGTAAATAATCCGAGCTAAAAAATGATGGTACTTATGCATCTATGTTACCGTACTAAAATCATTATTCAGACAGTTATTCTTAACATGGGGTGGGTGTTTCGTAACTATGTTGTATTTTCACCTAACAATTTAATTCAAAATTTCGTAAACATTAAATTTAACTTGTAATTGCTATAAAAATTAACGCGGTAACATAGATGTACAGACATCCAAATGATTTATACTTTTAATTTAATTTTATTTACTGTGTAATAAATTATATCAGTTTGAAATTAGTTAAGCTTAAAAATAAAATTGGGAGTAAATATTTATTACAAGTTAATTATTAAGGTTACACAGTCAACAAATAATAATTTTAATTTTTAAAAAGAATCTATTTAAATTTTACACAATAGAATCCTCCTATAAACAATTTGATTTGTTTTCTATATATTTTCTATAAGTGTTTTTTAAGGCTGAGAAGGTTAGTTGCCTATGTCTATATAGTAAACAGAAAACCATCCACCTTAAAAAGACCCTGTTGCCTCAGCTACTAATGTTATGGAGAAGTGTCCGAGCAATCAAAGAATACAATAAGTCAATCCCAGGAAAGGTGATTTGTAATAGTGTTACGGAGGTGTGTCCGGGCAATCAAAAGAACACAATGGGAAATCCCGGGATTTAAAGCGACCTATACTCATGATGACTGGGAATGCGTAAATATTACGTCAATCGGCCAGGAAATCTAACCGATATTAAAAGTGGGTTAGGCCAAACCCAGTAAACAGTACAATAAACAAAAGCTAGCGAAAATAAGGTAAACAGGTCAATCAACAAGAACTCTGACCCGTAAACTTGCAAAACAATAAACAAAAAGGTCAACAGGTCAAAGTGATTTAAATAAAAGAGCAAAGAGAAAAGAGAGGAGAGAGACACAAAGAGGAGACACAAAGCGAAAATACAGGTCGTTACAGAGTTCTGCAACCCACCTTCTCCACTAACCTCCACCGGGCTACGATCTTAAGTTATCACTTTTATTTTGATGTGTAAATTGTAAATAAACAAATCTGTATTAAAAACATAAAAGTGTCTCGTATTCATTTTAACACGAAATAACATTTCCTTCATACAACCAAGAGAACTTGACGATCACAGCCCATTCATATATGTAACACTAAGTTACTTATTAAGTAACAAACTATTACTAAATTATAAGAATCTATAAAAATAAGACAGTAGAGGTATGTGTGTCTGCGTGGTAATATTTAACGGATAAACTTATAAACTACTAGTTAAATAACACTTATAGTAACAGGATATAGTGATTATAGATTGACAATTGTTTATAAAGAGTAAAAGCTTCGTTTAAGTGGATGAATAACACCTACGAAATATGTCAGCAAGTTTGAATGCAAAATGTCCGCTTCAACTTGTTGACATATTTCTTATCATAGCACAAATCCAATCATAGCTTAAATATGTGTAATTTAAATTTTTCTAATTTATCTGTCAATATATCAAATGGTAGGAAACGCAGATGGAGGGCTAAATAGTTCGGATTTTATTAAAGATGATAATTTGTAATAATTAAGCATTACTCATAATAATTTTAAATAATTAACAATTACTCATTTTGATTTTTTATAATTAGCCATTACTCCTCATAATTTTAAATAATTAACCATTACTCGTCATAATTTAATATAATTCACTATTACTCGTCATAATTTTAAATACTTAACCACTATTACTTTTAATTTTAAATAATAAACTATTACTCATTTAAATAATTTACCATTACACATTTTAACTTTAAATAATTAACCATTAATCGTGGTAACTTATAATAATTAACCATTACTCATTTTAATTTCTAATAATGAACCATTGCTCGTCATAATTTTGAATAATTAACCACTATTCGTCATAATTTTAAATAATTAACCATTGCTCGTCATAATTTTGAATAATTAACCGTTACTCGTCACAATTTGAAATAATTAACCATTATTCGTCATAATTTAACTAATAAACCATTGCTCGTCATAATTTTGAATAATTAACTGTTATTCGTCATAATTTGATATAATTAACCATTACTCGTCATAATTTGAAATAATTAACCATTACTCGTCATAATTTAGAATATTTAACCATTATTCGTCATAATTTTAAATAATTAACCATTATTCGTCATAGTTTGGAATAATTAACCATTACTCATTTCAATTTTTAATAACCATTACACGTCATAATTTGAAATAATAACTATTACTCACTTAATTTTAAATAATTAATAATTCCTCGTTAAAATTTTACAATTGCTGTCCTATTCATATTTATGACGAATAGGAATATTGGATGTTCTCATTCTATCAAGAAATGCAGAATCAGAGAAATGGCTGGAAAGATACACCAAATAAGAATTTTGAAAACAGTTGAAATATTTTATGAAAAACCCTTGAATGCGCGGGCCAGACGAGCTGCTGAAGAGACAAAACATGAAGGGTTATATTGAACTAAGAACAATGAAGCTGCATATGTATAAGTTCACTATCTCTTCTTTCATCATCTCGCATTACCCAATAACGGCCCTCCCTAAGAAAATGATGCCAAATAAAGAGTCGTAAAGAAGGATGGAAAGCCCGAGGAGAGATCGATGACCAGACATCCGCCGGGACCTTGAAGAGGCTTCTTGCCACCCAACTTTCAGTGGAGACCAATGGCCGCTACTAGCAAGAAATCAATGGAAAGCGATTGTCGCCAGAATGCAAATTCATTTGCAAATGTCATGAAAAAAGGAGCAAGGTACTGGAAATCTTGGTAGACTTTACGGTAGACTGTGTGAAAGCTTTTTGTGAGGCAATAATAGTTTTTAGTGTCTCCATAAAATGGTGAGCACAGTCACCGAATAAGTGAGGAGAGTCAAGCAGAATGGAAACACAGGGGAGAGAAAGCACTAACCAGACCTCGACTGAGTGAGTACATAGTATACTGTAACTTTACGGAGGCTTATTGTTACCTCATTTTTCACGTCCTAAGATCGATTCCAATAAACAAAATGTTCGGGGTTTTTTTTATTTCAATTCATCGTCCAAAACTAATATATATATATATATATATATATATATATATATATATATATATATATATATATATATTAGTTTTGTACGATGAATCGAAATAAAAAAAAAACGAACATTTTGTTTATTGGATATATATATATATATATATATATATATATATATATATATATATATATATATATATATATATATATATATATATATATATATATATATATATAAACTAAATATATCCATACGGGGTGTCGAAAATTAATTAATCTTAATCGAAAATTTACAATTTAGTTATTTGTAGAAAGTGCCCTAGCATATCTTAAATTTAAACATATATTTTTTAGATAATAGTTTCACATCACCAGGTGAGCTCTGCTTTTAGCATGTAAGCAAAAGGTTATATGATATCTACAAACAATAGACACGTTCTTATTTTGATGTATTTTAATTGCATTTGTTATATTAATGTAAATATTAATTTATTAATTATATATATATATGCATATATATACATACATATATACATATAAAACCCTGATGAACCTTATATATATATATATATATATATATATATATATATATAGTTATAAAATATGCATGGCAATTAAGCTACACAGTATATTCCGCGTTTCATCCACGCTAAGGTTCTTCAGGGCTTTATATATATATATATATATATATATATATATATATATATATATATATATATATGTTTGTGTGTGTGTGCAAGTTGTCCTAAAATCATCTTACACATTTGTAGGTAAAAAAAAATTAAATAACAATTACATAAAGAACATTTTTTTAAATGGACGTAGAATGCCATTTTATTTTAGCTAGGTTAAATTGATTTATATCTGTATTTATGCATTATTTTATGGAAAATGTTCGCAAATTATTTGATTTCTATGCGTGTTGATATTTGTTCTGCAAATGATCTTAAAACTGTGTTAAATAAAATGACATTGAACGTACATTCAAATAATTAAAAAAAAGATATATATTTATTTAATTGTTTTTTTTTTTACAAACTTTTTTTACAGACTTCTTTGGGGCACCTTATATATTTATATATCTATACCATATATCTATTATATAAAGCTGAATGTGTGCGTGTATGTGTGTGTGTCTGGTCACGAATAGGCTCCTATATGCTTGACTATTTTTAAAAACTGTTTCCATATAATGATAGAACATCTATCGAGACACAGGAATGAGTATGTTTGATCTGGCAGAACGGTGGTTCATTAAAATTGCGGGGTCTGCGTTCGCGCCAGTTCCACAAAGTATGGAAATAAAAAAAAAATTAAATCGCTTATAACTGTTTTTGATATAGATGTACATAATAATATTTTTATAAGTATGTTTTAACTTAAATAGGGATGGTATATCAAAATTGTGGGGTCTGCATTCGCGCCTGGGCTCCATAGAATGAAAATAGGCACAAACTTTAATAAAGACTTTTCATATCTATCTGCGTAAGTATACTTTGATAATTATGCTTCAGTTTGAAGAAATATGGTATAATAAAATTATGGGGTGTTCGTTCGCGCCTGACCTCCATAGAATGGAAATATGTCACAAAGTTTTACAAGGTTTTTTAATATAGATCCACAGAATATTGTGATAAGTGTTTCAGTGTGAACAGGTATGGTATAATAAATTATGGGGTTTATCTATTTTATTATTACTTTCATGATATTTTGCTTTGGTTTTGATACCCCCAAATTCGAAGCTATCACTTTACAACCCTTCCTTTTCATAACATATCATACTTTCAGAAATCAGAGTCCAGTTTCTGTAGGCTGTTTTTTGAACCCAGTCAACGACAGGTACTTTTGCTAGTATATATATATATATATATATATATATATATATATATATTATTATTATTATTATTATTATTATTATCATTATTTACTATAATAATTATTAAATACCTACAGACACTTGCTGTGTTTCATCCTTTCGGGAATCATCAGTGCAGGATGTCGCGATTAACGCCAGTCGAGAGACTCGAACCCCGACAACAGAAGTCATGTCTAGCTTAATTAGCAAGGAGCCGAACCACTAGGCTACCGCGAGCCGCGGGAGATACAAGTTGAAATTAAACATTTATTCTTATTAAATGCTTTCTTAGCGTCAGTCAGAGTGATCTAATCATTAAATGACGATCTGCGGGTACGAGATAAGTTGACCAACTTTATTACAACCTAAAGTGCTCAACGATAAGAAACGAGTTTCTTAAAGGGGCTGTCATTATTATTTACTATACTAATTATTAAATACCTACAGACACTAGTATATACATACATAAATACATATATATATATAAACATATATATGCACACACACACATATATATATATATATATATATATATATATATATATATATATATATATATTCCATTTTCACCCCAAACAAGACACAGTGTACGAGGCTACTGTCAGCAACATAAGTTGCACGGATACTATGTAACGAGTTGAGCATCAAGATGTCTGTCTACTTGAACTTCTGCATGTCAGTACAGTTGGAAAAGCAGAATCCCGGAATGGAGTTCCAAAGTCTAACAGTTCGGAGGAAGAAAATATTGGAGTAGAAAGTTTTCTCACACATAGGGATCTCTACTGTGAAGGGGTGGGATTTTTCTGCTAATTGTATTTGTCGGGGGCACGTACGTCGAGGGAGTACAAGTGTTTATGGTTCGTCGAGCATTCACCACTAAAATATTTGTAGAACAGGCAGAGGGATGCACTGTTTCGCCGATTAGACAGAGGTGGAAGCTTAGATGAACGTTCAGGATATCACGTTAGCGACTCTTTCTTGAACCCTGTCCAGGAGTGAGAGACTCGTAGCAGATGAACCAGCCCAAATGTGACAACAATACTCTATAGATGGGCGAGAGAGTGAGAGAAACAGACAGACGGACAGACAGACAGATAGAAAGAAAGAGAGATGGGAGGTAGATTGAGATGTATCATATTACTTATAAAAGTGAAAATGTCTGTATGTGTGTGTGTTTGTCTGTGTGTACACAATAACTCTATCAATTTTCGGCCTACAGACTTGAGATTTGACATATGGAGTATTGAGATTTAGGAAAATCGTTTTGATCGGTTTTCCACCAGAAATTTGGCTGTTAAGGGGTCAAAGTTCAACGATTTGACCTTTGATAACTCTACCAAACTCCTCCGCCAATTTTGGGTTTAAACACTTGAGATTTTAGATATAGGTTCTTTGGACATGGATCAAACTTTATAATTTGATTTGAGGCCAAAAACAATAAATTATAAGGAGTTCAGATTGGGGGTCAAAGTTTTTTAAAAATTGACCTCTGCGGTCTCTTCAAACTTTTCCTCCTGGTCAGTTAATCAATGTTTTGTTTCCTTTTGACGTTTTTCATATGTTTTATCACACAAAACACCTGTTTAAAAATTCCCGGATTTTGGTTTGAGTTATGTTTATGAAGGAACACATTTCCATATAGAAAAAAAATGCATTATTCTTCGTTACAGCGCTATAAAACTATCTAAGCGTTCGTGTATGCATTAAAGAATTATACAGAGCGCGAGATAAACCACAACATATCAGTCAATTTTTATGCATAGTAAAATATCTCGTGTCTTCTGCGAGTTGGAAATATGCTCCAAAGTCGGCAAACACTTTATATCTAATAAAATCGTCCTATATTTATTCTCATCAAATTATTTCATCAGATTCCATAGAAATTCTCTCTAAAATTAAAAAAAAAAAATAAATAAATGCATGCACGGCTTGGATTGGTGCATTTAAGAGCGTCGAATATAGTAGAGGGTTATCCTTTGATGTTTGCCAAATAATCATGTCTACTGCGGACTCAAGTATAGAATAAAATTTTGAGTGTATCAGAAATAGACCAACAAAATTGAAGTACTTTTACTATTTGAGCGATGATATAATGCACATATATACGGCACCGTTCAGTCTCAAGTGTGTGTATAAATATATATATATATATATATATATATATATATAATATATATTATAAACATATATATTATATATATATAAAATAAATTTTTCTTTAACATTATCATATTTTTCTACATAGTTTTTTAATGCTTTAACTTAATAATTCTTTATTTCAATTTTTTATTTCTTCTTTATTTGGCCGTTTTTATCTGTAATTTCCGTTTTGGTGTTTAAATATTCCTATCTATCAAATATATCAATCTACCTACACTTTCATATCCTGAATATATTTAATTACATTTACTTATATTTTACTATATCCATTTACTTATGTACTTACTTGCTTTACCCGGAATTTGTAGATACCGGACATCTTCTCCCCTTGAATTTTTTAGTGTCTTTTTATAATTTCTGCTGATATTTTCTTAAGTAATAATCTGTTCCTTTCAGTTGACCTCTTTTTTTGCCCTATATTTTGGTCCCTTTTAACGTCGTCTTGTCTGGGTCATTTTGACATTTTCTTTTCTATTTTATATTTAATTCTATCATCATTCAAACTTTTTTTCTCTCTATTCTTCTTCACTCATTTTTTCTCTCTTCTTCTTCATCAATTTTTTTTTTAATTACACTTTGTCTCGGCAGCCGAGATAACGCATATCTTATTTTTCTTTTAATATTATTTGAATTCTTTCCCCCCCCCTTTCCTTGTACCTATTTGTGAATTATTCCACGGATTTCGACCTTTTGGATTATTTTGGACCATCTTCCAATTACGCGATTTCCTTGGATTTTAGTTGTGCGAATGGAAATTTAACGAGCTTTATTGGATTTACATTTTTGGATTTTACCGTCATTGGATACTTTGCCTTTCATCAGACTATCCATTCGCGTGAAATCAGCTTTTTCTTCACCCTATTCCCTATGCTTCACTTTTTGTTATCACGTAAGATTTTTGATTTACTTGCAGTTTCATCAAACACTTTTGTATGCAAAATCGGATCCCGCGGATTAAGGACTATCCACTTATTTAGTGTTTCCTTTTCAAATTAAATATGTTTTTAACTTTTTTGCAAAGCGTTCTTACATGTTTTATTAACTATTTGCTCTTACATATTTATATATATATATATATATATATATATATATACAGTAGAACCTGGGATAAATACAGCACAGTATATAATGCCCATGATTATAATAAAATAACATTATAAATAACACCGTAATGCAGGGAAAATACCCTAAACGAGGCCAGAAAAACACAGTATTCTATATCATTCTATATCATGACATGAAAAACCCGTATCCTGAGGCTACTGATGAAAGTAAAATAGTCTCTGTGTGGGGACATTTCCCTACAAAACTACTCCGTCAATTTTCAGTCTGCAGGCTCGAGATTTGACATAAGGGGTAGGGAGGTTTTGGAAAAACTTTTTAATCGGTTTCCGACCAGGAACTTGGCTGTCAAACGGTCAAAGTTCAAGGATTTGATCTTTGAAAACTCTACTATACTCCTCCGCCAATTTTTGGTTCAAACACTTGCAATTTTAGGTATAGGTTACTTGGACATGGATCAACCTCTTTAATTCAATTTGTGCTCCAAACAAAAAAATTCAGGAGGTCAAAATTGGGGTCAAACTTTAAAAAAAAATTAACCTCTGCGGTCTCTAGCAAATTACCCAGCCAATTTTTGGTCTAGCTATTAGAAATTTTACATAAAGTGTATTCAGATGTAAGCAAGCTTTTAAATCCGTTTTTGGCCGAAAATTTAGCGTCCAAGTTGTCAAAGTTCCAAAGATTTTATCCTTTAAGCCTCTAGCAAACTATTAAGAAAATGTTGGGTCTAAATAGTTAAAATTTTACAGAAAAGGTATTCAGGTATGCAGCAAGCGTTTTATTCAGTTTTTAAGCAAGAATTTGACTGCTAAGAGGTGAAAGTTGAAAGAGTTGACCGTTGCAGACTCTACCAAACTTCTCCGACAATTTTGGGTCAAAACAATTGAATTTTTTTATATAGGTTACATGGATATGAGTCAAACATTTATATATATATATATATATATATAATATATATATATATATATATGCACATAAAGTTATGAATAGTACGTAGGCCCGAGCAAATCTGGGCTGAACTGCTATAATACATACATATATATATATATATATATATATATATATATATATATATATATATATTATAGCAGTTCAGCCCGGATTTGCTACGTACTGTTCATAATATATATATATATATATATAATTTATATATTACTTACGAATTTGTTGTCTGTGTGTTTTTAGCTGATTTTAAACAAATCTGATACGCTGAATCCAAAAGACATATGGTTTAGCTATGGTTACCTGTCGGTTTTTACGTTTTCTCTGCATGTGTTGAGCACTTTGGAAGAAGTCGAGAGGAGTAAAATGCCGTTTTGAATAATTGTTTTTATAAAAAATAAAGATTATATTTATAACAAGAAGTATTTAGGTTCGAGAGTTCTGGGTGATTATGTGAACAAAGGATCAGTTTGAAGTCATAAAACCTTAAAATCTTTTTAAAAATTGATGTGACATGATACTTAGCATTACACAAAGAGGAACTGTTATGTGAAGGAAGAATTGATGAAACGTCATAGATGACCCTCTCTTTACACAGCCGTACAGCAATCTCGATTTAGTAAAAGCAGTTCACCAGGGCTCTAGATAAGGATGGCGGCGGTTTCACTTATTTGTGCCGTTCTTTTTTTCAGGATTAATTATGGAGAAGTTAAAAGCTGCCAATTTTTACAGTCATCATATCCTGCAGCTCATCAAAAACCAGAATTTGAAACTGAATGAATGAAAACGAACTAGAATCATAGAAAGCATTTGTTCTGGCAGTCGTTTGGTTTTGTTGTTTTGTTTTACAGCATATCAACCCTTTTCCGGTTATTTTATGCCAAATCTAGTTATTTTTGAAGCAGTTTTCATGCTTCAAGTTCTTTGTAATCTTCAAATATTTATTTGGAGAGTTTGGTTTGGTTTGGTTTGGTTTAGTTTGGTTTGGTTTTTTGATGTCATATAAACCCTTTTCGAGTCATTTAATGCCGAATGCAGTTATTTTTGGAAATAATATTCATGTTGCATTCAGTTATTTTGTAGACAGATTTTATTCTTCACGGATTGTGTGTCTTTAATCGCTAGTTTGTAGTGTTTGGTTTGGTTGTTTCATAGTGTATTTTATCGTTTTTGTTCTCTGCCCTGCAGAACATGAATGAGCTTTGCAATGGAAGAGGGAAAACGGTTACACTATTAATGTTCGGTACACTTGAAGTTAGAAAACTTGTCAGGAAGTGGGGGAGATAGAAAGAGAAAATGAGAAATGGGATTAAGGGAAAATGAGAAAATGTAGGTTGTTGATTTTGGTTTTGGTTTTGCAGAACATAATCAAGTTTTGCAAAAAGGAGAAAAGCGAAAAGTATCAAGGTTAGGTGCGTTTCGTCTCAGGAGGCCAATATCTTCGGACAGCCTGGTCTAGTAGCAACAATAAGGCCAGAAACTTAGCAGAACTTGTCAACAACATGCTAACTGCTTCCAGAAACCTTTGGAGGACTTTAAAACAAAAAGCGTATGCCAATTGTTCCTCACAAGTTAGATCAACTCCATCATCGAGTGCGCTTGGAAGCCAAATAGAACGGAATATTAGGAAAATAAACAAATATTTTACTTGTTTGAAAATAAAATATGTGTTTATTTTCAAAAGATTACGTTGTATTTGGCTTTCAACCGCACTTGATGCGTATTTTATTTTATTTAAATAAAAACAACGTTTCAATATGAACTCTCATTCTTCGACTATATATATATATATATATATATATATATATATTTGATTATTACAATATGCATATATATGCATATATATATATAACTACTTCATTTACTCACATAAAATTAATACACGAAAGTATAAATCTATGCGTAAACTTTAAGTATTTACATCAAAAGTGCTCAATACGTAGGTAGAGCTAGTTAGCAAGCTTAAGCCTGAAGAGTCCTACAGTGGATGAAACGCGGAATATTCAGTGTAGCTTTATCGCCATATATATTTTATAACTTACTATATATATATATATATATATATATATATATATATATATATAATATACATATATATGTGTGGGGGGGGTGTATTTACCATGAATCTCAATTGAATCTTTTAGTTTACCATTTTCTTTTCTTAATAATTTTTTTCCAGATGTCAAACATAGAATGAAATATAGTTTTCCACGATTACGTTTTCTTTACTTTTTTCTTTATGGCCAGAAACTTTATGTAAATAAATAAAAGTGAACGCTATTGGACGCAAACTGTAATAATACTTTTTTTATATCGTATGATTATAATTGCCTGGAGATTTAAAACATAGTTGTGTCCAATTATTTACATATTCAAAAAGTTACTATAGTCCACTATATTGCGACGAATATACACATTAGTGTTTTGTATCTTTTATACAACAAATGGAGTGCAAATAGATGCAGGTGTGTCAAGTTTTATATATATACTAGACTACCCGTAACCGGTTGGGTCAGTATGTTATATTAGCTATGGAATTCATGTATGAGCGTGACACTTGTGACGTAAAGAAAATTTTTTTTACATAACAGAAACATTTCTATGAAAGTATATTAAAATGAAAAATCACGGACGGATCACTCAAACATGAAAAAAAAATCCTTCCTATTCGTGTAAAGTTACATATTTTTCCGAATAATCGCTCAAAAATCGAAAATTAAACATGATTTTCCTACGAATCGAACGCCGACGAAAGTCATTTAGCAGCAGAATCGCACATGAACCAACCGATGAGAAATATAAGAATGAAAACCCCCATATTGGAATCCTTCAACCAAGTTATAGAAACTTAAAATCTAAAAAATAAAATAATTAATACAATCTGAAACACAAAAATGTAACCTAAATAAATAAAATAAAATAAAACTAATATTGAAACAGATTAGTAAATGTGTCAACAAATTCACCGTTCTCACAAAACTATTTTGTATCTAGAAATGTAAACAAAAATAAAAAAGGAAGGAAGGAAAAGGGACGGATAGAGAGTAGTAGTAGTAGTAGTAGTAGTAGTATTGGCTTTACTAAAATTGTTCTTATGTTTGTCAACGGTTTAAAGTTGTTTAGTTGTAAGCTAATAGCTACAGTATAGTTGTAATAAAGAATAGTTGCAAAAAAAAACAACTCTTCTCATGTTAAATAATAATTTCGAAATAATAAAGTTAATATTTCAGTGCGCAGGTCAAAATCTGCCAAAGAAGCGATTTGTGTTTATTAGTTTACGTTGTTATGGGTTAATTTTTATGCGCGCATGCGCAACCGAATGTCGTAAGCCTGAATGTGGGTTACATAACTCGTTACAAGGTCATTTGAGTTTTATAATTATATAGATTAAGAAAATACGAGATAAAGTTATTTTTGCACTAGCGTGAATACAGAAATTCAACACAGTGACGTCAACGAAGCGTGACATTATCCCAAATACTGCTAGAGTGTTCCCAGCTAGTGGTAACCACTCCTAAACTTGGAGTTATCGTCTGATGAAGGATGCATATATATATTTGTAGTCATCGACATACATGTTTCGTTGTACCACAACTCATCAGTGCCGCTAGACTAGCATCTCTCCCAAGCCAAGGATTGAACCTAGAACCGTCGTGTTGACAGTCGGCAGTTCTCCCACTCGACCATAGAAAGGCCGCCCGCAAATAACTCGTCGGAATGTCTATTAAAACAGACATCCGCCGCCACTCTTACAGTGCTCAAACCGCCTGTTTGTAAACAAACAAACAACGAATTTCGCATTTTTCAGCCAATTAAGTAGCGGGTGAGATTATTTACGACAGTGCTCTACCCAAAGAGGGGGGGGGCTTAAAATATATATATATATATATATATATATATATATATATATATATATATATATATAGTGTTGGGAGGAGTAATTGTAATTGGGAATCGGAAAAAACAGAACATTTGAGGGTATCAGAGCCGGTATCGGAATCTGAAAAGTTTGTACCAATTTTCCGATGCCAAAACGATTCTTTTCCTTGCCTTTTTTATTTGATTTTGTTTAAAGCAAAATTTTCCATTGCTGGTAATTATGATAAAATAATAAATATTTATTGATTTTAAACCACTAGTAGTGTTATAATCGATGGATCTTCCTCCACAAGTATATTTATACATTTAGGAAAATATCTGCACATTTAACATGTGTGTTTCTAGTGTAATCGGAGAAAAATACAGTTATATAGTTAAATATTTAGAGTTTTATAAAGAATCGGAATCGGAATCGGTAATTGTACCGGAATCTGGAATTTCGTACAGAATCAGTAATTGTATCGGAATCGGGAAAAATGTTAGAATCGTCCCAATCCCTAAATTTTTCCAAAGGTTTAATATATCAAAATCTATTAGCCAATGGCAATGCACATATACCAATAAGAATTTAAGCCATGTAAATTGACTCAAATATTAATCAACATGATTGACATTTCTGTAATCAAGCATTTATATTTGCTTGCGAAAACCAAACAAGGAGAAAAATAACATCATATTTGTATGTTTCCGAATTTTACAATTGTTCCAACATCAACCAGACAATTTTAAATTTAAATAAAAATTTTAGTGGTGAACATCTCATCAGATAAGTTGAAACACATACGTATCTTAACACATTTCCATTCTGTTATTAATTGTATCAAGTACTGTGTACGGTCTCATCGTGCTTTTAATATATATATATATATATATATATATATATATATATATATATATTAATGTTGGGACGATTAATCGGAATCAGAAATCGGAAAAATCGGTGTCTTTAGGGGTATCAGAATCGCTATCGGAAACAGAAAAATTTGAGCCTATTTACCGATGTCAAAACCGATTCTTTTAGTTACCTATTTCATTTTATTTTGTTGCTTTTAAAAAGTCTTCCACTGCTTGTAGTAGTAATAAAATAATAAATATTTATTTATTTAACCTTCTAGTAAGACTAAATCTCTTGATCAAACCTTCACAAATGTGTTTTTACGTTTCAGAAAATACATGCAAATGTAAGATGTGTTTTTACCGTACGTAATTGGGACAATATAACACTTTTATAGTAAAATATTTAGAGATTTATAAAGACTCGGAGTTCGAATCGATAATTGGATTGGAATCGGGAACTTCGTACAGTATCGGTAATTGTATCGGAATCGGGAAATATATTGGAATCGTCCCATTACTAATATATATATATATGTGTGTGTGTGTGTGTGTGTGTGTGTGTGTGTGTGTGTGTGTGTGTGTGTGTGTGTGTGTGTGTGTGTATTAGCTGTATGTATTCGTCGTTGCCAGATCGAAATATATTGGCGGGTGGAGTTCTAGTCACGTACTATTTAAGATACACCGAATATCTTCACTTTTTACGATTTTCCTGAAAGTGGACGACATGTATAATTTATAGAAGGATAAAATCCATCCATGAAAATTAAAAGGGGAATAACTCTCACGATTTCAATAAATAAACTTACTTCTATTTTTAAAGGCAACTGGTGTTGGCTAATAGAAATAAAAAATAAATCAAATTAAATATAGAGTAAATTTAAAAGAAATTAAATTAACATCATATAATATTTTTAATAAACCAATTAAACAATAAACACTTAATGACGATGATATAATTATAAAATATATTTCTTGTAATGATATATGTAAACGAGGTTACTTCATAAATGTAGATTTTCTTTTGAATTAGTAGTATATATGGAAACTATGCTGGAATTGAAGTGTTTAAACGTCCGTTTTAAGTATGAACATTCATTTGTGAATTTGTACGTCGTAATTAAATTATGAACAAATAAACAGACAGACGTGAATACGACTTTATTACAATAAATATAAAATTTTTAATCAGAATTATATAATACTACGGTGTCATGTTATTTTCTCCGCCTCAATATGTCTTACACATGTTTCTGGAGAAAACGTATACGTACGTGATCAAAGTCTCAGTTATTAACAGCCTTCTTCATATTTATCTGTGCCTAAATCAAAACGTGGATTCCATGAACAAAGCTTCTTTCTTAGAACTGCACGCCTGTGGAACTCTGTTCCGTCTGTCTGCTTCCCACCTGACTACAACTTGGATGTGTTCAAGTCCAACGTTAACAAATTCCTAATGAACCGCCCCCTTAAGTAAACACTTCATCAAATCTCCACACTAACGTACTGTACTTGCAATAAACCTTATCCCTGAGTGGCTTCCGGGCCTTTATAAGTGGTGACCACCGTGTAAAAAAAAGGTATTTGCCATGTGAAGAATTTATAACATGCAAACAAAAATACATGGTATAAGAGTTTAATCATATTATCTGATCGGTGGTTATTTCATTGAGAACTCTAGTAGTAGTAGTAGTAGTAGTAGTAGTAGTAGTAGCGTATGGGTTAGGCTTCTATACCTCTTTTTTTTAGCCGGTTTGAGAAATTGTCTTCAGCTAGATGGACTATCGCATGGCGTCCTTCCAGTCGGGTGATTGCGCAGTGTAGAATCAAGTGGTCTATGTCTTAGGGGAAGGGGGCTTCCTCGCACTGGGCAGATTGGTTACTTCAATCTTGCAGTTTCTTGTTCTGATCAGGTTTGCGGCTAATCGGTACTATCAACTGTTTGTAGCAGAACCTGGGCGGCGCGACGTTAGGTCATCAATGATATCCCCTCCTTTATGAGTATTGCTTTTCCTTTCCTCCTTCCATGTCTCAACTGCGCGAAGGATCACCACTCTGTAATAGTACGCAGGCTTTAAAACTAAGAGCGGTCCGCACAGGTGATCAAACAGAATGTAGGGACTTTATGAATTCCCTCATGATCAAATCTTCTACACCGCCACAACGGGAATGCAGATTCAACCCAAAGACTCTTATAATTAATAATGTTTTTATAATTCTTTTTAAGGTTAAATATTGAATAATACATTTGCACTAGAAATTGAATTGATAACCATAAGGATCAAACTGATCTATAAAAAATAAATAGTTTTTGTATTGCCATATAACATATATTCTTTTCCATTGTTTTATTATCCTTGAGTAAAATTTCGTGGAAATCAAGGGATCCTATGCTGAAGCTAACACGAATTCTATTCAATGTATATAGATATTTGAATTTTCTATTAAAGTTCTCTTTAATCTCTCAAACACTGAGCTAGTGTCATGTAGTAGGTCGAACACAAAATATAAGAAAGCTAGATGATAGCCAAGTTTACCGGAAGTATCTGATCAGCTGACGGAAGTACGTGTATGTTACGTCATTCTAGTTAGCTGAGAAGAATAATTGGAGTCGGAATTTGGACGTTGAGCAGGGCGTACGGTTAACAGGTCGTCCTCCACTTCACTGGGGAGGTAGCTGATGTGTCTTATAATGGAGACCTACATTTGACCACTCAAACAAAGATATTCATTTTCCATTTTTCTGCGATCGCCACCTGGAAAGTGCATAAAACTATATAAAATACAATATGCGTTCTTGGAAGTGAATGAATATTCGTTCAAACAGGTTCCAGCCTTCACTCCAACAACTAGATGAATTCCAGCTGGACCAAAATCAACGACCCATGAAAATAAGGTATGTCCAAAATACATGATTCACACACACACACACACACACACACACACACACACACACACACACACACACACGCATATGAACATTTAGACGATCATAGCATTGGATGATAAACAGACTGCAACAACATAACTTAGGGTTCAAAGAGTGAAGAACCGCCATAAACATTTAGTGACACGTATACACATAATGATAAACCCTTCGTCACAAGTACATATCACTGTAGGATATGGTAGCTCATTACACATATATTACATATGGTGCTATGGTACACATTACATAACAGACCCCTTTATGGTACACCAGTATACAACACTAGTAACAATGTAAAATATAATTGACCAATTACATAAATTATAGTATGCCTACTGTATTCCAAGACAAGAATCCCCTTTGACTGGTGGAGTATCCAGGTCCGTCTGTTACTTTAAGTAACATCATTTGGAGAAGGTACATCATTCCACATCCCCCCAAAAAAACTAGTATGGGTTACCCATACTGAAGATTTTTATTTGTGCCTTGATTACTATTTGTGTTGCATATTAAGTTGGGGTTAACTTGTAAAAAAAAGTATTCTTATGTCAGGTTTTTCTGACAAACGCCTGTACACAGAGACTGTACTATATGTAGGTATCCAATATATATATGTATATATTAATGTGCGTTTTTAGTTAAATATATTGATCCATTTATGTGTATAATTGAATATATATTTATGGATATATAGTATATTATTAATATAGTAAGATTAATAATTACAAATACAACGCCATAATAAAACCATAAGTATATTTATACATGTATTTGTGAAAGTATGTATTGTACAAACAAGTTTTTTAATAATCCTATTTTTAGTCGCATGCAAGCGACTCTATCAGTAATTCCGTCGGTCGGTCGGTGGGACAGTCGGTCTGTCGGTCTGACCGTAACACTTTTGTGCTTGGCCTTTTTGGTTAAGATCTAAGGTATGTTGATAATAAATGTTGTTCTTAGTTTTTTTAAGTTCTTCTTGGCCTTTTGGTTAAGAACAAAGTGTAGCATCTGTTCCGGCAGATACTGCACTTAAGATAATTTGTACCAGTCAATGGAGGGGAAACCCTCTATACTGGGACAATTATTATTTTTGGTAACCAGAGTGCCCCCTTTTTGCCTACTTTTAGGGGGGCTGGTTTTTACCTCACATTAAAAACGGCCTTGTGCCTAATTTGCTCGGTGGGGGAGCAAATAAATACCATCTGTTCCGGCAGATACTGCAAGCAAAGACCATATGTGGGGGCAGCCCCACATATAAGACATTGGTCAATGTAGGGGAAACCCTTCATACCAATTGTCACTATCCAGCTCCCCTACTCCCCGGGGAGTTGGTCCCCATTTCCCCTTCACTCCTCACATTAAAAATCGGCCTTGTGCCTAATTTGCCCGGTGAAGGAGCAAATAAATACCCTTTTCTTGGCCTTTTGGCCAAGATCAAAGTGTAGTATCTGTTCCGGCAGATACTGCAAGAAAAGACAATATGTTGGGGCAATCACAAACATAAGACCTTGGTCAATGTAGGGGCAACCCTTCATATCAATTGTCACTATCCAGCCTCTACTCCTGGGGGAGTTGGTCCCCATTTTCCCTTTACTCTCACATTAAAATCGACCTTGTGCCTTATTTGCTCGGTGGGTAGCAAATAAATACCAACCCCACATATAAGACCTTGGTCAATGTAGAGGCAACCCTTCATACCGATTGTCACTATCCAGCTCCCCTACTCCTCGGGGAGTTGGTCCCCATTTCCCCTTCAATCCTCGCATTAAAAATCGGCCTTGTGCCTTATTTGCTCGGTGGGGGAGCAAATAAATACTCTTTTCTTGGCCTTTTGGTCAAGATCAAAGTGTAGCATCGGTTCTTCCTACATGCTGTACTTATTGTGATATAAAGTGGGGGATCACTTTTCTGTATTAATTTAATGTAAAATGATCACCCACTTTACAACCAGTAAGTCTCAAAGTCATTCTCCAGATCATTCAAGTTGTTTTTGAAGGATTCCAGTTATTTTTTTAGCATTCAAGTCATTCTTAAGGTCATTCAATTCATCCTTAATTTCATTAAAGTCATTCTAATACATTTACTTTTTATTTATTGAAGTCATTTTAGTTTATCTTTAAGAATTTCATTTCACTCCTACATTCACGCATTCATTCATTACACGAGAGCACGCGACTAATGGCTATCGGCCTTGTTTTAATAAATATTAAACTCCGTAAACATATTTTATATTTTACCGAAGTGTTTGACAATGGAGTTATTCGTTTTATTTGGTATCAGTTTGAGTTTAATGGCGTTGGTTTTTAAACGTTGTAGAGTTTTCGTATTATGCGAAAGATTTCTATGGTGAATCACAGTTAAGTTATATTTTACGAGGTGTCTTCAAAAAGTTTGCAGACGTTTTTCTTATGGGAACTTTTATTGATAGCACGCACTTGAAACTCTAGTCCCCTTCGAAATAGTCTTATTTGGCTGTGATTCACTTGTTTTACCGTTCCAACAACTTCTGGAATTCCTATTGTGTGACTTTGTCACAGCCTTTTTACCCTCACTATTGTCTTATAACGGAAGCCTGTAAGGTTTTGCCTGAGCTTAAGGAATAACCAAAAGTTTCAGGGAGCAAAGTCTGGACTCCAGGAAGAGTGAGGAACTGTCTTGATGCCCATCTTTATCATATAGTCTGGAAAAGGATGAAGAACCCTTAGGACAAACTTCGCGCAAATCTTCCGCATCTTCAATTCCTCACGAATAATTGTATGTACAGTCCAAACAATGACATGAAACTGTGCACTTATTGTCTCTATAAGCATACAAGAGTCTTTATCCATGAAACTATTTATTTGACCGATCAACAGTGGTGGTTCGACTTCCTTACTCCTCCCACACCTCTCACCATCTCTTACAGACACACTGTCTTCCTTGAATCTGTTCTGCCACTCAAAGCGTATGCTCTATTCATGCAAGATGGTTCAAAAGCAATCTGCAATATTCCGTACATTTTTGTGGCTTTTTGTCCAAATTTAAAACG
Source organism: Euprymna scolopes (assembly GCF_053919585.1). Taxonomy (NCBI): domain Eukaryota; kingdom Metazoa; phylum Mollusca; class Cephalopoda; order Sepiida; family Sepiolidae; genus Euprymna; species Euprymna scolopes. Next base: position 53,721,707 of record NC_136522.1, on the reverse strand, counting down.
GAATGTTTTTGCATACTATTCTTCTAAACTCTCTTCGCGTCCAGATTGCTTCTTTTTTAATTTACCAGCTGTGGCAATCAGGTTTTAGTAGGGTGTATTCCAATTTCTATTGTAGCTGTTTATTTGAACCTGAAATCAAAAAAAAATCGGTCGATCATGTCATATTATTGAACTATATTATATGGATTATTGAAATCGATCCAAATAACGCATGTAAAGCGTTGAAAAAAATAAAAGTTATTATTTTAGTTTTTCGGCATATTAAACACTGATGAATGATCACACTGGTATAGAATAATTATATAAAAGTGCATATGCAAAGAACTATCATATAAAGTTACTTTGTGTGTGTGAGTTCCTCCCCTATAGGTTCCGAAACGGCTGAGACTATCTTTTGCAAAATTTCGCACAAAGCCTATTTATTTATCTGGCAATGTTTTGTACAGAAACACATCCGATAAGTACAGAAAATCGAAAAAATCTGATCTTACAAATAGCTTTTCTCTCTTATAGATAAAAAAAAATGACAGGGAAATATTTTACGTTACACCGGCTAAGGGAGATAATAAAATTATAGCAAATCATTTACTCTCTAAAAAAAAACAGGTTTACTATAACTTGGAGATGTAGTCAAGTGATAGCGCATTCGAATGATCATGTATTCAAGCTGAGGTGTACCTAACCATTTTATTTTAATACTTTCTTAATAATGAGTTTAATTTGTGGAAAAAGAAGAGGAACCATTTAAAATCGCCGCAAATCATTTCTCCGTTTGCATTTTTTTAAAACTAAACATTAATCAGAAGTAACTTTTCCAGGGCATTCGTAGTCGAGCCCAAATATCAGTTGACGTGACATTGTAAATAAACACAAACTGAATCTGATAAACGAAATTATCATTTTTAAATTATTTTTTATGGAAATTAATCCACCGGACAAATTATTCCTCGTAATATATAATAATCAATAGAATGTTGATTCTATAATAATACATACGTAATCTGTATAAATTAAAATACCATGTTTATGTGTATTGTATGGCCGGGCAACACCGGGTAGCCAGATCGCAGTAAATAAAACTGAACCTATTTTTTTTTTTTTAAATGAGCATAAAAATAAGTGTCGGCAGTTACCTTAATTACACCGGTTGAATTCCACCTGGGTAACAGTTTTGGGAAACTTTAATCTTATCTTTACCTTCTTTACATGAAATAGATTTATTTAAATATATATTCCAGACATCTCGCCATCGCTATGTAAACTGTTAAAAATTCATATTGATCGGTTTATTAATAAAGCATTGTTATTCTCGCAATTTTTTTTCTAAAGACGGTCGAAACCTGTATTTACGGAAAGACTACAGATATAAGGCATAAGGTAAGAACAGTAGTCCAAAGAATCTTAATTGCCCGTGAAATATATCTATTTATTCTTTTACAGCTTTAAAGCAACCCAGAAAAGAAGGAACATTCTTTTAGTGTTTAAATTACATGTAGCATTGTTTAAATTATCTGTAGTGTTATAAAAGATGCCAGAAGTGCTCCTTGTTGACATCTATGCATTTCTGGACACGTTTAACAAAGTTTGCAGATACTGCATGTATATCTTCTGTGGTGATTCTCCTGATAGCGTTGGTAATGTTTTCCTTTACTTGGTCTAGATCGTGAGGATTATTTGCGTAAACTTTTTGTTTTAAAGTCTCACAAAAACAAAAATCACACGACAAGTCCGGGGGGTATAGTGGCCATAATCCTTTGCTTATTGTTCTTTCTTCTGTAAACATGCCATGAACTATTATATATGTGGCATGTAGCGCCATCTTGCTGGAAAAAGAATTGCATTTTGTCTTGTGGTTAGTTGGTTGTAAGAGAAAGGTGTTAGTTGGTTGTAAGGTGTTAGTTGGTTGTAAGAGAAAGATTAGAAAGATCGGACTACTTTTAAGTGGGTTGGTTTATGTAAAAAAATTGATTAGAGAACGATTAGATAGATTGGACTACTTTTAAGTGGGGTAACCTATATAAGATGAACTTTGCTTCTGTATGTGTGTGTGGGGGGAGAGAGTTCAAATGCCTGGACTCGGAAACGTCTGGGACATTTTTTTTTAATTTCATACGATGGGACTTCATGTTGTTGGGAGTGTTCTTACGTCGGCTTTGTTTCGGAATGCGCCTGATAAAAATTCCAATTAATGGAATAAGTCAAATTTTGACCAAACTTAATACTTTTAGAAAACCTAACATCAAAAATGATTTTGAGAATTTTTCTCACTCCACAAGCAGAAAAGTCTACACTTAAAAAAATCAATTGTAGATTCTTTTCTGACAGGAGCGCCTTCGGAATTTATCATCATAGCCCAATTGAACCTATGATACTTGACTTTTGTAGGTTTAACTTTAATTCAAGTGATTATATAAAATAATTTCATAAAATCAACAGTTCTTTGATATGACAGGGGTGCGTTCAAAATGAATATTTCTGTTTAGGACAATTTAACCATGATACTTTACTTTTGCAGTTTAAATTTTAAAGGAAGTTATTATTTACGGATACTTTTATAAAATCAACAATAGATTCCCCACTGTGCAATGTAGACTACAATGTATTTGTACTAAGTCACTTCATGTGAAACTTTTGGAATGTTGCATATTCGCATTTAAACTCTGTCGCAAGGAAACAGAAGAAACGAAGAGGAAATTAATAGGACCCCTTATTTCAGTTTTAGATAAAAGGCATTTATTCGTGGTATTTCCAACAACGCACTGCATATTGTTTTAAGCAGTTCATTTCTCGCATCGACACGTCCAAATCTCGTTACCCACGTCTCGATCGTTGTTATTTTGCGACCATGTTTCTCTGCATGCAAGGTCTTGTCCGGCCATGTGCCGAAGATGTTCTTCTCCGAACACCGCTTATTTTGTCTCTTCTGTGACGTCACTTCGCGCACCCAGCTTGGTCATTTGCATATGTTAGCTGTAATTCTGCTTCTGCTGTAAACAGCGCTAGCAGGTCTGTTACATTATCTCACGGTACACTGATGGTTGGAAGTCTTTTACAAAAGCAGGCATCAATGGATTTGATGAAAAACTGGGCGATTTCACCGATTTCGATTCCAATAAAAGTATGGAAAAATGGAACATTCGTTTATCTTCATTCAATCCCGGACAACATCGGGCCTCCCTGGTTGTAAATAAATAAATAGCAGTTATGGTTTGGAAGCCAATATTTAATCATTTAATTTTCATTTATAAATTTCATTTCTAATTTATTATTTAATCTATGAATTTGTTTAATTTAAATTTATAAATCTAATTAATTATTGTAATGTGTTTTACTGCTTCTATTTTCAGGTTCAGCAAAAATAATCATTAATTTCTACCGATGCGTCCCTTTCTCCGAACGCGCAGAATACATCGTCTCCAAACATATCTCCCCTGTCTAATCCGGCGATAAGAAAGGTCAGAGGTTGCTTCCACTGATTGGTTGAAATGCATGATTTATCGAATTGTTTCTTTGAATAAAATCCGGATGTTTATTTCAAACGTTGCGGCTGGTATTCGGCATAATTACTTTGACACAACGGTTCCCGCTAAATCACTTAAGTTAAGCAACGTTGAGTTTTGTCACTATTTAAGGGTGACCATTTGGGAATACCAGGTGCTGCATATTGTCTCTGCTTAAATCGGTGTTGGTTCCGGTCGTCTTTGATTTCTCCGTGCCATCGGAAATACTTAGTGTTGATTCAGAAGAGGCGTGCCTGGGAATGGCATAACACTTGTTTCATAAATACACATGCAGCTACACATGTGCAGGGTATCTATTGTCTCTTGCGATAGAACAGAGACAATATGAGCTGATTTGCATATTAAACTCTGACAGAAAACTGCACACTGACGTTATAAATACTTTTTATAGAAATTGGTCCAGACAGTGTATACATCCGCTTGATATAAGGAGCTTAAAACCGTTTCAAGGTAAACAATATGTTATATCAATAGATCTACACCAGAAAAAGCAATTTCCTCCTTTTTGTAAGAAACATTGCTCATGGAACCTGAGGTCTAAATGGCAAAATAATCGAGAGCTACAATATTGCTGGAAGTCAACCAGTTCATAAATCACTTTTACAGATTAGATGAAATTCGTGATTTATCGAATTGTTCCATTGAACAAACAAGGAACTTGATTTTTTTTTACAGGGTGGTCACCACTTATCAAGGCCCGGAAGCCACTCAGCCAATCTTTCACGAAAAACACCCGTCTAGCTGAAACCACTGTGAAAAAGTTCCCTCACTCTATATCTGTGCCTAAATCAAAACGCGGATTCCATGAACAAAGCTTCTTTCTTAGAACTGCACGCCTGTGGAACTCTGTTCCGTCTGCCTGCTTCCCTCCGGACTACAACTTGGATGTCTTCAAGTCCAATCTTAACAAATTCCTAATGAACCGCCCCCTTAAGTAAACACTTCAGCAAATCTCCACACTAACGTAATGTACTTGCAATAACCCTTATCCCTGAGTGGCTTCCGGGCCTTGATAAGTAGTGATCACTGTGTAAAAAAATTAAAAAAAAACAATTTGTACCTTTTTTTTACAAAGGAATCACCACTTATTAAGGCCCAGGGGATAAGGATTAAAGAGTGTACAGTGGTCAAAGGGACAATATCATACTAACCGTTAGAAGTGTAAATTCATCAAGAACTTGTTTACATTGGACATGAAGACGGCCATATTGTAGTCAGCTGGAAAGCAGGTGAACGGAAGAGAGTTCCACAGGTGTGCAGTTCTTAGAAAAAAGTTTCGTTCATGGAATCTACGTTTAGGTTGGACAGAAACATCCCTCATGGAATGAGAGGACTAATGGACAAAATAAAAGAAAGGAGCGTTACAAGGTTGTTGAAAGTAAGCTTCAGGCCCACTTTTTAGTCTCTAACATGTATCTCCGTGTCTACTTCTTTCTATTTTCCATGTTTAAAAGTGCCGTTTAATGTACCATAATAATTTCATGCAACTATTCAGATTGCTCTCGTAACGATAAAAATAATTTTATACATACAATAATTTTATATATACAATTATTTCATACACACAATAATTTAATATATACAATTTGTAATGCATACAATAATTGTATATATACAACTTTTAATACATACAAACATTTTATATATACAATCATTTTATGCACACAATAATTTTATACACACAATAATGTTATACATTCAATAATTTTATACAGACAATTATTTTATACGTAAAATTATTGCCCCCTCTCCGCGACAAATGGGGGGGATGACCTGTACATTTACCCTTGTCCGTTCGTCCGTTCCTCTGTTCGTCCGTTCTTTTGTCCACTTTTTGTCAATCACTTCATCTTGGATTTTTTTTAATGTTGCATAAACATTAAACATGATATGAGTTAAGAAAAAAAAGTAATAGAACGGATTTTCCGGAAATAAGTCCGGTTCTCTCCCTAGGGGCGCTTTTCGGGTTAAAATGACTAAAATTGACACTTTTGTACTTATTAAAAAATTGAAACCTTGGATTTTTGTAAAACTTTCTGAAAAGTTGTAACTAACTGATTTCCATAAAATTTTGTTTGTCTATACTGCGCGATAACTTTTGGGTGTGTCCAAGGGGATCTTTTAGGGCTAATAAAAACACACCATTTTTCGGACTATTTTGCCATATTTGTCCAAATGTTTCTGTGTATGTCTATTTAGCATTCTTGCGTGGTGCTAAACTCAAATTTAAATATGTTAAGGACTTGGGGACTTTTGGGGTTAATTGGGAGGAAGGGTCAAATCATGGACTTAGGCATTTCTTTCTATGCATGGTACAGAACTCAAATTTACATATGTTAACGCTTAAAACTGCACCGTTTCTTCATTTTTACCAGGATTTGAGATCCCTTGGGAACTTTTGGGGCTAAATGGAGTGGGGTGGCAAATTCTGAACTTAGTCATTTTTTCATATCTCAGTCACTGTGCGGGTACGGGGGGGGATACATTCTTCACTTTATTTATACATAAAATTATTTCATACATACAATTATTTTATACATACAAATATTTTATACGTACAATGAATTTATAATACAATAATTTTACACATACAATTTATTTATACATATAATTATATTATACATAAAAATATTTTTTAGACATACAATTATTTTATACGTGCAATTATTTTATGATTGCAGTTATATACCAGGGAAGTATAGAGTACTAGTCTAAATTTATATATTATTTACCTTCTCTCGAGCGGAGGTTACACACAATGTACGATGTGGTTTTCAGAAGTCATTGCACTAGTATAAGCGACCTACAGATAGTGCTTGAAAATAGGTTATAGCTTTCACCTGCAAGAGTGATTTAGCCTATTATTAAAAAACTAACCCATTTCTCAAAGAGGATACAAAGCTTTGAAGGGTGACATACTATGACAATTTCTATCATAACATATGTTAAATCGATATAGGTTTTTAGCGCTGTAAATGCCATTTCAAATTAAAGCGCTGCAAATCGACTGATCGACAGATCGACCGGTCGCCCGGCTGCCAGAACCTCATATAAATTGCAACGACGTATCTTAAGAATAAAACTGCCAAGATGCGAATAAAACTGCCAAGATGCGAATAAAACTGCAGAAAAATACCTCAAAACGGATGACTTAATTTTCTTTCTTCTTGAACAAGCATTTAAGGGCATTTTACCGCTAGTAAAATCAATAATCATCTTCGTTCGTTAAAAACTATCTCTCCCGTTTTATTAACAATTTGATTTGTCTGTATTTATTTTGTAAATAATTCATTGAGACCTGCAATTATGTATCTATCATTACGCCACGAATGACTTAAGGGCAGATAACTCTTATTAGGATATGACGAAGCACACGAAAACAAAATGGAGGAAGTTAGCGTTTTGTTAATTATATTTTTCTTGGGAAATAAATTATCGTTAATATTGTGCGAGGATTTGTTTGTTTTTGTTTAACTACGAATTTGTTCGTTGGATTCTTCCGTTATTACGAGAATAGGAACAATTTTACACTTGCTTGAAAACAAATCTGAACAAATTGCATTTCTAACGTTTTAAAATATTTTATTATGTTTATTGGTTTGGATAAGCGCCACCTCACAAGGGGAGCTATGACACAAGCTCCGATTTATTTTGTTTATTTATATATTTATTTATTTTTACATACGTATCACAACTTATCAAGGCCCAGGGACCACTTGAGGATAAGGGTTCAAGCGTGTACAGTAGTCAATTGGACAATATAGTAATTGCCAGTAATGGAAATTCGGTAAATTTGTTAACTTAAGGGGAACAGCTCATCAACAACTTGTTTACATTGGACTTGAAGACAACCATATTGTAGTCAGCTGGAAAGCAGGAAAACGGAAGACAGTTCCACAGGAGTGCAGTTCTCAGAAAGAAGCTTTGTTCATGGAATCTACGTTTAGGTTTAGGCACAGATAAAGAGTGGGGGAATTGTTGATAGTGTTTTCATCTAGAGGAGTGTTTCTTGTGAAAATTTGGGCGAGGTGGGACCATAGATTGAAGCTCAGTCGAGCACTTGCCATGAGAATAATGATAAAGCGAAGACAAACTCGCTACATATCTTCTGTAAGATAGAGGGAAGAAAAAAGGACATCTTCTGTGAGGCTACGAAGTCTATTTTGAACTCTATCAAAGCAGGATAAGTGCTTTCTAGCAGCTGCTACTCAGATGTGGCAACAGTACTCCATACTTGGACGAACTTGGCTGTTATATAGATAGAGAATTGCATCAGCAGTCGTATATCTACTGGATCGATAAAAGGATACAACCATTTTTCCAGCGGCCTTGACAACAGATTTGATGAACGTGTTCCATTTCAGATCAGGAGTAAAGGTCAAGCTCAGAAGCTTGTCAATATATGAGGCCTCGCCAAGACGAGAGCCATTCATTTCAATTGATGCCAAATGGGGTTCACAGCGTTGATGATGTAAAGATAAAAGCTTGGTTTTAGATGCATTAAAAGTAACCAGACACTCCTTTCCCCATTGTACAACGTGCTCAAGATCAGAGGAGAGAGAAACGGAGAGAACTTGGTCGTTTACGGTTTTAGATGTGCTACCATAGATGGTAGTGTCATCAGCATAAATGTCTACGAATAATGTAAGGATATGATATGGAAGATCACTAATGTAAATCAGGAAGAGAGCCGGGCCCAGGATGGAACGCTGAAGGACTCCAACATTAATACTATGAGCGTCTGATTTCTGTCCATCAACTACTATATTTATGAACCTATCAGATAGAAATGATTTGAGAATTGAGAAGACATTTCCAGCTATACCACAGCTGGAGATCTTATGAAGTAAAACTTTTATGCAATACCCTATCAAAGGATTTTGATATGCCAAGAGCAATTGCCCTAGAAATGTTGCCTCCGTCGATAGATTCGCTAATTATAGGAGATGTAACTGTAAGCACATCTGCTGTAGATCTAGCAGAGCGGAAACCATTATACAGCTTCAAAGATGGGGAGCATACTGCGATGTGGATTGATAATGTTTATTATTTGGATTGCTTGATATAATGTACATCATCGTGTTATTTGGATTATTTGGGCTATTATCCTCATCTTGGCTGTTATTTGGCCAACGTTGCAGTCGACGTCCGACTTTTTAAAGCTGCGTCTTCAAAACTCAAAAATATTTATGTTGAATCTAGGAATCTCTATGTAATTTCGAATCCTTTATTTTATACACTGAAAGTAGTTTGCTCTCGTTCTGTTACTCATGACAGATGACAGAGTACAGGTCTTAAGTAATTCGCAGTTGTATTCTTAGTTTTGTTTTACATGGAGGTCACCACGTATCAAGGCCCAGAGGCCACTAGAGGATAAGGGTTAACGGGTATACATTAGCCATTGTGATTTTAGCGTAGTAAACATTAGTGGGAATTTTATAACTTGGATTACTTAGGGAGGGACGGTTCAATAAGAACTTGTTCACGTTGGACTGGAAGACAATCAGATTGTAATCAGCTGGAAAGCAGGCAAACAGAATAGAGTTCCACAGCCGAGCAGTTCTAAGAAAGAAGCACTGTTCATGGAATCTATGTTTAGGTATAGGCACAGATAAAGAGTGTGGGAAATTGTTGATTACGTAGTATTTTATAACGTAAATCTTGTTAATCCCATGAATCCTTCTGTCGAACTCGGGAATTAGCAAGATATTTCAAACGGAACCATTTATGACATTCGTAATGAACATTAAATAAATGCCATTGAAATATGTAGACCTTTATTCATTACGATAACAGAGTTTTCAGGGACAACAGGGTTTATTTCAGCAGCTAAGAGACTGATTTTTTATTTGTCCTTGTACCTAAGTAATGGGCAGTCTACTCTTTAGTGATCACTATAAATATACACTTGTACACACATATCTATCTATCTATCCATCTCTCTTTCTCTCTCTCTCTCTCTCTCTCTCTCTATATATATATATATATATATATATATATATATATATATATATATATATATATATATAATTAAATAAATAATTTTTGAAACCGAAAGTCACAAACCGGATGGACGGTTTAAACGGCGAAGTTTTAAGTTATATAATTATAAAACTTAAATCGTGTTGCTTACGTTTATATAAGTATATATACTTTATAGTCTTTGATTTATGTCGGTTGGACTGTGTTTACATTTTGACTATCCGTCGCTGAGTTTATTTGTGAAAAAATGTGTGAATTTGTTTATATCATCGTCAGTTACTATTCCAAAAGTGTCTGTCTCAACAAAACTTTTTATTTAAAAAAAAAGCGGGAGACCAGTACCCGCATTAAGCTGGTCTGCAGTTTGACTTGTTGCTGGCTATCTTGCTCTTGCTTGTTGCTGGATGTCAACATTTTGAACCAAGAGAGAGAGATTTAGCTGTCGTACAAAGCTAAAACTCTGTAACATCATCTTTGTATAGATACTCCCTCAGGTATTTGTCTATTATAAAAAAGAGAAGAAAATTCTAGTTGCGATAAAAAAAAGCTGTGACGTGTGTACGCCTGTAATGCTGGATGCATGTAACAATTATTCTGCCATCATTATTTGTATATATGTATGTGTATGTATATTTATATATGTATGTGTGTGTATATTTATATATGTACATATGAGTTTATATGTATTTATATCTATGTGTAATATGTATGTATATGTGTCTATGTGTATTTATGTTTGTGTGTGTACATATATACATTTATAAATGTTTGTATGCATGTATGTGTGTATACGCATGTATGTGTATGTATGCAGGTGTGTATGAATATGTATTTGTATATGTGCATGTACGTGTGTATGTGTATTAATGCATATATATGGATGTGTATGTATATGTAGGTAAGTGTATGTATATATGTGCATATGTGTACGTATATGTATGTGTAAGTATATGTGTGTATGTATTTGTATATGTGGATGTATATGTATGAATGTGTATGTGGATGTATAGGTATGTATATGTATGTTTGTGTATTATGCATTGTGTATGTACATGGGTATATATGAGCGTATGCTTATAGACATGTATGTATGTATCCATGTATACACTTGTATGTATGTATACCAATGACCGTCTTGTTTATGTTTGCATGTGTGTGTATGTACATGTATGTGTGTGTATTGTGTATTGTGTATGTACGCATGTATATGTGTGTGAGTATATATATATGTATGTATAACAATGACCGTCTTTAGTGTTATGTCTGCTTGAGCATGTGAATTTGCTGGCAGGACTATATGTCATTTTTCGGGCTCATGAACTTTCAGTGTCTGAGGGAGTTGCACTCGTCTGACAAGACGTTGTAATCATCATATATATATATATATATATATATATATACCTGTGTGTGTGTGTGTGTGTATGTGTGTGTAATTATAAAACTCAAATCGTGTTGCTTACTTCGGCGTTTAAACTATCCATCCGGTTTGTGACTTCTGGTGTCAAAAATTCGTCTACTTACCTATTTAACGACCGCTTTACTTTAAGTACTGCTATTAAAAACATTCAATATTTTTTATTTTAACTTGTTTTCCTTACAATAAATGTAATTTAACCTTGTTGAGTTTTAAAAAAATATTTAAATATAAATATGCAATATACCACTATAATCATATTTATAACCATATTTACTGCTATTAGTAGCGCTCCTGTGGATTCTGACGATTTATTTTATTTCAGGCCTTACTTAAAAAATATTTTCTCTTAACAGAGTGGGAGAGGTTGAAACTTGGTTTTAGTAGTGCCGTTCGGAAAGCCTCCTTTATTTAAATTAGTGCTTGCAATAGTGCTCAGGAGGCTTCGTGAGATTTTTTTCCACTCACCACTTTAAAAAATGTTTTCTCGGGATAATAAAAGGCAATCCTATCTCCAAATCATTTTTTCTTTAGAACATTTCTCATCTTACCCTTTAGGGGCCAACGGGTAGACAAAATAAAGAATAATGACGGAAAGGGGAGCAAACTACACCTTTCTCAAAGGGAAAATTAGCAAAAAGAGAAAACAAAGTAATAATAATGGTGGGGGGGAGTTGAAGGAGCTAACGTCAAATCGAGGCTGTGAATCGGATCTGACAATGGGGGATTGATTTATAAGGGCGTTATATGTGAAAATGAACCTACTTCCAAACCTATAAATATTGATTTATTTCTATTTTTTTATAATTTGGTAGCTTAGTGTCCAATAATCTGCAGAAATAGTTATAAAAAAGACGAAAATGGAAAGATTGTAAAGGTGCACTTACATATTTTTTTAAAATATTTTCCTTACCACGCGGTGTGTTGTTAAAATTAGAATTTGATTAAACAAACGATTTCGTGTCAACAGTTATTTATTAATGATTATTTTATTTGTATTTTTAATTGCGAGTTGGAATTGTTTTCAAACGAAAAAACAAAAAAATTACTACTTGATCAATTTTAGTAATCAAAAAAAAAAAAAACGTTTCGAGTTTTTTTTTTTCGATTCAACCCAAACGTAGTTTACCTCCTGAAAAGAAATCAAAATCTACTTTTTTGGCTCATACGTTTCAACGGCCTTCAAAGATAGTATAAAAGGATTTTTTTTAAATAATAAAAAAAGTTAACATTTTTTGCGCGGGGATCACTTTCCTGTATAAATTTATCGTAAAATGAGACCTCACTACGTGGAAACGTTGTAGGACATGTAATCGGTAGCACATTTTCAAGTTTGGTCGCCGGGCTGGGGACAGAAAGTGGAAATGGGGTAGGCGTGGGGTCATAAGTTCCAAACATTTTAAAAATACGTAGAAACACTTCAAAACATGTGTGTGGGGGAGTTTTCATTTCAAGATTTGCTTTGAAAAGGTCTCACAGTTTAATATTATTTAATCAGTTAATAATTATTTCCTGATATTTTTAAGGCTGTCATCATACACACTCACTCTCTCTCTACTCTCTCTCTCTCACACACACACACGTACATACACTAACACAAACTAAGGTGGGCATGTACAATGCACACTCTCCCCTTGTATTTTTTCTTTCCGCGTTTTTTTTTTCAACGGGTTACATGCATATTGTATAAAATGGCGCCCAAAAGTTGTTGTTCAACCATATTCTTCTCAAGCGCTTTCTATCGGTGCATTTGATTATCATCAGGAGAGATTGTCGTTGTTGTCGTTTACCTTTTGATTTTCCTTTGAGGCTTGGTGTGTTCATGTTTCTTTTCTTGTAAATGAAGAATATGGCTGGACAAAAAATTTCGGGAGCCATTTTATACAATATGCCAGCTTATATAAAAGTAAAGATCGTCCGGCAAATCGAAAAGCTATCCAGAAAAATCGGAAAAAAGACCTGTCGTGTTCAATCAGACGTGCTTAAATAATGACTTGCTGCCAATATATATATATATATATATATATATATATATATATATATACTAGCAGGCCGACTGGCATTGCCCGGTCGTAAAATACGCTTTATTTTGATTTAATGCAGATTGTGTATTTATTATTATATTATATTGGACAAAATATATAGTAAAATGACTCGCGGACCCCCACCGAGAATCGAAACCAAAACGTTTAGTTTACGATTTACTTTTTCCTTCTGACGATAATGACTAAGATACGAAGATACGTTCGCTGCAAATCTAAAAATTGAAACAAGCCAATATTTATTACATTATGCATGCATATTCGTAATGCCGTCGTTCGACCTTCACCTGGCAAATTTCATTTATAATTTTAATACTTTTGCACCGATTTACTCAAATATAAAGTTTCGCATGGGTTCGAATACCCTATGTATTAATTTCATGTTTATAGACCAAAAACTGACAGAGGAGTTTGGTAGGCAAAATTTTTTAAACAAATATATATACGCACACATAAATGTATATATATATATATATATATATATATATATATATATATATAAAATGGTTTGTGTTTACTATCAACTTTTTATGCAAATATTACGCAAGTATAAATCATGTACAATATCTGCATGGATATAATTACACATAATATTTAACTAGCGATGATCATCCTATAAGAAAACAGAAAAGTATAATAGGGAATTAATTAAACTGAATGTTTAAAATAATATGCGAATTAGCTAGATCTTTTGCAGATGAATGCAATTCGACGACCCATATATGACAAAGTTGTATTTTCTTTTTAAATAAATAGAAAAAGTGTTTTTAATGAATATCAAGTACACACAAATAAAATTTATAGGAGTGTATATATATATATATATATATATAATGGGTTTAAAGAATATGGACTTATAAGGATATATGAAGCTCAACATATGATGGTGGAGCATAACGCAAAAAAACTATTGGTATATATGAATTTATTTATCAGTTTAATAAGAAAATAACATGATATAGGAAAAGGTATACATATCGTTTATGACAGCTCTTTCTATATTAGTTTTTTTTATTAAACTAGTTCATATATACCTACATTTCTTTTACTTTGTCTTAAATTTCTTTACTATATATATATATATGTGTGTGTGTGTGTATATATATACATATATATATATAACTATTTCATTTACTCACATAGAATTAATATACGAAAGTATAAATTTATGCGTAAACTTTAAGTATTTACTTCAAAAGTGCTCAATACGTAGGTAGAGCTAGTTAGTTTGTTATAAAATATATATGGCGAATAAGCTACACTGAATATTCCGCGTTTCATCCAGTCTAGGATTCTTCAGGCTTATGCGCATAAGCCTAAAGAATCCTAGACTGGATGAAACGCGGAATATTCAGTGTAGCTTAATCGCCATATATATTTTATAACTGACTATATATATATATTTATATATATATATAAACATATATATATATACACACACACTCGTATGTATATATATATATATATATATATATATATATATATAGAGAGAGATAGAGAGGGGGAGAGAGAGAGAAGGAGAGAGAGATTGAAATAGATAAACGTCTATATAAGTAAATCATTGCACGTGCTTATATATAAACACACACGTTTTTTTTTACTATTTCAACCGCGTCTATATCTTAAATGATCTGACGATATAGACGAATAATTATAATCTTGAATTATAATATTGAAAAACCTGTAATGAATTAATACACCCGAGATAGAAATAATAAAAAAAGCATATTAAACTCTACTATACTAACGTATTGAGCCCTTTTTTTTGTTTTTTTACAAATATACCTCTTAATATATATATACATATATATATGTGTGTGTGTGTTTGTGTGTGTGTGTGTGTGTGTGTGTGTGTGTGTGCATATATCACTATTAAGGGAGACGTATGTTGAAGGTATCTAAATATATATATAGCTTTTTTTTTTTAATTCCGTTTTCGGAAATAAAGGTTGTTGCCTGATGAGGTCTCTAGTTGGTAAATACTGGTAGACCGAAACATGCTCATGACTGTGTAGCAACAAACTACTGCTTATGTAAAAACAAATATATATATATATATATATATATATATATATATATATATATATATATATATATATATATGAATATGCCTCGAACATTTACTAATGCGAGGTTAAAATTTTTCTACACAATACTGATACTTTGTTTATAGTTCTCTAGATATATATTTTTACTATTCTCATATAAATATGGACGAAACTACTAGACGCTTGTATTATAAAGAAAACTTACTCATATTTGAGAAAAGCAAAAATGCGTGACAAATTGCACTTTGGACTTTTATATTTCGTCGCCGGCAAAAATGCATGGAGAAACGTTGTGCCTACGTCGGAAAATACATTCTGGGGAACAGAACAGTCGTTTTTTTAATGTTACCACCATTCTCTTCAACAGTTTAGTTTTTGAGCTTAAACACAGAAGGTCTTTCTTTTTTAACGATCCTCGTATTTATAGATAGTATCTAGCGTTGCACACTATAGATATTGCTTGGAGAGAGCGCAGATAACAGATGTCACTATCGATTTCTGTTTTTTATCGTTTCGATCCACTTATCCGCTTGTATGAAGTAGTTCTCAGCTAATACATTCGATCTAATCTTAAAGAATAAAGTAAATATAAAAATTGGAAAATAAAAATCCGGAAGCAAAGAAGAGCATCGGGATATTCCGGAAATAAAATCGGGTCGGTATATATATATATATATATATATATATATATATATATATATATATATATATATATATATATATATATATATGTAATTTTCAGAATGTGAGAGATTATATATAATAAATTCTACAGCCAAACAATGTCGCAGCTCACAAGAGCCACGACAGTCAACGAATCAGAAATCCAAGACTGGAGCTTCGCCCTCATTTTGAGCCTATCAGTTAAACACAGCCGAACACAGGATTTGCAACCTGAGCCTTGTATGAGCCTATTGCATGTGAGACAAGCACTCTGCCAATTGAGCAAACGCCTCGAACATAAGAAATTCTATTAATTAACACAGATCAAGCAAACTGCGCCCAAATCCGACTGTGAAATCGACCTACTTCTTCTCGACAAGGGACCCAGTCATCTAACCATCTAATGACCCCAAGCCGATGTCTCACAAGTAGGAGTTTCAACCCGAAAGGACGATGCAATCCAGCAATTCTAACCTAGCGATCAATAAATGATAGGATTTTCATAATATAAGAGATTATCTATAAATATAAAAGCGAAAATGTATGTATGTATGTGTGTTCGCTTTTTCTGTGTGTCTACAAAAGGCTTTTTTCAGAGAAGCGGTCGGTCGCTTCACAACTTTTTAAAACTTTTTATATCACATATAAATCGCAATATCTCACAGTTAACAACGAAGCTCGCCTGTCTATTTAATTTGCTCGATTTCGGGAAGATAAATATTCAACATTTCACCGCATGTGGGTTAGTCTTTTTCCTATAACATCTTGAGGGGGGGGGGAATTCAGCAGTAAATGAAAGCCCGCAGCCAAACTTGGCCTCATTAACTCATTAAAACGGGCACCTGCTGAATCCAAGTAATTAAATAAATTCAAACTTGTTTCCATTAGCATGTCGCGGTGGGGTAATGGTTAACGTCGCACGTTTTTTTTTCTTCACACTTTACTTTACAACTTTGCCTCAAGGGTTCGGGTTCTATCCTCATACTTACTTTTTTTTAACCCCCCACCCCACCCCCGGAGTTTCCACACACACACCTCCAAACACCCGGGCAACGCCGGGTACCCCTCGCTAGTCAAACAGCGTCGCAGGCCATAAGAGCAATGACAGTCAACAAACCAGAGGTCCAAGAATTGCTAGCAGCAACTGATTATATATATATATATATATATATATATATATATATATATATATATATATATATAGTAGCAGAAGTACCCGTCGTTGACTGGTTCAAAAAAGCCTACAGAAAATGGACTATGATTGATTAAATTATGATAGGTTATTAAAATGGAGGGGGTTGTAAAGAGATACGTTTTGATACTCAAAAAGTTTACCCTAAGCAAAATATGATGAAAGTAACGATAATTTTCACGAAAGTATATATTTTATATCAACTTTGTTTCCATTCGTACCCAAAATGATGTTTCCTTACAAAGAGAAAATGTTATATATATGATAATATAAATATACAAGAATAAATGTAACTATAGTCAATAGAAGTTACTTTTATGGTAGAAAAGTTCATTGGTTTGTATTTTTAAGTAGTCTGTCAAAAAATATATATTTTTTTTTAATTCAAGAACCGGTTTTAAAAAATGGCAGCGACTTTGAAATGGAGAGCCCCGTTTTCAATTTGCAGGAGGGGCACCTGAGCATTATGTGTCAACAATTTAAGAAAGTTCCGTCAACGTAAGGAATATTATAAACATTTCCGTTATTTCGTGCTTGAGGAATATTCGATTATGGCATGTGTAGTTTATATAAAAATTCATTTAAGTAGTTATCGCCTCAAATGTCGTTTTAATTTCGGTTCGCTAATATTATTGCAAGTAAAGAGCATTAAACACTATTTCAAAACAAAAAAACATGAACTGAACTTTTATTGACTATGGTAACATTTATTTCTTGTATATTTTTTTTCGGGTAGTCGTTTGTTGGCTTTTCTGCTAAACACTCCTACTAAATAACATCGACGAAATATCGAAAAAGAAAGAAACAAAAACAGTTTTGAAAAATGCTGAAGATTTACTTCCTTTAGTAAAATAATCCGAAACAACAAAATGGGATATTAAAAAAATAAACACGTAATTAATTTACTTTTTAAAGCAAAGAATCGATATAAATATAAATGAGAAGAAAACGGCGCCCTTTTCAAGCAGAGAAGCTTCGTTTCAGTTTTATAGTATTGAACGGTGTAGTATTGCACCGTTACATTCAGGGTTGTACTATTGTAATGTAAAGAACATGCAGAAAGGGTTGTAATCAACTGAATTCCTTCTAGTACACTGACAAAAAAAGCTTAAACAGATATATAAATAAAAATTAAAAGGTTATGTCAATGTTTTTAAAAAGACACGTAATCACGTGGGCAGGATTTTTCCTTCTTTTGATAGAATAACAAGTAACGGTCTTATATTTTATTATTTACCTATTTATCTATTCTCGAAAGAATGTCACGTGCAAGTGAAGAAGGAAACAAACAGACTTATGCAAAATTTGCGTAGAGAATTGTCTAAAGTTCCGACTTTTTTTTTTGCTTTCATTTTAATAAGAACGTGAATTTATTCGGGGAATTTATTCGACACAATATGATTCAACTCAAAAATATAAATAAAAGCTAACGTGAATTAAGATTAAAGTTAAGGTGTACTTGTGGACCCTTACCCCTTTTAAAAAACCTTGTTAAACTTTGTGACATATTTCCATTCTATAGAGTTCAGGCGCGAACAAACACCCAATAATTTTATTATACCATATTTCTTAAAACTGAAACATAATTATCAAAGTTTTCTTATGCAAATAGATATGAAAAGTCTTTGTTAAAGTTTATGCCATATTTCTATGGAGTAAAGGCGCGAACACAGACCCCACACTTTTATTGGTAATCTCCAAAAATACCGTTAGGGCTTACAACATGGCCGCAGAAGAGTCACGTGATCCGGTTGATCCAAAACATGAATCGCCGTATTACGAAACCGGAAAACGCAATTTTGTAAACATTGTTTTTAAAAAATAAAAAATAATACTTCTATTATGTTTTAAACGACTGTAATAGTTTATTTTGGAAGTATATTTCATAAAGAAAATTGACAACTCACTTTAAAAACAGAAATTACGAGTTTTATATATTTTATTCGCAGTTTTTTGTTGGGGGTATCAAAAATTCCGCCTAAAATTCTGATACACCTAGTCGACCACTTGTTTGTTCTGAATAAAATACTTTTTATAAACACTGTTTTAACTAAAAACAACCTAAGATTGTTTCTCAAAGTTTGCCTATTTTTATAACAACATTATATCAACAAAAAATTAAATACAAACAAATTGTAATTGTTTGTCAAAGTTTGCCTTCAAGGCTGCGTTTTCCATTTGCACGATTCATGTTTTGGATCAACCGGATCACGTGACTCTTCTGGTGGCCATGTTGTAAGCCCTAACGGTATTTTTGGAGATTACCCTTTTATTATACCATTCCTATTTAAGTTGAACCATACTTGTCAAAGTATTCTTATGTACATCTATATTAAAAATACCTGTAAAGAGTTTGTTTTTTCTTTTCATTTTTTTATTTCCATACTTTGGGGGCCAGGCGCGGACAGAGATCCCGCAATTTTCATGAACCACCGTTCTGTCAGATCAAACATGCCCATTCCTGATCCTCAATACATCTTTATCATTATATGTAATCAGTTTTTTCAATAGTAAACTATATAGGAGCCTATGCGTGACCACACACACACACACAGACAGACGTTCAGCTTTATATTATAAAAAATATATCTATCTACATATATATATACAAATATCGTTGGTTACATATGTGCATAGATGTTGTAGCGCATCTCCAATTCAAGAATAACCAAATAAGAATCGATATAGCAGGTATGTCCTTCGTTGAGCACTCTTTAGTAATCATTTTACTTTTATTGGATTTACAAACCAATCGATACAAGAATTGTATATATATATACAGTATATGTATATATATCGTATGAGCTCCCCACTAGTACATATATATGTACATATATATATATATATATATATATATACGTATGTGTGTGTGTGTTGTCATCAACATTCGGAATGTTTCGCCGTAAAACAGTTCTGTACTGCAGGTAGGCTAGCAACTTCCTCAAGGAGACTGTCTAGATTATTTGGTTGCTGCTAATATTTATATGTGAAATTACAATTTTCAAATCTTGACTGAACGCCTACGCATTATTTGTTTAGCCACTCAGGGATAAGGGCTATTGCAAGTACATTACGTTAGTGTGGAGTTTGGATGAAGTGTTTACTTAAGGGGGCGGTTCATTAGGAATTTGTTAACATTGGACTTGAAGACATCCAAGTTGTAGTTCGGTGGGAAGCAGGCAGACGGAACAGAGTTCCACGGGCGTGCAGTTCTAAGAAAGAAGCTCTGTTCATGGAATCCGCGTTTCGATCTAGGCACAGATATAGAGTGGGGGAAATTTTTCACAGTGGATTCAGCTAGACGGGTGTTTTTCGTGAAAGATTGGCGAGGGGGGACCAGAGATTGGAGTTCAGACGAGCACCTGCCATGGAAATAACGATAAAACAAGGATAGGCTCGCAACGTCTCTTCTGTGTGAGAGAGGTTGCAGGGTAAAGAAAAGGGCATCCCCCACTAAGCCACGAAGTCTATTTTGTACTCTGTCAGGGCAGGATATGCTGTTTTTAGCAGCTCCTGTCCAGATATAGCAACAGTATTCCATCCTTGGACGTACTTGGCTTTTATATAGATAGAGAATTGCATCAGTAGTGAGATATCTTCTGGAGCGGTAGAAGGATCCCACCATCTTTCCAGCGACCTTGGCGACTTGATGTACGTGTTCCATTTCAGATCAGGAGTAAAGGTCAAACCCAGAAGCTTGTAAAAACACGGGGCCTCACCCAGACGAGAGCCATCCATCACAATTGATGCAAGATGGGGATCAGAGCGTTGATGATGTAAAGATAGGAGTTTGGTTTTGGATGCATTAAAGGAAACCAGCCACATCTTCCCCCACTGAACCACGCGCTCGAGATCAGAGCAGAGAGAATCAGAGAGAACTTTGTCATTTACAGCCTTTGATGTGTTGCCTTAGATGGTCGTGTCATCAGCATAGATGTCAACGAATGATTTAAGTATGTGTTTAGGGAGGTCATTGATGTAGATCAGGAAGAGAGTTCGGCCCAGGATTGCCCCCTGAGGGACTCCAGCATTTATATTGCAGGCCTCCGATTTTTGTTCATCTACCACTACTCTTATGAGCCTATCGGAGAGAAATGATGTAATGATTGAGAAAACATTTCCAGTTATACCGTAGCTGGAAATCTTGTGAAGTAGACCCTTATGCTATACCTTGTCGAAGGCCTTTGATATGTCAAGAGCAATTGCCCATGAAAGGAAGCCTTTGTCAAGAGATTCACTAATCCTGTGGGATATAACCGTCAGCACATCTGCGGTAGATCTTGCGGAGGGGAAACCATATTGTGTGTCACTAAGAAGTTTGTTTCTGCTGAGGTGGTTGACTATTTCTCTATTTAATATGGATTCCAGCAACTTACTCATAACACACAGGAGACTTATTGGTCTGTACTGAGAGGGAGATGACTTATCACCTGAATTCTTAAATACAGGGCAAACTGATGAGGTCTTCCAGGGAGTCGGAAAGCACTTTTCCTTAAGGCAGCGCTTAAATAGTTTCGTAAGCATGGGAGCAAGTTCTGGTTGAAGATTTTTTAACACTATAATTGGGATGCCATCAGGGCCAGTTGCTTTACTGGAATCTAGGTTCTTGATTAGCTTGACGACCTCATGCACTGATATTTGTATGTTACCTAGCTTGTTCTGTGTTATAGGAGGAAATATGGGGAGTTGATTGCCTTCGTCGCATAGGGTAGAATTAGCTACAAATTCTTTGCAAATAGTTTGGCCTTGCAATGGCAAAATCATGAAAAAACCTTCCCTCATCTTCTGTCTTATTTGAATGGGTCAGCCATTGCACGTTATGGACGTTGAAGTCACCACAGATGTGGATGTTAGCCGAGGAATGTGCAGACAGTATGTGGTCTATTTTCTCAGATATGCTCTTAAAGATAGTAACTCCGCTGTTGTGAGGCCGATAGAGGGCAAATATAAATGCAGTGATGTTAGCAAGTGCAACACTGAAGCACATATAGGGTTAATTAGGATCTTCTCTAGAGATATCCCTGCCACACTGGAAGCCATCCTTAATGTAGCCACATATTCCATGCCCATGGCGATCTTGGGGGTCAGATTTAGCTGTTAAGTTAGAGTATCCGTTAATTATGAACTCATCTAGGGAAGTGGTCGGCCCTATTCAAGTTTCACTTAGAAATAATATGTTCGGTTTCGTAATTGGGGTTCAACCTCTGGAAGGTTGGAACGTAGACCCCTGATTTTGGGGAAGGAGACCTGGTAGTAGGGGTCTACGTTGGAAGATGGGGTTCTAGGTTTAAACAATTTTTTTATTCTGGAGATATTTCATGTTGAGGTTTTGGGATTTGTGGAATAGGTCGGCATACTTGGTTAGAGCAGTACAGAGAGGGAAAGTAAGAGAGAAAAAGACAGGATTTTTTTGTAGCACACGAAAAGGTAAAGCCGTAACAATTACCCATTAGTATGGCATCGAGAGGCCCCACCAGAGACACTGCATGGTCCAGATCCACTCACCAAATGGCAAAACAAACAGTCCCAGTACTTTGCGCCTGCTGATAGGACAGCCTCCTTAGTGGTTAATCCAAGCTTCGGGTCCCTGACTATCAGGCGGATAACGTCAGCCCAGACAAAACGTTTACCTCCAGCACCCTTAGTAGTGACATGACCACAAGGACAGACAGAGACAGAAAAATTTCCGACATCTCAGACTACTGGTCACCAAGTACTACCGACCTTTAAGCAGTTGTTTCTTCACCCTTTGTCAGAAAAATCACTCATTGAATGAGGACTGAGAGACAAAAAAGGAGAAGCGATAGTTACTGGAGCTGCCGATAACACATCCACTGTATTATCTACTCTCTATTAATAAAAAGGGGGAGGAGGGGAATGGGTACAAGTGACTTATTTATATCTAAGTAGTAAGTCCGGTGCGAAGTTACCAATTCAGGACACTTTTGATGATAATCTCCCCTCCCATATTAATGGGTGGAAGTTTGTCTTTATCTATCGAGTTTGAATCATTGGAGTTTCACCTTATAATTAATTAAAATCCAATAATTAACTTTTATCTATTTGTAAAGTCGGCTTAATATTAATTTACATTCGAGTTTAGATAATTATTCAAGGTTTTACTTTAGGAGGTTCGTTTACATAGGTAACTTTTTCTTAGCTAATAGCACTGTATTATATTTCGAATGCAATTGAAAAATAAGGCTAACTATATTAGATGGTTTGATTGGCTAGCCAGGAAGCAAGCATTTTCAATATAGACAAGCTTGCAGTAATAGTATATATTAAGTATACTACTTAAATAAAGTCCTAAGTTTATCTACTCTAATAGAGAATAATTTCCAGCATTTTTTTATCGTTAGTTTCCGGCATTTGTTTGTTTTTATCGTTTACTTTGTAGCATGGTGGGTGACGAATAAGACAGGAGAATACAGACAAATACATAAATAAAAGAAAAACAAGTTTAAAAACAAGGTAACATAAAAAAACATTTAACCATTCTGTCAGGTCTGATAATATAGAGTGCACGTCCTTTTTAAACGTGGAACGCATAGGTAGGTCAGATATAAATGTACGGAAGCTATCCCAGTCAGCCATAGAGTATCGATATACTGCACGGCGGAGAGGTACATCTGAAGACTTGTTACATTTTATTTTTATCTAAACTGATACAACCAAGTGGTCGGAAGATCCCAGAGGAGATAGAATGGAACATGACCATAGCTTAGGGGAAGTTGTGAGAAAAAGGTCTTGAAGGCTTGCATACTGACTGGTAGTATCGGACACACGGGAGAGTTCGTGAACACTCCGAGTGAGGTCATAGGCATGACAGAACCTCCCCTCATAATCTGTCGTGTTTGAGTGGGTCAGCCATTCCACAATATGGACATTGTAAAGCCAAATGATTTTATTCAGAACCAAAATGTTTTCTCACCCTGGTGTATGAAAGAATATATTTTTTTTTTAATTCATCATGTATGCTAATTAACAACTTACTGGTCTTCTACACAAACCATATGAGTTCTTATATAATCCTGGATTTATATTTAAACCATGTTTAATTAATTATCGTTGATTATATTTTAACTATACTGAGTGCCCGATGTTGCCCGGGGGTTTGGAGGTATGTGTTAAGCAAAAGAAATCGAGTGGTTGTAGGCAAGCAGGCTCGAACTCATACCACGAAGTAGGAAAAACACGTAAAAAATCATGACGTCTTTTCTGTTGCGTTCATCGCCAAACCGGAAATGACGTAGGTTCAAATAAAGGCTAGTCAATCGAAAAGAGGGGATGACTTTCGAAAATATAGGCGAATAAAGCGACCCCTCTCTGTAGAAAAGTGCGCAGTGGAGGTCGAAGGAAAATGTTTTTAGCCAATTTTTCGATATTTGTAGTCCGACAGGTCGAGCTTCAAAACGATACCGATTTCCAAAAAATCCGTTGCCTCTGTCGTAAGATTTAAAGACATAATACATATATACATGCATAAATACATACATGATGATTGCAACGTCTTGCCAGACGAGTGCCACTCCCTCAGACACTTAAAGTCAATGAGCGCAAATGCCTGAGGGAGTATCTATACAAAGATGATGTTACAGTGTCTTAGCTTTGTACGCCAGGTAAATCTCTCTCTCGGTTCAAAATGTTGAGATCCAGCAACAAGCAAAAGCAAGATAGCCAGCAAAAAATTAAACTGCAGACCAGCTTAATACGGGTACTGGTCTCCCGCTTTATGTTTTTTTTTTAATCAGAGATTTTCTTCCCCTTGATAGGTTGCCTTCACGACGGCTTACGGGATCCCTCTCCACTCCAACACATATGTACATGCACACAAATATACACGGTGCTAGTTGGATGTTGACCCTGAAAAACGGTTCATTCGCCCTTTGAAAGGTCTTGTTTTTAATCCTTCAGGGAGACTAGCCGCCCTCCTCACCAATGAAGTCTGATGGGGAACCATGAGGCAGCTAGTACTGTGTTACATGATATCAGTAGCATATGACATGACCTGGCACATACATACATACATACATACATACACACATACATACATACATACATACATACATCTAGGAGATGATGTTTTAGTGAAAACATAAAAACAAAGTTCGTGAATATACGAGGGGCGTTCAATAAGTAATGCCTCTGACCCACTTCCTGTTAATAGATCTAGCTGAAATTTTGTATGTTCAATGATTTATATCTCTACGGGTTATGTGGCAAATTACAGCTCTGAACTAATTGGGGTTTCTATTTTACAGGCATTTGAACTGAGTCAGGTGTGAAATGGAGCCTGTTGAATGTCGAGCAGTGATCCGGTTTTTGTATTTGAAAGGACGCAAACCACAGGAGACTTTTGATGAAATAAAAGAAACTCATGGTGATAATGCCCCATCATATGACCTTGTAAAATGCTGGCATCGTGAATTCAAACGTGGCCGGAAGTCTGTGGAAACAGCTCCCAGACCTGGTCGCCCCATTCTGCCATTGATGAGGCATTTGTCCGTCAAGGTGAGGCTGGCATTTTGGAAGATCGGCGCATTACTATTCGCCAAAAGCCCAATATGTTAAGATTAGTACAGGGTCTGTGGAAACTATCATTTATGACAATTTGCATATGCATAAGGTGTCAACCATATCGATTGCCGGGTTGCTCACGCCATTCCCGAAGCGATAACGCGTCGAGTGCTCGAGGATGAATTTGGAGATGTGCCAAGAATATAAGTCAAAGTTTTCAAAAGACGGATTACACAGGGTGAAACCTGGG
The DNA here is from genome assembly GCF_053919585.1 of Euprymna scolopes. Lineage (NCBI taxonomy): Eukaryota > Metazoa > Mollusca > Cephalopoda > Sepiida > Sepiolidae > Euprymna > Euprymna scolopes. The sequence goes on along the minus strand of NC_136522.1, from coordinate 53,696,075 downwards.
TCCATCACTATGATCCAGAGACCAAAGCCCAGTCAATGCAGTGGAAGCACTTGGACTCACCATCTCCAAAGAAGGCAAGAGCGCAGCCTTCCGCTGGCAGGGTCATGCTCACAGTCTTCTGGGACCAGGACGGGGTAGTGATGACAGATTTCCTGGAAAAGGGTATCACAATTACAGGAGTCTATTATGCTTCATTTTTGAGGAAATTAAGGGAAGCTATCAAAATCAAGAGGCGGAAGAAGATCAGCAAAGATATCCTCTTCCTGCAGGACAACGCTCCGGTC
>NC_136522.1:53680791-53690791 GCF_053919585.1 Euprymna scolopes | reverse complement strand
GAGTGACTTTATACCAAACACGGAAGTTCTCAGGAGAGCAAACCTAAATAGTGAGGAAGCTACCCTTGCTACTATGCAACTACGATGGACCGGGCACATTACTAGAATGGAAGAAAACCGAATTCCAAAGATGATATTCTATGGGGAACTGGAAAATGGAACCCGCAAGGTAGGAGGTCAGAGGCTTCGCTACAAAGATGTAACAAAGCGGCACCTGAAGACAATGAACATCAATGTCGAGAGTTGGGAGGAACAAGCCAAAGAAAGGAGTGGTTGGCGGAAGTCTCCACAAAGGAAAGAAAGAAATAGAGAGAAAGATTGGAGAAGCCTTAGAGCTGAAACACTATAGACGACACAACCCTGGCACCCACATATGCAGTGCCTGTGACCGGATGTTTCACACAGAAAGAGGACTATGTCAACACAAAAAGATAAAGCACTGAGGCCCCGACTAGTCATCGTCAAGACGGACAGACTGCATGATGATGATGATATATATATATATATATATACATATATATATACATATATATACATATATATACACACACACACACACACATATATATATATATATATATATATATATATATATATATATATATATATATATATATATATATATACGCTGAAGAGGAGTAGGGCTCCGAAACACGCGTGTCCGTAGATTACTGTTTTTAAAAATAATCAATAAATAAATAAAAAATGGGCGACTTTCTAAGAAAAACACCGGATCTACGAGGCGGAGCCGTTAACCTTAATATCGTTTAAAAATCAACAACAAAAACCACGTAAACAGATGAACAATAAAAACGAAACAGTAAATTGTCTATGGCATCATAGCGTAATGGGTTAGGACGTTGGACTGAAATGCATAAGGTCCGAGGTTCGAATTCTATATAACAGTCAAGCTACGCTGAATAGTGGTAGGCCTCCGAAACACACGTATCCATAAATGACTGTTGTTAAAAGTAATAAATAAATATATATTATCACTGAGACAAATGTTATTGAAAATCACGAAATTCTTTTGTTTCACTATCTTCTTTTTTACTTTCCCTAATGTCCGAATAACTCTTTTTGTGTTTTTAAAAAATTATTTAGGTCGGATCCATGTTTGTTTAGCTAGCGCTTTCGATCGGAATACGTTCATTATCCTCGGGCATATTATTTCTTAAAATTGATTTCTAAAACTTACGTTTTGAATTATATATATATATATATATATATATATATATATATATATATATATATATATATATATATCGTGGGCACGTGTTGGCTGATTAAGAATTAAGTAGGCTGACAATTTTTAATAAGGTACACATTGATATTTACATCAATTTTCTTTTTTTAATCAAAAACAACATTTCGCAGATCAATAACTTGTTAGAAAAAAGAACGAATTTAACTGCCTATTAGGAGAATGTATCTCTAATAATACTTACTACATAGACTATACTACACACACGTTGTCGCAGAGACTAACCTATCCGACTCCAGTTAAATATCGCAACATTTAAAAAAAACATGGGCGGACATCATTCTGAATTCCAAAGAATCGTGGTTGAAAATACGAAAGTCTTACAAAGCCAGAATAATCTACATAGATTGAAAATACTTGAAGTATTATATATAAAGACAAAGAAGCCCCAGATAAATAATGTACCTATTTACTATGCCTCCCCACGGGACAGAGTTAGACACCAGGGTCGTTTTTTAACGTGGAGAAAAGGTACAAAAATAAAAATTGTATCAGTCGTGAAGGATTTCTCCTCCACCGAAAGAGAACAAGAAATAGAAGTGCAGCATCTGAAGAACAGATGGTGTTTATTTGCTCCCCCACCGAGCAAATTAGGCACAAGGCCAATTTTTAATGTGAGGAGTGAAGGGGAAATGGGGACCAACTCCCCGGGGAGTAGGGGAGCTGGATAGTGACAATTGGTATGAAGGGTTGCCCCTTCATTGACCAAGGTCTTATATGTGGGGTTTCCCCCACATATGGTCTTTGCTTGCAGTATATGCCGGAGCAGATACTACACTTTGATATTGTCCCGAGGGCCAAGAAAAGGCATTGATAAATAATGTAAATAACGAATGTAGTCGATATATTTGAATATGCTTAGGGTTGTAAATTTTAAATTTTATATATGTATATATATATATATATATATATATATATATATATATATATATATATAAATTAAATAGATTCTTTATTTTTGATTATATCCTTCTGTAATTTTAACACAATCTGACTAAAATATTGGAATTTTTTGTAAAAATATGAATTCAAATAATCTTTGTCCATTCTCATCTTCACATATTCTGTGCTCTTTCTAAAACATTATTCTTGACAGAATGCAGAATCTCTGGATTGCGATTTAACTATTTTATTTCGTTCCTGATAATGTCTCTCAATTGTTTCAGCGTTTGGAGTTTGATGTTTCGAGACGTAAATCGCAATCCAGAGATTCTGCAATCTGTCATGCATAATGTTTTGGAAAGAGCACAAATGTACAAAGATGAAAATGGCCAACATTAAAAAAAAAACACATTTTTTTATTTGATTTTTGGATTTGTAAAACATTCCCAATGTCTTAGAAATTGTTAAAATTACACAGAGATACCATCAAAAGTAAAGAATCTATGTAAGTTCAAAATACTTCAGTGACTTTTTATATACCCTGTATATGTGTTGATGCCTCCATTCAGTCTCAAGAAACAATGGACACCCCTGTAAGGATAGCTGCTTATGTAAATATAAGGCAATAGTTTCGCAATCCCCAATCACAATTCTCCTGAATCGACGCTGCTTGGGTCTAATAGCAAGGAGAGACCCGGGGTTGAATGCAAAGCGGAGAGCACATACATAACTTGAAATTCTCATAAATTGTAGTACTGACCAGACTCCGCGTATATATGTGTAAAATAAAATATTAATTAGATACTTGGTACTATGATAATAAACACGAAATCAACATAAATTTAAATATACTATTTAAGCGGATTTACGACCAGGCAATGCTGGGCGACCTTCTTGTACATACATTAGTGTAAGCAAAATGACATAATGATTTTAATGTATAATTTGCAAGAATATTTTTAATTCGCGGCTTAATAAATCCATATGCAGTGTCTATGTTATAGCATTCTATATTTATACGTGCGAGTAAATGTGCTTCCGATCGCCAAGTAGTTGGGTTTGGAAAGAGCGAAAAATAAATCTTCTTTCGTTTCGATCTACAAATACAAGAATTTGTGGCTGATTTTAGTGGAAGCAGCTTTTGCTGTAGAAACTGAACGAAACAAAATCTATTAATGTGTTGACATTTTTTAAACCAATAATTAGACCTATTTTTTGCGCTTTTCCGAATAATCGTCATTAGTAAATCGATAAACAAATTTGACATATTTTCATAATGAACTTTTGCACACACACACACACACACACACACATGTATATATATATATATATATATATATATATATATATATATATATATATATATATATATATATATATATGACAGTAGCAAGTTGTGAAAGTATATATGGCTACTAAGTTAATCAGAAAATTCCGAGTTTCATTCTCGTGAGAATTTTCATAACCTACTACCAAGCTCTACCTATGTATTGGGCACTATTGAAGTAAATACTGCAAATTTACGCACAAAATTATATCTTCCTATATTACTTTACGTGATTAAATAAAGTAATCATATATATATATATATATATATATATATATATATATATATATATATATAATGTTTATATAGTTTTGGAATTTTTTAACCTTTAAAACTATACAAAAAAAAGTTATCATTCGTTAGAAAACCATTTAGTAAATAAGCCATTCAATCACCTGCAATCACTGCATAAACTTGCTCTCTCGAATTCACTATAGTACCAATAATAATTTATTTTTTAAAGGATCATCGGCTGTTTACGATGAAACACTGTTTCGGGGTATAAAAACAAAACAGTATATTACATCATGGCTCCCCGGCAGTGTTGGTCAAACACCACCTCCCTTAATCTAAAGAGGGAAAAAACATGTTACAAATATATCTACTTTCCTATTGTTAATTACTTCATCTAATCTATTCATGTTATAAAAATGAACTTCTTACCTGATGTAATATTTATATATATATATATATATATATATATATATATAATGTTCATTTATATAGACAAATATTACATAGTTGCTATACTGAACATGCTAATGTTTCAGACAATTAGTTGGTAAAAACAAAAAATCCTCGTCAGGCAATTTAATATGGTTTATGTGCCACAGAAGACAATTGGTTCTCAAATAGAAGTAGAAAAAAATGAATTTTTTTATATGAATAAAATATTAAATTTTAAATTAACAAAGGGAGGATAATAGGTTAAGTGACATTTTAGACTCCAAATATGGGAAGCGATAGGGAGTAAGGAGCGTCAAGATTTAACAAAAAAAAAAGAGGAAGAAAAAGGAAAGGAAAAAGAAAAGCTATATATATATATATATTGACGCTCCCCATTTTGGGGTACTTAATTGGTCAAAGGGAAAATTATTCACAACTCTCATGAAGGTAAAAATGGATGTTCGTATAAATAATTGAATTGATTTGAAAAGTATCGCTAACAGAAATAAATAAACAACATATATATATATGTGTGTGTGTGTGTGTGTGTGTGTGTGTGTGTGTGTGTGTGTGTGTGTGTGTGTTGGTTTTGGTTTTTGCGATACGTCTTGAATGAATTCAATTATTTATGAAAGTACATTTTTACCTAAATGCGAGTTGGCAATAATTTTCCCTTTAACCAATTTGGTGTCCCTACATGGGGAGTGGAATATATTTATTTTAATATAAATATCCACTGACACGTGTTTATTCAGCCACTCTGATGAGTCGTATACGACGAAACACGTGGCAGTGGATATTTATATTTTTTAGAAAATAATATATATATATATATATATATATATATATATAATACTAGATTATTATTTTGCAGAGGTTAAGTATCCAACGAAGTTTAACGAAACAGATGATGCAGCAGAAATATCAAGGAAAACAAGCTGAACAGATTGAATTATTAATGCTGCAAAAACAAAATGAAAGACGGCAAAAATGTTAAGAAAAACAAGATGAAAGACTAGAAAAACAAGAAGAACGGTTCGTACTTCTGCAATTTGAGAACGAGAAATATCATAAAAAATTCCAAAAAGAACAAAGGGAATTTCAAACCGAATTACACAAAGAAGCAATATTAAGGTCCGAAGAAATACAGAACAAGCATTTAGAAATTCAAAGATCAACCCTGGAGAAATTAAACAGCAACCAGGCAAATGAAGAAAATTCTACATATTCTAATAACCATATTTAATTCGCTGGAAATTTTCAACTACGTACCAGACGAAGAGAAAACGTTTGAATCGTATTATAAACGTTATGAGGATATTTTCTTGACAGACTGTGAAAGCAGGTCGAACTCAAGAAAAGTCAATCTATTACTAAGAAATATAGTAAAGCATACTAGGCATACATCTAGAAAAAGATTAATTTCCGGAGATAATGTATTTTTCAAGTGCTACAAAAAAAAAAAAAAACGTTGCATTCTGTCGTAGCGGATAAGAGAATCGATGACCTGATTTACATAATTAAAGGGCTGACAAATACTCATAAAGGTACCAGTCCAACGCAAACATGTTACTTACAAGAGAATGAAGAGAGTATACCGGATAGGGAGGAGCATCTCATAGAATAAATTTATGAAACTTTTCAAGTAGAACCTCCGCAAAATACTCTTGAACCGAGAAGATCCGGTAGGAAACGAAAGATCACGGACCCATTGAACGTGAATCCAAAATGTAAGCGATACTAAAAATTACACTGAACATATTTATATAAAGTATGTAAATGGGACCTACGACGAAAATACCCCAAAATCACTATTCCATATATGAAACCATTTGAACTTCAAAATGGACTCCAAGGCTTGGGAGGGGGGTTTGTGTTAGGATCTACCTAATTACCATACGTGGAGTGTCAACTATATAAATATGGTTGGTACCGTAAAGACAGGATAGACCCAATGAGATACTCACAGAGACATGGGATCGAGAGTTTACGACCACCCAGCCGACACCTTCTCCAAGAACGGTCTCCCCACGACTATACCAATGGACGCTATGTACTTATTTGTATATACTTTTTTGCTTTTAATATATCTGTTCTACTTTACTTCTGTGTTGTAGTTATTTGTTCCATGTGTTCAATCGACCTTCAACAGGAATTGAGCAGCAAGATGTCTGTTTACATTACAATGAACTTCGGCATGTCAGTACAACTGGGGAAGCAGGAACGCGGAAAAGAAAATCCAAAGTTTCGACGTTTTAGGAAAGAAATTAATAGAGTAGGAAGATTTCTTACATGTAGGGAGCTCTACTGTGTAGGGGTGGGATTTTGCTACATATTGGCTTTGTTCGTTATAGATCGTCGAAGTACCCACCATTAAAATACTTGTCCAACAGGCAGAGGGATGCTACATTTTGTCGATGGCGCAGAGGTTCAAGCTTAAATGACAGCTTTGGATCTATCAGGTTGGCGACTCTCTATTGAACCCTGTCCAGAAGACTAGTGCCAGATGCACCAGCACAGATGTGACAATATTACTCTATACATTAGAAAATGGTGGGCTTGTAGAGGTACAGGATACTTTCAGGTTTAAGTAACTTTCTAGCACGGCAGAGAGAGCAAGCTTTATTCGCAGAAGCTCTGGCGATGCTCTCGATGTATCTGTTCCAACTCATGTTCCCCGTGAACGTTAAACCGAGGCGTTTAAACAAATTCTTCCGAAAATTAATCCTACCTTCCTACTCAAATTTCATAAGATTTTGGTTTTCCACACACACTCACTACCATACAAACACACACACACAAACACTCTATCTCTATCATACACACACACACACACAGTCTGGATTTGTTTTGTCTCCATGCAAGAGTCTTGAACAAGCACTAATTTCGTAGAACACTAATATCTACGTATCAAGAGCAGGAAAACTTCATTCAGAATCTTCAAATACTCATTTGTATTGATTTTAAATTCAGCTTCGATTAAAAGATTTAGTATCACAATTCTATCACTTGACACAGCTGTAAAAACTATCACAGATGTAGGATTCTTGCTCCGAATCACAAGACGAACATCTTCAGCCTCGATTAAATGAGATAGCATCACCATTCTATCACGTGAGGCAGCTGAAAAAAAAAACTCATAGAAGCAGGATACTTGCTCTGAATCACTGGACAAACAGCTGATAGGCAACAGGTTAACACTCGCCTGTTTTGGCGGTTCGTAACTTCATCTGCAATGAACTTCAGCCCGACGACAAAAATGCGAAATCTCCATCTTTGTTCTTCATATGATTTAGAGGCTTTGGATCTTTTTTAACTCTGATTGCTCTTGGAGGAAGGAGGGGTAGTGAGTAGGTTGTTGCATTTCCTCACATCAGAAGTCATTCCAAAGTCTTCATTAGCTTTTCTGCTGAAGGTTTTATGCCTAACATTATTGGGGGGGGGGCTGATGGTTCTGTGCCTAACATTATGTTTTCTTTTTAGTTAGGTTTCATTTAACGACCTATTCAATCGTGCCAAAATGCTTTGTATAAATTTCGATCATTGCGGGTACTATGGTGACTTCATTGAACTCTCCCCAGAAAACTTTGTAAGAACCCGATAAACTGTCATCTTTGCAACATCAGTTGTTTTAATTATGCCCAGAGGAGAATTCCCAGCTCGTCGCAATTCACATATGGTCACCTGTCGTATTAATCCACCATCTTTAAGGAAACCTGTCCAAATCTTAATGAAATATCTTCAATACTTGAGTTTTAATATCATCTGGAAATGATATATATATTATTTTCAGATCAATATATGAAGAAAACAGTGAAAAAAATGTATAAATATTGATTTTAAACAATTATTAAATTAAAAAACAACAACAATTATTTAAATTTCCAATATCTTAAATGATGGCTATTTTTTTAAAAATGGCGATGCTTAAACGCACAGAAATATTTAATTTCTCATAGACGTGTCCGATTTAAATTATTTTCGTGTTTAATTATACATTTGTCTCTATGTAGAATTCGAAGTTGCAATCATGATTTACTAACTGGCTTCTTTGTACCAATCTGGCATCAATTGAAATGAATGGCTCTCGTCTTGGAGAGGCTCCATTTTTTGACAAGCTTCTGAGTTTGTACACTTTCTCCTGATCTTAAATGGAATACGTGCATCAAATCCGTTGCCAAGGTTGCTGAAAAAATAATGGGATCCTTCTACAGATCCAGTAGATATGAACCTGCTGATGCAATTCTCTACCTATGTAAGAGCCAGGTACGTTAAAGGATGGAGTATTGTTGCCACATCCGGGCAGGCGCTGCTAGGAAGACTTATCTTGCTTTTGACAGAGTTCAGAATAGACTTCGTAGTCTAGTGGGGTGTGCCCTTTTCTCTTCCCTACAACCTCTTTCTGACAGAAGAGACGCTGAAAGCCTGTCTCAGTTTTATCGTTATTTTCATGGCAAATTCTTGTCTGGGCTCCAATCTATGGGCCACCATCCCCAAACATTCACGAGAAACACTCGTTTAGCTATAAACACTATCAATGATTCCCCCCACTTTTGATATGTGCCTAAACCTAAACGTAGATCCCATGAACAAAGCTTCTTTCTAAGAACAGCACACCTGTGGAACTTTCGTCCGTTTACCTGCTTTCCAGCTGACTTCAGTCTAGCGTCTTCAAGTCCCATGTAAACAAGTTCTTGATCAGCCGTTTCCCTTAAGCAATCCAATTTACCAAATTTACATTTCTAACGATTACTATGATATTGTCTTTTGACCAGTGTACACTCTTTAATCCTTATCCTCGAGTGGCCTTGGGACCCTGATAAGTGGTGATTCCTTTGTAAAATTTAAAAAAAAGAAAGATTGAATGCCAATGCACATTGGTGGCACTGCTGCTTTGAAACTCAACATGGGGTTCGGTATAAGCTGAATAATCATTTAGTCCAGGTAAAATATTATTTCAGCGTCCTAAATGCTGTCTATTTAGCCCTGTGTTTAATGGTGAAAACTATCAAATCAAAACCGTCCCCAGTTTTTCAAGTATATAAAACTGAATCATCATCATCATCATCATCATCATCATCATCATCATCATCATTGTTGTTGTCGTTATCATCGTCGTCGTCGTCGTCGTCATCATCATCATCATCATCGATATCCTTGTAGTCGTGATCGGCATCATCATCATCATCATCATCATCATCATCATTGCTGTCGTGATCATCATCATCATCATCGTCGTTGTTGTGATCATCATCATCATCATCATCATCATCATCATCCGTATCGTTGTCGTCGGGATCGGTGTCGTCGTCGTCGTCATCATCATCTTCATCATCATCATCATCGACGTCCTTTCCTCAAAATGGAAATAACCATAGTCCTCTTCTAATGCTTTTTTTCTTCTTCCTTTTTTATCCCTCCTACTTATTCCACTTTGTGTTTCCTCCTTTGTACTCATTCTTTTTTACTCGCTGCTTTTATCATTTTTCCATCCTGTATCGATCCGGTCGATTTTTAATAATTATTGTTTTTTTATTGTTATTATTTTTTGTCGTTCTTACATTTTATTACTATATTGATCAATTTCTTGTCCCGCCTTAGAAGACAAAGGCCGAGTAAACTGTGCTTAAACAATCGCCATCCTCCTTACTCGCCATCCTCCTTACTCGCTATCTGAGCAAATATTAAGACGAAATTTGTTTGCACAGAAAAATTCGGAATGAATCAGGACATTCGGGTATCCGCGGATTTAATTAAAATGGGCAATGATAACTTGTCCATTTTATCGGTCCCATTTTTTGGCATTGTCAAACCTGGAGGGGGGACATCGCTAAAGTTGACCTCGCATAATAATTGATCCA
>NC_136522.1:53635791-53675791 GCF_053919585.1 Euprymna scolopes | reverse complement strand
CCGTGCCAATAATTTTGAACAAGGTTTTTTTGCAATTATGTTTGTTGTTCCTTTGTTATTTATTTTTTCTAAAATCCGATTGCTGCATCGGAAAGGCCAGTTAAAAATACATAATATACTTTGTTATTTTCTTTAATTTAATCCCTTTTTTAGAATTTATTAGACAAAATTTAACTTTTATTTTACCGTGCCAATAAATATGATCATCACTGTATATATATAACCGTAAATAAAGCTCAACAATCATATAATATATAGCACCTTGTCAAGGATGGTTCGCTAGGTTCGGTGATAGATGTTTGCATCCAGAAGGCTTCTGTTGCTTTTGGCAAGTTAGAGGAGCAGTTGTGGCGTGACAGATGTGTTACTTTTGAAACCGAAGTAGCTGTTTATCGGATATGTGTGGTAACCAATCTGGTGTACCCATTAGAAACGTGGAACATTTATCGACATCAACTGAAATGGTTTGAAAGATTCCATCAGAGCTGCTTAAAGAAGATCCTTAACACAAAATGGCAATCAATGATACCAGACGCTGCTATATTTCAGAGAGTGGGTTGTCCAAGTATTAGAAGCATGATAACCAGCAATCAGAATCGCTGGGCTGGACACATTTTCCGTATGGATGACTGCAGATTACAAAAGCAACTGTTATATGAAAGCTAGCGGGTGGCTTTCGCTCACAGCACTAGCCAAGGGAAAGATTCAAGGACTGCGTGAAAACAATATTAAGGAGCTTGAGATAAGTATTGAGAGAGAAAAAAATAGCTGAGAATAGAAGTGAGTGGCGAAGAGTTGTCTCAGAAGTTAGCAAAGAACTTGGAATATAAAGATTAAGAAAAATCTGCGTAGGAGGTCTACGAAGTAGTTAGACGCTTGTAAAACTAGCATGAAGTGTTAAACACGTGGGCGCTTTCTATTGTCTAAAGCTAGATATATAAACCACATGATGTCACACGAAAGACGCCCTTAAGTAGCCTTACCTTCACAACCTAATAAGACAACGTGTAGTGTGTGGCAGGAAGTGCAAGTCGGCTGTTGGTTTGAAGAGGCAGATGGTTATGCATAGGGACACTATAACACAAAGTGGTCTAGTTAGTGGTCCAGCGCAGGTACTCGATTTCATGTGTCATCTTTGCTTCAAATCAGGAATACCGCAAAAAATAGCGTGTAAAAGTCGCTCAAAAAAGATATGCACAACCTCCTTTCGTAAATCATAGATATTATAATCTAGCAAGGGTATAAAAGTTCAAAGAAACTATTACCGCCCCAAATCGCCCCCCTTCCAAAAGCGTTTGCCGGACATACAAAAAATGTGCACACACTAACCCACATTTTGCCTTATATATATATATATATATATATATATATATATATGCCACCTCCGAAAATCGAAAGCAAAACGTTTAGCTTATGATTTTCTTTTTTCTTTGACATTCATGACTGAGTTATGAAAACATGTTTGCTGCAAGGCTTAAAATTAAAACATGAACCAATGGCTATTACGTTACTTATGCATCTTCATAATACCGTCGTTCGACTTTCACTTGGCAAATTCCATATTTTTAATTTTCACACTTTTACATCGATTTTCCCCGGCTAAACCCACGTATGAAGTTTTGCATTGGTTAGAATACCCTATATATTAAGTTTCATGTCTGTAGACCAAAAACTGACAGAAGAGTTCGGTAGGCAATTTTTAAAACAATATATATATATATATATATATATATATAAGGGTTTGTGTTTACTATAACAATTTTACACAAATATTACGTAAGTATAAATCATGAAGAATATTTGCATGAATATAAATACACTTAATATAAAGAAGATAATCCCATAAGAAAACATAAAAAAAACGAATAGAGAATTAATTAAAATGAAGGTTTTAAAGAATATGTAAATTAGGTATTTTTTTGCAAATGAATGCAATTCCACGAACCATATATAACAAAGTTCTACTTCCTTGTTAAATTAATAGAAAAAACAATTTTTAATATAAATATTAATCCAAAACAAAAAACAATTTTATAAGAGTATAGACACGCATATATATATATATATATATATATATATATATATATATATATATATATAACAATTCAGCCCGACTTGACTTTGCTCGATTCCTATGTACTGTTCATAACTTTATGTGCATATATATATATATATATAGAGAGAGAGAGAGAGGGAGAGAGAGGGGGGAGATTACAAAGTTTGACTCATGTCCAGGAAACCTACATCTTAATTTTTAAGTGTTTAGACTACAAAATTGGCTTAGGAGTTTGGTAGAATCAACAAAACCCAACTCTTTCAACTTTGACCTCTTGACAGCCAAATTATTAATAAGCTTGCTGCATGTTTGAATATCCTTTATGTAAACTTTCAAATATTTAGACCCGAAATTGGCTGAATAGTTTGCTAGAGACCGCAAAGATAAAATCTTTTGAACTTTGACCCCTTGGGAGCTAAGTTTTCGGCCAAAGAAACGAGTAAAAAAGGTCGTTCTATGTCTGAGTACACTTTATGTAAAATATCAAATGTTTAGATCAAAAATTGGCTGAGTAATTTGGTAGAGATTGTAGAGGTCAGAATTTTTTTTAAATCTGACCCTAATTTTGACCCCTTAACATTCATTAATTTAGGCTAAAATCAAATTAAAATGTGTGATCCATGCCCAAATAACCTACATCTAAAATTTTGTTTAAAGGGTTTAAATCCAGTTTGGTAAATTTTTCAAAGGTCAAATTGTTGAACTTTGCCCCTTTGACAGCTAAATTTTTGGCCGATATCCGATTAAAAAGATTTTCCCAAATCTCAATATGTCAAATCCCGAGTCTGTAGACTGAAAATTGACAGAGTAGTTTTGTAGGGAAATGTACGCACACACACATATAATTAAAATAAGTTCACTTATATATATATATATATATATAATCGCTTCTCTTATAGCACATGGCATGGCATCTATCAATCATGTGTGTAAGCCATTACATACATTTTTGTCAATAATCAAAATGGCGTATGTGATTCAAAACGAAAGGTTTCTTGATTTCTTTTACGATCCGTAAATTATTTATTCTATCATTGTTCAAACTGAAAAAACATGTCTGCCTACAAGGGTACAACATTTGCAGCGTCCAAAAAAGTAAATGTTGACCCATGCAATTAAATTAGCAGTAAAACAATAATGCCTATCCAACAAACCGAAAAATACGGCGCCGGGAAACAGATGGACGACAAAAGTCGTCACAATTATTAGCAATAGAAATTGATTTTTTTATCAAAGAGTGGGCGGGCCTCTTCTATTAAATACATAGACGACGGGCATGTTTATTTTCTACTTTTTATTCGGAGGAAACGAAATTAACAAGTCGATTTGATTTCAAATAAGAAAAAAAAACAGGGTGTGTTACGAGTTGATCCAGTTTTCGACACAGAAATAAAATGTGGTCCGATGACTTCATATCACGTATACCTTCTCGATGTGCATATTCATGACTGACCCAACAAGTAGCAAAATCGTACCCCTTTACTATTGAAGTCTCTCGATACCGAAAGGCCTTCTTCTTTAATAGTTGTTTTCCCCTCGTTAGACTTTGGAATCATCTCTGTTTCCCATTTATCTGACTGCGCTAACATGTAAAAATTTGAATGTAATGCGGGCATACATCAAGATACTGAACTCATCCCATAGTCCCCTGCAGACCTGAACCCGAATTAGGAGCTACTCACGTTCAAACGGCAATATCCCTTGTTTAGGGTTTAAAAGGGTAAAATAATTTTTAACATACTTGCATCAAACGGCACATGACCTTATGTCTAACCTCTTGTTAAGATGTATATAAAATAATCTCTCTATTTATATAAATCAAGGTATGAGTATATGTTTTTATGTTTGCATATAAAAGATTCAGTCTTAAACTAATGAACCGATCATTACGAATTTTTTAATACAGCTGTACAACATAGAGGTATTGATAACGTTAGCTATATTTAGTTTAATTCAGTTTTATGAAAAAGAGGTAAAGGCTGCATTGCATAGCTTCGTTAAAAGTCTCAGGCATATCTTTCGTCTTCCGCAACTTATTAGTGAAACATAAAGCCGTTGAGGTACTGTCGGTTTACCTCTTAGACATAATAAGAGCCTTCCTGTAAAATAACTTAATAAGAAGAATTATTATTAAATTAATAATAAGAATCCACGCCAAAAGCTAAAATTCTAAGAACATCTTTGTTTTGAAGAATGGAGACCTGTTCAGTTTTCTCACTCATATAAAAAGGCTAACGAGATAATGTATCCTTAACTTGGATACGTGTTTTTAGGAATATGCTCATATGCTCTTTCGGAGTTTACCTGAATCTGAACTGTAAGGTTTGGTTGATTAATTTGTGTGTATTTTATGGCACATCCTCCACGTAAAGGTCATGTAATCTATAAAAATATAATCGTACATGTATGTGGGCCTGTCTGTTTTTCTGTGTTTAAATATATAACCGAAAAACTGTTAAACTACTGGTCACATAACACTTAAATTAACAGCAATAGTAGTCATACGCCAAAGATGGTTTATGAGGAGTGATATATATATATATATATATATATAATACAAAAATAATTTTTATAACGCAATATGATGCCTGAGGATGATGAAAGTATCCCTACTGAAAGCGCTAGTTAAAGAAACTTATGGATCCAAGTTAAACAATTTGGAGAAAAACGCAAAAAAAATATTAGGAAATTAGAAAAAAGTAAAAAAGAAAATAGTGAAACAAAACAATGTCGTGCTTATCTCTCTCTCTCTCTCTCTATATATATATATATATATATATATATATATATATATATATATATACAGTGATGATCATATTTATTGGCACGGTAAAATAAAAGTTAAATTTTGTCTAATAAATTCTAAAAAAAGGGATTAAATTAAAGAAAATAACAAAGTATATTATGTATTTTTAACTGGCCTTTCCGATGCAGCAATTGAATTTTAGAAAAATAACAAAGGAACAACAAACATAATTGCAAAAAACCCTTGTTCAAAATTATTGGCACGATTTATTTAATAATCAATTGTATAGCCTTTGGCCTTGATTACCTTCCTCAGTCGCTTTTCATAGTTTACAACCAAGTTGTTGCACTCTTCAGTAGTAATTTTAGCCCACTCTTCCTGACAATAATCCTCCAATTGAATAAGATTCTTAGGCTTCCTTTGCATTACCCTCAATTTTAATGTTCTCCATAAATTTTCAATTGGATTAAGGTCTGGGCTTTGTGATGGCCACTCCAAAACATTAATATGATTGTCCTCAAGCCATTTCTTAGTCAGTTTAGCCGAATGCTTTGGGTCATTATCTTGCTTGAACCACCAACGACGACCAAGTGAGAGCTCTTTAGCAGAGTCTTTCAGGTTTTCATCCAATATTTTAACATAATCTTCCTTTTTTATGCTACCTGTGACCTTAACAAGTCGCCCTGGTCCAGAGGCAGCAAAGGATCCCCAAAACATCAAACTGCCTCCACCGTGCTTCACTGTGGGTATGGTGTTCTTAGGCAGGAAATCTTCGCCAGATTTTCTGTAAATATAAGACACTTTATTATGGCCAAATAACTCTATTTTCGTTTCGTCAGTCCATAGAACACGTTTCCAGAATGCAACATCTTTATCAATATGACGTTTTGCAAAGGCTAGCCTTGCTTTCAGGTGCATAGGCTTCAATAAGGGAGTCTTTCTCGGACGACATGCTTTTAAACCAGCTCTCTTCAAAACTCTACCAACTGTATGTCGAGATACATTCACTCCAGAGGTGCTCTGTTCATCAACAATCTCCCCAACAGAGATCCTTGGGTTTTGTTTTACTTGTCGAACAATTTTCCGTTCATCTCTTGGGGAAAGAATCCTTTTTCTCCCTCTACCCTCTAAACTCATAACGTGGCCTTGCGATTTGAACTTGTTTATTATGGCTCTAACAGTGGATTTGGGAAGGTTTAGCTTCTTTGAAATCTAATCATAGGCCTCCCCATTGGTATGGCATGCTACAACAAGCTTCCTGACGTCTTCGCTGTGTTCCTTAGTTTTAACCATGGCGATTGAAAATTATAATTTAGTCACTTATAATAGTTTAAATAAATCGCTATCTAAAAATTATCTGAAAAAAATTATTCACTGAATTAGCGTTAAACAAGCATAATATGGCTATAAAAAAGTTCAGAAAGCACGTAAACCGGAAATTGATTGATATTATACTGATACTAAAAGAAAAACAAAGCCGTGCCAATAATTTTGAACAAGGTTTTTTTGCAATTATGTTTGTTGTTCCTTTGTTATTTATTTTTTCTAAAATCCGATTGCTGCATCGGAAAGGCCAGTTAAAAATACATAATATACTTTGTTATTTTCTTTAATTTAATCCCTTTTTTAGAATTTATTACACAAAATTTAACTTTTATTTTACCGTGCCAATAAATATGATCATCACTGTATATATATATATATATATATATATATATATATATATATATATTATATCATATATATATATGTATATATTATATTATATATAAATTGAGAGCACATATGTATATGTACATATATATATATTATATGCATATACATGTATATATAATATATATATTATATATATGTAGACAGATAGATAGATAGATAGATAGATAGATAGATAGATAGATATTTTTTAATGTGAACGTTCTTTATAAACTCTGGTTGCTAAAATATTTTCTCATCTTCACTTTCTTTGGCCTAGAGGTCACTTATCGATAATTGGTCAAATTTTAAAAATTTATCGACCATTTTATATAATTGTAGCATTGTATTGTATAAACTTTTGTGATGAATTTTGCTTGTTTTACTTATTCCGGGCTGAATCAGAAGTGATCTTACACAATAAAAGTCAGCAATACATCATACAGTGTAAACATTTTAGATATCTTTATGACAGGCTCAACGAATTTTACCTTGTGTAAAAGAATTAAAGGACGTTTGTGTGTGTGTGAATTTGCAAAAGTTTGTCTCCTTCTCTCAAGATAGTTGATTTAATATAATCTCTATCTGTTATATAAATCTCATGTCTGTTTAAATGTATATATTTATAACTATGTATGTATATAGTATATATGTATGTATGTATTTATGTATGTATGTATGGCTTAAACTTTCGACAGAGATGACGGATTTTCACGACATCGGTATCGTTTTGAAGCTCAACACTTCAAACAACAAATATCGAAAATTGGCTAAAAACATTAATTCCTTCACCCTCAACTGGCCAGTTTTCTCCAAGGAGGGCCTTTTTTTGCGTCGCAATTTTTGAAAGTCATCGAATAAGTATGAATGACCTTCTAATTTTAGCATTTCGAACTTCCGGTCGCGTCATGGAGTAGGGATTAAACATCAGATTTTCTTTCACTTTTTTCTCACTTTCGCGTCACGGGCTCGAGCCTGCATACCTATTACCACTTTTTTTTTTTTCTCAACACATACCTCCAAACACCCGGATAACGCCGGGCACACAGGCTAGTTTCACATTCAACATTATAGAATAATAAATAAATACTTCCCATGTTCCTGTAGGAACTGTACACAAAATTATTTTTACGAAGAATTTGAGCGAATGCACCAGTCAACAATTCTATCCTTGTCACAGAGTTTTTGACTTAGATTGGCAACTAGGCAGCTTCTCACTCTTCCTGTGACTTTTTGTTATTCCCTAAGTTCAAGGGAAACCTTAGGGGCTGTCGTTATGTCGTTATGAGACAAGTAACGAGATGAAAATGGCTGTCATTATCATGCTCACACAATGAGCCTTCTAGTTGTTGTTGGAACAGCTCAAGTGCATTGCAGCCGGAAGAGATTACTTTGAAGGAGATTATAGTGGCATGTGTGTACGGACAATAAAGGTGGCCATACGAAAACTGTCAGGAAACATATTTTAGGCTCCTGCATTAGCTTATTGCGTCTTTTCTGTTAATTAAGTTGCACGCCTTATCTGCACGTCAGGCTATGGCATGCGGATAATGTTTACACAGATTACGAAGCATGATAACTTCATTCCGTTATATAATTTTCAAATTAAATTATTTTTACGATAGGTGTGTTTATTACCTTTTTAGAAAGACAGGAAAACGTTAGGAACAACGTTTGCAGTGAGGACGTCTTTTGGGTTAGAGTTAGGGCTACACGATTTTTTTTTTGTTTTTTTTTTTTGCAGAAAGCACGTCAATATAAATTAAATCTAAAAATGCTATCCATGTAGGTTGAAGAATAACTTATGTTGTCTTTAGTAAAGTTCATTTGTTATTTATTTGGTTTTGTTTTATACCACTTTTTGATTTGGGTCATTTTGTTTCGTAAATTGTTAGCTGAAAGTGAAAACTGTTTAGTAAAGTCCTTCCTTATCCATTTTCAAAATAGCTTTCGAAACCATATCGTTATTATTTGTTATTATTGAAGCCCAGTAATATTATTACAACACGGTAGGAAGAACTATATGTTGGGACAAAAAAAAATTTAACTTTTCTGAATTTTTTAGATGAGGATCGGTTAATCATATTATTTGGATTCATCGAACTACCGTTCTGATCTTGAATGTGATTTTCACGTTTCGGTCGATATAACCTCCGACCTTTCCAGGTGCATCTTGTCGAACTCGGGAATGTTTCTGTCGAACTCGGGGATTTGGACGGAATTACGAGCGGAACCCTTTATTTACTTCACGGGGGTAGCATGTTCTTGTTCCGTCAGCCATGACTGGATAGAGGTCCTAAGTAATTCGCAATTGTATTTTTTCGGACGCCCACGCTGAACCGTCAACCGTCAGGAGAATATCAGTTTTTAACAATTGATTTTTCCAAGTAATCTGGCCATTGTGTCATGGTCCGTGGCGGTCACAAGCTACACTTGAAGAAGGTCGGAGGTTACATCGACCGAAACGTTGTTAAAATCACACTCAAGATTGGAACAGTTGTCGATGAATCCAAATAATACGAATAAAAAAATTGCCTCAATATAGAAGGACTGACCTTGGACACAATAAAATAGGTGTAGCATTAGAAAATATACTGCAGTTTTTTTTTTTCCTATAAATAGGCAAAGGAATAATCTATTGATAAAATAATGTCGGTGAACATCAGACGTATATATTACATAAACTAGAAGCGATGTTGCTATTGAATATCGCATTTTTACGGGAACAATCTCCTTCATGGAAAACAAATAAAAAAAACATTAGTTTCAGCAGTTTCTAATACTCTCACATAACTGTCGGGCCCTGTCGGTGGGGCATTAGAATATACCGACCATCCCCCCCCCTGCAGAGGGTAAAAGTCCCTCAATGGGGGTCATTGATATGACCTTAAACTATATCCAGTGGTGAGGCCCCAGCTTGCGGGCTTTGAGGAGTGTGGAGCCACCCTTTAATTACCATAGCTCCCAGGTCCACTCTGATCCGGAGTGGTAGTACCTGTTAGGGTTCCAACTATGGATTAAATAGAAACCGACTTGAAAACAACAAATATATTTCTATTAAAAAGATTGTTCTTCAAAATCTTTGGATTCGGCATTAAATAACCTGAAAAGGGTTGATATGCCGTAAAACAAAAACAACCAACCAACCAACTAACATAACTGTCATACTATCTTTCTGCATTTTGTTTCGGCTTTTATGTTTTTACATTTTTACCTACAGTTTATAAGATTGACAAAAACGTTCTTGCGGGTTTTAACTATTAAATTCAGATGAACATAACTCAGCTCAAACAAAAATGCATTCATCGAGATAAGCACCATCAGAATCAAAAAATCTTGCGTTCTGGTGCCGATGAAGCCGATGAAGGCATTTGTGATATTGCTTAGGTTTTTGACGCATTTCTCACGCAGACAGTTATCGAGATGTCTGCAAAACGGGTAGTCGGTAGATGAGAGGTGTGGAGAGGATGACAGATGAAGCATAGCTTCGTAGCCCAATTCGTTCAACTTCTGCATGTTCGGTTTTAGAACGTGCGGTCGGGCATTGTCGTGGAAGAGAATTACGTCTTTGCTGTTGACTAATGCTGGGTGTTGTTGTCGAAGTTTCTAATGAATTTCCTCCATTTATTGACTGTACTTCACCGCCGTAATGATTTCGCTTGCATTCAAAAAACTGTACTAAATGAGGTCAGTTGCAGACAACTAAACATTCATCATGCCATTCTCCTGGTGCAACTCAAGCTTCGTAAGTGTCCTCGAGCTTCGTCCGCGTCTAACCATTGAGCTGGGCGTCGTCGGTTGTCGTAAAGAATCCACTTTCATCGCTAGTCACAACCCGGTCGAGAACGAGTTGTTCTTGTTGCGTAAAAGAGAAGAGATGACACTTCATAACGACGTTTCTTTTGGTTGTCGGTTAATTCGTGAGGCATCCATTTATCAAGTCATTTTTGTTTTCCAATCTCTCTCAAGTGGTTAGAAATCGTCCACGTTACGTCTAATCCAGAAGCAATTTCTCGAAAAGTTGTGCATAGATTGGTCTCGGCTAAGGGTCTTAATAGATCGTTGTAAACATCCGTTGGCTGGTATAGTGACGTTCACCATCTTCAAGGCTCTCGTCGCCCCCATGGAATTACTTAAACAACCATAGTGGTATGGTTTATGTGCCAAACGCTTCGTTGATATTGCAAGCTTTTTCAGCAGCTTTCCGGCCTAGCTTGAATTAAAATAAGAATTTGCTATTGTTTTTTTCATCTTGTGTTCAAATTTCTAAGGAGAAGACATAATTTTTTTAAAACGTGTATAATTTAAACGATTAGATAGAGTGAAAAACGCGTTTTAAAATAATATATAAAAGTATTATAACGAACTCTTATTTTAAAATATCCCATTTGAAATCCAAATTAAAACTTCAGCAACCTAATATTTTATTTTCTATTTTTATCTTAATTTAATTTAAGCTATGTGACCAAGATCTTTTCTACTTTACTGACGAGAGGCATTAGACCTCGGAATGATACGGTATAAAATGCTTCTATAACCCTTATTTCTTTATGATGTTTTTTTTATAATTATTGACAAATAAATTCATACATACATGTTTTTATTTTATTTTATCTAAAATTCATTATATATAATATAATACTTCTTAATATTTTATGTGCATGAATAATATATATATATAAAATAAAGAAGTAAAAATAATGTTTACAGCCAAAAGCTTCTAAAAACCTCAAAAGAATATAAATATTAATATTTATATAATAGTTCCAAACCAATAAAAAGCTTTAACTAAAATTGGAAATAGAGCTTCTCAACAAAAAAAAAACAACACAATTCAACACTGATATTAATACACAAAAAATTTGTCATAATAATAACAAATGAATATTATAGCGAACCTATAGACTTGCTGAATTGAAACTGCATTGTACGAAAACTAATAATGTATGGGAAAAATCATTGCCAAGTCCTCACAAGTATTAAGTTTGAGTATCCTGTCGAATAATAAATTCTTGTAAAGTATAATTTACAGGCTTATAGTTAATTCTATTATATATATATATATATATATATATATATATATATATATATATAACTATTTCATTTACTCACATAAAATTAATATACGAAAGTATAAATTGATGCGTAAACAAAAGTGCTCAATACGTAGGTAGAGCTAGTTAGTAAGTTATAAAAATATATGGCCATATATATTTTATAACTTACTAACTATATATATATGTGTGTGTGTGTGTGTGTGTGTGTGTGTGTGTGTGTGTGTGTGTGCATTGATTTGTTTTTCAGTTGTTTCCCTCTTCCACCAAACATGCTTTGAATAGATCTGCTACATCCACCACTTGAAAAATATATATATATTATTTATTTATTCTTATATATATAGACATATATATATACTTATTAATTTGCAAATTGTGACTTGTTTTTTGTTTTTCATCCTCAACATATATATATATATATATATATATATATATATATATATATATATATAAAGCTGAACATCTGTCTGTGTGTTTGGTCACGAATAGGCCCATATATGGTTTACTATTATAGAAAACTGATCACATATTATGATAGAAGATGTATCGCGGCACAGGAATGGGTATGTTTGATCTGGCATAATGATGATTCATTAAAATTGTGGGGTCTACGTACGCGCCTGATCCACAAAGTATGGAAATAAATAAAATTTTAAAAAACGTTTACAAGTGTTTTTAATATGGATTTACATAATAATACTTTGATAAGTATGTTTTAACTTAAATAGGGATTGTATAATAAAATTGTGAGGCTTACGTTCGCGCCTGGCCTCCATAGAATGGAAATAGGCACAAACTTTAATAAAGATTTTCATATCTATCTGCGTAAGTATACTTTGATAATTATGTTTCAGTTTAAAGAAATATGGTATAATAAAATTATGGGGTGTTATTTCGCGCCTGAGCTCCATAGAATGGAAATATGTCACAAAGTTTAACAAGGTTTTTTAATATAGATCCACAGATTATTGTTATAACTGTTTCAGTGTGAACAGGTATGGTATAATAACTTATTTTATTATACCATACCTATGCAACTATTTTATTTTTACTTTCATCATATTATTATACCATACCTATACAACTATTTCATCATCATATTATTATAACATACCAATACACCTATTTATTTTTACTTTCATCATATTTTGCTTTGGTTTTGATACCCCCAAATTCGAAGCTATCTCTTTACAATTCTTCCTTTTCATAACCTATCATACTTTCATAAATCAGAGTCCATTTTCTGTAGGCTGTTTTTGAACCCAGTTAACGACGGGTACTTTTGCTAGTATATATATATATATATATATATATATATATATATATATATATATATATATATATACATATATATATATATGTTGCAAATCAGTTATGTTCCCTAGAGTAACAGCCTTTAGCTGTATATTCGATCAGATTATATGAATTCTTTCCTAGGGTGAGAGCGCTAAAGGTATACTGTAAAACAGTTAACTCGTCAATTAATGAGATTTAAATGAACGTTATTCATTTCTTTGCTAATTCAATAGTTGAGAGGTAAAAGAGAATATAATAGAACCCTTGAATATATATGTACTTCCAATAAAGATTGTGTGATAATCCCAAGAAATGGCCACTTGATGTCTGAGAACCTGAATTGATGTGAAACTAAACATGAATTGGAGGGTTGATAGATATGTTGAAAGATAGAAAAATAAATAGATAGATGTGTATATATATATATATATATATATATACATATGATGATTGCAAACGTCTTGTCAGACGAGTGCCACTCCCTCAGACACTTAATGTCCATGAGCCCAGAAATGACTTTTATTTTCTTAGTCCTACTGGTGAATTCACACGCTCACGCAGGCATGATACTGAAGACGGTCATTGAGATCAATTATTACATGTTTCCAGCATTTCAAGCCTTCATGCGTCATAACTTTTCCATCGCCACAGGACCATTTTTATAGACAAATGCCTGAGGGAGTATCTATACACAGGTGATGTTAGTGTCTTAGCTTTGTACGACAGCTAAGTCTCTCTCTCGGTTCAAAATGTTGAGATCCAGCAACAAGCAAGAGCAAGATAGCCAGCAACAAGTTAAACTGCAGACCAGCTTAATGCGGGTGCTGGTCTCCCGCTTTATGTTTTTTTTTAATCAGAGAGTTGCTTCTCCTAGAAAGGTGGCCTTCACCACGGCTTATGGGAGCCCTCTCCACTCCAACACACAAACACACATGGTGCTAGTTGGCCGTTGACTCCGAAAAAGGGTTCATTCGCCCTTTGGAAGGTCTTGTTTTTAATCCTTCAGGGAGACTAGCCACCCTCCTCACCAAACAAGTCTGGTGGGGGAACCAGTTTAGTCGCCGGTGATCCGACCATGAGGCAGGTAGTACTGAGTTACATGGTACCAGTAGCATATGACATGACCTGACACATATATATATATATATATATATATATGTGTGTGTGTGTATGTGTGTGTGTGTGTGTGTGTGTGTGTGTGTGTGTGTGTGTGTGTGTGTGTGTATTTATATATGCTGTTTTGTTTTGGTTTTAGCGATATGTTTTGAATGAATTCAATTATTTACGAAATTGCATTTTTACCTAAATGCGAGTTGGGAATAATTTTCCCTTTAACAAATTTGGTACCACCACATTGGAAGCGGTATATATATATATATATATATATATATATATATATATATATATATAGAGAGAGAGAGAGAGAGAGAGAGAGAGAGAGAGAGAGAGAGTAGAGAGAGAGTGTGTGTGATCGATATATATAGATAGATAGATAAATACATCCATCCATCCATCCATACATACATGCATACATACATACATACATACATGCATACATACATACATGCATACATGCATACGTATACATGAGTATATATGTTATATATTAATTAATGCATATACATGAGTGTGTATGTTATACATTAATAAATACGATCGCTCGCCTCACTCTCTCAATCAATTGCATCAGCTAAAACTATAATTACTTATCAATGAGTCAATTAGTCTCCTCATCGAAATCCAATGTCAATCATTACCATAATTATCGACCAATTAAGTAATTAAACGTCGCCGCTAATTATCTACTCATTATATCCGGTAGATTTTTTGATCTATCTTGGATTTAGTTATCTTACCTAATTGCGATAACAGTATGTCCGCGCCTATGAAAAATTCGATTAAAATACTATCAGCTTGTACAAAATATCCTGTAAGTTTTTTTAAAGGTTTACATTAACAACATATGACAAACTTGATGAACTATATATTTAATTTTTTTTTTTTTTTTTTTTTTTGTATTTTACTTCAGTAAGTTTTAAGAGATCAAGGGGCTCCTTCCTGGAGCTTACACTTGATTCCGTTATGATTTAAATTTGTATCCGAGGG
This sequence comes from Euprymna scolopes, assembly GCF_053919585.1. Taxonomy (NCBI): domain Eukaryota; kingdom Metazoa; phylum Mollusca; class Cephalopoda; order Sepiida; family Sepiolidae; genus Euprymna; species Euprymna scolopes. The sequence goes on along the minus strand of NC_136522.1, from coordinate 53,660,838 downwards.
CTCTTTTAAGAATAGATGCTGTTCTTTTATGGCTGCTATTTGTATTTCGTTACAGCTTGGTCTTCCAGGGATTGCTTCTAAGTATTTATGAAGATTCTTTTTTATTAAGCCAGTTGCTCCTATCACAAGCGGTATAATGTTTATTCCTTTCAGAGACCATGTCGTTTTTAGATCATTTTTAGGTCTTGATATTTTGTTATCTTTTCCCGTTCAGCTCTGTTAAGGCCGAAATCATCTGGGACTGTGACATCGACAATGAGTGCAGTTCTTTCAGGCTTGTTCCATATCGTATCTTGAGTATTTGAAGCAGTGAAGGATTTTTTTCTTTTCCGCAATCGACCAATTCACTGTTTTATAATTGCGTTTTCTTGTGGTCATTACTTGGTTTTTCCGGAGTCCAGGATCAGAATTTGTCTGGTCTGGTCTGGTGGATTCTCCAGCGTAGTGTTGCTACCTCTAATAGTATCACTGGGAAAAGTTGCATTGTTATTTTCCACGTATGGCCCAGTGCGTAGCCATGACGAGGGGACCTTTTTATCCTGGGCGTCGTCCTGCCAGTGTTAACTTTTTAAATTTTCTTGTTCATATATGTTTTTTGGGAACATTTGGTTGGGGTTTACTTCGTAAAAGAAGCATCCTCATATTTGTATATCAATCCATGTCCCTTTGCAGAGGCACTCTGAGATACACTAATAAACCCCTTTACAGAGAGACCGAAGATACAGGAGGTCTGTATCTAGTAGGCTTTCCCATTCTCAGTAATGTAATGGCATATGTTTTTTTTTATAGAATAATAGGTGTTTTACATATTGGCAAAATAGGGGAAAAGAGGGAAGGATTTCCAACGAAAGTTGTCCAGGGTAATAAACCATCTCTACTATTATATAAAGGGAACTTTGTGTGTGTGTTTGTGTGTGTGTGTGTGTGTGTGTGTGTCTATTTTTATGAAATTCCAGATAAGTGTACTTCATGTATCTGGCAGTGTTCTTAAATAGGTTTCGTGTCGGAATGTCTTCAGGAAGTATCGATAATCGATAATCGTTAATCGAAAACATTGTATAAAAGAAGGAACACCTGATTTTGACTAAATTTAACATCTGAATTTTGCGTGGATCCTTCCAAAAGTAAAGTCCCTAATTGTTAACCTAAACACTAAAATGTCGAAGAGCAAAGAAGACAGGAGTAGTACCATTAAATCGAGCGACATGTTGTGCTCCAGGATTTTTTTTTTTCTACATTCTCAATGGATATTTTCCTGCGATAAACGATTCCTCTGTTGGTAACTCTCCACAGCGCGCTTTGTCCTTCATATCGCTGCCGCCAGTCTGAAATCAACGAACCCATCGTCTAACTGTGTTTATGTCAACTGCATTGGCTCCATAAATGTTCAACAGGCGGCGGTGAATATTGATCGGTCCAATTTTTCCTGCATAGAGAAATTCCATGACACATCTCTGCTTCTGACGCACATCCATGATAAGGGTTTCTTTCTTAGAGTCTCGGGCCGTCAGTATCTGCAGCAAATGCAGAAACGAAGCATTTAGTTTATGAATGCATGAGTTATGCCATTTCTGATACTGAGGCTGCTAATGCCAGCAGAGTAAGGCGATGGGTTTGTCGATTTCAGACTGGCGTCAAAGAAGTGCGCTTTGGATTGTTACCAACAATATTAATTGCAATCCCCTATAGTTCATTCCTGTGGCATAAAAATATGAGCCATTACATTGTGAAACGTCTCTCGTACTAACATTCATCGTTGGTGAGCTTGTATCTTGAAGTGTTATTTTTTAGCCTGAAGACCACTCGAGAATATGAGTTAATGGGTGTCACATAGCCGGTGAGACCACAGCGTAGTTTTGGTAGATGTTAACATTGGGTAGAATTTTATTTTCAACTCAAACTTGTTTACATTTTACTTGACAATTACCATGTTGTAGTCAGTTGGGTGGTATGCCAACGGAACAGAGTTCTACAGACGACATTTCTGGGAAATAAGCTTTGTTCATGGAACTTGTACTTAGATTTAGCAACTAAAAAATTCATTCACAAGTTTCCATCGTAATCTTTTAATATTTATTTATTTTTTTCTCGATTAATTCAAACTTATAATTATAATAATTACGCATTTTAATGAGTAATCTAAATTTATTTTCTTAATGGCTGATAAGTACAAATGAGTAAGTGCAAATAGGGAATTATAGTGCAAGCACTGCGAAAACAAATCAACAGATTTCATCAAGATGTTAGAGAGCGCACGCGTGTCTATGGCAGCAGCAGCAGCAGCTGTATGCAAACGACCTAGCCGTGTGAAAGGTAACGTCATAAACGAGGAAGAAGGAAAGACAAAGATTATAAGAAGTAAAGCAATAGTTACGTAATTTTTACCGATTCGATGGGGGGAAAAGATAGATAGTTGTTGTCGAACGTTTGAAAAATAAATGGGGAAAAAGGTGGCTGGTTAATTTTAATACATATAAAACCAAGCTTCTCACTTTCCATTATCAATGCTGAAATGAACGGCTCACGTGTTGAAGAAGCTCAATGTTTAGACAAACTTCTTGGTTTGACCTTCACTTTTAATCTGAAATGGAGCACATCCATCAAATCTGTTGCCAAGGTTGCTGGAAAAATGGTTGAGGCATTCTACTGATCAAGAAGATGTCTAGCGTCTAATTCAATTCTCAAACTTAATGCAAGCCAAATACGTCCTAGAATGCAGTACTGAGCACCCCATCCTGCCTCGAGAATTCAAAACCGACTTCGTAATCTAGTAGGTGATGCCATTTTCTTTACCCTGCAGCCTCTTTCCCAGAGAAATGCCGTTTGGACCAGGACTCTGATCTTTCGTTATTTTCATGGCAAGTGCTCGACTGAGCTCCATTTATTAGTTGTCCGATTACTGAACTTCTTTATTTAAAAAAAAAGCTTCAAAAAGGAAATAGCCGACGTTCTGCTTTCTAGAACCGAAAATGCATTTTTATTTATAAAATGTGGTGTATTCGTGTACGTCCTCCCAAAGCAGATACATGTAAAAAAAAAAAAAATTTAAACAGAGGCGAAAATATGATACTTACTGAAAATCAATTTTAAAAAAATTGTTTTATTTCATTCTCGATATACTAAAAACAGCCCTGTATTCCAAATGCAGTTAATATTTAAAATATGATTAGTATTGACAAAACTTGGAAATTTAGAAACAGTTTTTTTTTAATCTAGTTTATTACATTTTTGTGCTTCTGTATTTTCTTTTAAAAAAAATGAGGGCGTGCTTTAGTAAATGTAATAGTTTACTAAGCAGACGAATGCTATTTTCGTTCTACATTCATTCATTTTATCAGACATTTCGAGTTTTTATCATCAGTATTTATTGCTTGTATTTCTGTTGTTGTCACACTAATTCACCAGAAGTTGAAGAGCTTTCATCGTAATATTTTAATATTTTTCTTTTTTTCTCAACTAATTCAAATTTTTAATTATAATGAATACGCACTGACATGCATTTTAATGAGCAATTGAGATTTATTTTCTCGTTGTTTGATAAATACCAATCATTAAGTGCAAAAGAGAATTATAGTTCAAGCACTGCGAAAATAAATCGACATATTTTATCAAGATGTAAAATAGTTCGGACGTGTGTATGACAGCAACAACAGCTGTATGCAAATGACTGAGTCGTGTGCGGGGTAGCGTCATTAGCGAGGAACGAAGAGAAAGAAAGACATTACAAAAAAAAGAAAACCATGGCCTTTGAAGATGGATAAGGCAGAGATAGACATGTTACACACGTGGCCCGAGAGCGTCAGGAAAAGCCGCCTCCGGCAGAGAGCCGAACAGGGACGGATTATATTTATTTGCTGTCCACTCAGCAAAATGTGGCACAAGGCCGGAAAGTGGTAACCCAGCAGGCTCCCCTAAAGGAGGGGCACTCCTGCAATTTTAAAAATTGCCTGAGTAACCCCGTCGGCATTCTCCGGTCGGGGCGCCTCAGGCAGCAAGCAATAAACTTGCCCCACCGGAAAGCCCGGTGGCAAGGCCTGGGAGGGTGGACCTCCTAGGTATTACCCAGGCGGTGTACCTCAGTCCAACAGGTGCTGGGCCGGTCTCCGGCCCCTCACCTGTTGGGCTGAGTGTCAAGTGACGAATACCACGTGTTCTGCACGGAGGTGTCTTGTTAAGCACATTGGGATATGAGAAGATTTTTGAACAAGAAACAAGGAGTTGTTCTGGGAAGTACCTGTAAATAAATGTATGTTATTTCACTAAAGAAAAAACATGGATTACAATTCCTTCCTTGTTTCATTGCGACGGACTCTACTTGTTAACGGGTGTGTAACGTTACAAAGTGTTTGAAAAGAGGAAAATAATAGATTTAAAATAATAGAAACATAACCGAATTAAGGCAGAAAATCTCGTAAAAATGAACTGCTCGATAGTTCATTGAATAGAATTATATCGATAACGAATAATAAACACTACAGAATACGAGTGCTCTTTATGGACATATGGTTTGAAGTTAAATACGCGCTTAAATTATTCATAAAGTTTTATATGAGTTTAGATTAGCAAGTCCCCCGATGTCCCCACTCGTAAAATTCGTTTAAACATAATATGTCGATTATTATTATTATATCAGATTTCGTATTTATTATTATATATTCAGTTCGCTATTTATATATTTATTGTGCCCAATGTATAGTAGCGATTTCAAAGGTTAAACCGTTATAAGTTTCTCGTTTTAAGAACCACGAATTCATTTCGTGAAAATCTAGATACCTGCATTGATGGTGAAATTCTAACGGTTAACATTAGACACCATTTACTGAATATTCGCAAATTTCCGGTTTATCTTGTAAAGATTCGTAAATGGTGTTTATCTATATTATTAATAAAATTCGAAATGTTTATTTATTTATTTATTTATGTGTGTGTGTATGTGTGTGTGTGTGTGTGTGTATACCAACAAATCTTTCGAACGGATGCAGCGAATAGAAAAATTCTTTTTCCCCCTGAAAGTTTCGAGTATCTATATTGTCCTTATCTATATATAGTTCGTAACCTTATACAGTCGCGGTAACATCTTTCCGCATACGGAAAGGACTTGTGGCGCAATGCATAACGCGTTTGACTACGGATCAGAAGATTCCAGGCAAGTTCGTAATACTTTTAACCCTCATTTTATCCAACGTTTACTCGTTATTATTACCCTTAATTAGTGTATTTTTTTTGTTTTTTCAGTGATTTTGTTTTGTGCATATGGGAATTTCCCATACTCAGAGTTCACAGGGTAAGCGTTGATGGTAAGACGATGTTGAGTGTACTTGATGTTGAGTGTACTTTATGTTGAGTGTACTTGATGTTGAGTGTACTTGATGTTGAGTGTACTTTATGTTGAGTGTACTTGATGTTGAGTGTACTTTATGTTGAGTGTACTTGATGTTGAGTGTACTTGATGTTGAGTGTACTTGATGTTGAGTGCACTCTATTTTGTGTTTCACTCGGTGTTGTGTGTTCCGACGTGGCGCAGCCGCAAATATAAGAATAATATTTAACTTAAAATTCAAATATTTCTAATTTGTAATAAGTTGAGCAAAATATAATCAATTCAAAGTATGCCATAATATTCGATGATATTCGTATTATTTGGATCCTTCGGACTTGAATGTTATTTTCACGACGTTTTGCTCGATGTAACCCCTGACCTTCTTCAGCTATATCTTGTCAAATGTTTTCCCGAACGCGGGAATCTGAATGGAATTTCGAACGGAATTCTTTATTTACATCGCGAAGTTTTTTCTCAAGGGTGCTCAAAGAAGAGCAGAAACAGATGTTGGCATGACAGCAGGAAGATGGCCGAGCCGATCAATTCAGATCCTGCAGTTTATGATGCTTGGGTGACATTCTATGAAATCCGGATTCACTATAGGACCCAGAGATTAAGAGACATAGTTTCCAGTGAAAACATGTTGACTCTCCCAGATCTACGTAGGTCAGGGACAGTAAATTCACACAGAAAGTTATGATGACTCCATCTTTTTTTTTCTTCTTTTTTTTTTTTTGACGGCACGGGCATGATCTACATGCACTGGCTTCCAACTAGACAGACAGTCAACAATGGATTATCATGTTGAAGTTTTACGGGAGTTCAGAAAGTGATTCCGCCGGAATAAGCCATATATTTTTTTTTAATCGGACAGTGGCATTTATCACCAGGACAATGCACCAGTTCCCAACTCCCTCTCTGAACAAGATCGGCATCAAGACAGTTCCACAGCCACTATATTGTCCATACCTTGCTCCTTATGACTTTCGAGGTTGTCGTTATGAGATAATTGAAAAGATTAAAGAGGCTGTGACAAGAGGATTTCTATGGGGCCTCCAGAAGTTTTTGGAACTGTACCATAAGTGCATTGCAGCCGGAGGAGATTACTTTGAAGGGGGCTACAGTTTCATGTGTTTACTATCAATAAATGTGCACACACGAAAATAGTCCGGAAAATTATTGAAGACAGCCCGCACATCATTATCCGGCGTTAAAACAGAGTTTTTATCGTTTTCTTTTAAACCCCTCACACCCTGTGTCATGGTATAACACTACGTCTGTGCTGTTTTAAACGGTGATTTCCTTTCAAATGTTTGAACCTGGAGGATCGGGAGAGATAGGTAAGCAATATTTAATATGACCGACTTGAAGAAATGAATTGAATTTAGGCATGCCTAGTAAGAAGTAAAAATATGTCGGAAAGTTAAAATAAACAGTTCACATTTCAACTTACGGATGGATCGATGTACGTATTATTCATACATACGTACAAAGATTTTACTCGTTATGAAATCATCTTTAGTATATATAGTTACTATATCCTTTTAACTTCAGACACACACGTAGAAATTTATTACCGTTACTTTAGACAAACGTATTTCGCTGCCACATTATACCTGATGCGTTTCTCCTTCTTTCGATCTCATGCTGGTTACAGCCGGCCCATTCTTGTCTTCGACTTTACACGTCCATTTACTTGGACGCGCACTTAGCTTCTCTCGATCACGCATTGCATGTTTTTCTCCTTCTTCCATTTTTCGTCTCCCGGACACGTTCTCATAAGCATATGTGCGTTTGTCGGCTGCTGCTGCTTATCTTATTGCAAGTCAGTCATGCTTCGCTGCTGCTGATATTTTCTCACGCGTTCATGTACGCTATATATACTTGTATATTAATAAGCCAACATAACGTAAATTTAAAAAAATAAACTTTTATTTATTTAAAATTAAAATTAACTTTGTTTTAACGATATACATCTTTATCGGGCATGAAAACACTTTGTGTTGTTTTTTCCTTCTTTGTTTTTTTTGCCTTTCCTTGAAACATGGATCTACATGAGGAGCAAAAATCTGCGTGGTTTTTAACGTGCTCGTATTCTTAACTCACAAATTCCAATTCAAAATTACACATCGATAGAAACAATTTATTTATAAGAAAAAATATACTTCATTATTTGCATATCACTTGTCGTTATATACCAGCAGCCAATTTACTCAACTTACAAGCTCGAATATTTTAAGACACGAGTAAACAGTATTTTTAAATTAATAATGACGCCATTAATATTTCTGTTCTAGCGATAGCAAGCCCCCCCCCCAAAAAAAAAAAAATAAATTTAGAAAATACAATCAATGGCAGCTGAACGTATATATAACTTTTTTTCCTTTCTTTTAATTAGCGATCAAATAAAAAGCAAACGTACGCCATGTTCTTCAGGAATAACACACGTGTCTTTCGTGTTTTGACATGGACGACTTTAGCGATAGAAATGTTTCTCCAAACATCGATAAAATGAAAATAAAAATATATTTTTAAGATACGTTCACTAAATTAACACGAATTGCGATGAAACGTAACGGACTAATGAAAATGCTAGTTAAAAAAAAAACTGTGAGTGACTGAAGAACGTACTACTTCAAAGTGAAACGGGGGCAATCTGTCATCAGAAAAAGCCTCCTAAACACACACACACACACACACACACATATATATATATATATATATATATATATATATATATATATATATATATATATATGCATATATATGTGCATATATATATGCATATATGCAAAATAACACGGACGTAAATGCATATGAAATGACGTCAAGATTTTAAATGAGATCTAACGTTATAGATGAAAATAAAATTCGATATCACGTGAGAGGCGTAGATGACGTTGATGGACATCACATCGGTAACGAGAGAAAAAGAAAATAAATGCCATTGACCAACAAAAAGTTATTTTCTATTTTTTTTTTCTTTGTGACTGAGTCTGCGACGTGTGTGTCCGGTGTATAAACGGGTATATATATATATATATATATATATATATATATATATATATATATATATATATATATATATATATATATATATATATATATATATATAGAATTTAAAGGAGATTAGAACAATAGTCTAAAGAGCTAAGTGTATTTTAATGTAACAGTGAAATTACTAGTTTAATTAAAATACAGGAAATAGAAAGTGCTCGTTGTAATTTAGATATATAATAAGCTCGATAGTTAAATGTCCTAGAGCTAATTCAATATTAAGTAATGTGATTTATAATTTAAAAATTTTAAAAAGAATTTTTTAATTTAAAAATCAAATTTTAATTAAATTATACATCAGTTTCATAAGAAGGAACAACAACAAAGTAAATTATCTTGATTTTGCTGTTGTTCCTTCTTATGAAACTGATTTTTAATTTAATTAAAATTTGATTTTTAAATTAAAATTTTTTTTTTTAATTTTTAAATTATAAATCACATTAATTAATATATATATATATATATATATATATATATATATATATATATATATATATATAATGAAAATTACAATTGAATTTACCAAAATGATCAAAGATGGTAAAATTAAAGTAAATTATAAATATTAAAGAATTAATATTTATAAAATTATCTCAGCCAGACATAAAAGCTCGATAAAACCAAATAGGAAATAGAGCTTATAATATGAGCAAACAGTTAATAAAATATGTTAAAAAACACTTTGAAATGAGTTAAAAAATATCTAATCTGAAAAGGAAGCACTAGATAAATGGATAGTCCTTAATCCGCGGAGTTTCGAAGAAATACTCTCCTTCTCATCAGACGGTAGGAATTAGCAAAATGCGGGATCGGATTTTGCATGCAGAAGTATTTGATGAAACAACAAGTAAGTCAAAGGTCTTACTTGAAAACAAAATAAGTTAAGCAGAGGGAATATGGTAAAGAAAAAGGTGATTACACATGAATGGATAGTCTGGTGGAAGATAAAAAATCCAGTGACGGTAAAATCCAAATGTAAAACTTCAAGAAAGTTAAAAGAATTTCCATTTGTACAAGTAAAATCCAAGGAAATCCCGTAATTGGAAGAAGATGGTCCATAATAATCCAAAGGCAGAAATCCATGGAATAATTCACAAACATGTGTACAAGGAAAAAAAATAATATTAATAAAAGAAAAATAAACTGTGCTTTTCACTCTACTTCCGAGACATAACTATATATATATATATATATATATATATATATATATATATATATATATATATATATATATATATATATATATGTAAAGTTATGAGACTTCAGTGAGAAGGCCATGTAAACCGAATGTAATGTGAACGCCTACCTCACAATGTATTTCATGCTGCTTTAAAAAAGAGTAGTCGGCCTGATGGTTGTCCGCGTCTCAGATTCAAGGACGTGCTAAAGCGAGATCTCAGCGATTTCGGTGTGGAATGTGAGAAATGGACATTACTATCCCGGGATCGGGATGGTTGACGAGCCAACAATTATGCCGGGAAAGAGAGAGATGAGACATAAAATCTCAAAAAAAAATCCAAATACGTCGACCCAAGACACCATAGTCTAGGCCGCTATAGCACTGTCGGTCACAACAGACGCTTTCAAAACAAAAAGAATATATATATATATATATATATATATATATATATATATATATATATATATATGTGTGTGTGTGTGTGTGTGTGTGTGTGTGTGTGTGTGTGTGTGTATACATATGTATATATATATATATGTGTGGGTATATATATGTATATATATGTATATATGTATAATTCTAATGCCACAAGTATATATATATATATAAATATATATATATATATATATATATATATATATATATATATATATTACATTCATATTACAATAGAATTGCCTCAATAAATGTTTTCTCCAAAAAAAGAAAACGGCGGAACTTATGCAACTACCGAATATATATATATATATATATATATATATATATATATATATATATATATATATATATATATATATATATATATATATATTCGGTAGTCAAATACAATATATATACTTGTGTGCAAATCCAGTGATTACCGGTCTTACATTTGATTTTACTATACTGTATTCTTAAATAAAATTCTTAAATAAAATTCTTAAATAAAATTCTTGAATAAAATTCTTAAATAAAATTCTTAAATAAAATTCTTAAATAAAATTTCTATTTTCTGAAAATTTCGTACTTATCATTACAGATTTAATTCCCCACTGATTATTATATTTTACCAGAAAATTAATAATGATTTTCAAACTAAAATAAAAATATGACTAGGGTGCCATCAGCTAGAATCGAAATGAAAACATTTAGTCCTACAGAGGTATTTACTGGCATATTATATAAGCTAATATATACATCAGATTTTAAAAATCAAGGCAATTTAACATAGAAATGAATATTTGCACATGCGTAAAAGAGTACGAAAGTCGACTGAAGCCAAGTTCCAATTTTTGTATTTTCACCCTCTAGTAGCTAACTTTACCGGGTAATAAGCAAATCGGATTGGTTCTACATGTCCAAATCCCCTCTATTTAAAGTTTTAAGTGTACAGACCGCAAATAGACAGAGTTGTTTGATAAAAGCCATTCGGCACACACACACACACACACACACACACACACAAGGTAAGACTAATATATATATATGTGTGTGTGTGTGTGTGTGTGTGTGTGTGTGTGTGTGTGTGTGTGTGCGTGTGTGTGTGTGTGCGTGTGTGTGCGTGTGTGTGTGTATATAAGCATTATTAATTGAATTTATGCAATGTAATCATTTTACTTAAATATTTATTACATGAATTTTATGCACGTAAAAATTTTAAATTACAATATTTGAATATATAATAAATAAAATTAATAATAATGATAATAATAACATTAATAATAATAACGAATCGCTACTAAAAAATAAATAAACCCAATAGATTTATCTCTCTCTCTCTCTCTCTCTCTCTCTCTCTCTACACACACACACACATATATATATATGTATATATATATGATATATGTGTGTGCATGTGTGTATGTGTTTATTACATATGTATATATAATTATTTTTATATCCTCAGACAGTAGTGTGTCATGCTTTTGCAATTATCAGTGCAGGAAGTAACAATTACCGCTGGTCGAGGGTTTTGAACCTTATAACAAAGTCACCTTTGTATCCGTATATATATACATATATATATATATATATATATATACACTAGCAAAGTGACTTGACGTTGCCCGGGATTCAATTATGATCAACGAATATTTCACACTCCTATATTTTTATTGTTATCGAAATCCGTGAAATCGCCCCAGGAGAAACTTCAAATGCTTCCATGCAATAACTTAATCCAAGATAGATTATATTCTGCATTTCACTCTAGTTAAACCTACTGTTTCTTTTATAAAATTATTTTATGTAAACTTATTTCCAGTTGAAGAAAAAAATCATTAAGAAATTTTTGTGCGGAATTTTAACCACGTCATGCAAAAAAAATAAAAATAAAAAAATGAAAACACGTTAAAGTCTTATAAAATTATTTGCAGTTTATGAAAAAAATAGGAAATTTACGTGCAGAGTTTGAACCTACAGACTACGTCATGCAAAAAAAAAAAAAAAAAAAAAAAAACACGCAATTAGCTTTTCCACAGTAGAATTTTCACGACACGTTGGTCTATCATTGTTGCTATACGACGACAAAATATGGCTTTACCGATGATAGATAAATTAAAATAACGGTTTTGATTATCGATTTTCGGTTATTATCAGAGCTAATCTGAGGCAAAACTTAACGAACATCACTCTCAGACATATACTCTAAAGTTCAGTAAATTTTAAAGAAAATCTGTTCAGCCGTTTCCGAGTCTATAAAGAACAAACTCACACACAGCGACAAGATTGCATTTATATATATATATATATATATATATATATATATATATATATATATATTGCATTTATATGTATATATAGATTGCATTTATATATATATATATATATATATAGAGAGAGAGAGAGAGAGAGAGAGAAAGGGAGAAAGAGAAAGAGAGAGAGAGGGATGAGAAACAGTAGGGACGATCAATTAGTATTGGAATCGAGAAGGGGCAAAATCGGAACTTTGTAGATATTGGAAACGACATAAGAATTGGAAATTTGTGTCTATTTTCCGATGCCAAAACTGTTTTTTTTAATGCTGTTTTACTTAATTTTCTATTACTAACACTTAATAATAATACTAAACTATCAGGTTCATATGGTTTTATTAGTAATCAGAATTTTTGCTAAATGTTTAGAAATATTAAAAGAATCGCAATCTGTCTTTGTATCGTTATTTTTTTAATCTGAAAAAAAAAAACAATATATAAATATATGGAAAACCCCTCTCCACCTCCTCCTGTTATTAGATACATAACCCTCTCTCTCCCAGAGCATCACTTGCCTTTCTTTTTGTTTTCCTTGTCTTCTCCCTTTTCATATTTCCATACTAATTTTGCTGTTGACCTTATAGTTTGATTATGAATGTCTAGACTTTTGACACGCGCCAACTATCGCAATATTCTTGCATCGAAATTAATTCAGAATGTAGAATAGAAATTAAATTTGAGATTTTTTTAGACGTTGTCAGTATAAATATTTTCGCTCATGCGGTTTTATAAATATACTCACCAAAGCTGCATCAGAATTTTTTTTAATGACTATTATGCTTTGATACACTATTCTTTTATTTTGCCTCCGGATATATTCTTATTTAAATTATATATTCATCACTTGGATTTACCACTTGGATTTAATTTTTGAATCTCATATAAAAAAAATCTTTCCCGGATATCTTATATAACCAGCAGTCAAATCAAGGAAATATGCTTGCATGTGGTTGCGACCTAATACCTTGGAAGGACTACAAGACGCAATGGATTTATTTACATCCTTACTACCAGGGATTTCCATTTCAAGGTTTAACATTCATTTTAGATTTAAAGTACAATATCATGTTCCGCCTCTATATCCCATTCCCTCATTCTATGTATTTAAGACGCTTTAAAAATTAGTTTTCTATGTTTATTGCTTTTAGCAAATAAGGCGCACACCAATAAAAACATTTTTCCTCTGGAGAGATGAATAGGCATCGAAAAATTCTGTATTCGAAATACAAAAATGTTGATATATATATATATATATATATATATATATATATATATATATATATATATATACATATATATATATACATATATATATACATATATATATACATATATATATATATATATATATATATATATATATATACTGGCATGGGTGTCGGCGTTGCCCGGGTGTTTGGAGGTGTATGTTGAGCAAAAAAAAGCGGTAAATTTTTATTAAAATTTATTATTATAACCCCTTAACATTTATTGTTTTGGGCTCAAATCAAGTTATTAAGTCAGATCCATGTCCATTTAAAATATATCTAAATTTCAAGTGTGTAGACCCAAAATTGTCGGAGGAGTTTGGTAGAGTTCTCTAAGGTCAAATCTTTGAACTTGTACCCTTAATCCCAACATTTTTGGCCAAAAACCGATCAGATAGATTTTCCCAAATCTCAGTACCCTGTATATCAAATTTCGAGTCAGTAGACTTAAAATTAACAGAGTTATTGCGTAGGGAAATGTACACACACAGACATACACACACAGAGACACTTTCACTTTTATAGATATATAGATAGATAGATAGATAGATATTTATGTATGTATATATATATATGTATATATATATATATATATATATATAAATTTGACACAAATTGTAAAATGGGATATTTTGAATAAATTACCACATGAACTGCCACCTGTTAACCCCATAATTCATCTAGTTACGTATGCTTTAACGAAATATTATATACTATTAAATTTAAGAAAAGCGTTACCAAATAAAAAAAAAAATGAAACATTAATTAATTTGAGGCATTACAAAGCAGTTTTACTTAGCATTTTGTATATCATTATCTCTATTCCATTTTAAACATCAAATTTTTTAGTACTTTAGACTTATGCTTATGCACCTTCTATGCATGTTTTAAATGTATACTCTTGCAACACTTATATATTCTTAAATCTTTTACTTTTTGCTTTATTTGAATTAATTATATTTATATATAATTATTAATTATAAATTAACGTCTCTCTTTCTTCGTTTTTGGAGTGCATGAGTCCCTCTTTCCTGTGTGTTTGAATGTGACCGGTTTTGCTTACATTTTAGTTTACACTGGTTTATTTATGTATTTATTAATATATTATTATTATTTTATAATTGTAATTATCGTTGTTGTTGTTGTTATTGTTGTTATTATCATTTATCTATTTATTTAGTTTTTTTGTGTTGTTATCGTAAGCTAATATGTATTCCGTGTATGCATATGTTTGCTATTTCACTTCTGTTGTTTAGTACATTTTGTGATTCTTTAAAATTTAGGATAGCTTATTTCTCATTCAAACACAGAAAATTATTTCTTAAAAAAGATTTATTATACTCTGGAGATATAGCGCAGTAGTAAAGCATTCGATTACAGATCGAATGATCTCCTGTCCGAACCCGGGTGTACCTCACCCTTTTATTTTTGTTTTTCTTATTAATGAGTTCAAGTTACAATAAAAGAAAAGGTACTATTTACAATCGCCGCAGATATGAAGTACTAAAGAATTTGATGTTTAAAATGGAACAGAGGGAATGATATACAAAATACTAAGCATGCTTTGTAATGCCTCCAATTGATTAATGTTTTTTTTATTTAGTAACTGTTGTGTCTGCACAAATAATTAACAAGAACATGAAAATAAAGGTATACAATAATATATTAGGAAGAAAAGTTATATACATATTTATATGTCTTCAGATATAGTTCAGTTGGAGATATTCCGGCAGGTGGCGTGTTGCATGTCTTACTGGAGGCAGCATAGGCGTCTTGCCTGTTTGGCGGTCGTTGCAGAACTCCTCAGGTATTGGTGATTGATACCTTTATATATCTCACTCATCCGCCTATGTTAATAAGTGGGCGTCTCCACAACAGTAACTTTTCTCTTTTCTTAAATCTTATACTTTATAATATCTCATTAAAGCATAAGTAACTATATTAATTTAGTGGTTAACAGGTGGTAGTTCATGTGGTAATTTTTTTAAAATATCCCATATTTCAATTTGTGTCAAATATATATATATATATATATATATATATATAAATATTTATATATATATATATATATATTTCGTTTGCATACTTTAAAAGTAAACATTAATCAGAAATGACTTTAACAAGCAATTCACCGTCAAGCTCAAATATCAACTGACGTGATATTGTAAACAAACACAGACAGTATTTGATGCACGACATTATCATTTATTTATTTATTTATTTATTTATTTATTTGCGAATTAGTTCACCGGGAAAATTATTCCTCGTAATAAATAGTAATAAGTAAAGGACTGATTCAATATAAAAAAAATATATATCATATGCAGATGCAATCTGCATAAATTAAAATATCATGTTTAAGCGTATTGTTGACCGGGAACGCCGGACTGCCAGCTAGTACATATATATATATATATATATATATATATATATATATATATATATATATATATATGTGTGTGTGTGTGTGTGTGTGTGTGTGTGTGTGTGTGTGTTATATTAAGCTTTTCGGCTTATTTAATGTTGAATCAAGTAATTTTAGAAAAAAGTTAACCTCTTTCAATTTGATTATATATTTAAATTTATGTATAAATATATAAAGATAGCTGGAAATACGAAAAGCTTGGTATGCCATATACAAATTAAGTAAATAAAACCAACTAATATGAATAAGTATTTAAAGTTATAAAGAACACAAGGATAAACACCTTTTCAAAAATTATTGGATCTTGCATTAAGTAACTCGACAACAATTGACATGCTGTAAAAAAAAGAACCTAAGCAAATATCAGGAATCTTAATATAGATAAACTTGAAACACATATAGCTTTTTTCAGTAATTACTGGATTTAGCATTAAACACCCCGAAAAGGGTTGGTATGCCGTAAAACAAAAGAACCAAATCAAATATGAAGAAAGGAAAATTAAAATACAAACGGTTCAAAACTGCTTATAAATAACAATAACAGATCTTTGCGAGTTTTTTTTCACCGCTTATCAAGGTCTAGAGGCCACTCAAGGATAGGGGTTAATGGGTACCGTGATAGTTGGTGATGGTGGAAATTGGATGAGTTAATTTATTTTAATGGGCGGCTAATCAAGAACTTGTTTACGTTGGTTGCGAAAACGACCATGTTCTAGCTAGCTGGAAAGCAACTCCGTGGTATTACGTTTCACAAACGAGAAGTTCTCAGTAATTGCTCTTCAAATGGAATTTTTGTTTAATTTTAGGCAATAACACTTACAATAAAACAGAAAGAGAATGAGAATGAGTAACCCAGAAAATGTAGTAGAGAGGAGGAATATTCTTTTCTTGTTTAAATTACATGTAGTGTTATAAAATCTGTTGGAAGTGCTCCCCGTTGATATCTATGCATTTCTGGGAACGTTTAACGACGTTTGCAGATACTGCGTGGTAGATCTTCTCTCGGGATTCACCTGATAGCGTTATGAATGTTCTCCTTTAGTTGGTTTAATTGGTGAGAATTATTTGCATAATTTTTTTTTAAGTTCCTCCCACGATAAAAATCCCATGATAACAAGTCTGGGAAACGTGGTGGCCATCCTTTGCTTATTGTGCTCCCTTTCGTAAACATGTCATGATCTCGTGTCAGTCATCTGTGAGACATGTGGTATGCAGCGCCATCTTGTTTGAAAAGAAAATGCATTTTGTCTTGTGGTGTCAGTTGGTCGATAAGAGAAAGATTTTAAGTGGGTCGCTTTATCTAAAAAAAAGATTGATTGGAGAAAGATTACAGAGATCGGACTACTGTATTTGACGATATTAAAAACTAGTAGCATAAAACTTTTAGGCTAAAATGACTGAATTTAGCTTTAATTAAGCCAAAAAAGCTGTTGATATTACCTAAAACAAAATAACCAAACCAAACATAATAAATAAATATTTAAAGATGTAAAGAACTTTACGCATAAATCATTTTGACCAAAATTATGAGATTCCTTATTAAATGATCCGTAAAAGTGTTGATATGCCGTGAAACCAAGCAAGCAAACTACGCACGCCAGTTGTTCTTTTCATAACTCTGTATTTAGTTATGCATCTCCTTTTTCAACATATTAGATGTTATTTTTCTGTTGTGCTTTTGCAAAATGTTTCTGACTATATCACGCACGTATGTCTATGGTTTCAGAATAACATTTTTTTTAGATGGCAGCATCGACATTTTAGAGAGAAAGAAAAATATTCAAAGATATACAAAAAAAGAATTTGTTCATTTGATGGCCGCTGGGTATATTTTTTATTCGTTTAAAATATTTACAATTTACTTTAAAAAGTATTTAAATTACGATTTCATACCAGATCTGCTTGCATTCGTGTACATTTTATCTAAAAATATTGATCAGGTGTGTATATGTATACGAATTTGTGTGTGTGCGTAGCAGGGAGACCCGACGTTGCCAGGGATTGAATGATGAACAAGGAATGTTTTACACTCCCACATGTTATTGTCACTGAAGTCGGTGAAATCGATTTTTTTCAATCAAAGCGATTGAGTGCCTGTTCTAGTTGCAGGTTCATCCCGATGCACAGAGAGGAGACTCCACATACCTACCCGCAGTGACTTAGTCCAAAATACATTGTAGTCTATATTGCACAAAAAAGAACCTCTTCCGGATTTTATAAAAACAAAATGGTGGGATCCTTCCATGGCTCCAGTAGATATCTCACTGCTGATGAAATTCTCAATTTAATAAAAGCCAAGTACTTCTAAGGATGTACTTCTAAGTACTGCTTCCATATCTGGGCAGGAGCTGCTAAAACATCCTATCCTGCCTTGACATAATACAAAATAGACTGAGGAATGCCATTTTCTCTTCCTTGCAACCTTTCTCACACCGAAGAGACGTGTCGAGCCTGTCGTTGTTTTATCTTAATTTCCATGGGAAGTGCTCGTCTGACCTCCAATCTCTGCCCCCCTCGCCATTCTTTCACGAAAAACACTTGCCTAGCTGAAACCACTGTCAGTAATTCTCCCTACCCTTTATCTGTGCCAAAATCAAAACGTAGATTCCATGAACAAAGCTTCTTTCTTAGAAGTGCACGCTTGTGGAACTCTCTTTTGTTTGCCTGTTTCCCACCGGACTACAACTTGGATGTATTCAAGTCCAACATAAACAAGTTCCTGATAAACCGCCCCCTTAAGTAAGACACTTTATCATTACTAGCGATTACTACGATATTATCCCATTGATTACTGTACGCGCAATAACCCTTATCCCCGAGTGGCCTCCGGGCCTTTGTAAGTGGTGACTTCCTTGCAAAAAAAAAATTTATACATAACGGCTTGAAAGTTTAAAATGAAAAAGTCAATTACCATCGTGCAAGAGTGCTCTAAACAGAAACATTCATTTTGAACGCGCCCCTGTCAAATCAAAGGAGCTACTGGGATTACGGCCTGTGTGTTAATAAAACTTCTCAAATAAAAGTGTGATGTTAGGCTGTATAAGGTGTTAACTTTTATCAAAATCACCTGATCTTCCTTTCATCGGGTTATTTCGATCATCGATTATCGATACTGATCGAAGACATTCCGATACAAAACCTACCTAAGAATATTGCTAGATGTATAAAGTACCTTCGTATGAAATTTTAAAAACCGGCTTAACTGTTTTAGAGTCCATAGGGAACTAGTCTCACACATACACATAGACAAAGTTTCATTTTTATATGATAGTAGATATACTGTTATATAGAATATATATATATATATATATATATATATATAAAAGAAACTTTGTGTGGGTTTGCTCGTTCCCTATGGATTCGGAAACCGCTAGGTATTTTTTTTAATTTGTGCTGTTACAAGAAGAACATAATTCATTACGCTTGACATTTCGAAGTCGTTCGAAAGAGTGAGGCATTCTGGTCTTCTTGTTGAATAATTAACATTGTTAAAAGTTAATTAATATTATCGATATATCTATCTATTTATCTATCTATTCAATGATATTCTTAAAGTATTTTATATTGTGAGTTATTTATTGTTTATACAATAAAGTGTAGCAATGGGTTTTAGCTAAGGATGTTTACATAAATTAGCTAAGTTAAATATAAACAAAATAACCTTGGGCTGGCAGACGTAGAAAGATCACACGTAAAGGGATACGTGTGCTTTTAGAATGATGATGTAACGGAACTGAGGAAGGTCAGTCAGTTGAAGAGAGTCGAGAGTTAGTCACGAGAGTGAACAGACGGTCAGGAAGCGTGGCTGTGTAGAACAAACATGTAGACAAGAAAAACAGACTCTTTGTGAAAACTATTTGAGACAACTGAAATAAATTTATATTTTAAAAATATAGTGTTGTGCTGTGGTTTTCACAAAAGAAAGAACAGAGGTCTCAATTTGTTATTGTGTGGTCGTTTCATGTTTCATCACGGAGCTCAGCATTGAAGAAGAACTCTTGAAGATAGGCATGAAGCTTATATTTTTCTTCTTATATATGAACCGTAATATTAACCCGTGTGATAACTCTCTGATTCAACATGACTCAGTTTATACGTCGACATCATCATATCCTCCTGGCTAAACAAATATATAAACGATTTATACGTTTATAACGGTGGTGTTCTAAAAACAATATCTTTTTTTTTACATTTTCACCCCAAACAAGGCACATTGCCACTTTGATGTAGGGGGGGGCTACTATCAGGGACATAAACTACAGGGGTACTATGTAAGGAGTTAGGCAGCAAGATGTCGATTCATCTTACACTTGAACTTCTGCCTGTCAGTACAGTTGGGGAAGCAGGGACCTGGAAGGAAATTCCCAAATCTAGCGGTTCTGGGGAAGAAATTACTGGATTAGAAGGCTCTCTTACATCTAGGGATATCTACTGTGAAAGGGGTGGGATTTTGCTGCATGTCGAGTTTTTCGGGGATATTTACGTCGAGGGGTGCAAGTGCTTGCAGTTCCTCAGAGCATTCGCCGTTAAATTATTTGTAGAACGGGCAGAGGAATACAACATTTCGTCCATGGGACAGAGGCTGAATTTAGATGACAGTTCAGGACCTATCAGGTTGGCGACTCTCTTTTGAACCTTGTCTAGGAGCGAGATAGTAGTAGCAGATGCATCAGCCCAAATATCACAATACTCCATACATGGGCAAATTGTGGCCTTGTAGAGGTACAGGATATTTTCGGGCGGTAGTAGCTTTCTAACACGGTAGACAGAACCTAACTTCTTCGAAGCGGTCCTGGCAGTACTCTCAATGTAATTGTTCTAGCTCCTGTTTCCTGTGAACTTTTTTATAATATATAATTCCACCTGATAATATAACATTCTACATAACTTCGAGTTTATAGCATTTTTAGTTATTTATATTATTGCATCGTTTGTTTCTGAACAAGTATTTGAGTTACTCTATATGGTATCCTTGGCCTTTTGGTCAAGATCAAAGTGTAGCATCTGTTCCGGCAGATACTGCAAGCTATGACTAGCTAGGACTAGCTATGACTAGCAAAGACCAGATGTGGGGGCAACCCCACATGCCTGACCTTTAACCAGCTCCCATTTCCCACCTCTCGGGAACTGGTCCCCTTTTTCCCTTCCCCCTCCCTTCACTCCTCACATTAAAAATCGGCCTTGTGCCTTATTTGCTCGGTGGGGGAGCAAATAAATACCATCTGTTCCGGCAGATACTGCAAGCAAAGACCATATGTGTGGGCAACCTCACATATAAGACCTTGGTCAATGTAGGGGTAACCCTTCATACCAATTGTCACTATCCAGCTCCCTTACTCCCCGGGGAGCTGATCCCCATTTCCCCTTCACTCCTCACATTAAAAATCGGCCTTGTGCCTAATTTGCTCGGTGGGGGAGCAAATAAATACCATCTGTTCCGGCAGATGCTGCAAGCTATGACTAGCTATGACTAGCAAAGACCAGATGTGGGGGCAACCCCACATGCCTGACCTTTAACCAGCTCCCATTTCCCACCTCTCGGGAGCTGGTCCCCTTTTTACCTTCCCCCTCCCTTCACTCCTCACATTAAAAATCGGCCTTATGCCTAATTTGCTCGGTGGGGGAGCAAATAAATACCATCTGTTCCGGCAGATACTGCAAGCTATGACTAGCTATGACTAGCAAAGACCAGATGTGGGGGCAACCCCACATGCCTGACCATTAACCAGCTCCCATTTCCCACCTCTCGGGAGCTGGTCCCCTTTTTCCCTTCCCCCCTCCCTTCACTCCTCACATTAAAAATCGGCCTTGTGCCTAATTTGCTCGGTGGGGGAGCAAATAAATACCATCTGTTCCGGCAGATACTACAAGCTATGACTAGCTATGACTAGCAAAGACCAGATGTGGAGGCAACCCCACATGCCTGACCTTTAACCAGCTCCCATTTCCCACCTCTCGGGAGCTGGTCTCCTTTTTCCCTTCCCCCTCCCTTCACTCCTCACATTAAAAATCGGCCTTGTGCCTAATTTGCTCGGTGGGGGAGCAAATATATACCATCTGTTCTTCAGATGCTGCACTTCTATTTCTTGTTCTCTTTCAGTGGAGGAGAAATCCTTCACGACTGAGACAATTTTATTTTTGTACCTTTTCTCCACGTTAAAAACAACCCTGGTGTCTAACTGTCCCGTGGGGAGGCATAGTAAATAGGTACTCTATATGGTATCTCTTCATTTGCTTCTCCTATCAATGTCAGTGTTACTCGGGGATCTATTCTAGGTCTACTTTTTAACCTAGTTACATAACACTTTCTAGTTAATAATACTAAGCTTAAAAATTCAGTTTAAAGTTTAAGCGAATAAACCGATAGCGTTTTTGATTATGAGTTTTCCGGTTATCGACTACCACTTTTGGCGGACGCGTGATTAAATTCGCTTAATTGATAATTTGAAGTGAGGCTGCCAAATATGAACACTATTCTCCTGCTAATCCCTTTCTCAAGGAAGTCAATTAGCTGGTATTATGGAGACGGGATCAAAGTTGAATATTTAATCCGGATCAATATGTGACGTGCTTCAAGTCCGAGATTAGATCTCAACCGATTTCAGCATGTCCGCGTTTTGACGTGCGTTGTCTCAATTTGCGATATGAGTTCAACAAACTCCGTCGGCAAGATGTCTGCTCCGATACTATAGAAATACATATGTTATATAATGACGTCAATAGTGGCTGATCAAAAGTAACGCACCGGCATGAAATTATACGTCATTCTAGAGTAGTTACTTTAACACATATTTGAATAAAATTTGTTTTGTATATTTACATTTATAGCAAGGATGTGTGTGTGCGTGTGTGTGTGTGTGTGTGTGTGTGTGTGTGTGTGTGTGTGTGTGTGTGTGTGTGTGTGTGTGTGTGTTCAGGCATTAATCTGCAACATTTTTTTTCTTCAAATATCCACGATAGCTTTATAATAACCAATACTGGATGTGTAATTGTGTTGTTATAAATGATGTCCAAAGGATCACTGAAGAGTTGAAAATCTTCGTCATTTTACTATTAATGATTTTTTTTTCTCTATTTCAGATATTCTAAAGATAATATATGGAAAAATAAATAACGGATAAGTATGGAATTTAACAATGTATGCAAGTTGTAAAATTGTTTAAGCAAACTTAGGAGTCTATAGTTTTGACTCAAGGAGCTTATCGATGGCAACGTCAAATGGCCACCACGTTCCCCAGACTTAACTAACCTCGACTTTTTTACTTTTTCTTGTAAGGATATCTTAAGGAGTCTATGTTAACAACCCCCAAACTCTGAATAAATTGAAGGAAAACATCAGGAACAAAATAAGGGAGTTAACTCGCAATCCAGAGACTCTGCAATCTGTTGTGAATAATGTTTTGGAAAGAGCATAAATATGCAAATGAAAATGAGCAACGTTTAAAAAATCCACAATAGCAAAATTGTGTTTAAATTACAGAAAGATATCATCAAAAATAAAGAATCGATTTAGAGTTCAAATCCATTCTGTGACTTTTGTGCTTACCTTGTAGTAATCAAATACATAAATATATATACATAGAGAAAGAGGGTTGTGTTTACTATAACCTTTTTACGCAAATATTACGAAGGTATAATAGGAAATTAATTAAAA
Organism: Euprymna scolopes; assembly: GCF_053919585.1. Lineage (NCBI taxonomy): Eukaryota > Metazoa > Mollusca > Cephalopoda > Sepiida > Sepiolidae > Euprymna > Euprymna scolopes. Next base: position 53,637,223 of record NC_136522.1, on the reverse strand, counting down.
TGAATGTTTAAAAATATACAAATTTGCTAGATCTTTTGCAGATGAATGCAATTCCAAGACCTATATATAACAAAGTTGTAATTTCATTTTAGATGAATAGAAAATTTGTTTAAATATAAATATCAATATTTCTCTTATCCATATATATATTTCTCTTATCCCTATATATATATATTTCTCTTATCCCCTATTCCTTATAGCTCCAGATTTCTCTCAAGTCTTTAGTCAGTATAAGAGACTATACATTAGTTTAACCGTCTTAGATACCCCGCACACTCCTCGTTCACTCCATACTATATAACAGATACCTTAATATTCCCAATTATCTCCTTAGCTAGAGATCGCATTGAACTGTTTGAAACCAAGCGCCTAACCCCTCTTCTGACGAAAAGCATTAGGCTTCGAAATACCTTGGTATAAAGAGCATATAATCTGCCTTACTTATCTCTTTTCCTTATTACATCGACAAATAATGTGTATACAAATATACGGCTTTGTTAATAATGCTATATATATATATATATAATTAACTCGCAGACCTCGAAACGACAAACCCCAAACACTGCAATGATTGAAGGAAAACATCAGGAACGAAATAAGATTACAAATCCATTCTGTAGTAATAATTTATTTATGGTAACAGGAATTATTAGAAATGAAATTGTTTCGATCTAATATGAACACCCATCAAGTTTCCATCTTGGTTTTATGCTCTTTGTTAGGCTTTTTATAGCATCGTTAGTATAAGACTGTGTGAATTTCGTGCACTAAAGGCAACAAGTAGTTACGAGGTGCTTTAAGTAAGTTTCCAGACTTTTTGTACAGGCATTTAAAATTGTCGTAGATTCTTGAAAATTCAGTAGGTTATTGCTATACATCTCATAAGAGCGCGGACCTTTTTTTAATGATTTCAGGTTCAAATGTAAAGCTAAAACAGAAATTGAGTTACACTACACTACAGTCTGATGGTTACAGCTGGTGAATTTCAAAAATGCAATCTGGATGTGAGGACACTTTAGAAGAGCGGTATGCAATAAAATTCTATTTTAAATTTGAAAAAAATGCAACCAAAAATATGGAATGCTTAAGATTGGTTTGGGAGTATCTTGCATCAATTTTTTTAGTAGCATCTGAGATTACAGGTAGGCGGGGAGACAGTGAGGGATGATGAGAGGCATGAGAGGACTACGAAAGTTAAAACACCATAGTTGATTGGCCAAATAAAGAATTTCATCGATAAAGACTGTCGTGTGTCCATAGAGACAATAAGTGCACAGTTTAATGTCAGTGTGGGTGGGAACTATATTTTATTGTGTGTGTTCGTGCACTAAAGGCAACAGGTTATTCCTACACCATCTTTTCAGTGTGTACGAATGATCCCACGCCTAAAGTAAAATTACCGATTCGACTTAGTTTTTTAATCTCTGAAAAT
>NC_136522.1:53563291-53630791 GCF_053919585.1 Euprymna scolopes | reverse complement strand
CCAAAAGCATTCCATATGTTTTTGTAGCATTTTTTCCGAGTTTGAAACAGAATTTTATTGCATATCGTTCTTCTAAGGTGTTCTTACGAGAGGCGTGCAATAAGTAATGCCCCTGACCCACTTCCCATAGGAGTAGAGCAACGAAACCTGGCACAGTTATTAGTCTTTCTCTACATAGGAACCAGTTATGCATTTCTCCCATCGTTTGATGCAGCTCTGGAGACCGTTTTTGTAGAACACCCCAGGTTGGATCTCCAACCACAACGTGACTTCAGACATCAAGGCTGGATCATCTGGGAAACGCTTTCCTTTCAAAAACAACTTCATGGCTGGGAAGAGGTGAAAGTCAGAGGATTTAAGGTCAGGAGAGTAGGGAGGATGGGGAAGGATTTCATAACCACACGCCCGTGCTTCTGAACTGACGACATGCGAGTTGCGGACCGGAGCGTTATCCTGCAGGAGGAGGGTACCTTTGTTGATCTTGTCCCGCATCTTGATTTTGACAGCTTCCCTTAATTTCCTCAAAAATGAAGCATAAAGGCTCCTGTAATTGTGATACCCTTTGCCAAGAAATCTGTCATCACTACTCCGCTCTGGCCCCAGAAGTCTGTGAGCATGACCTTGCCAACGGAGGGCTGCACTCTTGCCTTATTTTGATGATAGTGTGTCCAAGTGCTTTCACTGCATTGACTGTGATTTCATCTCTGGATCATACTGATAGACTCAGGTTTCATCCTGTGTAATCAGTCTTTTGAAAAACTTTGACTCATCTTCTTGGCACACCTCAAATTCATCCTCGAGCACTCGACGCGTTCTCGCTTCTGGAATAGTGTGAGCAACCTGGGAATCTATCTGGTAGACACCTTATGCATATGCAAATGGTCATGAATGATAGTTTCCACAGACCCTGTACTAATCTTGACATCTTTGGCTATTTGGCGAATAGTAATGCGTCGATCTTCCAAAATGGCAGCTTCAACTTGAGGGGCAGATGCCTCATCAATGGCAGAAGGGGGCGACCAGGTCTGGGAGCTATTTCCACAGACTTCCGACCATGTTTGAATTCACGACGCCAGCGTTTTACAAGGTCATATGGTGGGGCATTATCACCATAAGTTTCTTTCAGTTCATCAAAAGTCTCCTGTGATGTATTAGTTTTGCGGTATCCGTAGTGAGTATTAGTTTTGCGGTATCCGTAGTAGGTTGATGTTCACGAGAATAAAAGGCAGAATATATGAGAGCACTCGTGTGTCTCAGCAAGTTACTGAACAGTATTATTTAAGGGTATCAGTTTAAGCTACAGTATTTCCTCTGCTTATTAAGAATATATGTTAAACTATATGCTCGTGACACAAGTCATTGGATTCGTCAACGCAATCCTCAATTGTTCGAATAACTTAAATAGAAAATGGCGACTGCGGCAGATGAATGCTTACCCGCAATTCTCTTCGTCAAGGCGGGAAAAAGTATTGTCATACTTTGGTGCTGCTTGCTCGTTGCGTGCGAGCCATACTTTTTCTCACAAGAGAGATTTTTATTCTATTATCAAAATGAATAACATTCTGAAGAGTCGTTCCTGATATGATTAAATTAGACATTACAAAAGAGAATTGTTTACATATATTATCAATCAGAATATATATATATATATATATATATATAGTAAGGTATAAAATCTATATGGCGATTAAACTACACATAATAGTCCGCGTTTCATCCACGCAAGGATTCCTATATATTTTATAACTTACTACCCAGCTCTACAAACGTATCGAGCACTGTTGAAGTAAATACTTAAATTTTACGCATAAATTTATACTTTCGTATATTAATTTATGTGAATAAACGAAGTAGTTATATATATATATATATATATATATATATATATATATATATAGTAGTTATATATATATATATATAGTAGTTATATATATATATATATATATATATATATATATTCAATTCAAACGTTACCGTATTTTAATATATGGTAACGGGTTAGTTGTACTCATTTAGAACTGCTTTAAAGTTGTACTCATTTAGAACTGCTTTAAAGCTTCACTGCTCACATATTTTGCGACCAATTTCAAAAAAACTTTGCAGTTCATAGGTTACCTTCTTAGCTATATTTTGAAAAATAATTTCAATTTTCATTCAGTAAAATAAAGGTTATAATAAAATTACTGTCTCCAAAAATTCTCAGAATTTGTAAGGAACGCGGCGACAGTTTTTTTTTTTTTCAGATTGGTTGTTGGTTACCATAGCAACCAAATGTTATGCTACCTCAAATCGGAGGGATCGGCAGAGATGATTACGTAACAGGATAATAAAAAACTGTCAATAATAATTCACCGCTACCCTCATCTGTCGCTCAGATGTAATGTCGCTGATAATTCCCTGCCGCTTTTGCTCGCTGGCAATAACTGACTACTGAATGAACACCACAATGCAGAGAAAGAAAAAGAGAAAACCCAAACAGAGATAGATAGATAGATAGATAGATAGATAGAGAGATAGATAGAGATAGAGAGGTAACAAGTGAAATACAAAGAAAATCTTATTTCCAAGCAAAACCCGAAAAAATCGTGGATTACATAAAAAGCTCCCAAGCATGATAGGTAATATGGTTAAGATTAAATAGAATAAGTAAATAGTCTAGTTGTAAAAGCTGGAAAAGAAAGACAAGATAGTTTGTAAAAAATATAATAAATTTATAACTTAAAATTTTGCAGTATTAATTTTTTTTATTCAATTAGACATTATATAATCAATTCGTAATTAATACTCCAATATTTTTAGTTATAAATTTAATATATTTTTATTAGAATATCTTTATTTTCTTTTCCTGTTTTAATAACTAGGCCTTTGTACTTTTCCATGTTTAATCTTAACCATATTACTTTTCACGCTCGCATCTTTCCATGTAATATATATATATATATATATATATATATATATATATATATATATATATATATATATATATATATATATATATATATATACATACATACATATATATATATATGCATATATATATATATATGTTTTGAGAAAAAATAGAAAAACCGAATGAAATTATTAAAATAATCAACGTTTCGTCCTTATTTCAGAGGACATCTTCAGGATATTGAAGTAAATATACAAGAAAAGAAAAAGTCATCAAAATGATGACTTTTTCTTTTCTTGCAATTTTCTTGCAATATCCTGAAGATGTCCTCTGAAATAAGGACGAAACGTTGATTATTTTAATAATTTCATTCGGTTTTTCTAGTTTTCCCAAAACATAACATAAACCTCCGCTGGTATTTTTATTATTATTTTTATACATATATATATATATATATATATATATATATATATATATATATATATATATATATATGACTGCTTCATTTAATCACATAAATTAGTATACGAAAGAATAAATTTATGCGTAAACTGTAAGTATTTACATCAAAAATGCTCAATACGTAGGTAGATCTTAACTAGGGCTTTGTCCTGTAAGGGCCTGATCATTGGCTTATTAGGAAAGGTGCGGTGGAAACAAGAAAGCTGATTGGCTAACTAAAAACGCGAGACAACCACAACTCCTTGCATAAGCCTGACGAATCCTAGCGTAGATGAAACGCGGAATATTTTGTTTAGCTTAATTGTAATATATATTTTATAACTTACTATATGAAAATATATATGCGTATTCCTACTTTGCCTAGGGTGGGAGAGAGAAGAAAGTCCTGTAACTATGGAGTGAGGACGTACCAGCAGGTTTGAGCTCCGATTGGACTCTCATCGCACCTTCGACACGAGCACTAACCGACCTCCGCGTCATCGTGAAAATCGACGGACTGCCCGATATATATATATATATATATATATATATATATATATATATATATATATATATATATATATATAAATTACAGGTTTATATTTTTTTCACAAAATATAATTTTCAAAACAAAAATGCATTGTTTGAACAAAGAATACAATATATTAATTATTTATTTCCTTAATCCATGGATTTTCGATGTAGGCTCATCTCCTCATAGGAGAGTCATTAGCAAAATATTTATTCTGGCTCGATATAATTTTGCTATTTAGCATATACATTGAAAATATTAATAGATTAAAATGCTTTAAAGGGACATAGAAAAGGAAAAAAGCATAATCTTACATCCACTCTGAAATTTAAAAACACTATTCAAAAATATGTAAACGAAGAAATGATTTGCGGCCATTGTAAACGGTGCCGCTACTTTTATCTTAAATTGAACTCACTAATAAGGAAAATAAAATAAAATAAAATGGTGAGGTACACTCAGGCTTGAATAGGGGTCCATTCGATCCGTAATCAAATACGGTACTTGTACAGTTTAATCAAGTCATTAAAAAAATGAAAATATCGAAATTATACTGTACATATCCGTTTTGAACTGAAGATTTCCGAAAAAAAAAATCACTTAATTTGATCCAGTGTTTTTTTTTTTTTTTTTTTTTTTTTTTTTTTTACAGTGAAACATCACGTTTTTATGACAGCACGTTGAAGGCAAACATCTTGGAATTTTTTAAATTTTTGTTTGGATTTTAGAAACGCCACGGGGAAATAACTCAGTTTAAAGCGCCGACGCTCCCTCCCCATCTTTAATACTAGGTTTTCTTCCTAAAAATCGAACCTTTTGCTCGGTATCATAACAAATTGTTTTTTCGCTGTAAAACAAAGACTACTTGATGAAATTAAGTGATTTTTTTTTGGGGGGGAGGGGCTAAAAACATTAATTTCTTTACCCTCAACAAGAAGGAGTAGAAAAAATCGAAGAACTTTATTATTAAAGGATACGTACAATATAACCTTTTCTCGATATTTTCATTTTTAATGTCTTGATTAAACTGTACAAGTTCCTCAAATACTCTACCACTGATCTACATCTCCAAATGACAATAGTTCTGTTATTTTTCAGAAGAAATGATTTACTCAGAATTGAATCTTCCTTGTTTTGCTGACAGTTATCTCCCTTGGCCGGCTGTATATATCACTCTGTAAATATTCTTTTTTATCTATGAGAAAAAAAGGCTCGGGGTTTTAAGAGTTTGGATACTTATCGGATGAATTTCTGTAGTAAACATATCTAAGAACACTACCGGATATATATATATATATATATATATACTAGCAAAAATACCCGTCGTTGACTGGGTTCAAAAACAGCCTACAAAAAATGGACTCTAATTTATGAAAGTATGATAGGTTATGAAAAGGAAGGGTTGTAAAGAGATAGCTTCGAATTTGGGGTATCAAAACCAAAGCAAAATATGAGGAAGGTAAAATGAAAATAGATAAACCCCATAATTTATTATACCATACCTGTTCACACTGAAACACTTATCACCATATTCTGTGGATCTATATAAAAAAAAACTTGTTAAACTTTGTGACATATTTCCATTCTATGGAGTTCTGGTGCGAACGAACACCCCATAATTTTATTATACCATATTTCTTCAAACTGAAACATAATTATCAAAGTATACTTACGCAGATAGATATGTAAAGTCTTTATTAAAGTTTGTGCCTATTTCCATTCTATGGAGGCCAGGCGCGAACGCAGACCCCACAATTTTATTATACCATCCCTATTAAAGTTAAAACATACTTATCAAAGTATTCTTATGTATATCTATATACAAAAACACTTGTAAACGTTTTTTTTTTGTAATTTTTAATTTTTTTATTCCCATACATTGTGGACCAGGCGCGAACGCAGACCCCACAATTTAAATGAACCACCGTTCAGCCAGACCAAACATACCCATTCCTGTGTCTCGAAATATCTTCTATCATTATATGTAATCAGTTTTTTAAAATAGTCAACCATATAGGAGCCTATTCGTGACCAGACACACACACACACACACACACACACATTCAGCTTTATATTATATACTAGCAATCGGTGCCCGGCGTTGCCCAGGTGTTTTGAGGTTAATGCTGAGAAAAAAAAAACGGTCAATTTTTTAAACTTTGACCCCTATTATGACTTCTTAACATTTATTGTTTAGGGATCAAGTAAAGGTAATAAGTTAGATCCATGTCCAAGGAATCTATATCTAAAATATCACGTGTTTAGATCCAAAATTGTAGGAGGAGTTTGGTAGAGTTCTCAAAGGTCAAATCGTTTGATAGCGAGGCAAAATTTCGCGAATTTGGCCTTTTTATAAAGCAGTTTGGCCTTCAAAATTTATGTTTGGCCTTTTTCTTCACCGATGAAATCTGGGGACGCAACGGGAATTTTCGGCTAAAAAATGTTGTTACTATGCACATGCACATCTATGTATTGAAATACAATCTGTGGCAAAATTTCAGGAAAAACTAATGGATGGTTCTCTCGCAATAGTCCGGACAATTCGCTAAATTATCTCGTCAAAACCTTAAATCTCGAATTTTTGTGCATTTTTTTTCGGGGGGGGGGCTAATTTGGCATAATAGTGTCCATTTAATAGTATTATATTGAAAAAATAAATAAATAAGGAAAATTACAAAAAAAAACAAACAAGAACAACAAAAGTGTGCCGTATTTTTAAAAGTTTTATTGCGTTGTTTTTATTTGCTTTTTTTTTTTATTTCATCGGTGAAGAAAAAGGCCAAACAGAAATTTGAAGGCCAAACTGCTTTAAAAAAAAGGCCAAATTCGCGAAATTTGGCCTCGCTATATAAAAAAAAAATGGGGAAATCCCCCTACTTGAACTTTCTGTTTAATTAATAATGACTCGCTTGTAGCGTTGATGTTTTTCTTTTTTCGCTATAAAAAAATAACTACTTGATGAAATTACGTGATTTTTTCTGTAGGAAAACTTTATCCCATGACGAGTACGTACAATATATATATTTTTTTAAATATTTCCATTTTTTAATGTCAATGGAAAACTGCACAAGTACCCAAACCCGAAATGTAAAGACCATGAGTGAACGCGCGTTTTTTTTTTTTTTTGTAGTTTAGTTTCATAATGGCGGCCGTGGATGTCGTAGGTTGGATTGTAAGATTGTGTAAGATTCGTATTTTTTTAATTTGTAAATCGCAAGTTAGAAAAAAATTAAACCCTTCCAAGATGGACAATAAATAAAGCCATAATATTTTATGGTAAAATTAAGAGCCTACGAACCATAGTTTTTTAGGAGATGTGATTATTGGATTAACCAATCAGAAATCGTCTGTGGCACACACATCTCTGTTTTTATAGATATATAGATATATATATATATATATATATATATATATATAGAGAGAGAGAGAGAGAGAGAGAGAGAGAGACAGAGACAGAGACAGGGACAGAGACAGAGAGACAGAGAGAGATTGGTTAGCTTTTTGTAAAATTTACAAAAAATAGACTCCGCCGTTTTGGATGGTTGGTTTTGATTTACGGCATATCAACCCTTTTCAGGTTATTTAATGTCAAATCCAGCTATTTTGAAGAAATTTTTTTTAAACAGAATATTTTTTTTTTCAAGTCGGTTTCTATGTAACCCATAGTTGGGACCCTAATAGTTACTACCACTCCGGGTCAGAGTGGACTTGAGAGCAATGGCAATTAAAGGGTGACTCCACACTCCCCAAACCCTGCAAGATGGGGCCTCACTATCGGATATAGTTTAAGGTCATATTCAGGACCACCGTTTCGGAACCTATGAGGAAAGGAACTAACACACACACAAAGCGACTTTTAAAGAACGAGACACGCGAATTATCCATAAACGATCCGCTTGGTCATTTGATTCTGATATTCTGCTTAGTTATTAAATAGAATAATAAGTTATGTATTATCCATAATAAAGACCAAAGTGCATTTATTTTTAAAACGTATGCAGATAAATTCGCAGGGAGACCCGATGTGGTTCGAAATTGAATTAATATGAACAAATATTCCACTCTCCCATGATTTTATTGTCATCGAAATTCGTGAAATCGTACATTTTTTTTTAATCAAATCATTAAATTGCTAACTCTAGCAACTCCCGCCCCGTGTGTACCGGGCGGAAGCTTCACAAGCTTCCCCTGCAGTGATTTAGTTCACAATATATTATAGTTTACATTGCACTGTAGAGAACTGGCTGTCGATTTTGTAAATTTATCTGTAAATAATGAATTCTTAAGTTCAAAACGCAACAGTCAAGTATCACGGCTCAATTGTGCTCTGAACAGAAACACTTATCTCTTACGCGCTCCTGTCTTAACAAAGAACCAACCGTTGATTTTATAAAATTATTTTTAGGTATTCACTTGAATTAAACTTTAACCTATAAAAATCAATATCACGATTCAATTGCGCTCTAAAATAAAACACTCGTTTCGAACGCGCTCCGGTCTTATAAAAGATTCTACAGTCGATTTCATAGGCTGGGCCTTACTGCTTATGCAGTGATGTAAACTCAAATGCAGTTGTGATGTTAGGTTGTATAAAAATGTTAACTTTGGTCAAAATCAGACTTCCTACTTTTAATCGGATTCCCCAGTAAAAAAAAATCTTTTTTTTATTTTTAAGAGAGAAAGTCTATTTATACAGTCAGTTTTTTTGTTTTTTTTTTAATTTTCGATACGCGTACTTATCAGATGATATCTTTAATCAATTCATATACGTGTCACCTTGGTACAGTTGTAACGTCATCAGCTTTGAATGTTACAGTTTTGCTTTCAGTTTCGATTCTGGCTAATGGCACCCAAATACATTTTTAATTCTGAAATCACAACTGTAGAATAATATATACGAAATCTGGACAAATTAATATATTATATTCAAACGTATTTTACGACCGGGCAATGCCGGGCGCCTCCTCTCTTCTAGTCTCATATAGAAATCAAGCGCTAGTCGGGGGAACGGGCATCTTCGTTTCTGAGACTATACTTAGAAATAAAATGTAAACATTTAAGAACACTACCGAATATATATATGTATATATGTTAGCTTTGTGTAAAATTTGCAAACTATAGGCTCAGCCGTTTCGAAAGGAAGGAAAGGACGTAACACGCACAAAGTTACTTCTATATTATTATTATTATTATTATTATTATTATTATTATTATTATTATTGTTGTTGTTGTTGTTGTTATTGTTATTGTTATTGTTATTATTATTATTATTATTATAATAATAACAATAACAATAACAATAACAACAATAACAACAATAACAATAACAATAACAATAACAACAACAATAATAATAATAATAATAATAATAATAATAATAGAGATAGAGACGTGCGGATTATTCGTCCATAAAGATACGCTTGGCCAGCTTATACTTTGTATTGTCTAATATCATAGTTATTAATAGAGCTATCGCAACAGAATATTCCTATCATTGTTTTGACTCTCGAGTATATATCCGATACACTTAGACACAGTTAATCAGCCGAGAACCACATCACTCAATATAAAAAGCATATAAGCTATTAACGGATACACACTCGAGAGTCAAAACAATGAAATGGTTATACTTCTGTCATAGCCCTAGTTATTAAATAGAATAATAAGCTATGTATTATCAATACTAAAACTATAATAGTAGAAATAGTGATGGAGATTGTGGTGGGTAAGTTTGAGAAATACTTCCACCGCCACCACCTCTACTACTACTACTACTACTACTACTACTCTTATGGTAATAACACTTGTCTATCTGAAACCACTGTCAATAATTTCCCCATCTCTTTATATGTGCCTAAACCTAAACATAGATTCCATGAACAAAGCTTCTTTCTTTGAACTGCACGCCTGAGGAACTATCTTCCGTTTGCCTGTTTACCAGCCGACTACGATTTGGTAGTCTTCAAGTCCAACGTAAACAAATTCTTAATGAACCGTCCCTTTAAGTAATCCAATTTACCAAATTTCAACCACTAACGATTACTAGGACTTGTTCTCCTTCACCGTTGTTCACTGATAAATCCTTATCCTCTAGTGGCCTCCGGACGTTGATAAGTGGTGACTCCTTTGTAAAAAAAAAAAAAAAAAAAAGGGAAACACCAAATTATAAACACTCCACTTTTTTCTTTCTGTTTCTCTCTGCCTTTCTTTCTTTTTTCGACCAAACCAATTGAAGACAGAAATACAGTAACGTCCAAAACTAAGGGACAAAATTTAAAAAACCTAATGTTCGTTAGAAATAACAACTGTGAAAATATAACATGTTGACAACTGGTAGTCGTTGTCATCCATAATGACATACTAAAACTTGAATCATTTGCAAAGGATAGAAAAAGAATTATAACAATTTTTTTTTTTTTTATTTTCAACGTCCAAAGTAAATTTTGTCCCTTAGTTTTGGACGCTACTGCATTTAAAAAAAAAAGTAAATAAAAAGTGCAAAATAAAGTAAAATAAAAACCAGTTGAGAAGTAGAGTCGACGAATTCATTTCGCCTTACTGTAAACATTTGGTAAATCAGTATAAATGATCCCGAATCCAGACCACATAATTAGCGTTAAAAAATATATCGTTAATGTGTCACACATTTCAAATATATTTTTTTATTTGATTGTCATGATTAATTCTGAATAAACTTTTCGTTAGTCTAACACTCTTACATTTATAATAACACTTACTAACAGGCCAATCAGCGTTGCCCGGTTGTAAAATACACATAAATATTATATTTTAATTCATCCAGAAAAGGAGACATGTGGATATGACTTATGTTTTTAGTCGCATGCAAGCGACTCTATAAGTCACTCCGTCCGTCGGTCGGTCGGTCGGTTGGTTGGTCGGTGTGTCCGTAACACTTTTGTGCTTGGCCTTTTTGGTTAAGATCAAAGGTCTGTTGTTCATAGCTGCTATTCTTAGCTTTTTAAGTTTTTCTTGGCCTTTTGGCCAAGATACAGTGTAGTATCTGTTGCGGCAGATACTGCAAGCAAGACCATATGTGGGGCGACCCCACATATAAGACCTTGGTCAATGTAGGGACAACCCTTCATACCAATTGTCACTATCCAGCTCTCTTGCTCCCCGGGGAGTTGGTCCCCATTTCCCCTTCACTCCTCACATTAAAAATCGGTCCTGTGCCTAATTTGCTCAGTGGGAAAGTAAATAAATACCCTTTTCTTGGCCTTTTGGCCAAGATAAAAGTGTAGTTTCTGTTCCGGCAGATACTGTAAGCAAAGACCATATGTGGGGTTTCCCCCACATAGAAGACCTTGGTCAATCTAGGGGCAAACCTTCATACCAATTGTCACTATCCAGCTCCCCTACTCACCGGGGAGTTGGTCCCCATTTCCTCTTCACTCCTCACATTAAAAATCGGCCTTGTGCCTAATTTGCTCGGTGGGGGAGAAAATAAATACCAACCCTTCGTACCAATTGTCACTATCTAGTCCCCTACTCCCCGGGGAGTTGGTTCCCATTTCCCCTTCACTCCTCACATTAAAAATCGGCCTAGTGCCTAATTTGCTCGGTGGGGGAGAAAATAAATAACCTTTTCTTCGCCTTTCGGCCAAGATCAAAGTGTAGTATCTGTTCTTACTACATGCTGTACTTATGTTTGTAACTTTGTGATATAAAGTGGGGGATCACTTTTCTGTGTTAATTTAATGTAAAATGATCATCCACTTTACAACCAGTCAGTTTCAAAGCCATTCAAGTCATTCTCGAGGTCATTCAAGTTGTTTTTGAAGGATTCCAGTTATTTTTTTAAGCATTCAAGTCATTCTTAAGGTCATTCAATTCATCCTTAAGTTCATTAAAGTCATTCTAAGTCATTTATTTTTTTATTTATTTAAGTCATTTCAGCCCATTTTTCGGTCATTTTAGTATATTTTTAGAATTTCATGTCAATCTTACATTCACGCATTCATTCATTACACGAAAGCACGCGACTAATAGCTATCGGCCTTGTTTTCTAAACACTTCACTTCTTGTAAGTAAAAAAAATACCTGAGCTAACCCTAACCCTAACCCTAACCCTAAACCAAGACATAAAAACAGCGAGTAAAGTCTGATAAGCATTAAGCCAACTTGACACGATCTTTAAAAAGTGTTTTCAACCCTGCTTATCATTTACATAAATAATCTGTCATGTAAACGATTCACACACGTGCATTCGTGAAACAGTTGACGAACAGATTAATATCAAATGACCCCTCCCCCCACGCGTACTAATTTTTCAATTTTGACATCTTAGCAGTTCCTTTTTGCGGATGAAAGTTTTCCACATGTCTTAATGCCCTTTATGTCAAATTTCAAGTCTTTAGATCGAGAATTCGTTGAGTATATAGGTTGAGAAATGTCCTCACACATATATTCTCACTTTTATAGATATATGGATTTTTTTGTGTGCCTGTTAATCTATTATCGTGATCATTCACAAATAAGCATCGACTAACGTGTTCCTCAGTCATGTTCACATGTGATCAGATTAATAAGAAAAAACGTTAAACATACGATGTGAACTTTATTTTCTAACCACATCGTCGACCACCCAATCCATTAAGCCGTCTAAGTCGCTCAAAGGCATATTTGTAATTTAAAAACTTATTAATACATGCTTTACGCGATCAAAATGCGAAACAACTAAAATAAATCCCGGCAATTATCCTTCATTTAAATTTCAAGATTTGAAAGTTCCCATTTTGCATTTTTTTTTATTACTTATATTATACATTTTCCATCGTTTTCCTGTACATTTGTCGTGAATGTATTTGCTTGCTGAATCTGAAAATATATTAAGAAAGTCGAACGTTAAAGTTGGTCGACCAACGTTTCTATTATTTTCTGGTGAAAACTTTATTATTCATTACATTTAATGCAATTTTCCAAGAAGAAAAGAGGACCTTGGGGCCTTGAAAGTTTTACTCAGATTTACAGTCTACTATATATATATATATATATATATATATATATATATATATATATATATATATATATGTAGCAATTTATGCTGGCATCAACTTCTGCATATTTATATATATATATATATATATATATATATATATATATATATATATATATCATTATATATATATGTGTGTGTGTGTGTGTGTGTGTGTGTGTGTACGGCACAATCACGTTAACGCCCCATTGGCTCAATTTTTTTCTGCATAGAGATATTCAGTGACGCACCTCTGCTCCTGCCGCACGGCCATAACAGGGGTTGTTTTCTTAATTGCAACAGAAAGATGAAAATGGCAGGTAGTGAATGAATCAGTTCAGGTAATTTAATCAGGCAATTTTCAATAACCTCTGACTCATTGGGTCGAAAAAATAGGCGACACTTTGGACCGGACCTTGTATATCTGCTTTGTCTTTTAGCAGCTATTGCACCGGAGTTGTACCAAAAAGCGTGCTTAATTCTGCGCAAGCCTTTCCATACTATAAATAAATCGTTCGAGCCTAGATATCAGATTCTTTTTTTTTTTTCAATTTTTTTTATTTTAATATTGAAATAGGATTATTTATGCCATTTTTTACGTTCGTTTTTTTTTTTCCATAACGTTGGCTGTTTTGCTTTTTGTTTTTGTTTTTCCGACTTTTTCGTTTGCTTATATTTGCATCACGTTCGTTGTTTTTTTGGGTTTTTTTTTTGTTTATTTTTTTCCCGATTAAAAAAAAGTTGTAATATTTAAACAGGGTTATTTCGTTCGCTTATTCTTTATTTTCCCTTTTGTTTTGATTTACCCCCCACCTCACACACACACCTCATCATACCCGGGCCACGCCAGGTACACCTGTTAGCTTTTCTATCAATAAAAATTGTTTGGATTTTGCATTTTTTTTTTTAATTTCATAATGTCTTAGGCAGATTGTATTAAAATTACAGAAATATATTATCAACAGTAAATAATCTATTAAAGATTGAAACCCTTTAGTGACTTTTTTTGACTCAAGAGCAAATATTCTAAAAAATTTTTTTTTTTTTAGCAACTCAGGGATAAAGGTTATTGCGTGTACAGTAATCAATGAGATAGTATTGTAGTAATCATTAGTATTGGAGATTTGATAGAGTGTCTTACTTAAGGTGGCGGTTTGTCAGGAAATTGCTTATGTTGGACTTGAAGACATCCAAGTTGTAGTCAGGTGGGAAACAGGCAAACGGAAGAGAGTTCCACAATCGTGCGCTTCTGAGAAAGAAGCTCTGTCCATGGAATCTACGTTTGGATTTAGGCACAGATAAAGAGTGGGGAAAGTTATTGACAGTAGTTTCAGCTAGATGGGTGTTTTTCATAAAAGACTGGCGAGGGCGACCAAAGATTGGAGCTCAGACGAGCACTTGCCATGGAAATAACGATAAAACAAAGACAGGCTCGCAATGTCTCTTCTGTGGGAGAGAGGTTGCAGGTAAGAGAAAATGGCATAACCCACTAAGCCACGAAGTCTATTTTGTAATCTGTCAGGATAACTGCGTTTAAAAGCCGTAAAAAGCAGGGATAAAAATTAATAAAGTATCGGGGTCTGGTAGAAAACCACCAGGGTACTTATCGCAGTATGAGGAGTTCGATCCTTATCAAAAGGTTTAGTAATGCTGATGACAAGTGATACTTAGAATCGTGCATGTTCATCGATAACTTTTATGTACGTAAAAAATATTTTATAGATGTTTTAATAAAAAGCATTTAAATGTTTAATAAATAAAAAATTAATCATTATAAATAATACACCCAAATAGGGGAGATTAGAATGTAAACAAAGGGCAGATAACTGCTATCAACGCGCTCAGGGAACTAAAAAATATAACAAAATATAAAAGAAAGATAAATTAATCAACAATTTTATATATGTATATATACATATATACATATATATATATATATATATATATATATATATATATATATATATATATATACAAATATTTTTTTATAAACTATATATACACGTATTCCAAGGGCGGGCCAGTAGTTTCATTCTATTGATTCAACCATTTGTGACTGAATGAAATTAATACAGCTTATCAGCGACTTTGAAAAAGCGGAACAACGCGAAAATAAACAAACAAAGACCCCCACCCTCAAATTTGTGATTCAATACAATGAAAGCACTGGTCAGTCTTTGGAATATGTGTATATATAGTTTATAAATAAATATTTGTATTTTCAGGTTTCACATTTGCAATCAAGCACTTTATCTGATTTCTTTTCATCACCACGTATATATATATATATATATATATATATATATATATATATATATACACATATATATATATATATATATATATATATATATACGGAAACTCATACATTATTATGCAGAAATATTTTTTTTAAATACACCTTTGTATTAATACACATTTAACTGCCCAACCCGAAAAGTCATATGACTGCCCGATTCCTATCATATTTTACGTTCTCTTATCATTTCTGATGAAAAACGCCTGGTGTTAGAAATGGTGAATTTAAATTATAATAATAAAAACTACAAAACGATTACAACCTCGTTTTCTGCTTCAGCCACAAGAACCAACATTCTAGAATTAGAACACATAATGTAACCTCGTGTGAAATCTCATAAAAATCGGCCCAGCCCTTTTCGCATTTATAGGGAACAGACTCATACACACATACAGACACATCATCATCATCATCATCATCATCATCATCGGCGGTCACTCGTGTCCGAGTAAGACTGTCCTCCGTTGTGGCTTCTGTGGGTCCTCAGGTGAGCATAGAGCCCAATCCTAGACCCAATTTGTCTTGTGCAATTTGGGCAGATAAAGGTAGTGGTGGTGGGGTGGGGTTGGGTGTGTCTGGTTAATAATCTGTCCTTTCTGTGCTTGTGTTTATCCTCAGCAGCTTTATTTAGGTCACTACTATAAAGCGCAGCACCTTTGTGGACAGCGCTCCTCCATGCCAACCTGCTCCCAGCCACGTCCTCCCATGTCTTAAGGTCCATGTGAAACCGCTTTAGATTTGCTTTGATGTTGTCCTTATACCTCATCTTTTGGCCACCCTGGGCACGCTTTCCCTCAACAAGCTGAGAGTAGAAAATCTGTTTTGGGAGGCGGAGATCCGGCATTCGGACAACATGACCAGTCCATCTGAGCTGGCGTTGAGCAACAGTAGCGGTGATAGTGACACAGACACATACAGACAAAAGAAAAGCTCCGTTTATATAATAGTAGATATTAATAAATATTTTGATAAATATGTTATAGTTTGCTTGAAGCATTGTGCGTAGTGTGAAAGGAGTTGTGTTTGAAGGCTATGTCAATGCGGTTCGTAGGAAATATCGTGACCACGAGTTAGCATATAATAGAATAATGACTATATTAGAATAAATTTTCAATAATTCTTAATTATATGATGTTTATTTGCCAACATAATGTGTCGCAAAAGATGGTAAGTGTTGATGTCCCTAATTTTCGACAGTAATATCGCTTCTTCAGGAGGAAATAAAAAGAAAGTGCACAACTGTTTGATGAAGCTTTCGTTACCTGTTTTACTTATTTATTTTTCATTTATTTCCGTGAGTCTATGTCGCGGACTGTCTGTCAAACTAATTTCCAAGGCACGAGCTGTGATGAATAAGGAGTATTGTTGTGAATTATTGTAGCTTTTTTTTTAAGTATATAAACGATTAATTTTTA
The DNA here is from genome assembly GCF_053919585.1 of Euprymna scolopes. Taxonomy (NCBI): domain Eukaryota; kingdom Metazoa; phylum Mollusca; class Cephalopoda; order Sepiida; family Sepiolidae; genus Euprymna; species Euprymna scolopes. The sequence continues at coordinate 53,614,219 of NC_136522.1, read as the reverse complement.
GCGTATTAGGCATAAAGTATATATTTGGAACGTTAATGACTGCTGTATTAGTGTCGTGTAATATCGGGTTTGAGTAAAGGGAATGGCCTAGGGGAGATCACTCTAAGTGTGTTTGGATTAGTTGTCCCCAAAGTATGCATACGCGTGCACCCAAGGTATATATGCGTACACACACATGTATATGCATATTTTTTATTTTAGCAATTGAATTTATTTATTGTATTACATATTTATTTGTTTATTTATTTATTTGTTTTTATACATCATTTTTATTCATTCTATTTGTTTGTTTATTTGTTTATTCTATCCAACCTTGTTATTTATTTATTATATATCGTTATTTATTAGTGCTCAAGGGCGTAATATAATTCTTTGTTTGTTATTATAAGTAGTGAGTGCATGTGTTTATATGAAGAGGCTGCAGTTTTGTTCTGCCCTGTTTATTTTTGGTTTATGTTTTTTTATTAGTAGTGATTACTTCAACCTCAGATTACATTGGTTTCTTTCTGTCGCTAGTATTTTTATTTGTATGCTTTTGTTGGTGTTGTGGTTGGTAGATGGGTGTTTATAAAATGAGGACGCCTTAATTGCATTGGGTTCTTTTATACTTATGTGCAATGGTCTAACTGTGCTGCCGATGTAGAAGTCCCCACGTACCGTACATTATGTTTGATATACTGAATACGTGCATTTACATAATTCTATAATATATTGATGGGGCAATTTAGTAGTGTGCAGGAATCGTTGTCGGTTCGTTCCTTAGTTTTTTATAAGTGTTGTCTCAGTGTTGTTCCGGGGTGTATTACTTGAATGTCTAATTTTTCTGTGAATGGCTTTGCAGATAGTTGGTGTTATTTTGTCACTTAAATGCGGTAGTTTTATGAATCAGATGTTAAAGAGTGTGTATTGTCGTTTTTAGGTGTTTTGGGTTGGTATTTAGTGTTTGTATGGTATCCGTTTTCTCTGAGTGTTTGCTTTAAACGCCTAATAGAGGTAATCTTATTTACGTCACTAGTACATTTGTTTAGGATGTGGTTAGGCTCCTTCATAGCATATCCTATTTTAGCTTTGCGGAGGGCAGATTTGTAATTTATGAAGATGCCCCTTCAAGCGCCCTCCCCTTAAATTTTTGTGTGCATATGTCCTGTGTCGGTAATGTTAAGGGTGAAGTCTGGAAGTGAAAGGGATGCAGATGTGTCGGTGTGTTCACTGGTGAACATTATACAGGGGTCAGAATTTTTTATGGTGATGAGGATCTTATTATCTTCTTCACGAGACTATTTGAGGATAAGCATATTGTCCACATATCTTGTAAAAAATATGCTGGCCGTTGTTCCAACCTGTTCATATACGTAATGTCCAGTATACCGGAGAAGTTGGATCTCATGAGTAAGCCTGATATTTTTTGTATGTGTGCTGTTTAAACTTGAAATATGTACTGTTAGTTATTATGTATAGTAGCTGGTAAATGTCGGTAGTAGTGAAGCCAGCACAGTAGAAATCATTGTCGGAGATGCAGTCCGTGATGAGGTCCAGAGCTTGTTGTGCTGGTACGGATGTGTGTAGAGCGACAATATCGAGGCTAAATGTGTATTTGCTGTGTTGTAGTAATTGGAGTTGGAGAGTGTGTAGTCTTTTCATGACCTCCTCTGAACTAGTCACGTGCTCTGCGAAAGTGGGGGTAGATGCTATAAAAAGGGGGTTTATCATTCCCACTTACCTCTCTTTAATACACTAACAATCTAAAAATAGGGTCTGTCTAATTAACCAATCAGGGACCCCCGTTTATCGGGTTCGCTTTTAGAACAATATTCTGTTCCTCTTTTAACCATAGCTCGTCCATGAAGCAACAGGTAGAAAATTCCTCTCATAAGATTTTGTGCCTATACGAACATTACAAGAGCCGTCTAATTCTTTGGACGTAAAAGAACTTTATAGTTGGACTTTCTCTAAACCGCAAACACAATAAGCTTTGCAAAACTTGAAAATGTTATTGTTTTAATAATACTTTTTTCTATATCCTGTTTCGTGTCGTTAGTGAATCCTTTTATTTCAGTCTGCTCCAACGAACTTCGCGCCAATTTTCGGACTACAACCTCCATTTGCCAGTAATCGCTATAAGGCTTCAGAAGTTGTGAGAGGAACCAGGGGATTTAATAAAAGGTTCCCTCTACGATTGAGACGATTGCAAATCCTCCACAACAAACAGACAACAATTTCTCGCACTCACTATCTGTGACTAAATCTTAATGCAAAGTTCATGAACAAAGTTCATGAACAAAACTTCTTTTCTAGAACTACCAACGTGTGGAACTCTGTGCTGTGGGGCATCTTTCCAGCTAATTACAGCATGGTAGTTTTCAAGTCCAATTTAAACAAGTTCTCGTTGAATTAACAAACTCTATCCAATGTCCACCACTATCAATCATCACGCTGTGGTTTCACCGACCACCTTACACTCATTAACCCTGGATCTTGAGTGGCCTTCAGGCGTTGACAAACATATAAACATTCAGCTTTTATGTTTTACTGTAATTAGACTTACTTCTGTTGAAATTGGAATAGTAGAACAAAAGAAGTAATTCAGTTAACAGTACATTGTATATTTTTAACATTTTTTTCTTTATCTTAAAACTGACTACTATTTACGATATTAATTTTTTTGAACAGCATTTCAACTGCTCATTTTGGTTTTGTCAATATAACTAGTTCAGATACTTTTAAACGCCGTTTACTGTTCACATATAAATAACAAAAGCTCTTTTTTTAGCATAAATGACTGTTTGAACTCCAGACTAATATATGAGATGCTAACCTTTGCGGTCACTTGGAGGTTAGAATTACACGCGATACTATACTGACTGGCACTGCTTTCTTAAACTGGAGTACTATAGACTTTACATTAGTCGACAAATTCTGCTTGAACCCCGACATTGGTCAGACGAAAGAGGTGAGAGCTTAGGTTTGAGGTCAGAGGATGTCAGCCTTTGCCGAATAAATCGATCAGTATTGAACTTGATAGAAATCATCCAAGCACTATTTTCGATTTTGGCTATGAAAAAAAGAACAAAATGGAAATTAAAGAAAATTGGGCAGAATGTGTATATGAAAGAGAAAGGGAGATATAAATTATTAAAAAAAATGAAAGTAAAAGAAAGACGATAAATGAGAGGAAGATTATGTAAAATGTAATTACGTATGAAGATCGAAAACAATGGTGAGAGGGGAAAGAGTAGAAATATAAAGTAGTCAAAAATAATAATATAATAATAATAATAATATTATTAATTATAATAATAATAATAATAATAATAATAATAATAATAATAATAATAATAATAATAATAATAATAATAATTGTAAATAATTAATATATTATATATAATTGTAAATAATTACAAAACATTATTACGGTTAATAGATCACCTTTTCAGCTATATTGTGAAAAAAGTTTTCAATTTTCTTTCAGTAAAACAAAAGTTATGGTGAATTTTCTGGTGTTCAAAATCGTAAAAATATGTAAGGGGTGAGCGACGCTTCTTATGACTGTGTTCCATAGCAACAACGTCCACTCAGCGACTACTGTTGCTACTAATTCACTGCTATCGCAGAAAGAGGAGTAACAAGTGAAGCAGAGAGAATGAAAAATATGAATGGGATATAATTTGGGGGATTCTTTTGAAGGCAGACAAGTGCCGTATATTGTTATTACATATGCGTTTATGGGGGCAAAAAAATAAGACTGAAATTAAACAAAGAACAAGTTGATTTAATAGAAACCTGGAAAATCATGGATTACAATAGAAAAATGCACGCATTAAAAGTAATATGGTTAAGCTTAAACATCGAAAATAAAGTAAAAATATAATAAATTTATAACTTAAAATATTGCAGCATTAAGAATTTTTTTTATTTAATTTATAGCATTATATAATCAATTCTTAATTAAATCCATGATTAAATCATGTCATTCTTTTGATGGATTGATTGTTGCTATTTCTTCTGATGAGTTAAGGGCAAACTAGTTGCACTAACTGATATAATACTTAAGTGATTGGTGTTGTGCTACGAAACAGATACTGTCAAGAATTGTAAATGTAAAATGAATTAAAGGAATAAATTGTAAGATGGTCAACATCATGAACTTTGGTTGGTTGGTTGGTTGGTTGGTTGGTTGGTTTTGTTTTACGGCATATCAACCCTTTTCGGATTATTTAATGCCGAATCCAAAGATTTTGAAGAAAAAAAATTTTTAATAGAATATATTTGTTGTTTTCACGTCGGTTTCTATTCAACCCATAGTTGGGACCCTAACAGGTACTACCACTCCGGGTCAGAGTGGACCTGGAAGCAATAGTAATTAAAGGATGGCTCCACACTCCCCAAAGCCCACAAGCTGGGGCCTCACCACTGGATATAGTTTAAGGTCATATCCAGGACCCCAATTGAGGGACTTTTACCCTCTGCAGGGGGGGGGGCAGTCGGCGTATTCTAATGCCCCACCGACATGGCCACATGGACTTTGGAATATAGACTTTTGTCATACATTCACTATATTGCTCTGTAATTGCATTGAGCTTCTTAAAGAAAGATTGGTATATATAATAAGGAAATAAAGTATATTTCCACAGATATATATATATATATATATATATATATATATATATATATATATATATATATATTTCCACAGATATATATATTGTTATTATTAAATAATATCTTCAACCGCTCTTATATCTTCCTTACCTCAAATAAAAATACATTTATTTCGCATGTTTGAGCGTTGGTTTTTCCGATTCTTTTTAAAACCGTGTACTCATAATGTTGACCACGTGAATGTTGGAGAAAATCAAAAAGAAATTGGCGTTATGGATTGAAGGATTGCTAGAAACGGCAGCACGTGATGCTTAATTGATGCATTTCGGCATTCAATTCACCACGGTTCTGTTTAAATAGACATGCATAAATTAGACTGAATGAATTATTTCCAAATTAAACAAAAATCTCCAAAAACCAAAATGTAAACATTTTCAGCTCAGAGAAAGCGAACCAGTTATTGTAATCAGCCGAAAGAAAAGAAAATGCCTAATTTTCTGATTTCGCGAGGTTGTAATTATGTTGGAAATGTGATTTGCGAGCTTTCGCGCAAAACCTTGAGTTGTTGATTTCTTTGGAGACCTGAAGAATCTAAATAAGGATCTATCTTCTGGGGGCAACCGAATTGCGATTCTGTAATGTAGTTATCTTTGAGAACATTCATTTCAAGTCTATTTGGAGAATTTCATTTCACATTTACGATGTTTAATCTAAAAGTCAACGACACACTGAATCGTATTCGTATCATATACAGGTTTCGCACGCTTACCTATTTGTATATTTTTTTTTTACATTTCCTTGTCCATAAAAAATAATATATTGATACTGAATCATAAGGAGCTTCTGTGATAGAATCCATATTTATAGTTTCAAACTTGATGGGGATTTGAGCCGCAAGATACGGTGTTTAATCCGGTAGTCAAAACAAGTCCCCATTGTGTTCCATCCACTAGTATATCATTTTTAAATAAACAGATGATTATTGCTCCACATAAAAAATCGATGATAAAAAGAATGAAAGACTAGCGACCGCGCATGTATGTAATGTTTTTTGTTCTGTTATTTGTTATGTTATTTGTTATGTTAATTGTAATGTTAATTGTAATGTTATTTTTTATGTTAATTGTTATGTTAATTGTTATGTTATTTGTTATGTTATTTGTTATGTTATTTGTTATGTTAATTGTTATATTATTTTTATGTTATTTGTTATGTTAATTGTTATGTTATTTGTTACGTTAATTGTTATGTTATTTGTTATGTTATTTGTTATGTTAATTGTTTCTTGACCACTCACTGATAAACTGTCACTAAAACAAAACAATTTGCAGGTGTGTGGACTTGCCAAAAAGCAAGTCATTTTCAAATTTATAAACAATAAAATATATTTTTTTTAAGTTGGCAAACATTTCGGGTAGGCGTAACCGGGAATTGAGTACAAGTTTGGCACAATTCCCGGTAGTCAACGTTACAACGTTGTCCAGGAACCAACACACGTTGTGCGCAGTGTCAGAAAACCAAGTCAAAGAATAGAAAATAACTCAATTGTGTTTTGTATCAACACATTTATTAACTCATGGTTACAGCCGCGACATCACCAACGTGATCTGGAATGTTCACGACGCCTCTCCCGAGATCTCGTACGTTATCTTGTTCCAGGGTCCATTTTTCCCACGTGAGCGTTCTTTTTTAAAGTTTTTTTTTTTAGCGGTGACGTAATTGCACATGCATTTATATACGCCTATCCCCGCTATGTTACAAAAAGAACAAAACGTATATGCAGGTTTCCAACGGTTGTCTATTAGTGTTTTTAATTTTCTTGGTACATAACCAAGGCATGAAACATAAAGACTTATCCGGCTGACTACAATATGGTTGTGTTCAAGTCTAACGTAAATAAGTTCTTGATGAGCCGTTCTATATAAGTTATCAAATTTACCAAATTTTCATTACTAATGATTACTATATTGTCCAATGTCCACTGTACACTCTTTAACCCTTATCCTTGAGTGGCCTCTTGGCCTTGATAAGTGGTGATGCTTAGGAAAAAATTTTTATATGTATCGAGGCTCAATGATGTTGAGGATTAGGCAGCGAAGTACGATGTTTAATCTAAGTTGAAAGAATGGCTGGAAAAATGATGGGATCCTTCTATCGATCCAGTAGATATCTACCTGCTGATGCAATTCTCTACCTATATAAGAGCCATGTACGTCCAAGGATGGAATATTATTGTCACATCTGGGCAGGAGCTGCTAGGAAGAACTTATCCTTCCTTGACAGGGTTACAAAATAGACTTCGAAGCCTAGCGGTTGATGCCCTTTTCTCTTCCCTGCAACCACTTTCTCACAGAAGAGACGTAGTGGGCCTCTCTCTTTTTTATCGTTATTTTCATGGCAAGTGCTAGCCTGAGCTTCAATCTATGATCCCCCCTAGCCAAATATTCACGAGAAACACTCGTTTAGCTGTAAACCACTATCAATAATTTCCCTCCTTTTTATCTGTGCTTAAACGTAACGTAGATTCCATGAGCGGAGCTTCTTTCTAAGAACTGCACACCTGTTGAACTCTCTTCTGTTTACCTGCTTTCCAGCTGACTAAAATATGGCCGTCTTCAAGTCCAATGTAAACAAGTTCTTGATGAGTCGTTCCCTTAAGTAATCCACTTCACCAAATGTACACTCCTAACGATTACTATGATATTGCCATTTTGACCACTGTACACTCTTTTACCCTTATCCTCGAGTGGCCTCTTGGCCTTGATTAATGGTGATTCCTTTGTGAAAACAAAAAAAATCGCATTAGTTGCATATTTCAGACTTCTTTGTCTAAAACAACGTGTAGTGGTATTGAAGCATAAAGAGCCATTGTGATAGAATCTAGATTTATAGAGGCTTAACTTTGGAGGGAAGTTGGGCAGCAAGATATTTATTCACATTTGATTTTAATTTCTGCACGTTTGTACCGCCACAGAAACGAGAGAGACAGTGTGGAGGAATCCAAATCAAACAATCCGACGGAGAACGCGATTATACTAGGTTTTCCGTAATTTAGAGAACTTCCGAAGTGATGGAATCGGATTTTGCTGTTAGTTGGATTTGCCGGGAGTATTTCCGTTCATGGGACACACAAGTGTAATAAGTCGTGCATTTTCGTACATACTTTGTGTTTTAATTTGTCGTACATAATTATTAAAACCCTAGTGGTGACAGAAAGTTGATGACGGGAAGAAAGGCAGGAAAGTAAGAGAAGGAGAGGACAAGAGAAAGAATAGATGAGAAAGAGAGAAGAGAATCATACCGGGCCGAAATGAAACGAGTATATTATGACATCACAATACTGCAACAATTGGACTTATTTTATATGTAAATAACAAAAAATAGATACTAAATTATACATTAATTCTTGAATTGAGTTATGATTTATATATATATATATATATATATATATATATGTGTGTGTGTGTGTGTGTGTGTGTGTGTGTGTGTGTGTGTGTGTGTGTGTGTACTAACTTGATATCCTCACAATTCGTTGCATCAGAAACACTAGCTTTTTTTCTTTACACATGAAATACCACTTATCAAGGCTCGGAGGCTACTCAAGGATAAGGGTTAATATGTATACATTAGTCAATGTGATTATAGCGTAGTATACATAAATAGTGGGAATTTTGTAAATTGGATTACTTAGGAGGACGGTTCATCAAGAACTTATTTACGTTGGAGACAATCAGATTGTAGTCTGCTGGAAAGCAGGCAAAAGGAGCAGAGTTCCACAGGTGTGCAGTTCTAAGAAAGGGGCCTTTTTCATGGAATCTACATTTAGGCTTAGGTACCCATAAAGAGTGGGGGAAATTATTGATAGTGGTTTTGACAAGACGAGTGTTTTTCGTGAAAGTTTGGCGAGGGGGGACCATTGATTGAAGCTCAGCTGAGCACTTGCTATGAAAATAACGATAAAGCAGAGACAGCCTCCCAACGTCTCTTCTGTGGGAAAGAGGTTGCAAGGGAAAAAACGGCATGCCTCACTAAGCTACGAAATCTATTTTGAATTCTGTCAAGGCAGAATAAGCTGATTCTAGCAGCTCCTGTCCACATTTGGCAACAGTACTCCATCGTTGGCCGTACCTGTCTTTTATATAGGTAGAGAATTGCATCAAGAGTGAAATATCTATTGGAGCGTTATAAGGATACCACTATTTTTCCAGCAACCTTGGCCATGGATTTGCTCTCCGTGTTCTATTTCAGAGTAAAGGTCAAACCCAGAAGCTTGTCAAAAATGAAGCCTCCCTAAGACGAGAGCCATTCATTTCAACCGATGCTAAATTGGCATCAAAGCGTAGATGGTGTAAGGATAGAAGCTTGGTTTTAGATGCATTAAAAGTAACCAGTCACCTCTTTCCCAATTGTGCCGCGTGTTTATGATCAGAGGAGCGAGAATCAGAGAGAACTTGGTTATTTTGATGTGTTACCATAGAGTGTAGTGTCGTCAGCATAAATGTCTACGAATGATGTAAGGATATGATTTGGAAGATCATTAATGTAGATCAGGAAGAGAGTTGGGCCAAGAATAGCCCCCTGAGGAATCAAAATTTCCACTATTCGAAAATTAATAAATGGTGACATTGTAACATAGCGAGGATATGCGGATGTAAATGCATGTGAAGTGATGTCACAGGCGGGACTATAAAAAAGACAAAGATAATGTAACGTAATCCCCCATTGAGGAGCGTTAGAACTATGCTGAGGTAGCTTTGTATTTCCGGGTGACGCCAGATAATCCAAGGATTGAAGATAGAGAAGATAAATATAGATATATTTTTATTCACTGTCAAAATGGATATATTTGTTTTTTGGGGGGTTGGGAAAAACTCAACAACATGAAATGCGAGGATGTTAGGCGAACATATTGTACTGGCTGAGTGATGGTTGATGATCTCGAGGTTATGTGATTTTTAGTCTTGAATGGGGTCTCAGATCGTTGGGGCTTAGCGTGATTTGATTGGCTGGGGAGACTTCCACCCCACCCACATCGTGTCGGTGCGTTCTAAAATTAAACAGATTGCTCGTTGAATTCGGGGAGAACAGGTCGTATAAACCCGCCATTCCCTGGAGATTCCCCACCTCATCCATCCGTCGGTCGCTGTCTGTGAAGAGAGTTGAGACTTTGAAAAGAACTTACAAAATCTGAATGAGAATTGTAAAAACATTTGTACATAATTTTATGAGAATTAAGCTTTTATAGATAGACTACAATCGTTTGTCTTTCTTCCTGCCTGCCGCTTCGATATTCGCTTTCAGCATACCAGATTTCATGTAACAGCCTCAGAGGAGTCTAGATGACACGTGCCGAGAATCCAGAGAAATAAGAGTCCTTAACCACCTCCTCGAGGGAGGCGTTACAATAACGATCACGAGAGAGACGAGATAACGTTCGAAGATCACATAAGTGACGTCACGGCAATGAGGAATTAAATGTTGTTGCTACAAAGAACATGCGAGTTGAAATTATTGCTTTGTTTTTGTCTCCTTTGATACCGAGGCTGCACACAACGTGTGTTGGTCCGCATACAATGTTACAACATTTTAAATTATTTTTTTTATGTGTCTCTTTAGTCCTGAAATTATGTATATCTTCATAAGTTTCCAGTTTCTTTTTCCTACGTATATAATGCCAAGGTATTTCTTTATCTTTTCTCACTCAGCTCTGTTTTTACCCAGTATCATTCGGTACACTAACTTCTACAAGGTTGCTTCTTTCTTCTTCTTGTACCATCTCACTATATCAAGTTTAATAACTCAGTTTTCTAGGCAGGTAGTTGTAAGAATTACACAGTTATAGTAGTGTATGCCTCATTACCAACTTTACTTTCCGGTTTATGTCCCCAGAGCTTGCTGCTACATTTGATAGTCACTTTTTTACATATTGTCCAGTGATGATATTTATATACTCCAGTGTGTCGGGTTGTACAGAATCAACCGATAAAGTTATCGCTCTAAAAAAAACAAATAAAAAAAAAGACTATTGCTTTATTTTAAAACTTTTACGGAAAAGAAAATCACTCCAGGTAACTGGATTATGCAGTAGATCTCACATCGATTCAATGTAACCGTCTTCAGCCTCAATCACCGTCTCGATAAAGGTCCGGAACTGGGAGCATGCTTTTTTTCAAAAGCGCTGGCGGGAGCTCAGCGAATACTCGGCGGATGGCAGCGATCAAGCTGGCTTTGGTTTTGTGGGAAGTGATGTTAGTTATGTTCTTGACGTATGAGTAAACGGAGTAGTCCAGCGGGTTCAGGTCGTGGGTGGAGAGAAAAGTACAAAATCGTAGCACTCTGAAGCCAAGCCTGGGTCTCTTTGAAGTTGTGGGCCGGTGCAGAGTTTTACTCCCACAAGCAGGGTCTGCCAGCGGCCATCTGATTGCACCAGGGGATTACCACAGTCTTCAGCATATCCAGGTATACTTTGGCGTTGACTTTCAAGCCGACTTCGAAGACATGAGTTGACATGATGTGGCCCCCAATTGAAACTACCCCAAGGTCATAACCGTGGCCGGAAACTTTGTTTTAATTATCCTAAACACATCCCTGTAATTTGTGCCAATTCAAAGATGCATTTTGCCGGTGCTGGCAATAGTACTGTTGTCTTAACATTGATCGATAGAGTATGACTTGTGCAATGGCGCATCTCCGGTCTCACGCGTTCAACATTGTGTCACTTTCAGACAAGATAGAAGGCTCATATCGCTCTTAGGGTTTGTACAGGATTGGACAACTAGTAGATGGTCTCCAACAGAATAAGAAAACCGTTTTTTTTTTTTAACAAACGAAATCATGTTGTCATTTCTATGACGGCAATTTTATCGTTCCACCATGCAGAGAAGCCGTCCCCCAGCAGAATCGTACAATTGGATATCAGGTGGCTCACGTACAGTGTCCATTGTTGAGACCAGTCATCTGTTGAAAAACACAGGGCATCACCACATATAAACACACAAACATATGTAATAAGGTATGGAAATATATTGCTGACGATTACCTTCGGGATAAAATATAGACGTCTCTGTATATACTAATTTCTATGAATAAATATATTTTCGGAACTCACTACTTTGCTCTACTAACGTATTGAGAACTGTTGAAGTAAATATTTAAATGCATAATATAGTACATATCCTCATAATATCGCATGTGTACTTGATCTTTTATCACGTTTAAAAAGGGGCAACAGTTATAGTTTGTTGCCATAGAATGAGTGTTTTATACCAAACTTCTAGAGTAAATATAGCATAGTAGTGATTAATCCTTATTAATCCATATTAATTCCTAACTTTAAATTAAACAGATACCATAATACTTAGTTCGCTGCACCTTATCATAATAAAAGGTCCATACCGAAATTTCAGTTAGACCGGACCAGGAGTTTCCGAGAAAATGTAGGACGGGCAGGCAGAGAAATCTAATATAAACTCATGAAATAATTACACACAGACACACACACATATATATATATATATATATATATATATATATATATATATATATATATATATAGCGCCATATACATAAAGTACTCTTTCGTTGTATCACAACTCATCAGTGCAGCTAGACTAGCAACAATCCCTAGCCGGGGATTGGGATTGAACGTACTACCATCGCGTTGATAGTCGGCAGTTCTACCCATCGGCTCATGGAATCGGTGCTTGCAAATGACCTCAGCAAATGTCTATTTAAATAAACACTCGCCCACCGCTTTTACAGTTCTCGGTCTGCTTGTTTATTTACAAAAAAAAACAGCGAGCCTCGCTTTATAACCATTTAATTAGCGGGTGGATACATTAACGACAGTGCTCTACCCAAACAAGGGGGTTTGCGAGATTTCCGGGGGAGACCCCAGCAAAATGTTCGATTATAAAGAACATATCAAAATAAGAGCCTAACGTTTTTACAGAAGATAGGAAAAAAGATTTGACAAATATAAACTGAGAGGAGACAGTTCTATATAGGCGATCAGATATTGATTACCTTTGTTTGGATTTAAAACCGAGGGTACTGATATTTTTATGATGCTCTTTAACACAAAGATAAATTAATATATATATATATATATATATATATATATATATATATATTATGAAAATCTATATGGCAATTAAGCTTCACAGCATATTCAACGTTTCATTCTCGTAAGAATTCGTCAGGCGAAAAGTTGCGGTTATCGCGCATTTTTATATACGCTTATGCTCTTGAATTTTTTAGTATGCCAATCAGCTTCCTACTTGCCACCGCGCACATCCGAATCGGCGTATAGGCGGCCACTTACAGGACAAATATACAGTTGACACTTCTCTTTGTGTGTTTTATGGGAAGGGTAGATATCCTTTTTTTGCAGTAAGCTGACCTTTCTAGTTGTAGTTAGATATGTTATTTCGTGATTTATGCTATATTTAGGATATTATGTTGTTGTTTTTTAAATTTATATATATCTGTATCTATCTATCTATCTATCTCTATCTCTCTCTCTCTCAATTATTTATGAATATATATTTTTATTTTATTTTTATTTTATTTATTTATTCATTTACTTTCGATTGTTATTCTCAATTTTCAAATTATTTTGTATCACTATCCTAGATTGTTCGTTATTTCTTTCCTACAGTGTATTAAATATTGAGTTGCCAATTTTTTTATTCAGGCATAATCTATATGGATCGTCTAGGTCCCTACATGGACTTGATTGTCTTACTATTTTCCATTCGACTTGGTGAACTCCACTTTCTTTGAGTTCCCCGTATTGGTTTGCTACTGCTGTTTTCATTCGGTGTTTCTTTTTCTTTCTTTTTTTTAACGTACTGTTTTAGTCATTATATCTAGTTTTGAAACATCATATTTCTTGCTAATCGGGTTATATATATATATATATATATATATATATATATATATATATATATATATATATATATATATAGTTATTACATATATAGTTATAGATATATATATATAGTTATATCTATAACTATATATATAGTTATATATATAGTTATATATATATATATAGAGAGAGAGAGAGAGAGGGGGGAGAGAGAAAGGAAGAGTGAGGGAGAGAGAAATATGTGCGTATTAGATTGTTTCTTTGGGCTTTGTGAAATATCGCGACATTTATGTGCGTAATATATTTGGCGGAACAGGCTACAAGCTCAGTTATGACAAGAGCATTGGGAAAATTCGAATCTATTTGAAGAAGGTGCAATCTTGGAAATAAATGATGAAAGAAAAGTTTCTGGACAACTTTCCTGTCTTATTAATCATCTTGTGTCGGAAGTTCTAAATATAAAAATGAAAATTAATGCCAACTGAATTCTCAAAGCTCAAACCAGTGCTGCACACTGTAAGAAATACACGCCTACGCAGGGGTTTTCAATTATCCTTTCTCCGTCTGTTATTTCAACCGAAAATTAAATCATTTAAAAAAGTGATTGTACTTTTTACCTAAGTCTTGTTTAGGAAATTGAAAATTATATGAACTTACTTTTACTTAAGCATTATGAAGGAAATTGAAAATTCTATGAACTTATTTTTTACTTAAGCATTATGAAGGAAATTGAAAATTCTATTAACTTACTTTTACTTAAGCATTATGAAGGAAATTTAAAATTATATGATCTTACTTTTTACTTAAGCATTACGAAGGAAATTGAAAATTATATGAACTTACTTTTACATAAGCATTATGAAGGAAATTGAAAATTCTATGAACTTACTTTTACTTAAGCATTATGAAGGAAATTGAAAATTATATGAACTTATTTTTTACTTAAGCATTATGAAAGAAATTGAAAATTCTATTAACTTACTTTTACTTAAGCATTATGAAGGAAATTTAAAATTATATGAACTTATTTTTACTTAAGCATTATGAAGGAAAATGAAAATTCTATTAACTTACTTTTACTTAAGCATTATGTAGGAAATTTCAAATTATATGAACTTATTTTTTACTTAAGCATTGTGAAGGAAATTGAAAATTATATGACCTTACTTTTACTTAAGCATTATGAAGGAAATTGAAAATTCTATGAACTTACTTTTACTTAAGCATTATGAAGGAAATTGAAAATTATATGAACTTACTTTTACTTAAGCATTATGAAGAAAATTGACAATTCTATTAACTTACTTTTACTTAAGCATTATGAAGGAAATTTAAAATTATATGAACTTACTTTTTACTTAAGCATTATGAAGGAAATTGAAAATTCTATGAACTTACTTTTACTTAAGCATTATGAAGTAAATTGAAAATTATATGAACTTACTTTTACTTAAGCATTATGAAGGAAATTGAAAATTCTATGAACTTACTTTTACTTAAGCATTATGAAGGAAATTGAAAATTATATGAACTTACTTTTACTTAAGCATTATGAAGGAAATTGAAAATTCTATTAACTTACTTTTACTTAAGCATTATGAAGGAAATTGAAAATTCTATTAACTTACTTTTACTTAAGCATTATGAAGGACATTTAAAATTATATGAACTTACTTTTACTTAAGCATTATGAAGGAAATTGAGCATTCTATTAACTTACTTTTACTTAAGCATTATGAAGGAAAATTGAAAATTCTATTAACTTACTTTTACTTAGGCATTATGAAGGAAATTTAAAATTCTATTAACTTACTTTTACTTAAGCATTATGAAGGAAATTGAAAATTATATGAACTTACTTTTACTTAAGCATTATGAAGGAAATTGAAAATTATATGAACTTACTTTTTACTTAAGCATTATGAAGGAAATTGAAAATTATATGACCTTACTTTTTACTTAAGCATTATGAATGAAATTGAAAATAATATGAACTTACTTTTTACTTAAGCATTATGAAGGAAATTGAAAATTATATGAACTTACTTTTTACTTAAGCATTATGAAGGAAATTGAAAATTATATGAACTTACTTTTTACTTAAGCATTATGAAGGAAATTGAAAATTCTATTAACTTACTTTTACTTAAGCATTATGAAGGAAATTGAAAATTATATGAACTTACTTTTACTTAAGCATTATGAAGGAAATTGAAAATTATATGAACTTACTTTTTACTTAAGCATTATGAAGGAAATTGAAAATTATATGAACTTACTTTTTACTTAAGCATTATGAAGGAAAATTGAAAATTCTATTAACTTACTTTTTACTTTAGCATTATGAAGGAAATTTAAAATTCTATTAACTTACTTTTACTTAAGCATTATGAAAGAAAATTGAAAATTATATGAACTTACTTTTACTTAAGCATTATGAAGGAAATTGAAAATTATATGAACTTACTTTTTACTTAAGCATTATGAAGGAACTTGAAAATTATATGAACTTACTTTTTACTTAAGCATTATGAAGGAAATTGAAAATTATATGAACTTACTTTTTATTTAAGCATTATGAAGGAAATTGAAAATTATATGAACTTACTTTTTA
Source organism: Euprymna scolopes (assembly GCF_053919585.1). Taxonomy (NCBI): domain Eukaryota; kingdom Metazoa; phylum Mollusca; class Cephalopoda; order Sepiida; family Sepiolidae; genus Euprymna; species Euprymna scolopes. The sequence continues at coordinate 53,598,134 of NC_136522.1, read as the reverse complement.
CTTAAGCATTATGAAGGAAATTGAAAATTATATGAACTTACTTTTTACTTAAGCATAAGGAAGGAAATTGAAAATTATATGAACTTACTTTTTACTTAAGCATAAGGAAGGAAATTGAAAATTATATGAATTTACTTTTTACTTAAGCATTATGAAGGAAATTGAAAATTATATGAACTTACTTTTTACTTAAGCATTATGAAGGAAATTTAAAATTATATGAATTTACTTTTTAATCAAGCATTATGAAGGAAATTGAATATTATATGAACTTACTTTTTACTTAAGCATTAGGAAAGAAAATTGAAAATTATATGAACTTACTTTTTACTTAAGCATTATGAAGGAAATTGAAAATTATATGAACTTACTTTTACTTAAGCATTGTGAAGGAAAATTGAAAATTATATTAACTTACTTTTTACTTAAGCATTATGAGGGAAATTGAAAATTATATAAACTTACTTTTTACTTAAGCATTATGAAGGAAAATTGAAAATTATATGAATTTACTTTTTACTTAAGCATTATGAAGGAAATTGAAAATTATATGAACTTACTTTTTACTTAAGCATTATGAAAGAAAATTGAAAATTATATGAACTTACTTTTACTTAAGCATTATGAAGGAAATTGAAAATTATATGAACTTACTTTTTACTTAAGCATTATGAATGAAATTGAAAATAATATGAACTTACTTTTTACTTAAGCATTATGAAGGAAATTGAAAATTATATGAACTTACTTTTTACTTAAGCATTATGAAGGAAATTGAAAATTATATGAACTTACTTTTTACTTAAGAATTATGAAGGAAAATTGAAAATTCTATTAACTTACTTTTTACTTAAGCATTATGAAGGAAATTGAAAATTCTATTAACTTACTTTTACTTAAGCATTATGAAGGAAATTGAAAATTATATGAACTTACTTTTACTTAAGCATTATGAAGGAAATTGAAAATTATATGAACTTACTTTTTACTTAAGCATTATGAAGGAAATTGAAAATTATATGAACTTACTTTTTACTTAAGCATTATGAGGGAAAATTGAAAATTCTATTAACTTACTTTTTACTTTAGCATTATGAAGGAAATTTAAAATTCTATTAACTTACTTTTACTTAAGCATTATGAAGGAAATTGAAAATTATATTAACTTACTTTTACTTAAGCATTATGAAGGAAATTGAAAATTATATGAACTTACTTTTTACTTAAGCATTATGAAGGAACTTGAAAATTATATGAACTTACTTTTTACTTAAGCATTATGAAGGAAATTGAAAATTATATGAACTTACTTTTTATCTAAGCATTATGAAGGAAATTGAAAATTATATGAACTTACTTTTTACTTAAGCATTATGAAGGAAATTGAAAATTATATGAACTTACTTTTTACTTAAGCATAAGGAAGGAAATTGAAAATTATATGAACTTACTTTTTACTTAAGCATAAGGAAGGAAATTGAAAATTATATGAATTTACTTTTTACTTAAGCATTATGAAGGAAATTGAAAATTATATGAACTTACTTTTTACTTAAGCATTATGAAGGAAATTTAAAATTATATGAATTTACTTTTTAATTAAGCATTATGAAGGAAATTGAATATTATATGAACTTACTTTTTACTTAAGCATTAGGAAAGAAAATTGAAAATTATATGAACTTACTTTTTACTTAAGCATTATGAAGGAAATTGAAAATTATATGAACTTACTTTTACTTAAGCATTGTGAAGGAAAATTGAAAATTATATTAACTTACTTTTTACTTAAGCATTATGAAAGAAAATTGAAAATTATATTAACTTACTTTTTACTTAAGAATTATGAAGGAAAATTGAAAATTATATGAATTTACTTTTTACTTAAGCATTATGAAGGAAATTGAAAATTATATGAACTTACTTTTTACTTAAGCATTATGAAAGAAAATTGAAAATTATATGAACTTACTTTTACTTAAGCATTATGAAGGAAATTGAAAATTATATGAACTTACTTTTACTTAAGCATTGTGAAGGAAAATTGAAAATTATATTAACTTACTTTTTACTTAAGCATTATGAAAGAAAATTGAAAAATATATTAACTTACCTTTACTTAAGCATTGTGAAGGAAAATTGAAAATTATATTAACTTACTTTTTACTTAAGCATTATGAAAGAAAATTGAAAAATATATTAACTAACTTTTTACTTAAGCATTATGAAGGAAAATTGAAAATTATATTAACTTACTTTTACTTAAGCATTATGAAGGAAATTGAATATTATATTAACTTACTTTTTACTTAAGCATTATGAAGGAAATTGAAAATTATATTAACTTACTTTTTACTTAAGACCTATGAAGGAAATTGAATATTAAATTAACTTACTTTTTACTTAAGCATTATGAAGGAAATTGAAAATTATATGAATTTACTTTTTACTTAAGCATTATGAAGGAAATTGAAAATTATATGAACTTACTTTTTACTTAAGCATTATGAAGGAAATTGAAAATTATATGAATTTACTTTTACTTAAGTATTATGAAGGAAATTGAAAATTATATTAACTTACTTTTTACTTAAGCATTATGAAGGAAATTGAAAATTATATGAATTTACTTTTTACTTAAGCATTATGAAGGAAATTGAAAATTATATGAACTTACTTTTTACTTAAGCATTATGAAAGAAAATTGAAAATTATATGAACTTACTTTTACTTAAGCATTATGAAGGAAATTGAAAATAATATGAACTTACTTTTTACTTAAGCATTATGAATGAAATTGAAAATAATATGAACTTACTTTTTACTTAAGCATTATGAAGGAAATTGAAAATTATATGAACTTACTTTTTACTTAAGCATTATGAAGGAAATTGAAAATTATATGAACTTACTTTTTACTTAAGAATTATGAAGGAAAATTGAAAATTCTATTAACTTACTTTTTACTTAAGCATTATGAAGGAAATTGAAAATTCTATTAACTTACTTTTACTTAAGCATTATGAAGGAAATTGAAAATTATATGAACTTACTTTTACTTAAGCATTATGAATGAAATTGAAAATTATATGAACTTACTTTTTACTTAAGCATTATGAAGGAAATTGAAAATTATATGAACTTACTTTTTACTTAAGCATTATGAAGGAAAATTGAAAATTCTATTAACTTACTTTTTACTTTAGCATTATGAAGGAAATTTAAAATTCTATTAACTTACTTTTACTTAAGCATTATGAAGGAAATTGAAAATTATATGAACTTACTTTTACTTAAGCATTATGAAGGAAATTGAAAATTATATGAACTTACTTTTTACTTAAGCATTATGAAGGAACTTGAAAATTATATGAACTTACTTTTTACTTAAGCATTATGAAGGAAATTGAAAATTATATGAACTTACTTTTTATTTAAGCATTATGAAGGAAATTGAAAATTATATGAGCTTACTTTTTACTTAAGCATTATGAAGGAAATTGAAAATTATATGAACTTACTTTTTACTTAAGCATAAGGAAGGAAATTGAAAATTCTATGAACTTACTTTTTACTTAAGCATAAGGAAGGAAATTGAAAATTATATGAATTTACTTTTTACTTAAGCATTATAAAGGAAATTGAAAATTATATGAACTTACTTTTTACTTAAGCATTATGAAGGAAATTTAAAATTATATGAATTTACTTTTTAATTAAGCATTATGAAGGAAATTGAATATTATATGAACTTACTTTTTACTTAAGCATTAGGAAAGAAAATTGAAAATTATATGAACTTACTTTTTACTTAAGCATTATGAAGGAAATTGAAAATTATATGAACTTACTTTTACTTAAGCATTGTGAAGGAAAATTGAAAATTATATTAACTTACTTTTTACTTAAGCATTATGAAAGAAAATTGAAAATTATATTAACTTACTTTTTACTTAAGCATTATGAAGGAAAATTGAAAATTATATGAATTTACTTTTTACTTAAGCATTATGAAGGAAATTGAAAATTATATGAACTTACTTTTTACTTAAGCATTATGAAAGAAAATTGAAAATTATATGAACTTACTTTTACTTAAGCATTATGAAGGAAATTGAAAATTATATGAACTTACTTTTACTTAAGCATTGTGAAGGAAAATTGAAAATTATATTAACTTACTTTTTACTTAAGCATTATGAAAGAAAATTGAAAAATATATTAACTTACCTTTACTTAAGCATTGTGAAGGAAAATTGAAAATTATATTAACTTACTTTTTACTTAAGCATTATGAAAGAAAATTGAAAAATATATTAACTTACTTTTTACTTAATCATTATGAAGGAAATTGAATATTATATGAATTTACTTTTACTTAAGCATTATGACTGAAATTGAAAATTATATTAACTTACTTTTTACTTAAGCGTTATGAAGGAAATTGAAAATTATATTAACTTACTTTTACTTAAGCATTATGAAGGAAAATTGAAAATTATGTGAACTTACTTTTTACTTTAGCATTATGAAGGAAATTGAACATTATATTAACTTACTTTTTACTTAAGCATTATGAAAGAAAATTGACAATTATATGAACTTACTTTTTACTTAAGCATTATGAAGGAAATTGAAAATTCTATTAACTTACTTTTACTTAAGCATTATGAAGGAAAATTGAAAATTATATTAACTTACTTTTACTTAAGCATTATGAAGGAAATTGAATATTATATTAACTTACTTTTTACTTAAGCATTATGAAGGAAATTGAAAATTATATTAACTTACTTTTTACTTAATACTTATGAAGGAAATTGAATATTATATTAACTTACTTTTTACTTAAGCATTATGAAGGAAATTGAAAATTATATGAATTTACTTTTTACTTAAGCATTATGAAGGAAATTGAAAATTATATGAACTTACTTTTTACTTAAGCATTATGAAGGAAATTGAAAATTATATGAATTTACTTTTACTTAAGTATTATGAAGGAAATTGAAAATTATATTAACTTACTTTTTACTTAAGCATTATGAAGGAAATTGAAAATTATATGAATTTACTTGTACTTAAGCATTATGAAGGAAATTGAAAATTATATGAACTTACTTTTTACTTAAGCATTATGAAGGAAAATTGAAAATTATATGAACTTATTTTTTACTTAAGCATTATGAAGGAAATTGAAAATTCTATGAACTTACTTTTACTTAAGCATTATGAAGGAAAATTGAAAATTATATGAACTTATTTTTTACTTAAGCATTATGAAGGAAATTGAAAATTCTATTAACTTACATTTACTTAAGCATTATGAGGGAAATTGAAAATTCTATTAACTTACATTTACTTAAGCATTATGAAGAAAATTGAAAATTCTATTAACTTACATTTACTTAAGCATTATTAAGAAAATTGAAAATTCTATTAACTTACTTTTACTTAAGTATTATGAAGGAAATTTAAAATTCTATTAACTTACTTTTTACTTAAGCATTATGAAGGAAATTGAAAATTATATGAACTTACTTTTACTTAAGCATTATGAAGAAAATTGAAAATTATATGAATGTACTTTTACTTAAGCAATATGAATGAAATTTAAAATTATATGAACTTACTTTTACTTAAGCATTATGAAGGAAATTGAAAATTATATTAACTTTATTTTACTTAAGCATTATGAATGAAATTGAAAATTATATGAACTTATTTTTACTTAAGCATTATGAAGAAAATTGAAAATTATATGAATTTACTTTTACTTAAGCATTATGAAGGAAATTGAAAATTATATGAACTTACTTTTACTTAAGCATTATGAAGGAAATTTAAAATTATATGCACTTACTTTTTACTTAAGTATTATGAAGGAAATTGAAAATTATATGAACTTACTTTTACTTAAGCATTATGAATGAAATTGAAAATTATATGAACTTACTTTTACTTAAGCATTATGAATGAAATTGAAAATTATATGAACTTACATTTTACTCAAGCATTATGAATGAAATTGAAAATAATATTAACTTACTTTTACTTAAGCATTATGAAGGAAATTGAAAATTATATTAACTTTTTTTTACTTAAGCATTATAAATTAAATTGAAAATTATATGAACTTACTTTTACTTAAGCATTATGAAGAAAATTGAAAATTATATTAACTTATTTTTACTTAAGCATTATGAAGAAAATTGAAAATTATATGAATTTACTTTTACTTAAGCATTATTAAGAAAATTGAAAATTATATTAACTTACTTTTACTTAAGCATTATGAAGGAAATTGAAAATTATATGAACTTACTTTTTACTTAAGCATTATGAATGAAATTGAAAATTATATGAACTTACTTTTACTTAAGCATTATGAAGGAAAATTGAAAATTATATGAACTTATTTTTTACTTAAGCATTATGAAGGAAATTGACAATTCTATTAACTTACATTTACTTAAGCATTATGAGGGAAATTGAAAATTCTATTAACTTACATTTACTTAAGCATTATGAAGAAAATTGACAATTCTATTAACTTACATTTACTTAAGTATTATGAAGGAAATTTAAAATTCTATTAACTTACTTTTTACTTAAGCATTATGAAGGAAATTGAAAATTATATGAACTTACTTTTACTTAAGCATTATAAAGAAAATTGAAAATTATATGAATGTACTTTTACTTAAGCATTATGAAGGAAATTGAAAATTATATGAACTTACTTTTACTTAAGCATTATGAAGGAAATTGAAAATTATATTAACTTATTTTTACTTAAGCATTATGAATGAAATTGAAAATTATATGAACTTTTTTTTACTTAAGCATTATGAAGAAAATTGAAAATTATATGAATTTACTTTTACTTAAGCATTATGAATGAAATTGAAAATTATATGAACTTACTTTTACTTAAGCATTATGAAGGAAAATTGAAAATTATATGAACTTATTTTTTACTTAAGCATTATGAAGGAAATTGACAATTCTATTAACTTACATTTACTTAAGCATTATGAGGGAAATTGAAAATTCTATTAACTTACATTTACTTAAGCATTATGAAGAAAATTGACAATTCTATTAACTTACATTTACTTAAGTATTATGAAGGAAATTTAAAATTCTATTAACTTACTTTTTACTTAAGCATTATGAAGGAAATTGAAAATTATATGAACTTACTTTTACTTAAGCATTATAAAGAAAATTGAAAATTATATGAATGTACTTTTACTTAAGCATTATGAAGGAAATTGAAAATTATATGAACTTACTTTTACTTAAGCATTATGAAGGAAATTGAAAATTATATTAACTTATTTTTACTTAAGCATTATGAATGAAATTGAAAATTATATGAACTTTTTTTTACTTAAGCATTATGAAGAAAATTGAAAATTATATGAATTTACTTTTACTTAAGCATTATGAATGAAATTGAAAATTATATTAACTTACTTTTACTTAAGCATTATGAAGGAAATTGAAAATTATATTAACTTATTTTTACTTAAGCATTATGAATGAAATTGAAAATTATATGAACTTATTTTTACTTAAGCATTATGAAGAAAATTGAAAATTATATGAACTTACTTTTACTTAAGCATTATGAAGGAAATTGAAAATTATATGAACTTACTTTTACTTAAGCATTATGAAGGAAATTGAAAATTATATGCACTTACTTTTTACTTAAGTATTATGAAGGAAATTGAAAATTATATGAACTTACTTTTACTTAAGCATTATGAATGAAATTGAAAATTATATGAACTTACTTTTACTTAAGCATTATGAATGAAATTGAAAATTATATGAACTTACTTTTTACTCAAGCATTATGAATGAAATTGAAAATAATATTAACTTACTTTTACTTAAGCATTATGAAGGAAATTGAAAATTATATTAACTTATTTTTACTTAAGCATTATGAAGGAAATTGAAAATTATATGAACTTACTTTTACTTAAGCATTATGAAGAAAATTGAAAATTATATTAACTTATTTTTACTTAAGCATTATGAAGAAAATTGAAAATTATATGAATTTACTTTTACTTAAGCATTATAAGGAAATTGAAAATTATATTAACTTACTTTTACTTAAGCATTATGAAGGAAATTGAAAATTATATGAACTTACTTTTTACTTAAGCATTATGAATGAAATTGAAAATTATATGAACTTACTTTTAATTAAGCATTATGAAGGAAAATTGAAAATTATATGAACTTATTTTTTACTTAAGCATTATGAAGGAAATTGACAATTCTATTAACTTACATTTACTTAAGCATTATGAGGGAAATTGAAAATTCTATTAACTTACATTTACTTAAGCATTATGAAGAAAATTGAAAATTCTATTAACTTACATTTACTTAAGTATTATGAAGGAAATTTAAAATTCTATTAACTTACTTTTTACTTAAGCATTATGAAGGAAATTGAAAATTATATGAACTTACTTTTACTTAAGCATTATGAAGAAAATTGAAAATTATATGAATGTACTTTTACTTAAGCATTATGAAGGAAATTGAAAATTATATGAACTTACTTTTACTTAAGCATTATGAAGGAAATTGAAAATTATATTAACTTACTTTTTACTTAAGCATTATGAATGAAATTGAAAATTATATGAACTTTTTTTTACTTAAGCATTATGAAGAAAATTGAAAATTATATGAATTTACTTTTACTTAAGCATTATGAATGACATTGAAAATTATATTAACTTACTTTTACTTAAGCACTATGAAGATAATTGAAAATTATATTAACTTATTTTTACTTAAGCATTATGAATGAAATTGAAAATTATATGAACTTATTTTTACTTAAGCATTATGAAGAAAATTGAAAATTATATGAATTTACTTTTACTTAAGCATTATGAAGGAAATTGAAAATTATATGAACTTACTTTTACTTAAGCATTATGAAGGAAATTGAAAATTATATGAACTTACTTTTTACTTAAGCATTATGAATGAAATTGAAAATTATATGAACTTACTTTTACTTAAGCATTATGAATGAAATTGAAAATTATATGAACTTACTTTTACTTAAGCATTATGAAGGAAATTGAAAATTATATGAACTTACTTTTACTTAAGCATTATGAAGAAAATTGAAAATTATATGAATTTACTTTTACTTAAGCATTATGAATGACATTGAAAATTATATGAACTTACTTTTACTTAAGCATTATGCTGGAAATTGAAAATTATATTAACTTATTTTTACTTAAGCATTATGAAAGAAAATTGAAAATTATATGAACTTACTTTTTACTTAAGCATTATGAAGGAAATTGAAAATTCTATTAACTTATTTTTACTTAAGCATTATGAAGGAAATTGAATATTATATAAACTTACTTTTTACTTAAGCATTATGAAGGAAATTGAAAATTATATTAACTTACTTTTTACTTAAGCATTATGAAGGAGATTGAATATTATATTAACTTACTTTTTACTTAAGCATTACGAAGGAAATTGAAAATTATATGAATTTACTTTTAACTTAAGCATTATGAAGGAAATTGAAAATTATATGAACTTACTTTTTACTTAAGCATTATGAAGGAAATTGAAAATTATATGAACTTACTTTTACTTAAGTATTATGAAGGAAATTGAAAATTATATTAACTTTCTTTTTACTTAAGCATTATGAAGGAAATTGAAAATTTTATGAATTTACTTGTACTTAAGCATTATGAAGGAAATTGAAAATTCTAATTACTTACTTTTTACTTAAGCATTATGAAGGAAAATTGAAAATTATATGAACTTATTTTTTACTCAAGCATTATGCAGGAAATTGAAAATTATATGAACTTACTTTTACTTAAGCATTATGAAGGAAAATTGAAAATTATATGAACTTATTTTTTACTTAAGCATTATGAAGGAAATTGACAATTCTATTAACTTACATTTACTTAAGCATTATGAGGGAAATTGAAAATTCTATTAACTTACATTTACTTAAGCATTATGAAGAAAATTGAAAATTCTATTAACTTACATTTACTTAAGCATTATAAAGAAAATTGAAAATTCTATTAACTTACTTTTACTTAAGTATTATGAAGGAAATTTAAAATTCTATTAACTTACTTTTTACTTAAGCATTATGAAGGTAATTGAAAATTCTATGAACTTACTTTTTACTTAAGCATTATGAAGAAAATTGAAAATTATATGAATGTACTTTTACTTAAGCATTATGAATGAAATTGAAAATTATATGAACTTACTTTTACTTAAGCATTATGAAGGAAATTGAAAATTATATTAACTAATTTTTACTTAAGCATTATGAATGAAATTGAAAATTATATGAACTTATTTATACTTAAGCATTATGAAGAACATTGAAAATCATATGAATTTACTTTTACTTAAGCATTATGAATGAAATTGAAAATTATATGAACTTACTTTTACTTAAGCATTATGAAGGAAATTGAAAATTATATTAACTTATTTTTACTTAAGCATTATGAATGAAATTGAAAATTATATGAACTTATTTTTACTTAAGCATTATGAATGAAATTGAAAATTATATGAACTTACTTTTTACTTAAGCATTATGAAGGAAATTGAAAATTATATGAACTTACTTTTACTTAAGCATTATGAATGAAATTGAAAATTATATGAACTTATTTTTACTTAAGCATTATGAATGAAATTGAAAATTATATGAACTTACTTTTTACTTAAGCATTATGAAGGAAATTGAAAATTATATGAACTTACTTTTACTTAAGTATTATGAAGGAAATCGAAAATTATATTAACTTTCTTTTTACTTAAGCATTATGAAGGAAATTGAAAATTATATGAATTTACTTGTACTTAAGCATTATGAAGGAAATTAAAAATTCTATTAACTTACTTTTTACTTAAGCATTATGAAGGAAAATTGAAAATTATATGAACTTATTTTTTACTTAAGCATTATGAAGGAAATTGAAAATTCTATGAACTTACTTTTACTTAAGCATTATGAAGGAAAATTGAAAATTATATGAACTTATTTTTTACTTAAGCATTATGAAGGAAATTGAAAATTCTATTTACTTACATTTACTTAAGCATTATGAGGGAAATTGAAAATTCTATTAACTTACATTTACTTAAGCATTATGAAGAAAATTGAAAATTCTATTAACTTACATTTACTTAAGCCTTATTAAGAAAATTGAAAATTCTATTAACTTACTTTTACTTAAGTATTATGAATGAAATTGAAAATTATATGAACTTACTTTTTACTTAAGCATTATGAAGGAAATTGAAAATTATATGAACTTACTTTTACTTAAGCATTATGAAGAAAATTGAAAATTATATGAATGTACTTTTACTTAAGCATTATGAATGAAATTGAAAATTATATGAACTTACTTTTACTTAAGCATTATGAATGAAATTGAAAATTATATGAACTTATTTTTACTTAAGCATTATGAATGAAATTGAAAATAATATTAACTTACTTTTACTTAAGCATTATGAAGGAAATTGAAAATTATATTAACTTATTTTTACTTAAGCATTATAAATGAAATTGAAAATTATATGAACTTACTTTTACTTAAGCATTATGAAGAAAATTGAAAATTATATTAACTTATTTTTACTTAAGCATTATGAAGAAAATTGAAAATTATATGAATTTACTTTTACTTAAGCATTATGAAGAAAATTGAAAATTATATTAACTTACTTTTACTTAAGCATTATGAAGGAAATTGAAAATTATATGAACTTACTTTTTACTTAAGCATTATGAATGAAATTGAAAATTATATGAACTTACTTTTACTTAAGCATTATGAAGGAAAATTGAAAATTATATGAACTTATTTTTTACTTAAGCATTATGAAGGAAATTGACAATTCTATTAACTTACATTTACTTAAGCATTATGAGGGAAATTGAAAATTCTATTAACTTACATTTACTTAAGCATTATGAAGAAAATTGAAAATTATATTAACTTACATTTACTTAAGTATTATGAAGGAAATTTAAAATTCTATTAACTTACTTTTTACTTAAGCATTATGAAGGAAATTGAAAATTATATGAACTTACTTTTACTTAAGCATTATGAAGAAAATTGAAAATTATATGAATGTACTTTTACTTAAGCATTATGAAGGAAATTGAAAATTATATGAACTTACTTTTACTTAAGCATTATGAAGGAAATTGAAAATTATATTAACTTATTTTTACTTAAGCATTATGAATGAAATTGAAAATTATATGAACTTACTTTTTACTTTAGCATTATGAAGAAAATTGAAAATTATATGAATTTACTTTTATATAAGCATTATTAATGACATTGAAAATTATATTAACTTACTTTTACTTAAGCATTATGAAGGAAATTGAAAATTATATTAACTTATTTTTACTTAAGCATTATGAATGAAATTGAAAATTATATGAACTTATTTTTACTTAAGCATTATAAATGAAATTGAAAATTATATGAATTTACTTTTACTTAAGCATTATGAAGGAAATTGAAAATTATATGAACTTACTTTTACTTAAGCATTATGAAGGAAATTGAAAATTATATGAACTTACTTTTTACTTAAGCATTATGAATGAAATTGAAAATTATATGAACTTACTTTTACTTAAGCATTATGAATGAAATTGAAAATTATATGAACTTACTTTTACTTAAGCATTATGAAGGAAATTGAAAATTATATTAACTTGTTTTTACTTAAGCATTATGAAGGAAATTGAAAATTATATGAACTTATTTTTACTTAAGCATTAGGCTGAAAATTGAAAATTATATGAATTTACTTTACTTAAGCATTATGAATGAAATTGAAAATTATATGAACTTACTTTTTACTTAAGCATTATGAAGGAAATTGAAAATTATATTAACTAATTTTTACTTAAGCATTATGAATGAAATTGAAAATTATATGAACTTATTTATACTTAAGCATTATGAAGAACATTGAAAATCATATGAATTTACTTTTACTTAAGCATTATGAATGAAATTGAAAATTATATGAACTTACTTTTACTTAAGCATTATGAAGGAAATTGAAAATTATATTAACTTATTTTTACTTAAGCATTATGAATGAAATTGAAAATTATATGAACTTATTTTTACTTAAGCATTATGAATGAAATTGAAAATTATATGAACTTACTTTTTACTTAAGCATTATGAAGGAAATTGAAAATTATATGAACTTACTTTTACTTAAGCATTATGAATGAAATTGAAAATTATATGAACTTATTTTTACTTAAGCATTATGAATGAAATTGAAAATTATATGAACTTACTTTTTACTTAAGCATTATGAAGGAAATTGAAAATTATATGAACTCTCTTTTACTTAAGTATTATGAAGGAAATCGAAAATTATATTAACTTTCTTTTTACTTAAGCATTATGAAGGAAATTGAAAATTATATGAATTTACTTGTACTTAAGCATTATGAAGGAAATTGAAAATTATATTAACTTATTTTTACTTAAGCATTATGAATGAAATTGAAAATTATATGAACTTATTTTTACTTAAGCATTATGAATGAAATTGAAAATTATATGAACTTACTTTTTACTTAAGCATTATGAAGGAAATTGAAAATTATATGAACTTACTTTTACTTAAGCATTATGAATGAAATTGAAAATTATATGAACTTATTTTTACTTAAGCATTATGAATGAAATTGAAAATTATATGAACTTACTTTTTACTTAAGCATTATGAAGGAAATTGAAAATTATATGAACTTACTTTTACTTAAGTATTATGAAGGAAATCGAAAATTATATTAACTTTCTTTTTACTTAAGCATTATGAAGGAAATTGAAAATTATATGAATTTACTTGTACTTAAGCATTATGAAGGAAATTAAAAATTCTATTAACTTACTTTTTACTTAAGCATTATGAAGGAAAATTGAAAATTATATGAACTTATTTTTTACTTAAGCATTATGAAGGAAATTGAAAATTCTATGAACTTACTTTTACTTAAGCATTATGAAGGAAAATTGAAAATTATATGAACTTATTTTTTACTTAAGCATTATGAAGGAAATTGAAAATTCTATTTACTTACATTTACTTAAGCATTATGAGGGAAATTGAAAATTCTATTAACTTACATTTACTTAAGCATTATGAAGAAAATTGAAAATTCTATTAACTTACATTTACTTAAGCCTTATTAAGAAAATTGAAAATTCTATTAACTTACTTTTACTTAAGTATTATGAATGAAATTGAAAATTATATGAACTTACTTTTTACTTAAGCATTATGAAGGAAATTGAAAATTATATGAACTTACTTTTACTTAAGCATTATGAAGAAAATTGAAAATTATATGAATGTACTTTTACTTAAGCATTATGAATGAAATTGAAAATTATATGAACTTACTTTTACTTAAGCATTATGAATGAAATTGAAAATTATATGAACTTATTTTTACTTAAGCATTATGAATGAAATTGAAAATAATATTAACTTACTTTTACTTAAGCATTATGAAGGAAATTGAAAATTATATTAACTTATTTTTACTTAAGCATTATAAATGAAATTGAAAATTATATGAACTTACTTTTACTTAAGCATTATGAAGAAAATTGAAAATTATATTAACTTATTTTTACTTAAGCATTATGAAGAAAATTGAAAATTATATGAATTTACTTTTACTTAAGCATTATGAAGAAAATTGAAAATTATATTAACTTACTTTTACTTAAGCATTATGAAGGAAATTGAAAATTATATGAACTTACTTTTTACTTAAGCATTATGAATGAAATTGAAAATTATATGAACTTACTTTTACTTAAGCATTATGAAGGAAAATTGAAAATTATATGAACTTATTTTTTACTTAAGCATTATGAAGGAAATTGACAATTCTATTAACTTACATTTACTTAAGCATTATGAGGGAAATTGAAAATTCTATTAACTTACATTTACTTAAGCATTATGAAGAAAATTGAAAATTATATTAACTTACATTTACTTAAGTATTATGAAGGAAATTTAAAATTCTATTAACTTACTTTTTACTTAAGCATTATGAAGGAAATTGAAAATTATATGAACTTACTTTTACTTAAGCATTATGAAGAAAATTGAAAATTATATGAATGTACTTTTACTTAAGCATTATGAAGGAAATTGAAAATTATATGAACTTACTTTTACTTAAGCATTATGAAGGAAATTGAAAATTATATTAACTTATTTTTACTTAAGCATTATGAATGAAATTGAAAATTATATGAACTTACTTTTTACTTTAGCATTATGAAGAAAATTGAAAATTATATGAATTTACTTTTACTTAAGCATTATTAATGACATTGAAAATTATATTAACTTACTTTTACTTAAGCATTATGAAGGAAATTTAAAATTATATTAACTTATTTTTACTTAAGCATTATGAATGAAATTGAAAATTATATGAACTTATTTTTACTTAAGCATTATAAATGAAATTGAAAATTATATGAATTTACTTTTACTTAAGCATTATGAAGGAAATTGAAAATTATATGAACTTACTTTTACTTAAGCATTATGAAGGAAATTGAAAATTATATGAACTTACTTTTTACTTAAGCATTATGAATGAAATTGAAAATTATATGAACTTACTTTTACTTAAGCATTATGAATGAAATTGAAAATTATATGAACTTACTTTTACTTAAGCATTATGAAGGAAATTGAAAATTATATTAACTTGTTTTTACTTAAGCATTATGAAGGAAATTGAAAATTATATGAACTTATTTTTACTTAAGCATTAGGCTGAAAATTGAAAATTATATGAATTTACTTTACTTAAGCATTATGAATGAAATTGAAAATTATATGAACTTACTTTTTACTTAAGCATTATGAAGGAAATTGAAAATTATATTAACTAATTTTTACTTAAGCATTATGAATGAAATTGAAAATTATATGAACTTCTTTATACTTAAGCATTATGAAGAACATTGAAAATCATATGAATTTACTTTTACTTAAGCATTATGAATGAAATTGAAAATTATATGAACTTACTTTTACTTAAGCATTATGAAGGAAATTGAAAATTCTATTAACTTACTTTTACTTAAGCATTATGAAGGAAATTGAAAATTATATGAACTTACTTTTACTTAAGCATTATGAATGAAATTGAAAATTATATGAACTTACTTTTTACTTAAGCATTATGAAGGAAATTGAAAATTATATGAACTTACTTTTTACTTAAGCATTATGAAGGAAAATTGAAAATTCTATTAACTTACTTTTTACTTTAGCATTATGAAGGAAATTTAAAATTCTATTAACTTACTTTTACTTAAGCATTATGAAGGAAATTGAAAATTATATGAACTTACTTTTACTTAAGCATTATGAAGGAAATTGAAAATTATATGAACTTACTTTTTACTTAAGCATTATGAAGGAACTTGAAAATTATATGAACTTACTTTTTACTTAAGCATTATGAAGGAAATTGAAAATTATATGAACTTACTTTTTATTTAAGCATTATGAAGGAAATTGAAAATTATATGAGCTTACTTTTTACTTAAGCATTATGAAGGAAATTGAAAATTATATGAACTTACTTTTTACTTAAGCATAAGGAAGGAAATTGAAAATTCTATGAACTTACTTTTTACTTAAGCATAAGGAAGGAAATTGAAAATTATATGAATTTACTTTTTACTTAAGCATTATAAAGGAAATTGAAAATTATATGAACTTACTTTTTACTTAAGCATTATGAAGGAAATTTAAAATTATATGAATTTACTTTTTAATTAAGCATTATGAAGGAAATTGAATATTATATGAACTTACTTTTTACTTAAGCATTAGGAAAGAAAATTGAAAATTATATGAACTTACTTTTTACTTAAGCATTATGAAGGAAATTGAAAATTATATGAACTTACTTTTACTTAAGCATTGTGAAGGAAAATTGAAAATTATATTAACTTACTTTTTACTTAAGCATTATGAAAGAAAATTGAAAATTATATTAACTTACTTTTTACTTAAGCATTATGAAGGAAAATTGAAAATTATATGAATTTACTTTTTACTTAAGCATTATGAAGGAAATTGAAAATTATATGAACTTACTTTTTACTTAAGCATTATGAAAGAAAATTGAAAATTATATGAACTTACTTTTACTTAAGCATTATGAAGGAAATTGAAAATTATATGAACTTACTTTTACTTAAGCATTGTGAAGGAAAATTGAAAATTATATTAACTTACTTTTTACTTAAGCATTATGAAAGAAAATTGAAAAATATATTAACTTACCTTTACTTAAGCATTGTGAAGGAAAATTGAAAATTATATTAACTTACTTTTTACTTAAGCATTATGAAAGAAAATTGAAAAATATATTAACTTACTTTTTACTTAATCATTATGAAGGAAATTGAATATTATATGAATTTACTTTTACTTAAGCATTATGACTGAAATTGAAAATTATATTAACTTACTTTTTACTTAAGCGTTATGAAGGAAATTGAAAATTATATGAACTTACTTTTACTTAAGCATTATGAAGGAAAATTGAAAATTATGTGAACTTACTTTTTACTTTAGCATTATGAAGGAAATTGAACATTATATTAACTTACTTTTTACTTAAGCATTATGAAAGAAAATTGACAATTATATGAACTTACTTTTTACTTAAGCATTATGAAGGAAATTGAAAATTCTATTAACTTACTTTTACTTAAGCATTATGAAGGAAAATTGAAAATTATATTAACTTACTTTTACTTAAGCATTATGAAGGAAATTGAATATTATATTAACTTACTTTTTACTTAAGCATTATGAAGGAAATTGAAAATTATATTAACTTACTTTTTACTTAATACTTATGAAGGAAATTGAATATTATATTAACTTACTTTTTACTTAAGCATTATGAAGGAAATTGAAAATTATATGAATTTACTTTTTACTTAAGCATTATGAAGGAAATTGAAAATTCTATGAACTTATTTTTTACTTAAGCATTATGAAGGAAATTGAAAATTATATGAATTTACTTTTACTTAAGTATTATGAAGGAAATTGAAAATTATATTAACTTACTTTTTACTTAAGCATTATGAAGGAAATTGAAAATTATATGAATTTACTTGTACTTAAGCATTATGAAGGAAATTGAAAATTATATGAACTTACTTTTTACTTAAGCATTATGAAGGAAAATTGAAAATTATATGAACTTATTTTTTACTTAAGCATTATGAAGGAAATTGAAAATTCTATGAACTTACTTTTACTTAAGCATTATGAAGGAAAATTGAAAATTATATGAACTTATTTTTTACTTAAGCATTATGAAGGAAATTGAAAATTCTATTAACTTACATTTACTTAAGCATTATGAGGGAAATTGAAAATTCTATTAACTTACATTTACTTAAGCATTATGAAGAAAATTGAAAATTCTATTAACTTACATTTACTTAAGCATTATTAAGAAAATTGAAAATTCTATTAACTTACTTTTACTTAAGTATTATGAAGGAAATTTAAAATTCTATTAACTTACTTTTTACTTAAGCATTATGAAGGAAATTGAAAATTATATGAACTTACTTTTACTTAAGCATTATGAAGAAAATTGAAAATTATATGAATGTACTTTTACTTAAGCAATATGAATGAAATTTAAAATTATATGAACTTACTTTTACTTAAGCATTATGAAGGAAATTGAAAATTATATTAACTTTATTTTACTTAAGCATTATGAATGAAATTGAAAATTATATGAACTTATTTTTACTTAAGCATTATGAAGAAAATTGAAAATTATATGAATTTACTTTTACTTAAGCATTATGAAGGAAATTGAAAATTATATGAACTTACTTTTACTTAAGCATTATGAAGGAAATTTAAAATTATATGCACTTACTTTTTACTTAAGTATTATGAAGGAAATTGAAAATTATATGAACTTACTTTTACTTAAGCATTATGAATGAAATTGAAAATTATATGAACTTACTTTTACTTAAGCATTATGAATGAAATTGAAAATTATATGAACTTACATTTTACTCAAGCATTATGAATGAAATTGAAAATAATATTAACTTACTTTTACTTAAGCATTATGAAGGAAATTGAAAATTATATTAACTTTTTTTTACTTAAGCATTATAAATTAAATTGAAAATTATATGAACTTACTTTTACTTAAGCATTATGAAGAAAATTGAAAATTATATTAACTTATTTTTACTTAAGCATTATGAAGAAAATTGAAAATTATATGAATTTACTTTTACTTAAGCATTATTAAGAAAATTGAAAATTATATTAACTTACTTTTACTTAAGCATTATGAAGGAAATTGAAAATTATATGAACTTACTTTTTACTTAAGCATTATGAATGAAATTGAAAATTATATGAACTTACTTTTACTTAAGCATTATGAAGGAAAATTGAAAATTATATGAACTTATTTTTTACTTAAGCATTATGAAGGAAATTGACAATTCTATTAACTTACATTTACTTAAGCATTATGAGGGAAATTGAAAATTCTATTAACTTACATTTACTTAAGCATTATGAAGAAAATTGACAATTCTATTAACTTACATTTACTTAAGTATTATGAAGGAAATTTAAAATTCTATTAACTTACTTTTTACTTAAGCATTATGAAGGAAATTGAAAATTATATGAACTTACTTTTACTTAAGCATTATAAAGAAAATTGAAAATTATATGAATGTACTTTTACTTAAGCATTATGAAGGAAATTGAAAATTATATGAACTTACTTTTACTTAAGCATTATGAAGGAAATTGAAAATTATATTAACTTATTTTTACTTAAGCATTATGAATGAAATTGAAAATTATATGAACTTTTTTTTACTTAAGCATTATGAAGAAAATTGAAAATTATATGAATTTACTTTTACTTAAGCATTATGAATGAAATTGAAAATTATATGAACTTACTTTTACTTAAGCATTATGAAGGAAAATTGAAAATTATGTGAACTTACTTTTTACTTTAGCATTATGAAGGAAATTGAACATTATATTAACTTACTTTTTACTTAAGCATTATGAAAGAAAATTGACAATTATATGAACTTACTTTTTACTTAAGCATTATGAAGGAAATTGAAAATTCTATTAACTTACTTTTACTTAAGCATTATGAAGGAAAATTGAAAATTATATTAACTTACTTTTACTTAAGCATTATGAAGGAAATTGAATATTATATTAACTTACTTTTTACTTAAGCATTATGAAGGAAATTGAAAATTATATTAACTTACTTTTTACTTAATACTTATGAAGGAAATTGAATATTATATTAACTTACTTTTTACTTAAGCATTATGAAGGAAATTGAAAATTATATGAATTTACTTTTTACTTAAGCATTATGAAGGAAATTGAAAATTATATGAACTTACTTTTTACTTAAGCATTATGAAGGAAATTGAAAATTATATGAATTTACTTTTACTTAAGTATTATGAAGGAAATTGAAAATTATATTAACTTACTTTTTACTTAAGCATTATGAAGGAAATTGAAAATTATATGAATTTACTTGTACTTAAGCATTATGAAGGAAATTGAAAATTATATGAACTTACTTTTTACTTAAGCATTATGAAGGAAAATTGAAAATTATATGAACTTATTTTTTACTTAAGCATTATGAAGGAAATTGAAAATTCTATGAACTTACTTTTACTTAAGCATTATGAAGGAAAATTGAAAATTATATGAACTTATTTTTTACTTAAGCATTATGAAGGAAATTGAAAATTCTATTAACTTACATTTACTTAAGCATTATGAGGGAAATTGAAAATTCTATTAACTTACATTTACTTAAGCATTATGAAGAAAATTGAAAATTCTATTAACTTACATTTACTTAAGCATTATTAAGAAAATTGAAAATTCTATTAACTTACTTTTACTTAAGTATTATGAAGGAAATTTAAAATTCTATTAACTTACTTTTTACTTAAGCATTATGAAGGAAATTGAAAATTATATGAACTTACTTTTACTTAAGCATTATGAAGAAAATTGAAAATTATATGAATGTACTTTTACTTAAGCAATATGAATGAAATTTAAAATTATATGAACTTACTTTTACTTAAGCATTATGAAGGAAATTGAAAATTATATTAACTTTATTTTACTTAAGCATTATGAATGAAATTGAAAATTATATGAACTTATTTTTACTTAAGCATTATGAAGAAAATTGAAAATTATATGAATTTACTTTTACTTAAGCATTATGAAGGAAATTGAAAATTATATGAACTTACTTTTACTTAAGCATTATGAAGGAAATTTAAAATTATATGCACTTACTTTTTACTTAAGTATTATGAAGGAAATTGAAAATTATATGAACTTACTTTTACTTAAGCATTATGAATGAAATTGAAAATTATATGAACTTACTTTTACTTAAGCATTATGAATGAAATTGAAAATTATATGAACTTACATTTTACTCAAGCATTATGAATGAAATTGAAAATAATATTAACTTACTTTTACTTAAGCATTATGAAGGAAATTGAAAATTATATTAACTTTTTTTTACTTAAGCATTATAAATTAAATTGAAAATTATATGAACTTACTTTTACTTAAGCATTATGAAGAAAATTGAAAATTATATTAACTTATTTTTACTTAAGCATTATGAAGAAAATTGAAAATTATATGAATTTACTTTTACTTAAGCATTATTAAGAAAATTGAAAATTATATTAACTTACTTTTACTTAAGCATTATGAAGGAAATTGAAAATTATATGAACTTACTTTTTACTTAAGCATTATGAATGAAATTGAAAATTATATGAACTTACTTTTACTTAAGCATTATGAAGGAAAATTGAAAATTATATGAACTTATTTTTTACTTAAGCATTATGAAGGAAATTGACAATTCTATTAACTTACATTTACTTAAGCATTATGAGGGAAATTGAAAATTCTATTAACTTACATTTACTTAAGCATTATGAAGAAAATTGACAATTCTATTAACTTACATTTACTTAAGTATTATGAAGGAAATTTAAAATTCTATTAACTTACTTTTTACTTAAGCATTATGAAGGAAATTGAAAATTATATGAACTTACTTTTACTTAAGCATTATAAAGAAAATTGAAAATTATATGAATGTACTTTTACTTAAGCATTATGAAGGAAATTGAAAATTATATGAACTTACTTTTACTTAAGCATTATGAAGGAAATTGAAAATTATATTAACTTATTTTTACTTAAGCATTATGAATGAAATTGAAAATTATATGAACTTTTTTTTACTTAAGCATTATGAAGAAAATTGAAAATTATATGAATTTACTTTTACTTAAGCATTATGAATGAAATTGAAAATTATATGAACTTACTTTTACTTAAGCATTATGAAGGAAAATTGAAAATTATATGAACTTATTTTTTACTTAAGCATTATGAAGGAAATTGACAATTCTATTAACTTACATTTACTTAAGCATTATGAGGGAAATTGAAAATTCTATTAACTTACATTTACTTAAGCATTATGAAGAAAATTGACAATTCTATTAACTTACATTTACTTAAGTATTATGAAGGAAATTTAAAATTCTATTAACTTACTTTTTACTTAAGCATTATGAAGGAAATTGAAAATTATATGAACTTACTTTTACTTAAGCATTATAAAGAAAATTGAAAATTATATGAATGTACTTTTACTTAAGCATTATGAAGGAAATTGAAAATTATATGAACTTACTTTTACTTAAGCATTATGAAGGAAATTGAAAATTATATTAACTTATTTTTACTTAAGCATTATGAATGAAATTGAAAATTATATGAACTTTTTTTTACTTAAGCATTATGAAGAAAATTGAAAATTATATGAATTTACTTTTACTTAAGCATTATGAATGAAATTGAAAATTATATTAACTTACTTTTACTTAAGCATTATGAAGGAAATTGAAAATTATATTAACTTATTTTTACTTAAGCATTATGAATGAAATTGAAAATTATATGAACTTATTTTTACTTAAGCATTATGAAGAAAATTGAAAATTATATGAACTTACTTTTACTTAAGCATTATGAAGGAAATTGAAAATTATATGAACTTACTTTTACTTAAGCATTATGAAGGAAATTGAAAATTATATGCACTTACTTTTTACTTAAGTATTATGAAGGAAATTGAAAATTATATGAACTTACTTTTTACTTAAGCATTATGAAGGAAATTGAAAATTATATGAACTTACTTTTACTTAAGCATTATGAAGAAAATTGAAAATTATATGAATGTACTTTTACTTAAGCATTATGAATGAAATTGAAAATTATATGAACTTACTTTTACTTAAGCATTATGAAGGAAATTGAAAATTATATTAACTTATTTTTACTTAAGCATTATGAATGAAATTGAAAATTATATGAACTTATTTATACTTAAGCATTATGAAGAACATTGAAAATCATATGAATTTACTTTTACTTAAGCATTATGAATGAAATTGAAAATTATATTAACTTACTTTTACTTAAGCATTATGAAGGAAATTGAATATTATATTAACTTACTTTTTACTTAAGCATTATGAAGGAAATTGAAAATTATATTAACTTACTTTTTACTTAAGCATTATGAATGAAATTGAATATTATATTAACTTACTTTTTACTTCAGCATTATGAAGGAAATTGAAAATTATATGAACTTACTTTTTACTTAAGCATTATGAAAGAAATTGAAAATTATATGAACTTACTTTTACTTAAGCATTATGAAGGAAATTGAAAATTATATGAACTTACTTTTTACTTAAGCATTATGAAGGAAATTGAATATTATATTAACTTACTTTTTACTCAAGCATTATGAAGGAAATTGAATATTATATGAATTAACTTTTACTTAAGCATTATGAAGGAAATTGAAAATTATATTAACTTACTTTTTACTTAAGCATTAAGAAGGAAATTGAAAATTATATGAACTTATTTTTACTTAAGCATTATGAAGGAAATTGAATATTATATTAACTTACTTTTTACTTAAGCATTATGAAGGAAATTGAAAATTATATTAACTTACTTTTTACTTAAGCATTATGAAGGAAATTGAATATTATATTAACTTACTTTTTACTTAAGCATTATGAAGGAAATTGAAAATTATATGAATTTACTTTTTACTTAAGCATTATGAAGGAAATTGAAAATTATATGAACTTACTTTTTACTTAAGCATTATGAAGGAAATTGAAAATTATATGAACTTACTTTTACTTAAGTATTATGAAGGAAATCGAAAATTATATTAACTTTCTTTTTACTTAAGCATTATGAAGGAAATTGAAAATTATATGAATTTACTTGTACTTAAGCATTATGAAGGAAATTGAAAATTCTATTAACTTACTTTTTACTTAAGCATTATGAAGGAAAATTGAAAATTCTATGAACTTATTTTTTACTTAAGCATTATGAAGGAAATTGGAAATTTTATGAACTTACTTTTACTTAAGCATTATGAAGGAAAATTGAAAATTATATGAACTAATTTTTTACTTAAACATTATGAAGGAAATTGAAAATTCTATTAACTTACATTTACTTAAGCATTATGAGGGAAATTGAAAATTCTATTAACTTACATTTACTTAAGCATTATGAAGAAAATTGAAAATTCTATTAACTTACATTTACTTAAGCCTTATTAAGAAAATTGAAAATTCTATTAACTTACTTTTACTTAAGTATTATGAAGGAAATTTAAAATTCTATTAACTTACTTTTTACTTAAGCATTATGAAGGAAATTGAAAATTATATGAACTTACTTTTACTTAAGCATTATGAAGAAAATTGAAAATTATATGAATGTACTTTTACTTAAGCATTATGAATGAAATTGAAAATTATATGAACTTACTTTTACTTAAGCATTATGAAGGAAATTGAAAATTATATTAACTTATTTTTACTTAAGCATTATGAATGAAATTGAAAATTATATGAACTTATTTATACTTAAGCATTATTAAGAACATTAAATATCATATGAATTTACTTTTACTTAAGCATTATGAATGAAATTGAAAATTATATGAACTTACTTTTACTTAAGCATTATGAAGGAAATTGAAAATTATATTAACTTATTTTTACTTAAGCATTATGAATGATATTGAAAATTATATGAACTTATTTTTACTTAAGCATTATGAAGAAAATTGAAAATTATATGAACTTACTTTTACTTAAGCATTATGAATGAAATTTAAAATTATATGAACTTACTTTTACTTAAGCATTATGAAGGAAATTGAAAATTATATGAACTTACTTTTTACTTAAGCATTATGAAGGAAATTGAAAATTATATGAACTTACTTTTACTTAAGCATTATGAAGGAAATTTAAAATTATATGAACTTACTTTTACTTAAGCATTATGAAGAAAATTGAAAATTATATGAATTTACTTTTACTTAAGCATTATTAAAGAAATTGAAAATTATATGAACTTACTTTTACTTATGCATTATGAAGGAAATTGAAAATTATATTAACTTATTTTTACTTAAGCATTATGAATGAAATTGAAAATTATAAGAACTTTTTTTTTTCTTAAGCATTATGAAGAAAATTGAAGATTATATGAATTTACTTTTACTTAAGCATTATGAATGAAATTGAAAATTATATTAACTTACTTTTACTTAAGCATTATGAAGGAAATTGAAAATTATATGAACTTATTTTTACTTAAGCATTATAAATGAAATTGAAAATAATATGAACTTATTTTTACTTAAGCATTATGAAGAAAATTGAAAATTATATGAACTTATTTTTACTTAAGCATTATGAAGAAAATTAAAAATTATAGTAATTTACTTTTACTTAAGCATTATGAATTTAATTGAAAATTATATGAACTTACTTTTACTTAAGCATTATGAATGAAATTGAAAATTATATGAACTTACTTTTTACTTAAGCATTATGAATGAAATTGAAAATTATATGAACTTACTTTTACTTAAGCATTATGAAGGAAAATTGAAAATTATATGAACTTATTTTTTACTTAAGCATTATGAAGGAAATTGAAAATTCTATTAACTTACATTTACTTAAGCATTATGAGGGAAATTGAAAATTCTATTAACTTACATTTACTTAAGCATTATGAAGAAAATTGAAAATTCTATTAACTTACATTTACTTAAGGATTATTAAGAAAATTGAAAATTCTATTAACTTACTTTTACTAAAGTATTATGAAGGAAATTTAAAATTCTATTAACTTACTTTTTACTTAAGCATTATGAAGGAAATTGAAAATTATATGAACTTACTTTTACTTAAGCATTATGAAGAAAATTGAAAATTATATGAATGTACTTTTACTTAAGCATTATGAATGAAATTGAAAATTATATGAACTTACTTTTACTTAAGCATTATGAAGGAAATTGAAAATTATATTAACTTATTTTTACTTAAGCATTATGAATGAAATTGAAAATTATATGAACTTATTTTTACTTAAGCATTATGAAGAAAATTGAAAATTATATGAATTTACTTTTACTTAAGCATTATGAATGAAATTGAAAATTATATGAACTTACTTTTACTTAAGCATTATGAAGGAAATTGAAAATTATATTAACTTATTTTTACTTAAGCATTATGAATGAAATTGAAAATTATATGAACTTATTTTTACTTAAGCATTATGAAGAAAATTGAAAATTATATGAATTTACTTTTACTTAAGCATTATGAATGAAATTGAAAATTATATGAACTTACTTTTACTTAAGCATTATGAAGAAAATTGAAAATTATATGAATTTACTTTTACTTAAGCATTATGAAGGAAATTGAAAATTATATTAACTTACTTTTACTTAAGCATTATGAATGAAATTGAAAATTATATGAACTTACTTTTTACTTAAGCATTATGAAGGAAATTGAAAATTATATTAACTTACTTTTACTTAAGCATTATGAAGGAAATTGAAAATTATATTAACTTATTTTTACTTAAGCATTATAAATGAAATTGAAAATTATATGAACTTATTTTTACTTAAGCATTATGAAGAAAATGGAAAATTATATTTACTTATTTTTACTTAAGCATTATGAAGAAAATTGAAAATTATATGAATTTACTTTTACTTAAGCATTATGAATGAAATTGAAAATTATATTAACTTACTTTTACTTAAGCATTATGAATGAAATTGAAAATTATATGAACTTACTTTTTACTTAAGCATTATGAATGAAATTGAAAATTATATGAACTTACTTTTACTTAAGCATTATGAATGAAATTGAAAATTCTATTAACTTACTTTTACTTAAGCATTGTGAAGGAAATTGAAAATTATATGAACTTACTTTTTACTTAAGCATTATGAATGAAATTGAAAATTATATGAACTTACTTTTACTTAAGCATTATGGAGGAAATTGAAAATTATATGAACTTACTTTTACTTAAGCATTATGAAGAAAATTGAAAATTATATGAATTTACATTTACTTAAGCATTATGAATGAAATTGAAAATTATATTAACTTACTTTTTACTTAAGCGTTATGAAGGAAATTGAAAATTATATTAACTTATTTTTACTTAAGCATTATGAAGGAAATTGAAAATTATATGATCTTACTTTTTACTTAAGCATTATGAATGAAATTGAAAATTATATGAACTTACTTTTACTTAAGCATTATGAAGGAAATTGAAAATTATATGAACTTACTTTTACTTAAGCATTATGAAGAAAATTGAAAATTATATGAATTTACTTTTACTTAAGCATTATGAATGAAATTGAAAATTATATGAACTTACTTTTACTTAAGCATTATGAAGGAAATTGAAAATTATATTAACTTATTTTTACTTAAGCATTATGAATGAAATTGAAAATTATATGAACTTATTTTTACTTAAGCATTATGAAGAAAATTGAAAATTATATGAATTTACTTTTACTTAAGCATTGTGAATGAAATTGAAAATTATATGAACTTACTTTTACTAAAGCATTATGAATGAAATTGAAAATTATATGAACTTACTTTTTACTTAAGCATTATGAAGGAAATTGAAAATCATATGAACTTACTTTTACTTAAGCATTATGAAGGAAATTGAAAATTATATGAACTTATTTTTACTTAAGCATTATGAATGAAATTGAAAATTATATGAACTTATTTTTACTTAAGCATTATAAAGAAAATTGAAAATTATATTAACTTATTTTTACTTAAGCATTATGAAGAAAATTGAAAATTATATGAATTTACTTTTACTTAAGCATTATGAATGAAATTGAAAATTATATTAACTTACTTTTACTTAAGCATTATGAATGAAATTGAAAATTATATTAACTTATTTTTACTTAAGCATTATGAATGAAATTGAAAATTATATGAACTTATTTTTACTTAAGCATTATGAATGAAATTGAAAATTATATTAACTTACTTTTTACTTAAGCATTATGAATGAAATTGAAAATTATATGAATTTACTTTTACTTAAGCATTATGAAGGAAATTGAAAATTATATTAACTTATTTTTACTTAAGCATTATGAATGAAATTGAAAATTATATGAACTTATTTTTACTTAAGCATTATGAATGAAATTGAAAATTATATTAACTTACTTTTTACTTAAGCATTATGAATGAAATTGAAAATTATATGAACTTACTTTTACTTAAGCATTATGAAGGAAATTGAAAATTATATTAACTTATTTTTACTTAAGCATTATGAATGAAATTGAAAATTATATGAACTTATTTTTACTTAAGCATTATGAAGAAAATTGAAAATTATATGAACTTACTTTTACTTAAGCATTATGAATGAAATTGAAAATTATATGAACTTACTTTTTACTTAAGCATTATGAAGGAAATTGAAAATTATATGAACTTACTTTTACTTAAGCATTATGAATGAAATTGAAAATTATATGAACTTACTTTTACTTAAGCATTATGAAGGAAATTGAAAATTATATGAATTTACTTTTTACTTAAGCATTATGAAGGAAATTGAAAATTATATTAACTTATTTTTACTTAAGCATTATAAGGAAATTGAAAATTATATGAACTTACTTTTACTTAAGCATTATGAATGAAATTGAAAATTATATTAACTTATTTTTACTTAAGCATTATGAATGAAATTGAAAATTATATGAACTTATTTTTACTTAAGCATTATGAAGAAAATTGAAAATTATATGAATTTACTTTTACTTAAGCATTATGAATGAAATTGAAAATTATATGAACTTACTTTTACTTAAGCATTATGAAGGAAATTGAAAATTATATGAACTTACTTTTACTTAAGCATTATGAAGGAAATTGAAAATTATATGAACTTACTTTTACTTAAGCATTATGAAGGAAATTGAAAATTATATGAACTTACTTTTACTTAAGCATTATGAAGGAAATTGAAAATTATATGAACTTACTTTTTACTTAAGCATTATGAAGGAAATTGAAAATTATATGAACTTACTTTTTACTTAAGCATTATGAAGAAAATTGAAAATTATATGAATTTACTTTTACTTAAGCATTATGAATGAAATTGAAAATTATATGAACTTACTTTTACTTAAGCATTATGAAGGAAATTGAAAATTATATGAACTTATTTTTACTTAAGCATTATGAAGAAAATTGAAAATTATATGAATTTACTTTTACTTAAGCATTATGAATGAAATTGAAAATTCTATTAACTTACATTTACTTAAGCATTATTAAGAAAATTGAAAATTCTATTAACTTACTTTTACTTAAGCATTATGAAGAAAATTGAAAATTCTATTAACTTACTTTTACTTAAGCATTATTAAGAAAATTGAAAATTCTATTAACTTGCTTTTACTTAAGCATTATGAAGAAAATTGAAAATTCTATTAACTTACTTTTACTTAAGCATTATTAAGAAAATTGAAAATTCTATTAACTTACTTTTACTTAAGCATTATGAAGAAAATTGAAAATTCTATTAACTTACTTTCACTTAAGCATTATGGAGAAAATTGAAAATCACAGAAAGCAAAATAATAGCAAATCGTAATAGATAGATGAATTTTAATGTTGGAATAAGATATGCTTATTCACTTTAATTAATCTACATCTATATCTACACTCTTATATAAAAGTCACTTCGTGTTTGTGTATGTGTTAAAGTTCCTTCCGTATGGATTCCAAAACGGCTGAGCCTATCTTTTGCAAATTTAATCAAAGCATAATTTATATGTCTGGCAGTGTTCTGAGATATTTTTTATATAGAAATTTATCTAATAAGAATTGAAAGCCGAAAAAATCCGATCTTGAAAATAATCTTTCTCTCTTATAGATAAAAAGAAAAATTTTTTGCCAGATAATTATAAATTTTGGTAAGTAGCAGATAAATTAAAAATTCAAATTGGAATGATGATGTAAAAAAGATACCAAAATAAAAATAATGAAGTTATTCTTGCTCTGTCTTGCATATTGAGCTTTCTTTATCTGCTAGGGATCGTCTTATAAATATTGATACCAATATTTATTTGGACCGTTTTTTCACACTATTATACAATCTGTAATCTTATGACTTTTTAGTATTTCATTTAAGTTATACACAAACACACACACACACACTTGTGCAAATGGAAATTCAATTAACTTTCTTGGAGTTATATTTTTGGATTATACCGTCATTGGATTATTTGCCTTTCACCAGACTATCCATTCACGTGTAATCACCTTTTTCTTCACCATATTCCCTCTGCTTCCCTTTTTTTTGTTATCAAGTAAGATCTTTGACTTACTTGTTGTTTCATCAAATACTTTTGTATGCAAAATCCGATCCCGCATTTTGCTAATTCCTACCCTCTGACGAGAAGGAAAGTATTTCTTCGAAACTCCGCGGATAACGACTATCCTCGTTTTTACCCCTTATATATATATATATATATATATATATATATATATATATATATGACATATGATATATATATACATATATATATATATATATATATATATATATATATATATATATATATATATATATGACACCCTGCACTGAAGATTCCCGAAAGGATGAAACACTAGTGTCTGTAGGTATTTTTAATTATTATAGTAAAAAAAATAATTATGACAGCCCCTTTAAGAAATTCGTTTCTTATCGTTGAGCACTTTCAGTTGAATTAGTCGTTCAACTTAGCTCTTATGCATAGATCATCGTATAACGATTAGATCACTCTCTGACTGACGTAATGAACATTTAAAATTAAAAATGTTTAAATTCGACGTTATTTCACGCGGTTAATGGTAGCCAATTGGATTAGGTCTTCGCTAACCGAGCCAGAGATGTCTCGTGATGCGGGGTTCGAATCGTTCGACTGGTAGTAATCGTGACACCCTGCACTGAAGATTCCCGAAAGGATGAAACACTAGTGTCTGTAGGTATTTAATTATTATAATAAAAAATAATTATGTATGTATAGATATATATATATATATATATATATATATATATATATGATGGTTATTTTTAACAGAATTTTATATATTTAATAGTTGGCTGCACGGAATTGCCCAGTCGTAAAATACACTTAAATATGATATTCTTGTTATTAATGCAGATCTCGTATTTATTATTATATTATGCTGGACCCAATAAATAGTATTGATTTTAAACGTTTTTAAAAAAATGACTCATGCGCCACCACCGAGAATCGAAACCAAAACGTTTAGCTTACA
Source organism: Euprymna scolopes (assembly GCF_053919585.1). Lineage (NCBI taxonomy): Eukaryota > Metazoa > Mollusca > Cephalopoda > Sepiida > Sepiolidae > Euprymna > Euprymna scolopes. Next base: position 53,566,062 of record NC_136522.1, on the reverse strand, counting down.
ATTTACTTTTTCTTTTTACGTTAATGACTGACCTATGAATACATGTTTGCTTCCAGGCTAAAACATGAACCAATAGCTATTAGGTTAGGCATGCATATTTGTAATGCCGTCGTTCGACCTTCACCTGGAAAATTACATGTTTTTAATTTTCACACTTTTTCACTGATTTTCTCGGCTAAAATCCAAATATAAAATTTCGCATGGATTCAAATACCATATATATCAAGTTTCATGTCTGTAGACTAAAAACTGACAGAGGAGTTTGCTAAGCAAAATTTTAAAAGCAGGTATATATATGGTTGTGGTTGGATGTATTTAAAACAGGTATATATATATATATATATATATATATATATATATATATATATATATATATATGGTTGTAGTTGGATGTATTTAAAACAGGTATATATATATATATATATATATATATATATATATATATATATATATATATATGGTTTTAGTTGGATGTATTTAAAACAGGTATATATATATGGTTGTGGTTGGATGTATTTAAAACATATATATATATATATATATATATATATATATATATATATATATATGTGGTTGTGGTTGGTTATTTCGCAACTCTTGCTCTACAATTTAATGCGCAGCTTCCATTACAGACTGAACGTAGGCTTTCAAATATGAATTATTTTTCAAACCCTAGACTTAAAATTCAAAGCGACATTATTACGTGTGTTGGTGGCACTGTTTGTAATCATTTGGAGACATGGAGTACAACAAGATTTCAAAGATATTTTCATAAAACATTTTTTTAAAGCGAAAGGCAATAAGAATTAAGATAATTCCAGGGGTTATCTCTCTTATTTCCATTGCAGGAAAAAATTTACCACGGTTTATTTATAATAGAATTGTTCAGAATCTGGCTAATGAAATTTATCCAGAAACCCAATGCAGTTTCCATGCTGGAAAAAGGGAGTGATCGACATTATCTTTTCCCTGCATCAGATTGAGGAAAACGCGAGAAAATAACAATAAGGACATGTACAGAGTATTTTTATTTGACAAAAGCCTTAGATACTGTCAACAAGGGGGCGCTTTAGAAAGTGTTAAAAAAACTAGTTATTTCAGGCAATATACTTGATGTAACTGCGTCATTTGACGAGGGTATAAATGGTGTCTGGCACAGTAGCTTCTGGGTCATTTCATGTCTTGACTGGCACAAAACATTGTTGCGTTATGGTTCTGGTACTTTTTAACTGTTTTTCTCTGTAATGATCCAGTACATACTTAATTCTAAAATATTTCCATGCGTTTTCAAGGTGTTGACGTGTAATCGCAGGGAAAAAATCATCTTTTATTAGTTGCAGCGAAATTTAACTAAAGTAGTTTCTTATTCGTTGATTGATTATAATTATTTGAATTTCTACTCTGCTATTCTGCTAAATGAAAGATAAACGATTAAGGATCAAGACAACAGAAAAATCAACCATCTTAGAAAGTCAGCTTTCATGCCTGATTTGTGGTTCTGTATGAAAATCACTCGGTGTACTAAAATGTCACCTCCGACATAAACATCTGAACTGATCATTAAACTGTTGGATTCTCATACGCCGATGTCGACGAGAAATTCTAGCGTATATATATATATATATATATATATATATATATATATATGTGTGTGTGTGTGTGTGTGTGTGTGTGTGTGTGTGTGTGTGTGTGTGTGTATATATTAGTGATGGGGCGATTCAAATATTTTTCCCAGTTCCGATACAATTACTGATTCCGTGATAAATTCCCGATTTCGATAAAATTACCGATTCCGTTTCCGATTCTTTATAAATTTCTAATTATTTAAATGTAAGATTGTTATTTTCCCCGATTTTCGTAAAAAAAAAAGCATTATAAATATGCAGATATTTTCCTAAACGTCAAAATACAGTTATGGAGGATGATCTATCGATTTTAGCGTTACTGGTATTTTAAAATCAATAAATATTTATTAGCTTAGCATTATTACCAGTTATGAAAAATTTTACTTAAAAAAATAAATAAAAAAGACAATTAAAAGTATCCTTTTGGCATCAGAAAGTGGGCATCAGTTTTTCCGATTCCGATACCGAATCCGCTTAATCGTGCCAACACTATTATATATATATATATATATATATATATATATATATATATATATATATATATATATATAGACAAATATTACATGGTCGCTACACTGATCATGCTTATGTTTCGGGCAATTGGTTGGTAAGAACCAAAAGTCAGGCAGTGTAATAAAGCCGACGTGCCACTGAAGGGGTCTGGTTCTTAAAGAAAAGAAATTAATTTTTATATATATATATAAGAATAAAATATTAAATGGGAGGAGGGGTAGGTTAAGTAACATTTTAGACTAAAAACATAGAAAGCGATAGGGGGAAAGCCAACGTCAAGACTTAACATGATAAAAAAGAGCAATAAAGAGGAAAAGAAAAGAAAAACGAAGAAGAAAAAGAAAAAAGAAAGGAATGAGAAACGGAAAAAGGAAAAAAAGGTGTTAGAGTGATTACATTGTCATAAGAAATAGGAGGAGGTGAACACATTTGAAATAATCTATGGATAATAGGATTGGGAAGAAAAGTGTCAAAAACTTGAGTTTTGTTCTCCGTAGAGGAAACGTTAAGAAAGAAAGAGGTCAGCTCAAAGGGATATGCGTAAAAACATACTAGCGCATAGGTTTCCAATAAAAACCACACGCTTACAGTGGTACATAAGCTTTATTACATCGCCTGATGAGGACTTTTGGT
>NC_136522.1:53493291-53555791 GCF_053919585.1 Euprymna scolopes | reverse complement strand
GAATAACATTTTCATTTGTCACTAAAAATCCAGTTTTAAAAAGAATATTTGCTTGGTCTCTCGGACTACGGTTTGAAATAACATTTTCGAAATAGCATTATCGTTAGTAGGTTTCAAGTGTAAAATAACATTTTTGTTTGTCTCTCAAGATTCAATTTTAAATTATATTTTTGTTGGTCTACTGACTTACAGTTTGAAATAGCATTTTTGTTTGTCTTTCAGATTGAAGTTCGAAATACGATTTCCGTTGTGCTTTCTAAGTGACATTTTGTAATTACAAAAAAGGGATTCTTGCCAGCGTTTATACGACATTCTAAATCCGACCTATTCCAAAAACTCGACTACTGTAAAAACTTCGTATTTCAAAACCTGACACTCTTTCAAGTTAACTTGTTAAGTGTTGAGACATTATGTTGAACAAACACAGCGGCAGTAAATAAAATCGACGAAGAATCAATGCAGTCACAATCTCGATTAATTCTTAGTAACAAAGATGGCGGCGAAGTATCAATGTAGTCACGATTTCGAGTGTCGAGTAATTCTAACTAACAAAGATGGCGGCCAAGAATCAATTCAGTCCCGATCTCGAGTGTTTAGGGATTCCTAGTAACAAACATGGCGACGAAGAATCAATGCAGTCACACGTCAGTCGTTTTCGAGACAGATGTTTACAGCGAATAGAATTGAATCCTAAATTCGATATTTTAACATAACTGTACAGGACTACATACGCAACACGCCTTGTTCCAACTCGTTCCCCTGTTCGCTTCACTTTTGTTTTCGTCCACTTATCTCATTTGCATAGAAACAGCGACAGTCTGCGCCCCTCACGATGACCGTCAACCATAAACTCAACTGGGAGTCAACATTTTAGACTTTCTTTCAATTTTGTTTAATTCACATGCATGCTAGCCAAGTAAGTTCCGAGTTTCTCTACACATTTGAAATAGAATTTTGTTTTTCTTTCGTGCTTAAAAAGAATTTTTGTCGATTTTTCAGGTTTCAGTTTTAAACAGCATTTTCTTTAGTCGTTCATGTTTGAACTGCAAATATATATGCAAATATAAGTTTGAAATATTTTCGTTCGTCTCTCAGGCTAAAGTTCGAAATTGCCTTTTTGTACGTCATTGAGATTGAGGTTAAAAATAACAATTTTGTTGGTCACTCAGGCTAAAGTTTAAAATTGCATTTTCGTTCGTTATTAAAATTAAAGTTTGAAATAGCATTTTTGTTGATCACTCAGGCTAAGGTTTAAAATAGCATTTTCGTGGTCTTACAGTTATAACTTAGAATAGTATTTCCGTCCGTCATAAAGACTAAAGCGTAAAATAGCATTTTCGTTGGTCTTTCAAGCTAAACGTTTAAACTTACCTTTTCGTCCGTCATTAACATTTAAGTTTGTACTAGCAATTTCGTTGGTCTGTCAGGCTAAAGTTTACACTAGTAATTCCGTCCGTTATTGATATTTAAGTTTGAAAGAGCATATATTGTTGGTCTCTTAGGCTAGAATTTAAAATGTCATGTTTGACCGTCATTAAGATTTAAGTTTGAAATAACTTAATACTTATTCGTTTGAGAATTTAAGTTTTGGGGGTTTTGAATTTTTAAGTACTTGTCTTACCTTCCACCTTAAGTCATCTTATTGTCTCTGGTTTCTTTAAGACTGGCTTCTCTATTGAAGCTATCATGTTGAGATGTTTGCTTAGTTACTGACTTCTTAAAGGAAGTGCGCTAATATTTACTGTTTTTAGCAATAACCCTTTTGGTGAATAGTGAACCCGAACTCTTATGTCTTTAGCACATTTTCAAATTTCTTTATTTGACGAGAGTTGCCCTCCTTGCATTCTATTTTACAGGGTGACCCACTAAGAAGTAGCCCAGAAAATGTAAGAGAGAAAGATTCTTTTATTGTTTAAATTACATGCAAAATTGTTTAAACTACCTGTTGGTTGGCTGGTTGGTTGGTTGGTTGGTTGGTTTACGGCATATCAACCCTTTTTGGGTTATTTAATGCCGAATCCAAAGATTTTGAAGAAAAAAATTTTTAATAGAATATATTTGTTATTTCACGTCGGTTTCTATTTAACCCATAGTTGGTACCCTAACAGGTACTACCACTCCGGGTCAGAGTGGACCTGGGAGCAATGGTAATTAAAGGGTGGCTCCACACTTCCCAAAGCCCACAAGCCGGGGCCTCACCACTGGATATAGTTTAAGGTCATATCCAGGACCCCCATTGAGGGACTTTTACCCTCTGCAGGGTGGCAGTCGGCGTATTCTAATGCCCCACCGACAGGGTCGTAAACTACCTGTAGTGTTATAAAAGATGCTAGATGTGTTCCCCGTTGACATCTATGCATTTCTGGCCACGTTTAACAACGTTTGCAGATACTGCCTGTAGATCTTCTCTGGTGGTTCTCCTGATAGCGTTTGTAATGTTCTCCTTTAGTTGTTCTAGGTTGTGAGGATTATTTGCATAAACTTTTTTGTTTTAAAGTCACTCAAATATAAAAATCACATGATGACAAGTTCGGCGAACGTAGTGACCTTACCTCTTTGCCTACTGTTATCCCTTCCGTAAACATGTCATGAACTCGTGTCAGTGACTTGTGAGACGTGTAACAATTGGCGCCATCTGGTTGAAAAGAGATTGCATTTTGTCTTGTGGTGTCAGTTGATCGTTAAGAGAAAGATTAGAGAGAGTGGGCTACTTTTAAGTGGGACACCCTGTACAGATAGTATAAGATGATTGTATGTACAGAGTATCTGTAACAAATGTGTCTTTCTTTGGGGTCAGGTTATTTCTTGTCTTTATAGTAGGCACCAGATACTCTTAGTTGTTTACTTTCTTTAAATATCTAGTTCTATTCATTACCCTCGTAGCATTGACTTTTTTATTATATTTTCGCCTCAAACAAGGCACAGTGCCACTTTGATGTAAGGGCCTATATCAGGGATATTAGTTGCAGAGATACAATGTAGGGAGTTGAGCAGCAAGTGTCTGTTCGCATTACACTTGTTGAACTTCTGCATGGCATTACAGTAAGGGAAACAGGAAACCGGAAAGGAATTCCAAAGTCTTGCAGTTCTGGGGAAGAAACTATTAGAGTAGAAGGCTTTCTTACATCTAGGGATCTCTACTGTGTAGGGTGGGATTTTGCTGCTTGTCGGGTTTGTCGGGGGTATTTATATCGTGGGGGTACAATGGCTTGTAGTTCGTTGGAACATCCACCCTTAAAATACTTATAAAACATGCAGGTGGGTGCACCGTTTCGTAGGTAGGGCAGAGGTCGAAGCTTAGATTACAGTTCAGAACCTATCAGGTTGACGACTCTCTTTTGAACTCTGTTTAGGAGGGAGGTAGCACAGGCACCAGCCCAAATGTGACAATGATACTTCATACATAGGCGAATGGGGGCCTTGTACAGGATACTTTCAGGCGTAAGTTTGGTTGGGTTTGGTTTGGTTGTTTTACGGCATATCAACCCTTTCCAGGTTATTTAATGCCGAATCCAGTTATTTTGGAAATACGATTTATGTTGCATCCAGTTATTTTGTGGATTTATTTTTATTCTTCACGCTCTTTGTATCTTCAATCGCTAGTTTGTAGTGTTTTGTTTTGTTGTTTTATAATAGCTTTTATTGTTTCACCCCCCCCCTGCCACGCAGAACACGAATGAGTTTTGCAATGGGAGAGGGGAAAAGAGTTACAGTATTAATGTTTGGTACATTTTAAGTTTGGAAACCAGTCAGGAAGTGAGGGAGATAGAAAGAGAAAGGGGAAATGGGAAGAAGGAAAAGAAAGAAAGGCGTTGTTGGTTTTGCAGAACATAATTAAATTTTGCAAAAGGAGATAGAGAAAAAAAAGCATCAATGCTAGCCAATACCTTCAGACAGCCTGATCTGGTAGCACCGGATCATGCGTAAGTAACTAGTAACTTTCTAGCAGAGTAGAGAGAGCTCATCCTCTTGTCAGCAGCCTTGGCAATGCTCTTGACGTATCTGTTCCAACTCATGTTCCCTGTGAATGTTGATATGTTACAGCTGTAGAAACAAGAACAAGCTAACCCCACGGATTAAATAAAGCTACAGTTAGAAATTTCGTATAAATTCCAGAATTAAATTTTAAAATTCTAAAATTGGACAAGATGCATCATAAAATTGTTTGGGATTAGTTCGGCTGAAAATAAGAAAAATGTGCCGTAGTCTATATAACTATAAAAGTGAGAAGGTATGTGAGGATAGTTCCTAACCTTTATAGTCAACGAATTTTGGATTTGCAGACAGTAAATTTGATAAGTAGAGTATTCGTACATGTGGAAAAGTTGTTAATCAGTTTTCATCCAGAAAAAAAAAACAGCTGCTAAGGGGTCAAAATTGAAAAATTAGTAGGTGAGAGGCCACCGGATGTTTATCTCTTTTCAATTGTCAAGCTGTCAGATTTTTCACGACTTCACATGCGCAGTCGTAAAATATGAGAGCTTCCTTATGTTAAGTATGATTTGGTTTAAAAACACGTTTTAAAAGTTATATCAAACTGATGTAATTGTTATCGTACTTGGCTCACTGTTTAGGTTTTGGTTTCGGTCCCATCCCGAGTATATATATATATATATATATATATATATATATATATATATATATATATATATATATATATATATATACTTACAAGAAGTGAACTGTTTAGAAAAAAAAACACAATATTTGTATGAACATGTATTAGTTTCTTTCCGTTTTTTTTTAATTCATTTTTTCAAGTAAGTTGACGTCATGTTTAATATCTACGGCATTTCTGTTCATAATAAATAAGAATTCTGCATTAATCTATAATATAAATCTCACCTCTCTGTTTAAATGTACCTATGTATGTATGTATGTATGTATGTATGTATGTATTTATGTATGTATTTATGTAAGTATGTATTTATGTATGTGTGTATGTATGTATGTATGTATGTATTTATGTATGTATGTATGTATGTATTTATGTAAGTATGTAGACATGTAGGTATGTATTATGTATATCTCGCAAAACCTTTCGACAGAAACAACGAATTCTCACGAGATTGATATCGTTTTGAATACGACCATTCGGACGAAAAATATCGAAAAATTGGCTGAAAACATTAATTCCTTCGCCCATAACTTGGCACTTTTCCACAGAAAAGGAGGGGGTCGTTTTTCTTTTTCGCCGATATTTTTGAAAGTCACCCACTTTTTTTCGATTGATTCGCCTTTATTTAAACATTCGTCACTTCCGATTGGCGATAGGCGCAACAGCAAAGACGTCACTTTTTTTCACATTCTTTTCCTCCTTCGCGGTACGGGTTCGAGCCTGCCTGTCTACTACCACTTTTTTTTTTTTTTTTTTTTTTGCTCAACACACACCTCCAAACAACCGGGCAACAGTGGACTTAATATGTATGCGTATTTTACGACCGGGCAACGCCGGACACCGTGCAAATAGTATAAAATAGTATAAATCAAGCACATTATGAACTCTCATTCATAGTATTATAATTATATATACAACCTCCGACCTTCATTCAGGTGTGTTTTGTTGAACTCGAGAATTTTTCTCTTCAACTTGCACGTAATTTAGGACGGCGCCATTTGTTAAATTTATGGGTTAATGTAACAGAACTCAGATGCACGCATGGTAGCTGTATGCAAATAATCCAGCCGTGTGTTAGATGACGTATCAAAAAGGAAAAAGATTATAAAATGAAGACTGCGTGCGGAAATCGTTCAGTAAACCAGAGATTAACGTGTGGGTCGGATTCGACAGTTCTGAACAAAAGATATAGTTGTATTCTGGAAAGTAACCAGGATTCAATTTCGACGATGAAAATAAAAAAAGAGTCGAGTTTTTCCTGATCGTTGTTCCTTGCGACGGATTCTACAATGTGTTGGGTCCCTACATGTTCATACGTGTGTACAACGTGCGTAACGTTACAGTGGAAAGCTTTATTTCTGTCACTGATTACAGGGTAGATTATTCGATATCGTATTTTAAACATCGCCCCCCCCCCCACTAAGGATTTGACTTTAAACATCCAGAAGAAAGTAAATTACTGCCGATTTTTACCTACTACGTTATCCGTTGCACACCAAAGGCATCAAGATACATCTGAAGTAGGTCGGAAGTTACACCGGCCGAAACGCTGTGCGATTAATATTTCACAAGAGAACAAAAAAACAATGAGAATATATAAATGATATGGAGTTTTGCTGGTTGTTACTGAAAATATGCGAGTATTACCTCCACTGAGGATTGAACCTTCAACATCGAGAAGATGTTAACTTACAACTAATTTTTTTTCGTATTATATGGATTAATCGGACTAATGTTCTCATCTTGAGTATAGTGTAATTTTCACAAGTTTCAGTCGATGTAACCACCAACCTTCTTCAGGAGTATCAGTGTGAATTTTCATAAGTACTCTATCCGTTACGTCAAAATTTCCGGATGTCTTTCAATGTGATGAATGTATTTGAAATAATATGTTTATCGGTGAACGCATAGATTAAATGGGCGCATCTCAAGAATATTTCCGAAAGATGCTTTCATTCATTTGTTTTTTGAGAAATTAAAAAAAAAGTAAACTTGATTCGTTTTTATTTCCAAAATGTGATACTTCTTTAAAGATGAAAAAAAACCGTCACCAGTATTTTTTTCCTGGTCGCACCTATTTCGAATGAAATAGTATTTCAACGTAAGAACGTGTATACATTTCGGTGTCAAAACATACGACAAAACTGCCAATACATGACAAGTTTCACAAAGTTTATCACGCAACGATTTTTGTTCCGATTCAACAGCTAATTATTGAATCACGTTACAGAAAACAAGATTTGGTCGCGAAAAAGAAACAACATTAAAAGTTAATCATAATGCGATAGAAATATCTTTATCCAAGATGGTAAACAGCTTATTTATCGGAAGGCGACACACGGTATGTTCGTAACCGAATATCTCGTTTATGCTAATAAAACGCAGAAGAAACAGCAAGGCAAAATGACTTCTTTTTTTTTTTCAAAATTCATTAGCAAGATTCTCTCGAATGTTTGAGTCTCTATTCATCCTTTGTTCAAGAAGCGAACCAAACTTTCTTTTTAGAATACAAACAAAACTTAGAATATACAAAAAGCAGTTCGTCTTCCATCTTTTGGACTGCCTAGATACTCCTTTTCTTGAGAAAATATCTTATTTTGCTAATCCAGATCTAAAAAGGAAAGATTTCTAATCTCTTTCTAAGATCACTGCAAAAAGAAACAAAAGAAAAACAAGAGAACATCTTTATCCACAAATTTTAAATACATATTTTTTTACATAGGAGTCACCGCTTATCAAAGCCCTGAGGCAACACAAAGAAAAGGGTTATTGGATGTACAGTAACCAATGGGGTAATATCGTAGTAGGTGGTAGTAATAGAAATTTGGTAGATTGGTTTACTTAAGGGGGCGGTTCATCAAGAATTTGTTTATGTTGGTCTTTAAGACAAACAAGTTATAATCAGCTGGGAAACAGGCAATCAGAAGACAGTTCCACAGGCTTGCAGTTCTAAGAAAGAAGCTTTTTTCATGGAAGCTGCGTTTTGATTTAGGCACGGTTAAAGAGTGAGGGAAATTATTGACGAATTCTCACGAGATTGATATCGTTTTGAAGCTCGACCCTTCGGACGAAAAATATCGAAAAATTGGCTGAAAACATTAATGCCTTCACCCCTAACTTGGCACTTTTCCACAGAAAAAGAGGGGGTAGTTTTTCTTTTTCGCTGATATTTTCGAAAGTCACCCACTCTTTGCAATTGATTCGCCTTAATTTAAACATTCGTCACTTCCGGTCTGGCGATAGGCGCAACAGCAAATACGTCACTTTTTTATTCACGTTCTTTTCCTCATTCGCGGTACGGGTTCGAGCCTGTCTGTCTACTGAGGTTTAAGCTATTGTTCTTCGTGAAAGATTGGCGAGGGGTATCAGAGATTGGAGCTCAGACGATAACTTGCCGTGGAAAGAACGATAAAACAAAGACAGGTTCACAATGTCCATTCTGTGGGAAAGAGGTTGCAGGGAAGAGAAAACGGCATTTCCCACTAAGTTACGAAGTCTATTTTGACATCTGTCAAGGCATGATAAGCTATATCATTGGGTGATTAGTCTTTGTTAGTTGAGGAAAGCAGTCAGTAGGGTTCAATCTGGCCATCTGATGTATTCAGATGTCAGCTCAGACTAAGGTGCACCAAAAGAGGGCGTGACCTCACATGACAAAAACTGATAAAGTTAAAAGAAAAGTAGACAGTCTCGAAGCGAACCAGACGGTTAGAGATTACACAAAATTGGCGATAAACTAAGGACCAGATGTCCTCCATCGCTACTGGCTGAGGAGAAGGCAAAGTCAATATCTAAATAGATGGATATTTCCTTTTATGATCTCTAGGTAGCAGGACAACTCTGTAATATAACTCTGGATCTCCTCAGATTCGAGTAGTTACAATGTTCTCCAGATTCCAGTGTCACAGGATCAAGAGCAACAAAACTGATATACAGTGTCGTTCATCCTTCAGTAAAGGTCGGATATCTTTTCATTCACTCCTGAAGCAAGGGTTTATATGCCGTCCGATCTTTTCCGACGATCGCTCACTGAAAATTAACAGCTCATTACGCTAAAGATGTCGGAAGGCAAAGCGAGGAGAAGAGAAAAATCAACTTCACAAAAAAATTCGATGTTTTTTTTCTACAATAATTATTAAAATCCAGAAACAAATTGGTTACAAATCAAACAGATCTTTTTACAATATTTTGAGAATTTTCTTTCAACAGAAAGTTACACGATATCTTCGTTTTTTCCTTCAATTGACGGCTGTCGATGGGTAGCTTTGGAGGAGGGTGACGAAATCGACCCGATTTGCCTTCTTAACTCAAACTCAAAGACTCCAACTGGCAACATTTGCTTAACAACGGTTTTTTAGTTAGTGATGGCGTGGAAACCGAGGGCCACTAGGTTCACATTTAACCAATCATCTCACTCCACACCACAATGATGCCTTCTCTTATTGGTTAGTTAGCCCAAATATCATTGCATACTAATTGGGTTGGTTGGTTGTTTTTTGTTTTACGGCATATCAACCCTTTTCGGGTTATTTAATGCCAAATCCAAAGATTTTGAAGATTTTTTTTTTAATAGCATATATTTGTTGTTTTCACGTCGGTTTCTATTTAACCCATTGTTGGGACCCTAACATGTACTACCACTCCGGGTCAGAGTGGACCTGAGAGCAATGGTAATTAAAGGGTGGCTCCACACTTCCCAAAGCCCACAAGCTGGATATAGTTTAAGGTCATATCCAGGACCCCCATTGAGGGACTTTTACCCTCTGCAGGGTGTCAGTCGGCGTATTCTAATGCCCCACCGACAGGGCCATAATAATTGGGAATGTTTCATAAAGAATTGTGAAATCCATATATTACTTCGCACGGCTTCGGGGGTCAATTCTTTGATTCTCCCTGCCGTATCCGGCTTAGGATGTAGACAAAACATAACTTGTTTTGTCTTCGAAATTTCCTTAACCTACAATTTATTGCGTCACCATTAAATTTTAACTTTTTCGTATTCGACATATTAAAACCCGTCAGGTCATTCGACAACGCCTGGGGCAGCTTACATAACAAAAGCTTCAATCTGGTCCGATTTTACCCTTTACTGACGCCATTTACCCCCCCATAGAGGGTTTGGTCACACTTTAAATTTTATCACTTTCTTCTGTTATTGCGAAACATTCAATGCAGATGCCATAGTCATAAAGAGGCATTTAAGTCAAGTGAAGGTTTCTATTTTTGGAGAATCGATTCATGTCTTTTCGCGAATTAGACATAAAGGTCAAGATTAGTAGAGGGTATGTGGAAACTATCATCTATGCCCATTTATATATGCATAACTTGTCTACCAGGTGGTTTCCAATGTTGATGACAAATCTTCCAGAAACGAAAACGCACCCATTTCTCAACGATGAATTTGGAGATGTGACAAATAAGTCAATGTGTCAAGTCAGTCAATGTTTTTCAAAACACTGATTTCACAAAATGAAACTTGGGTTTATGACTATGATTCACAAACTAAATCTTAGTACATGCAGTGAAATCATTTGGACTCATCACCCCAAGAGAAGGCGTAGCCCTCCGCTGGAAGAGTCATACTAACAATTTCTAGGACCAGGACGGAGTAGTTATGGCTAATTTTCAGACAAAACGTACCAAAATTATAGTAGCACACTTTCTACGATTAATAAGACATCCGTCAATCGAATTTAGGTTGCCATTTTTTGGAAGATTGATACGTAACTATTCACAAAATAGTCCAAGATCTTAAGATAAATACAGTGGTTTTATTGTATACTTGCCGAGGCACCCGGTGTTACCCGGGTGTTTGGAGGCGTGTGTCTTGGGGGAGTAGATGAAAACAAATATGATAAAATAAAAAATAAAAGGATAAAAAAAAAGTTTTGGTAGGTAAGTAGGATCGAATTAGGACCCTTAAGGCGAAGGTGGAAAATAAAGTGTGAAAAAAAAAACCTGACATGTTTACCCGCTCGGTAAACAAGGGAGAGTAACAGAAATACGTTTGAGTATATTTAAGGATTAAAAAATGAGGTCAAATAGAAATCTCGCAGTTAAGTACGTGAATTTGTATTTACCGCAGTTTACTTTTACTGCTAGGCAGTTTTTTGGGGTTTGTCTACCCAACGCTGACTGGTTTTGTTTCCTCAAGATGTTGGGGGGGGCCGCTTCCTATAAAAAGAGGAGTGTCCCAATGAATAGCAATTGTCTGATATAAGGGGTTCCCCCACATTGATCAAAAGCTGATTGCTTTCTGGAAGTACCAGGCATGGAAGCCGGGTAAGTTGCCTTCACTTCACATTAGTTTCGCTTTTATACGATAAAGCCCAATACAGACGAGGGGAGCCGAAATAGCAGGAATTGTGCAAAAGTCGATGTGAATAAATCTAGACGCACGTTCGCAAATCGTAATATTATGATTTAGGGTGTATACAAACAGTCCTAAGACATAGAAACCCCACGAGGAACCGCCCCCCAACCAAAAAAAACCTTTGCTGGACATACATAAAATGTGTATACACATTTTGCCTTTATATATATATATATATATATATATATATATATATATATATATATATATATATATATATAGTTGAATAAGGTTTCTTTCCCAGATTAATAACACATTTAAAAACATATCGAATGCTCGAGGATGAATTTAGAGATATGCCAAGTATATGAGTCAAGTTAAAAACATTTATACAAGATGAAAGCTCGGTCTGTCATTAGTTTCCAGCGACCAAAGCCTGGTCAATGCAGTAGAACTACTAAAACTCGCCACCTCGAAAGGAGCCATATATCTAGCAATCCGTTGACAAAGTAAAGAGTCGAGCTGACAGATTTCCTGGCTAAAGATACCACTAGATACACTAGAAAATTATCCAGTTAGGTAGAAAAGTAACTTATCTTGCCTTTGATAACATTTATATATTTGTTTTTTGACAACTTTTTTGAATCTATGTATAAACGAGATTTTGATACTTATTTTGATTTTGAAAAAAAACATTTGTGGCTGTTCGCAGTAAAACATTGTTTTAATTCGCTGTTCAAAACTAATTTAAAGAATAAAAGTGCATGCAAGCTATATATCTACAAAAGTTTATTTTGTTTTTTTAACCATGTTTTTAAATTTGACGAGAAATGTGAGAAATTGCAACAGATTCATAATGCCGAATTGGTTGGGATTGTTGTTATTATACATTCTGAAAACCGAATAGTTCTAGGAATTGCTCTTAACATCTGGAGACAGCGCCTAACGAGAGAGCATCTTTAAACATACCTTTTTTTTTCGATCTAGAACCGGATCATTGAGAGAAAAACGTTTCAAATAGACGAGATAGATGAATTTGGAGATATGCCATGTAGATGCATCAAGTTAAAAATAAAACATTTATGCAAGATGAAACTTGTAAGGATAGGAATAAATTAGACCATGGGTCAAATATTTTAATTCAATTTTAGCCCTAAACAATAAAGGTTAAGGGGTCAAAATTGGTGTCAAATTTGTAAAGGAGTTGACGTCTGCGGTCTCTACCAACTTTTCTCCATCGTAGTTAAGGAAGCCTATCATATAGAAAGGCATTATCGCACATATTCACACTGCAGTCCACCTAATGCAGAGCACTATTGTCTCATTAGACAGAAAGTTGCCATCAACGTAGATAGTATTGACGCCTATACTTGCATCGTCGCATTGATTGAATGCACGTTTTTTTTTGCATTGCTTAATAAATTTAATCAACGCAGATATTTATATCGCTACATACGCAGATTGTTTTGACATATGTACTTGCATCGCTAAATATGTTTTATTTTTATGGACTCAATGACATGAATAGCGCGGCTAACAAGGTACTGAGTTGAACGCAACTTGTTTGTGCCAAGGAGTGCAAAAGGGGTAATAAAGGGTTACTGATGACATAGATCAAACCTAGAACTTCCGTTGACGGCAATTACAGTCCAACACACATATCTTGATATAAATAGAAACACATATGGCGATATTTTTAGTGAGTCAGTCAATTGAGTGTTGAGAGTTGAGTTCAAGGTCTGAGTCCGACGAACACAGTTGTCGGATTGACCACTCTTGTGGATCGACCAGAGGGGCAGTTATGTATGAAATATGAATCAATAGAGTAATTCCCAGCCTCTTCTAAGGATAGGAATAAAACAGGGGCGCTATTAGACCATCGCTATTAGACCATGAAAGTAAGGATAGGAATAAATTAGACCATGAAAGTAATAAAGTCCCAATTGTCCAGAAAATGAGTCTTTCGTTGTTGCTATGAGCTTTTGGTTTTAGGCGAGCCGACGCGGTAAAGAGACGTGACGAAAATATAAAAAAGCTACGTTTCTGCTTTTATTTTATGAAATCCCTGAACTGCCGTAAATATGAACATTTACTCCAAATAAGCAGACACCATCTTTTCACCCCTTGCCTTCGAAATTTCCAAAACCTGCAATAAGCCAATTTATTGCGTCACCATTAAATTTTAACTTTTTCGTATTAGACATATTAAAACCCGTCAGGTCATTCGACAACGCTTGGGACAGCTTACATAACAAAAGCTTCAATTCGCTCCGATTTTACTCTTTAATGACGCCATTTACCCCCCCCTCCCATAGGGGATTTGGTCACACTTTAAATTTTATCACTTTCTTATGTTATTGCGAAACATTCAATGCATATGCCATAGTCATAAAGAGGCATTTAAGTTAAGGTTGCTATTTTTGGAGAATCGATGCGTGTCTTTTCTGGAATTAGACATAAAGGTTAAGATTAGTAGAGAGTCTGTGGAAACCCGCCCCCCCCTGGAGACGTAAGATCTTCGTTTTGGTTGTCTGGTCATGTTTCGTAATGGCATATTACGGTAAAAAAAGTGTCGAAACCTGGGTTCCACGAACAAGGACAAACAAACAAAGTGAACACAAAGTTTAAAAAAATAAAAATAAAAACGAGAAAAAAGGGGTCCAATGAAAAGAGAACAGGAACAAACACCCACGAGAAATAAGTAAGAGAAAAAATACAAGGTCGCATACACAAATAAGTAATGGAAAAACAATTTTAATGCTGGAATATATCGGTCTTAAACTCTGATTTTTGTGATTTAAAATTTAATGTTTGCTCGTTGTTGTGTTAAAAAAAATAAAAGTTTACATTGGGAAATGTTTATGAAATTGATTTGAGATGTACGTTTTGTTCGAAATTATAACTAAAACGTATGTGTTTAATGTAATTTGAAATAAAGCTTTGTTATCGTGTGTGTTGAAAAAAAAGTGTCGATTATCTGGTGGAAGATAGAAAAAATAGTTTAAAGTTAAACACACAAGCGAATGTGATGATTTTTGATAGTTAGAAAGGAAGGGGAAAAAAGAGCAATAGAAACAGACACAACGTCAAAATGATGAAGAAATTAATAAAAGACAGGATTCTAATGAACTTTAGGTTTAACGATGGAACAATTTTGCTTTTGTTTTTTTGTTGTTTTTCTCAGAAATTGCGAACAAAAAGTGCGTCGCCTATTGGCTTCTTGTCTGGGCGTCGATATGGGAAAAAAAGAAGAAAAAAGATTTTTAAAATAAATAGAATAGACAGAAAACATAAATGAAAAAAAAAAACGAAAAACAATTTGAGATTTGGCTTTGGTTGATGAGTGTGACATTTTTTTGGGGGGATGTTTTAGTCTTTGTTGGTTTGAGAAAAATAAATACAGACTGTTTAATTGCGACGCGGAAAGAACAGCGGAAAAAACAAGAGACACATACACACACATGTACATATGGTTATAGATTGATTTGTTTTTTTTCTTCCGAATGAACGTTGAAATTGAAGAAAAAGGAAAAAAAACAGAAAATTTAGATACACACACACACGAAATGACAATTACGTATAGACTGTTTTTTTGGACTGATGTAATTGTTTTTTTTTATTGCTTTGTGAAATGCTGTTTAAATGTTATTATTGCTGTACGTTTTTTATCACAGTCGAACTAGCGCCATTTTTTTTTTTTAGAAGGGAAGTTTTTTTCGAAAAGCACAGGGCTAAATACCTTTAAAAATAAATGTAAGGCGCGAAAATGTGACAACAAGTCAGCCGGTAGGAAAATTAAGTTATAACAGTCAGTGGATCGATTTTTGCGCCCTCGTGCGTGTGAAAATTATAAGAAATAGGGTACTTGTACAGTTTAATCAAGAAATTAGAAATGAAAATATCGAAAAATGCTATATTGTACGTATCTGTTATGGAACGAAGTTCTCCGGAAAAAATCATATAATTTCATCAAGTAGATTTTTGTTTACTGCAAAAAGAAAAAAACAATTTGTTATGATACCGATGATATGATGGCTTACGGAACAAGAGCATGTTGCCACCGTAAAGTAAATATGAAGAGCTCGGAGGTTACATCGACTGAAACGTTGAGAAAATGACACTCAATATGAGAGCAGTAGTCCGATGAATCTAAATAATACGAATAATCAATCCTCATCTACAAAAGTCAGAAAATTGTTAAATAGCTTGAATGGAAGCAAGTATTTTATCGCCACATATAATCAATGAACGCATATTTTTGTATCTCTAGATAGATTAAATGGACATATATATATATATATATATATATATTTATATATATATATATATATATATATATATATATATATATATATATATATATATATATATACATCGCTAAACTCGTACATTAAATAGACGTATCTTTAGGATACGCGTAGTTTTCATCTCCCCGCCCTCTCTTTGAGAAGAGAAATGTTTAGTGTTAAAAAACTTTTGGCCACATTTTGCTTTGATATCTTCAAAGCTATACACATTATCTAGAGAGGAAATCAATCACTAGCAGTTCTTTTTTATTATTAAAATAGCACCTGCTATAAGCTTTACGGTTATTTTCTAAGCAACTAAATAATGGAAAAATGAATAAAACATTGTCCGTGTTAACTTTCCCTGTTAAACGGAACGTTTTAAAACAACTATTTTAAAACGTGTGCTATCATTTCTGAATCCGTATGCATAATAACTGGTGTTTTACTAATTAAAGAATTAATTATCACAAGCAGGACCCGTGGAAATTCCTCAGTAGTTTAAAAAATGAATAAAAACTAAAACAAAAATAACAACGAATTTAAAACAAGTTTTAGCAAATTCTTTTTAAGCTTTTAAAGCTAAAACGAATTGATTTTAAAAATTTAGATTTTTCAATGAAAAATCAACACACAGTTAATTGTTTTGTTTTGTTTATTTTTTCTCAATAATCTTTTATATAAATTATAAAGGGACAGATGTCAATTCATTTGCGCATTTTTTTTAATTTTATAAAGAAATTATTAAAAAAAACTTAAAGTTTTCTCTCAACATTGCTTTTATTTAAAATTATATAATAAAATAGCCAGTTTGAAACCGTAAACAGACAGCTATGTGTCTTTTGAACATTTTTGGAGAAGAAATGGTTGCAATGATTTTTATTTGATAAAGAGTGATTATAAAGGGAGGTAATTCGTTTCTTATTAATTAATGTTTGCGGTGATGATGTTGTTTTGTGACACTGGACGTACGGACAAGTAAATTAATAACCTAAATTACATTCCAAGTTTTTACCAATGTTAGAGCAAAATACATCCTAAGATATGAGACTTTTTTTTCGCCATGTTCACTAAAAACAAAACATTTACTTTTTGGGTGTAAAAGGTTATTATTTGGGATCATGTTTACAGGATGAAAAGGAAGATGTCGGTTTACATAACATTTAAACTTCTACATCTCAGCACAACCAGGAAAGCAGACAACAGGGAAGGAATTCATAAGTCTTGCATTTCAGAGGAAAAGCTAGGGATATCTGTGAAGGCTGTTTTTACTAAACAAGATTGTCGGAGCAAGACGTTGAGAGAAAACAAGCGCGATGATTACATCAGAGCTCATTTCATGAAAATACTTGTGAAAAAGGCACAGGAATACAGCATTGCAGCTATATTCGAGTTTAGTTGATAGCGTGTGACATCAGATTTGAGACTCTTGTTTGGACCCACTCCATAAAAGAGATATCAGTAATAGATTCGTCAGCCAAAGAGTGGCAATAATCCTTCTTACATGGGCTTTGTTGATGAAACCCACCTTTCGCAGCAGCCTTTGCAATGTCCTCAATGTATTTTTATAGATCAGTTTGCCTATGAATGTTAAGCCGAGGTGTTTGAAGGAAAGGCTCGCAGATAAGATGTTATTAATTATGACTGTCGGTGTCTGAAGAGATTTCTTGTAATTGTTATAGACGTCCTAAGATAAAAGACATCTTTAAAAATGACATTTGAAACCGTAAAAAAAGAGCCATATTTCTTTTGTACATTTTTTGGAGAGTTTTATAGTCTTAGTAGCATTAAATGTTACCATCCATTTACTGTCCCATCCCACGATAGACTGGAGGCCGTTTACTTAGGATTCGGCAATTTCCTTAGATAAATGTACATCTATTTTCTCCCATGAATAGAGCGTTCTATCTTCGTAAAATATACCCATCTCGAACACACTCTTATGAGGGAGATCGTTTATGAATATCAGTAATAAAAGAGGCCGAGGATCGATCTCTGAGGCACTCCCGCTTTAATATTATACTGGTTAGATGTACCGTATTTAGGGTTAATTGCGCCAAATCCGGAGGTAATTGCGCCTACTAAAGAAAAGTGTTCTTCATGTGCGTGGTTGCCAAAAGAGCACTTTTAGCTAGTTTGCGCATTTAACCCGGACTTGGCGCAATTACCCCAAAGTACGGTGCGTAAATTAAGGACAACTTACATATTTTTCTTGTCTAAGAAGAATCTAATTATATTTACTATTACTCTAGTAGTACCGTATGATTTAATTTTTATTAGGAGACTTTCATGACAGAACTTTTTGAAAAAGTTTTGGCTATATCAAGGGCTACAGTTCCGGCTTTCCTTCTTATCCAATGCATGTTATACGTAGTCAGGGATGCCTATTAACATATTTGCAGTAGAACGGTATTGCCTCAATCCATAGTCAGAAATGATTAGTTTTTGCGTGGTGGTGGGGTAGAGCTTAATTAATTACTGACAAAGGTTTTTGCGAAGGGGGGAAGGACACTTCCTCGTCGTCAGTATGCATTCCTATCCGAATATCATAGTTCCCAAGTTCAATACAGGAAAGAAGCAGAAGAGACAGTTTTACGAGTTTCGTAAGAATTGTAGTCATTATTAGGATGGTGAATCCTCTTGTGACTGGATATATTAATTTGGGCTCTGAATAGTCCAGGGCATTAGTCACATTGTGTTATGGGGAGTAGTTGCAGTTGGTTGGCTCTAAGGCCCTTTGTTGCCGTTTGGTTATTAGATTTGCTCTTCTATTTTCCTCGAATTGGTTTTTACCGACTTTGTTCCTCCATTCATACTTGTTATTCGATGAGGCTACAAATGGTGTTTAAATCTATATTGGCCTCAACAAAAGATTTCTTCAGCTGGTCTTTGAATCTAAGTAGCGGGCGGCCTTTGGGTCGATTTCCTGCATTTAATTGATTGAAGAGCACTTGTTTCGGCATGCGAGCCACAAGGCAAGACCATCGCAGTCGGTGTTTCGATGCTGGTGACGTTGGCTTTCTCGAGCACAGTAAATTTAATTATTTTTTTTAATCATGTTCACCTCTTACAAAGCATATAACCAATTGGACATAAGGAACAACAACTGGACATAAGAGACCACTATTTGGGGGCATCTCTAGGAAAGATTAACAAGATATTTGTTTATGTTACATTTAAACTTCTGCATATCAGTACAGCTAGGGAAGCAGGCAGTAGGAAGGGAATTCAAAAGTCTAGCTGTTCGAGGGAATAAATTATTAAAATAGAAAGCTTTTCTGGCATTTAGAGACATCAACAATGAAGGGCTGAGACTTTATTGCTAAGCGGGTTTGTCGGGCATATGTACGTCGAGGGGGTACAAGTGAAACGAGTTCATCAGAATACATTCCATTAAAATATTTGTAAAACAGGCAAAGTGATGCAATATTGTGGTGATGAGACAGGAGCTAGAGCTTAGTTGATAAAATGGGATCGATTAGATTGACAACTCTTTTTTGGACTTTATCTAAGAGGGAGAGACTAGTTGTAGATGCACACGCCCAGATGTAGCAACAATACTCCATGCATGGGCGAATGGTGGCCTTGTAAAGGTACATGGTACTCTCAGGTGTGAATAGTCTTCTAGCTCTATAGAGGGAACCCACCTTCTTTGCAGCAGCCTTTGCAATGTCCTCTATGTATTTGTTCCAGTTCATATTGCTCGCAAATGTTAGACCGAGGATTTTGAAAGTAGAATTTTAATGGTGAATGCTCTGACGAACTGCAAACACTTGTACCTCCCCGACGTAACTACCCCCGACAAACCCGACAAGCTACTAAGTCTCATCCCTTTACAGTAGAGATCCCTAGGTGCAAGAAAGCCTTTTACTCCAATAGTTTCTTCCCCAGAACTGCGGGTCTTTGGAACTCCCTTCCGGAATTCTGATTTCCCAACTGCACTGATATGCAGAAGTTCAAGTGTAATGTTAACAAACATCTTTCTACTCATCTCCCTTCATAATGACCCCGCAAATTAAGTCCCTAATAGTAGCCCCCTGCTTCAAAGTGGCATTGTGCCTTGTTTGGGGTGAAATTTGAAATTAAAAAAAAATGGTAGGGTGCTATTTGTCATGGATATGTTATATTATGGGGCTCTAAAAAGGGGTCTTTCTGTAATGTGTCTGTGAACGGCACAAAAAAAGGGTTATGTTACGTTATGTGTCTGAATATGTTCTATAACGATGTACATGTTGAATAGTTGGGTTTTATTTTATCTGCATACTCGTGTTTGTGTAAATGCGTGTATGTATATACATCGTATCATTTTGTTGATCGTCTAGTGTGTACATTTTAACATGTATGCAACAGTTCTAACAGGAAACGATTGACGTGGACGTAGACAAACAGTTATTTTAACAGATGTAAATAAAACAACACATACCTGAATTATTTACGAACATTTATTTTTATCTTAACTGCCTTAAATGGCATCGTTCCCTGCGTCATGGAGACTAACTCCCCTCTTGAGTCGTCCGTTCCCTCTAATGCTCAGCTTACGACTGGCTAGAATCTCCCTAAATCTACATTTCATCACGTGTCTCATTACGTCTCATCACGTGTCTCATTACGTGTCTCAGACAGCTGATGTTACCCCAATCTAGTTATTTTTTATGCAAACCCAAAAATTATGTTTACATCTATTTTCTATTTTCACATTCCTTTTGCGATATTATATGCCAATCCTTTTTTCCCAGTTTAATTGTTTATTTTTCTAATCATAAGCATTGATCCCGCGATCCGCCGTCGCTCGAATTAATAATAATAATAATAATAATAATAAGAAGAAGAAGAAGAAGAAGAAGAAGAATGTTTTGACCCTTGCCACAGTTAACACAAATACTACGCTATGATCATGGCCCAAAGGGTCACATCATTACAGATATAGGGGGTTGAAGAGGCGTCTTGTAATTGTTAAAAGAGAGCAGCTTAGTTTTATTATCATCAAATGTTACCATCTATTTGCGGTCCCATTCCATTATAGTCTGGAGGTCATTTTCTAACGATTCTGCCATTGTCTTAGATTTATGTACATCTGTTCTTTCCTCGTGCATATTAGAGAGCGTTGTATCATCAGCAAATATACTCATCTCGGACACAATATTACCAGGTAGGTCTTTTATGAATATCAGGAATAATAATAATAATAGTCCAAGGATCGACCTTGAGGCACTCCTGCATTAATGTTTTGCTGCTTGGATGTACGTCCATCAATGATAACCTGTATGCTTTATTGTCTAAGAAGGATCTAATTATATTTAGTATACATCCAGTTATGTCGTATGATTTAATTTCCATTAGCAGCCCTTTATGCTAGACTTTGTCAAAGGCCTTGAATATATCAAGGGCTACAGTCTTGACTTCGTCCGCCTTATCCAGTACATGGTAAATGCGTTCAGAGATGACTTAAAATATCTGTAATAGAACGACTTTGCCTGAATCCATATTGTTTGTCAGAGAGAAGATTTGCTTTTTCGAGGTTGTGAACTAGTGCTTGATTAATTAAGGTCTCAAAGATTTTAGCGAAGAGTGGGAGGAGACTAATGGGGGCGATAATTGAGAGGGTCTGTTCTTTCACCAGAACTCTTGTACATTGGTACCACAGAGGCCATCTTCCAGCTATTAGGGAAGCAAGATTCAGCAAGGTATCTATTATAGAGCTTGGAAAGTACCGGGGAAAGCTCGGTTGAATATTTCTTAATTACTATAGCAGGGATGAGATGAGGTCCACACGCCTTCAAGGTGTCTAAGTTTTTTATGATATCGCGGACATGAGAAGGGGTGATTTTTACATCATCTAATGTCGCTTCAGTCCTCATAGGGAAATTTGGGAGGGAGTTGATTCTTGGCTCATGGTGGATTTGGAGGCGAATCGACGGGCAAGCAGTTCGGCCTTCTCCATTGCCGTGCATGCAACCTTCCGGTTGTTGCTCAGTGAGGGAATTACTGATTGCCCTTTATTCACTACACTATTATAGATTTTCCAGAAATCACGAGTTCCTTTATTTTGCGATTCAATGCGTTCCCTAATTATTTCAGTATGCTTTCTTTTGGCTGTTGATATTTTACTTTTACAATGGTTTCTAGCATCTACAAATTTTGGCCTATTTGTATTTGACTTATGACGTACAAACTGGCAGAATGCACGCTGTCTTTGGGCAATGGCAACTGCACAATCTGCAGTGAACCATGGAAGTGAGTGGTGCTTGCTATAATACTTCCGTGTGGGAACATGTGCTTCAATTCCCCCCTTGCACAATTAAGTTGTCTCATTGACACACTGTTCAGCAGGAAGAGAGAATATACAGGCTCAGGGAGCATCTCAGATGTGTTCTCTAATGACTTTCCAGTCAGCCCTGTTGTAGTACCTTGTTGTCTTGAGCAATGGTTCCTCAGCTTGAGGTTTGGATTTAAATGTTATGTCAACTGATACCACTATGTGGCCTATATTTCCAAGTGTACTGTGGTCATTAGCCACACAACACTCGGGTACTGTAGTGAGAAATAGGTCTAGAAGTGAAACCTGCTGTGGTTCACGATCTGGTAGGCGGGTTGGGAACATTACTGTCTGTGTGAGGGAATGGACTATAGAGAAGCTATCAGTAGAGCGCCCAGCAGCATCTGTATAACCTTAGAAACCAAGCCAATTTTTATGGTGGACATTTGAGTCACCAAACAACTGTATTTGGGCGTTACTATCTAAGGAGACTGTTGCATTTATACAGCCAGAGGCATGAGTGATTAGGGTACAATCCTGACTTGAGGGAGAACGGTATTCGAAAGCACATAAAAGCCTTATCATCCGATTCTAGATTTTTCTCTCTAGTTAAAAGAAGGATGTTACGGATATAGACTCCAAGCCCGTATCTTCATATCTATCCGAGTTCTTACGGCAAAGTGAGGGGTATCCTGTCATGCTAAAGTAGTTAAAGGGTATTGAAGAGTGTAAGTTTGTTTCACTTAATGCTAAGATATCCGGGGAGTTTACTAAGAGATAAGACTCTACATCATCTAGATTACCTCTAAGCCCACGGATATTTGCTGGGGGAAGAGCGTTATATTGGACACATATCGACCTATTTAATCCGCATGATGGTCCGCAGTTTTTTTGTTTTGTTTTGTTTTTGTTTTGTTTTTGTTTTGTTTTTTTGCAGGTGGAATTGTTTGAGTTTTTAAGGTCTTTACTGTAGATTTCTAGGTCTCCCACGTATATAATAACTATGGCGTAGTATACAATCACATTTCTCTGGATGGTTAAAGACTTATAGGGCGATAATTAAGCGGTTTGGTTCTTTCATTAGATTTCCTATAGATTGCTAGCATCGAAACAGTTTTCAAGCTATTAGGGAAGTAAGATTGAGCAAAGAATTTTTTGTAGAGCTTGAAAAGTACCGGGGCTAGCTCAGCTGAGCACTTCCTAATTAGTATAGCATAGATGAGTTCGGTCTTACACGCCTTGGAGGTGTGTAAGTTTTTTTTATGATATCGCGAAAATGAAAAGCGGTGGTTTCCAGATCATAAAGTGGGGTTTCCGTATGGATAGGTGAATTTGGGAGAGAGTTATTTTTAGAGTTTTAGATGGAGTCGGAGTTGAATCGCTGGGAAAGCAATCCAGCCTCATCGGTCGCCGTGCAAACGACCTAATGTTGTTGGATAGTTGAAGAATTACTGATCGTTCTTTATTTATTTATTTGCATACTGTTATCCTTATCTTTATAGTTTTTGTTTCACGACGTTTCGGCCAACTATTCCTCTGGCCTTCGTCAGGTCGTTAACCGCGATAGAATAGGAACGTTGAGCCTCTTAACTGTATCCTCAGTAATTACTGCCTTCCATAGTTATTGTCGTCCCACCACGTTTTGGCCAACTAAGCCTCTGGCCTGCTTCGGGTAGGAGTGAACCCGCCATCCTCAGACAATGCTGTAGAAATTTAACGTCTCTATCCACTGCGCATGACGATAGAAACGTTGCACATATGCATTCCACCGGTTCATCTACCATAAGTCAACCACAAATAAACAAAAATATATACATGCATGATTAAGAGTGTAATAGTCATAACCAAAAGAAGACATGTCAAGAAAATGCAGAAATAATAGTGTAGTAAAAGAAAGAACAATCGGGCTGTGGTGCAGTTCATAGAAACGTTGTCTCTATGGTTCATGGTGAGGATTGTCTGAAGATAGCGGTTTCAATCCTACCCGAAGCCGGCCAGAGGCTTAGTTGGCAAAAAACGTGGGAAGACGAAAACAACTATGGAAGACATTAATTGCTGAGAATTCAGTTAGGAGATTCTGCGTTCCTATCCCGTCGCGGTTACCACCTGTCGAAGGCCGGAGGAATAGTTGGCCGAAACGTTGTGAAAGAACCTTTTTGAATTTCATATAAAACGACCATAAATAAGCATAGATGTTTTAAATATAATCCGACTGACTTTCTACCTTTTATATCGATGACATATTAGATTTTTCCTGATTCTATAGATATTCAATTTTTACAGGTGTCTCGTTGGAGATATTTACACACTCTATTGTGTGCCGTTATTTTGAAGCTGTTCTCCAGCAGAAACTTATAACTGGCTGTCATGTAGCTCATGCTCATCGTTCTGTGTGGCACAACCTGATGCTGCTGCTGTTGCTGCTGCTGCTGCTGCTGAGACCACGCATCTTCATAAAAGTATTAGCTATTCAGCTTTGATGATGAGCACCTTAAACTATATCCAGTGGTGAGGCCCCAGCTTGCGGGCTTTGGGGAGTGTGGAGCAACCCTTTAATTGCCATTGCTCCCAGGGCCACTCTGACCCGGAATGGTAGTACCTGTTAGGGTCCCAACTATGGTTTAAATAGAAACCGACTTGAAAACAACAAATATATTCTATTAAAAAAAATTTCTTCAAAATCTTTGGATTCGGCATTTAATAAGCTGAAAAGGGTTGATATGCCGTAAAACCAAACAACCAACCAACATTGATCATGAGCAATCATTACAATCATCTCAAGATCATAGTAGAGGAATCCTTTCTTATCTGTATACTAGCAGGGAGACCCGAATTTGCACATGATTTAAACGAATGTTTCATGCTCCCATATTTTTGTTGTCATCTAGTTGAGGACCAATCGCGGAGCACCGAAAGGAAGCATCACACACCTCTCGCAGTGACTTAATTAACAATACATTGTAGTTTACATTGCACTGTAGAGGACCTACTGTTGATTTCATGAAATTATTTTATATATATATATATATATATATATATATATATATATATATATATAGTGAAACTGAACTCCTTTGATAGAGCAAAACTAACAGCAATAATTCTATAGAAGAAAGCCAGGCAATTCCAGCCGGCCTTGCTGTTTTTTTATTCAAATCAAAAGCTAGGGAAATCTAAACTACAACCGAGCTGATTTGTGAACGATAATAGCATTTAAATAATAATAATAATAATAATAATAATAATTATGATAATAATGATAATGATAATGATAATAATAATAATAATGATAATAATAATGATAATAATAATAACAATAATAATAATGATAATAATAATGATAATAATAATGATAATAATTATAATGATACTGATAATAATAATAATGATGATAATATTAATAATAACCATAAAAATAATATAAATGGTAATAATGATAATAATAATGATAATAATATTAATAATAATAATAATGATAATAATGATGATAATAATGATAATAATGATAATAATAATGATAATAATAATAATGATAATAATGATAATAATAATATTAATGATAATAATGATAATAATAATAACCATAATAATATTAATAATAATAACCATAATAATAATGATAGTATTGATAATAATAATGATAATAATTATAATAATAATAATAATGATAATAATAAAAATAACCATAATAATAGTGATAATAATGATAATAATGATAATAATAATGATAATAATGATAATAATAATGATAATAATAATAAGAATAACTATAATAATAATAATAATGACAATAATGATGATAATAATAATGATAATAATGATAATAATAATGGTAATAATAATAATGATAATAATGATGATAATAATAATGATAATAATGATAATAATAATGATAATAATGATAATAATAATAACCATAATAATAATAATAACCATAATTATAATAATAATAATAATAATAATGATAATAATAATGATAATAATGATAATAATAATAATGATAATAATAATAATAATAATAATAACCATAATAATAATATAATAATAACCATAATAATAATGATAATAATGATAATAATTATAATAATCATTGTAATAATAATAATAATAATCATAATAATTATATTAATTATAATAATAGTAATAATAATAATAATAATAATAATAATAATAATAATAATAATAATAATAATAATAATAATAATAATTCACAGATGAAATAATTGTTTGGCACTGAATCGTATTAGGTGGTTGTTTAAGGTTTATTGAAGGTTTGGATGGCTTGGGGGGGTAAAAACGCGTAATTGGCTCGGCGTAAGAAACTCGTTGGAAAATTGCACGATTGCGTAATGCGGGCACTGACAAATCGATAAAGAAAGGATTTTTATGTAGTGATTGCTGATTGGTGGAGAAAAACACTTTGGTTCACTAGACCCATGGCGTTTCACAATATAAAAACACCGGAACAACCTGCCGAAACCTCTTCCCCACACTTCCTGCTCACCCCATTCTTACTGAGCACCAGGCGATAGGATTACTAAAAGAAATAGAGAAAAAATATACAAATTTGTTTGTCGCAGATAGTTTTTTTTTTTTCCTTTTTTTAAACTAACTGTTACATTCAACAGTAAATTATTGTGTAGTTGAAATAAATGTAATCGGAATTTTGTTCCACTCTATAATACCAAAACTTTGTAATTAGAAGTTTTCTTTGATAATATAATTTTGGAGAGAAGAAAAAACAAGGAACTGATGACTGTTTTTTTTTGTTTTGTTTTTTTTTGTTTTTTTGATGTTTGTTTATTTATTGTCTACAGGATTTATAACTTAGCCATCAAGCCGCACAGTCCACATTTTATTTCAGGAGACACCGAGCGGAAAGTACACCTACACCAGCGCTGGGAACAGGCTCTGGCCCGAGGTTCTAAAAGAAACACAGCATGGGGCGCGCGCCACACCTATTTTCCTAAAGACTTTGAATTGTTTTCTTTTTGTTTTCCTTGGGAGGGGGACTTTGTGGACTACTTGTGGAAAATGAACAACCAGAATTGCGCATGAAACACTGTTATCGTATAGACGATCAATGCAAAGCTGTTAAACTTTCTGGGTGTTCCGAAATCGGAGCCACTTAAAACTGCACTTACGTAAGAATGAACACTCCTAGAGTCTTCTTCGGGTTACAAATGGCTTGAATAAAAGTTCAAAATGCAAAGTTCAAGTATCATGCTTCACTTGTGCTTTAAACAGAAACATTAATTTCGGACGCACCAATGTCCTATCAAAGAACTTACTGATGACTTTTTATGTCGGGCCATTTCTGCTTGTATGGTGATAAAACTTCTCAAATGCACTGGTGATGTTAGGCTATATAAGGTGTTGTCTTCGATCAAATCACATGTTCCTTTCTTTCTTGAATTATTTCGATTGTCGATGATAGACACTTATCGAAGACATTCCGATACATAACCTATCCAACCACACTAGCAGGTACATACACAGACACACACACAAAGTTCTCTTTATACAGTAACTACAAAAAGTCACTCAAGGGTTTTGAACTTAAATAGATTCTTTATTTTTGAGGATATATTTCTGTTATTTTAACATAATCTGACTAAGACATTGGGTTTTTTTTTAAAGCCAAAGCAAAATTCAAACAATCGTTTCTTGTGAAAAATAATGTCTTTTAAATGTTGACCATTTACAGCTTCGCATATGTGTACTCTTTCCAAACCTTATTCATGACAGATTGCAGAATCTCTGGATTGCGGTTTAACTACGTTATTTCGTTTATGATATCTTACTTGTATTCTTTCGGGGTTTGTTAAAATAGACTCTTTCTTTAAGATATGTCCACCAAAAAAGTCAAGTCTTGGGGAACGTGGTGGCCATTTGAAATTGCCCGAGCTAGAGAAGCTGAAAATGGACAACATTTAAAAGAATTTTTTTTTTTTCACAAATAAAGATTCTTGGAATTTTGGATGTCGTTTAGTCAGATTGTGCTAAAATTACAGAAAGACATCATCAACAATAAAGATTCTATTTAATTTCAAAACCGTTCGGTGACTTTTTGGACATTAAAAATTTCACGCAAAGATAGTTTATGTACCTGCCTGCATAATAGTAACGATTCCTGTGATAGTTGATTTAAAAGGTTGGTTACTTCTTCCAGCTCAATGTATCCTTTAAGGCCAACTAAAATTTCACAAGATATGTACATAGATTGGATAATTATTGTCAATTATTTATAAAATAAAATACGCATCCGTTTGATGGCCAAATCACAACGTAATATTAGGCAAATAAACAAATATTTTTACTTGTTTGAAATTTATAACATAAATGTATTTCAGAGCTGTACTCAATATTTAATATGATGTTTTCTCACTTTCTTTTTCTTTTCTTCTTTCTCTCCATGTTGTAAAGTTCTAGATAGAAATGTCGCTCCCTTGAGGTCATTTATCTCTGTTTTTGGAGGTATCTTTCTTATAGAATTTGATTGAAGTTAAATCTCTTTGAAGAATCCAAGTATTTTAATGAAGTTTAAGATATTGCTAGAAGTTTTATTTTCGAACCGGTATATTATGTTATTTAGACGGTGATAATTGCCTCAGCTTTCTTACAGAAGGTTGTGGGCGATTTGAACACCCCTACATATTTAACATTCTACGCGTTTACGTTTACACATGCGACCCACAAGCTCTATGCAGTCTACGATGCAAGGAACACAGGACAAGTAATAACTCGACGTCCTTTTTTCCTTTAACAACGAAATTTATTTCCTCATTCCCCTGCCACGCGTGACACGAGTTACAACCGTGACGTCACCCATGTCTCTAAGGTGATCGTCTCCTCTTCTCTGAACTCTGTCCTCTTGAACGTCGTTTCGAACGTGCTCTCGAACGTCATCGTCTGTCTATGCACACGTACTTTTTTATAGTATTTTTTCTCTCTGTTGCACATATATTTTTAGTCGGGTACATGTCCTCGACAATCAGTCTATAATGTGTTTTCTTTTTTTTCTCTCGAGGTAAAGTGTTGTATTTTTAGTGTTTGTAGGTTCTATACTCCAGGTTTCTTTCATTCTCTTGATTAAGAGCATCACCAAAGCGCCTCAGTTTCTTCAGACTAGTCCGTTTTTGTTTCAAAACAACACCTGACCTTTTATTCAAGTACTAGACTAACAGTAACCCGTTGGGTCAGTATATTATATTAGCTATGGAATTAATGTATGAGCTTGAAACTTGTGACGTAAAAAGAAAATAGTATTTTGTGACATAACAGACATTTCTATTAAAGTATGTAAAAATGAAAAAAATATAGATAGATTTCTATGAGTCTTTCTTTTTATCATTTATTTTTAAAAAAACTTACAGCCATTGAATTATAATGTGTTTGCCATACTTATAGGTGCATGTGCACTGAACAGATACCATAATACTTAAAGTTAAATTCAAATTTTGATATATCTTTTTTAAATTAAATTGTTAGTTGAAAGTACAGAATAGTTAAAACCACGCTCCCCATGTTAAGAATGGCTTTTTAAATCGAAAATGGAAATAAAACGTAACTTTTTTAAAAAACTCTTTTCGGATTTATTTAGTTAAGAGTGTAGATAAAAAAAAAAGTTTTACGTGTATTTAAAAAACGGAGAAAGAAATGTAAACGAAAAAAGAAAAGCGGTGGGTAAATCGCCGTTGTAAAATGCTCTTTTGTCAACGGGTTAAAGTAGATTTATTTATAAGAAAATTGCGTTCAAATAACTTCAACGTAATACGGAAATGAGCGGTGTAAAAAAATGCAGACAGTATTAACAATTGTTTACTTGGATAATATAAACGCGAAAAAAAATTGGGACGCTGAAAACGTATACAGTAAAACAATACGTTTTATTGTCGCGTTGATTATTTAATTGTAACGCAATTTAAAAAAAATGTCGGTACTATTTATTTATGTTGATAGTGTAAAAGAAAATGTATGAATGTTTTTAAGAAAGATGTATTAAAAAAATGGAGAATAAGTTTAAAAAAGGGAGGCTGTTGGTAAATAGCCGTTTTAAAAGACTCTTATGCTTTTCAACGTAGATTTATTTGTAAGAAAATTGCGTTAAAACAAATATAATACGGAAATGAACGAGTTAAAAAAGCAGAAAGTATCAACAATTGTTTATTTGGATAATTTAAACGCGAAAAAAACAATTGCGGCGCTGAAAACGTACACAGTAAAACAATACGTTTTATTATCGCGTTGATTATTTATTTATAATTTATGTTGGTAATGTAGACGAAAATGTACGAATGTTTTTTTTTTTTAAAGAAACGTGTATTAAAAAATGGAGAATAACTTTTTAAAAAGGAAGGCGGTGGGGAAATCGCCGTTGTAAAATTTTCTTATTGTTGTCAACGGGTTAAAGTTGATTTATTTGTAAGAAAATTGCGACAGTATAGTTGTAATACGAAAAGTTGCAAAACAGCCCCACCCACCCCATAATTTTTTCTAAATAATAGCGTTAATATTTCAGTGCGCAGGTTAAATCCTGCAAAAGTAGCCATTTGTGTTTATTTGTTTAAGCTGTTATGGGTTCATGTTTATGTACACATGCGCAACCGGAAGTCATAAATAGGATGTGGGGTTACAACACCTGTTACCAGGTCATTTGATTTTTATAATTATATAGATTAATTGATATGTTCTCGGCAATCAGTCCGATAATTCAATTTTGACTGTCGTGTCGAAATGTGATTGGTTCGGTCTTAGTAAGTTTACCCTCCTAGGTTTTACTTTCCCCGTAAGAAAGGATTATTTATGCCCGCGTAGCGCCCCGCCTCCTTCATCCTAGTCAACTGGCTTTTCAAAACTACATCTGACCTTGTGTCTCACCTCTTTGAGACGATGTAAATATATATAGTAAATACATCACAGCTTACTCAACAGTTTTATTGATTTTACTTGGATTCATCGGACTACTGTTATTATCTTGAGTGTGATTTTTCACAACGTTTCGGTCGATAGCACCTCCGACCTTTTTTCATGTGTATCTTGTCGAACTCGGAACTATTTCTGTCGAACTCGGGAATTTGGACAGAATTTCGAACAAAACCTTTAATTTACTTCTCGGGGGTGGGGCATGCTCTCGTTCCATCACTCATGACTGGATACGGGTCCTAATTATTTTGCAATTGTATTTTTCGGCCGCCCACACTGAGAATTGAAACTGCAACCTTCAGGAGAATATCACTTTTACAATTAATTTTTCCACGTACTCTAATTACTGTGGCACATGTCTATGCGGCGTTTAATAGAAACATACCTGAATTCGACAAGATACACCTGAAGAGTGTCGAAGGTTACATCGGCCTAACGGTTGTAAAAATGATGAGAACAATAGTCCGATGAATACAAATAATGCGAATAACCGATCCTAATCTTAAAAAATCGGAAATATTTTATTTATACAGAAAACTAGCAGGCGCCCGGACTTGCCCATTCGTAAAATACGCATTAATATCATATTTTAGTTAACGTGGATTTCGTATTTATTATAAACAGAAATACCGTAGGTAGTAATAATAACGGTAAATTCCTTTAAAAATAATGAAGTGTAAAAAAGCGGAAAGAAACTGACATACATGCATGCGAGTATTACGTTTTGTTTTTTTTTCTAAACAGTTCACTTCTTGTAAATGAAATAAAAAATACCCGTGCCCAGATCGAAACCAAAACCTAAAGACAGTGAGTCAAGTACGATAACCATTAGGCCAGCTAGCCGAGATCTTTAAAACGTGTTTTCAAACTTCTTCAAACAGTTGGCAAACATATGAACATCTGACGACCTCCAAATACCAATTTTTCGATTTTCACTCCTTAGCAGCCCATTTTTCAAAATAAAAACCGATTAAAAAGTTTTTCATGTGTTTGCATATCTTATATTCAAAATTTCAAGTCTGTAGATAAAAATTTCGAGAATTGTCCTCTCTCATACACACACACACACACACACACACACATTCTCACTTTTATATATAGACTGGCGGAGGGTACCTGGCGTTGCCCGGGTGTTTCGAGGTGTGTGTGCTCGGGCGGGGGGGGGTTAATCAAAACATAAGAATAAGCGAAGTAAATATTTTTAAAAACACACACAAAAAAACTAACGTAAGGCAAACGAACGCTGACCCGCCCCCCCCCCCTGTAGAAAACTGATGATTTTAGGGTGAAGGAATTAACGCTTTTGGCCAATTTTCCGATATTTGTCGGGTGAAGGTTGGAACTTTAAAATGATATCAATCTCGCGAAAATCCGTGACCCGTGTCGAAGGTTTTTGCGAGACATACAAACACACATACACACATTTTCGCTTTTATACATATAGATTATATTTGCTATCGTCAAAAATGCATGATACATTTTACCGAAAAGATCACGTGATCAAAATGAATGTTTTAACATATCTAGAATGATTTTCCACCTCATATTTTCAGGACATGGATTTTTTTTTGTTTTTTTTTTTATTGATTCGAGATAAAACTAAATAAGATTCCTCTTCCGGATTATACGTCTATCAGAAAGGCGCATCGACATCTCTATGCATAATCCGAGAAAGCAAGCGACGAAGTTAACCGTCATTTTTCTTTTGTTGGTCCAAATTTCACGGCACGCAAATTTTCGCGCCATTTCATTTCCCTTGGAGATCGAGCACGCTCGCTTAAGCGAATCATAAAACAACGAACTTCCTTTTACTTTTTTTTTTTTTTTGCTTTATAATTTCAAAGTGAATAAAAGACGCTATAATACATACCCCCGTTCATGGGTGTGTTTTTATGTGCCTGGAAGTGTACTTAGATAGTTGAGAATCGACGAAATTCAATTTAAGAAAGATCAGGCTGATTTTGACCAAAGTTAACACTTTTATACAGCCTAACACTACACATGCATTTGATGCAGAATGGCTCGATATATAAAATCAACAGTAAGGATTTTGATAAAACAGGAGTACGTTCGAAATGAATTATTCTGTTTACAGCACAATTGAACCATGATACTTGACTTTTTCATTTTAAACTTGAATTACAGCCATAATATAAAAAAAATAATTTCAGTAAATTAACAGTAGGTACTCTACATGGCAATGTAGACTACAATGTACTGTGGATGATATCACTGCAGTGTGGCATGTGAGCATACTTCCGGTTCACTGCGGTGATTTCCTAACAATCAATCGATTTGATTGACGAATGATCGATTTCATCGATTTCAATTAAAGTAAAAGTATTAGACATGCGCATCATTCGTTGATTTACGTTCAATTCCGAGCAAAATTTCTAGTAGGAAGACATACTAATCTATTTTCTGCTGCATTACATATCAAGACATGGAATGTATAAAAAAAATAATGCGTAAACCATTTTTATATTACATAGAAAAATGCGAGCATGGAAAGTAATATGGTTAAGATTAAACTTAGAAAAGTAAAAGAACTAGTTGTTGAAAGAGTAAAAGAAAAAAGCCTGCTAAATGATTAGCTGGCCAAAAACATGGTGAGACAACAACTATGGAAGGCAGTAATTACTGAAGATACAGTTCAGATCAGAGATTCAACATTCCCATCCCGTCTCGGTTAACAACCTGACGAAGTCCTGGGGAATAGTTGACCGAAACGTCGTGAAACAACAACTATAAAGATGAGGATAACAGTCCGCAAATAAATAAATATACAAATTGCTCGTCCTAAAGAATGCCAATAATTACATAATTAATTGATTTATAATTATTATTATTTCGTTTAATCGAACTGCTGTTCTCATCTCGAATGCTATTCTTGCATTGCACTTTACTCTTAGTCTGTCTTTCTATCGATCTGTTCAATTCTTTCTCGGAGACTTCTGAGTCAATCTCGCTGAAATATTGTAAAATAGAGCGAACTAAGTATAATAATGTCGTTCAATGCAAATTTGATAATATAGATTAGTAACCATAATACCACATTTACTCTTGAAGTTTGCATAAAGTACTCATTCTAATTCAACCGTCTCTAACTTTTGCTTTTTTAAACAGGCTGAAATGTCTCCGATATTATATTTGTCTTTGTCTGTCAGTTTGTCTGTCTGTCCGTTCCACTTTTTTTCAGTACCGTCCGGACCTGTCAGACTGTTTGAAATTTGATATGACAAGGTGCTGCAAACTAAGTATTGTGGTATCCGTTTGATGCAGAGGTGGGCAATGATAGGAATTAATAGGGATTAGAACCAAAATACCACATTTACTCTAGATATTTTGTATAAAGCACACATCTTAAGTCAACGGACTGTGGCTTTTTTATTGTATTTAAGGGATAAAATATCTTCTACTCGTCTATATATCTATAAAACTGAGATTGTGAGTGTGAGGACACTTCCAAACCTATATACTCAAGGAGTATATGATCTACAGACTTGAAATTTGATATATACGATATTCAGATATGTGGACAACTTTTTGACCCGTTTTCATCCGGAAAATGGCTTCTAAAGGGTCAAGATTGAAAAACGTTGGATTGCTAATAATATTTAGATGCGTCTGTATAAGGATAGTCTTAGTATGGGAAATTGCCACGTAAAGCTGAAAATAAAGGATTTGAAAATAAGACAATAAGTTGTTAAGCAGAATTGAGTACGAGTAGAGAGAATCTTGCAGAAAGAGCATATATATATATATATATATATATATATATATATATATATATATATATATATATATATAGTTTCGTACATACAAACATGTATAATAGTTTATAATTTATTGACGTTATTTTCATAAGTGTGTATACACAAATTAGAATTAATAAATTTACTAATTATCTAATAGAACTTTTTTGGTAGAAGATTCATAAATTAATTAAAATTGTTAGTACGAATAGTTGGGTTTAATGACTTTGTTTGATAAAATTCAAAATGGCGTAATGGAAAAATAAAAAAGGTATATGGAGCTTCTCTTCCAATTTTCGGATTTTAATCATATCAAATGACACTTCATTTCCTTTTGACGGATTGATTGTTGCTATTTCTTCTTTTGTGTTAAGGGCATAATAGATTCACTGATTGATATAATAATTAAGTGATTGATTTTGCGCTACGAAACAGATACTGTCAAGAATTGTATAAGTCAACTGAATTAAAGGAATAAATTATAAGATGGTAAATATCATGAATTTTGGAATATACTTTTTTGTCATTTATTCTCTATATTGCTCTGTAATTACATTGAGCTTCTAAAATAAGGATTGGTGCATATTAAAAGAAAATTTATTTCTACAGAAATATATATATATATGTGGTGTGTGTGTGTGTGTGTGTGTGTGTGTGTGTGTGTGTGTGTGTGTGTGTGTGTGTGTGTGTGTGTGTGTGTGTGTGTGAGGACACTTCGCGAATTTTTGATCTACAGACTCGAAATTTGGTACGGAGCATATTCAGACATGTGGAAAACTTTTTAATCGGTTTTTATCCGGAAAAAGAGCTGCTAAGGGGTAGAAATTGAAAAATTGGTACATGGAGGAGGTCATCGGATTTTTATCTGCTTGCTAACTGTTTAACGAATGCGCATGCGTGAATAGTTCGCATTACAGATTACTTTGGTTAAGAATAAGTCATTTTTAAACACCTTTTAAAGATTGTGTCACGCTAGTCTAATGGTTATTACACTTGACTCACTGTCTTTAGGTTTTGGTTTCGATCTCAGCTCGAGTATTTTTATTTACTTACAAGTGAATTGTTTAGAAAAATCATAATACTTGCATGCACATGTATCAGTTTTTATCCTCGTTTTATTTTTGTTTTGTTTGTTTTTATTTTTTTAAAAGTAATTTAACGTTGCGTTTAATACCTACGGTATTTCTGTTTATAATACGCGAGTAATCTGCATTTAATAGTACGGCGTAATCAACCTTGACACACCAGTTCCTGTCAGATCACCGAGGTTAAGCAATGTTGAGTCTAGTCATTGCTAACATGAGTGACCAATTTGGGAATTCCAGGCGCTGTATGTAGGAGGACGTCGACAACTCCCTGCAAGAGTTGCAAAAACCTAACATCGGCATCTCCCCTAATGGAATATATGAGACTGGGGACCGCTTGGGAATTTCATACACTCATGGAACTTCCTCTTTCGGAGGAAGTCGGTTAAACCTAAATAGGGTTAGTGACGTTTCACGCACACACACACACACACACAATCTGCCTCAATTAAAATATAATATTTAGCGTATTTTACGACTGGGCAACGCCGGTCGACCTGCTAATAAATTATATTTCTCTTATACTGTCTGTCTGTTTGTCTTTTAGTCTGCTCTGCGTTCCACTTTTTCTCGGAAATTTCAGGCACGATCTAACTGAAATTTTGTACGGACTTCTGCTATAAGGTGCAGCGAACTAAGTGTTGTAATATCCACTCAATGCACGGTTAGGGATCAATATGGATTAGTTACAACAATATCACATTTATTTTAGAAGTTTGGCACAAAGCAATTATTCTAAATCAACCGGCTCTAACTTTTGTCTGTCTTTAATGGGCTAGAAATTCTACTGATGTGCATAATTTTCTAATACAAGTTAAAAATCCAGTGGCAATCATGTTTCGTTGAATGTGGTTTAACTGGAGAAAAGTATACTGCATAATAAAGTCCCAGTGGCAAACGTGTTGCATTGAAAACTGTGACAATCTTTCCCTCTTTTACTTACCTTTTTATTTATTCCTTCCATCTGAAAATCAATAACCAGTGTTTCTGCGCTTAATAGAGATAATATATGTTCAGGACACATAACGATGAATATGCGAAATATATGTAGATGATTCAATTACAATCAGACACTAGAAAATGCTCGGTTTTGGGATATTGGGGGTCGGGGAGTCATCTGAATTTTTCGATTACAAGAATCGTGTCAAAAAACTATTAAAAAGGGTTGAATAAAATATAGAAATTAACGAGTATAGTCGTTGGGAATTATGCTTGTTTGAGAGAGGAGAGATTATGAAAAGTTTGTCAAATAGGAGGTCCGCAAGTGAGGATGACAATGAAAGATGTACATAAAAGATAACATCGCAGACATTTATTTCTGAGGTTTCTATATAAGATGTTTCACAGTAATTCTTTTCCTATTTGACTATCTTTATCTCTCTCTCTCTCTTCCTCTCTCTCTTTTCTCTCTATCTATCTATCTATCTCTAACTATCCATCTTATTTTCTCGCTTTCCCCCTCTCTTTGTCACCGTTCTCTCTCTTTTTCTATCGCTCACTCTCTCGCTCTCTTTATCCTACTTCTTTTCTCGCACTCTCTCTCTCTCTCTTTCCTTATTTTTCTTCTTCTTCCCCCTCCCTCTTTCTCTTTCGTTCTTTCTCTCTTAAAAACTTTCTATCTTTCTCTCTTTCTCTTTTTTGCTTCTTTTCCCTCTTATATCTCCCCCTCTCTTTCTCTCTCACTCTCTCTTTCTCTCTCTCTCTCTCTCTCTTGCTGTCTTTATCTTAATTCCTTTGGTGGCACTTCCCTTTTCCTTATTTATTTTCTTCTATCTCCCCCTCTTTCTCTCTCTCTCTTTCTTTCTTCTCTCTCTTTGTACATCTCCCACTCTTGCTGTCTCTTGCTGTTTTTATCTTAAATCTTTTCCTTTCATCCCTTTTTTCACTATTTATTTACTTATCCCCCTCCCTCCCTCTCACTCTCTTTCTCTCTCTCTCTCTCTCTCTTTCGTTCTCTTTCTCTTTTTCGTTCTCTCTCTTACACTTTTTCGCTCTTCCTCTCATTTTGGTTCTGGATATGACCTTAAACTATATCCGTTGTTGAGGCCCCAGTTTGCAGGCTTTGGCGAGTGTGGAGCCACCCTTTAATTACCACTGCTTCCAGGTCCACTCTGACTCGGGGTGGTAGTACCTGTTAGGGTCCCAACTATGGGTTAAATAGAAACCGACTTGAAAACAAATATATTCTATTAAAAACTTTGTCCTCAAAATAACTGGATGCGGCATTAAATAACCTGAAAAGTGTTGATATGCCGTAAAACAAAAACAACCAACCTTCCTCTTATTTTTTCTCTCTCTCTCTCTCTCTCTCTCTCTCTCTCCCTCTCTCTCTATCTATCTCTATCTTACTGCTCGCACTGTCTGTTTCCTTATCTTCTTCTTCCTTTTTTCTCTCTTTATCTTTCGTCCTCTCTCGCTCTTAAACTCATTCTCTCTATACATTTCTCTTTCTACCTCTACCTCTCCCTCTCTCCCTCTTTCATCCTCTTTTTATCATATTTCCTTTCTCTCACTTTCTCATTTAATAATTAGTTTCTTCTTTCTCTCTCTTTCCCTACGCATGCTTTTCTCTCTTTTTAACTCTCGCTCTCTCTCTCTCTCTCTCTCTCTCTCTCTCTTTTGTTCTCTCTCTTTCTCTATTTATTTTTCTCTCTTTTTCTACCTGCTCCCTCTCTTGCTCTCTCTTGATCTCTTTATATTACAGTCAACCTCTTTTTATTACAGAAGAGATGTTGCGAACTGTCTCTGCTGAATCGTTAATTTCAAGACAAGTGTTCGTCTGAGCTCCAATCTCCGGTCGCTCCCCCTAGCCAAACTTTCACGAAAAACACTCGTTTAGCTGAAAACACTATCAATAATTCTCCCCACTCTTTATCTGTGCCTAGACCTAAACGTATATTCCATGAACAAAGTTTTTTTTTCTTATAACTGCACGTATGTGGAATTGTCTTGCGTTTTCCTGCTTTCTTCAAGTCCAACGTAAACAAGTTCTTGAGGAGCCGTTCCACTTCAGTTAACAAATTTACCGATTTTCCATTGCACACCTTTTAATATATACATTTGCACATTAAGTTATGAACAGTACATAGGGCCCAAGCCAAGCTGGGCTTAACTGCTAGTATATATATATATATATATATATATATATATATATATATATATATATATATTTCTGTAGAAATAACGATTATTATATTGTCCAATTGACAACTGTACACTCTTTAACCCTTATCCTCGAGTGGCTTCTGGTCCTTGATTAGTGGTGATGCCTATGTAAAAAAAAATATTTCTCTCATTTTCTCTTTCTTTATTTTACTTTGTCTCTTCGCCTCTTTTTCACTCTTTTTCTCTCTCTCTCTTTCTCTCTCTCTCTCTCTACCTCCCCCTTTCTCTCCCTCTTACACGATTTCTCTCTTTCTTTCCTTCTTTCTGTTGCTTAATCTTACTCTCTTTCATTTAGTTCCTTTTCTTTCATTTCATCTTTCCCTATATATTTTCATTCTCTTTCCACCTCTCTCTCTCTCTCTCTCTCTCTCTCTCTCTCTCTCTATCTCTCTCTTTCTCTCTCGTTGTTGCTCTCTGGCACTTCGCACCTCTTTCTCTCTCCTCCTCTCTCTTTTTACCTCTCCTAGTCTTTCTTTCTCTAGCTGTCTTTATCTTTATTTCCACTGATCGCACTCTCTACTTCCCTAGTTATTTTCTTATCTCCTCCCTCTCTCTCTC
Organism: Euprymna scolopes; assembly: GCF_053919585.1. NCBI lineage: Eukaryota > Metazoa > Mollusca > Cephalopoda > Sepiida > Sepiolidae > Euprymna > Euprymna scolopes. The sequence continues at coordinate 53,516,830 of NC_136522.1, read as the reverse complement.
TCTCTCTCTCTCTCTCTCTCTCTCTCTTTCATTCTCCCCTTCTTCCACTCTTTCTCTTTTTCCTCTTTCTTTCTTTCCGCTTCTCTCTCTTTATACCTCTCTCTTACTTTCTCTTTATATAGTATTTTTTCTCTCACGCTCTCTCCCTATTTATTTCATTCTTTTCCCCCCTCTCTATCTCTCTCTATATATATATATATCGTTCTATCACTCACATTATTTCTCTCTCTTTCTCGTACTTTTTCCGTCTCTCTGTTTATATATCTCCCTATCTTCCTCTCACTTACTGTCTTTATGTCATTTTCTTTGTTCGCACTCTCCCGTTCCCTATTTTAAGGAGTTGCTAGAAAGGACTTATATGCCTTGACAGAATTCAAAATAGACTTCGTAGCCGAGTGGAGGGTGCTTTTTTTCTCTTCCCTGGAACCTCTTTCTCACAGAAGAAACATTGCGAGCCTGTCCCTGCTTCATCGTTATTTTAATCGCAAGTGCTCGTCTGAGCTCCAATCTATGCCCCCTCGCCAAACTTTCACGAAAAACACTCGTTTAGCTGAAAACACTATCAATAATTCCCCTCTCTTTATCTGTGCCTAACCTAAACGTAGATTCCATGAACAAAGTTTCTTTCTTAGAACTTCACACCTGTGAAATTGTCTTCCGTTTGCCTGCTTTCCGGCTGACTATAATATGGTCGTCTTCAAGTCTAACGTACACAAGTTCTTGATGATCCGTTTGACCAAGTTTCCACTACTAACAATTACTACGTCACTGTCCAATTGACCACTGTACACTTATTAACCCTTATCCTCGAGTGGCCTCTGGGCCTTGATTAGTAGTGACTCCTTTGTAAAAAATTTATTTTCTTCTCTCTCCCCCTCTCTCTTTCTTTCTTTCCCTCTCTTTCTACATCTCCCCCTCTTGCTCTCTTTTTTGTCTTCATAATACTTGTTTTCTCTTACTCTCTCTTTCATCATTTATTTTCATTCCCTCACCCTTTCTTTCTAATTCTCTCTTGCTCTCTCTCTCTCTCTCTCTTACAATCTTTCTTTCTCTTTCTATCCCCCCTCTCTTGCTAACTCTTACCTTATTCGTGTTACTTCTATTTCATTCTTTCTCTATTTATTTTTAATTCTCTCTTATCTCTCTTCCTCTCTCCCCCTCTCTCTTACAATCTTTCTCTCTCTTCCTCTTATTTTCTTTCTTTCTACCTCTCTCTGTCTTGATCTATCTGTCTATCTTCATATTACCTTCTTTTTCTCACTCTCCCTTTTCCCTACTTATTTTCTTCTCTCTCTCTTTCTCTCTCTCTCTCTCTCTCTCTCTCTCTATATATATATATATATATATATATATATATATATATATATATATATATCGCTCTGACGCTTTTTCCTTATTTCCTTTTTCTCACTCAATTTTCTCTATTTAGTTTCATTCTCTCTTCCCCTCTCTCTCTCTCTCTCTCTCTCTCTCTCTCTCTCTCTCTCTCTCAGTATCTCCCTTACAGTCTTTCTCGGCATTTCTCTCATTTTCTCTTTATTTCCCTCTATTTTACCTCTCCCTCTCCTGCTTTCTTTTATTTTCTTTCTCTCACGCCCTTTCTCTCACTCTCTCTATAATTACCATATTTTATTTCTTCTCTTTCTATTTGCTCTTTCTTTTCTTTTTTTTTTCTTTTTTTACTCGCGTTCACACCAAACGAGGCATTATTGTCCTATGAACGTAAGATGTTACTATTTGGGATGTTTACCGGTGACTATGTAAGCAGCTGAGCGAGATATCGGTTTACATGACATTTAAACTTACGCATGTCAGTACAGTCAGGGAGGCAGGTAAGAGCGAGGGAATTTCAAAGTCTAGCAATCTGAGTATAGAAGCTATCAGAGTAGAAGGCTTACCGGCATTTACGAACCTCGATAGTGAAGAGGTGGAATTTTGTTGAGATTTTGTACGTTGAGAATATACAGGTGCTATGTGTTCGCAAGAGAACATTCTATTAAAATACGATGTGCCTTAAATAAGTTGACAGACCTTTCTTTACAGGCATTTAAGTTAGCATATAGTCTTCAAAATTCAGTATGTTATTGCTATGCATATTATGACATGACTAGCCAACTTTTATGATTTCAGGTTCATAGAAGCAGCTACAGTAGGAATTGAAATACATCCTACTAAAGTCTAATTGTCACAGCTGGTGAATTTAAAAAACGCAATCTGAACGTGAAGACACTTTAGCAGTACAATCTATATAATTATAAAACTACTATGACCTTGTAACGAGTGATGTAACCCACTTTCCGGTTTATGACATCCGGTTGCGCATGCGCGCATAAACATTAACCCATAACAACGTAAACAAATAAACACAAATCGCTTCTTTTGCAGATTTTGACCTGCGCACTGAAATATTAACGTTATTATTTCGAAATTATTATTTAACATGGGAAGAATGGGGGTGTTTTGCAACTATTCTTTATTACAACTATACTGCCGCTATTTGTTTACAACTAAACAACTTTAACCCGTTGACAAACATAAGAACAATTGTAGTAAAGCCAAGACTACTACTACTACTACTACTACTACTCTCTATCCGTCCCTTTTCTTTCCTTCCTTCCTTCCTTCCTTCGTTTTTATTTTTTGTTTACATTTCTTGATATAAAATAGTTGTGTGAGAACAGTGAATTTGTTGACATATTTGAAGATTTCTTTCGGCTTTTGTGGTAATAAGACTTCCCTAATGCACTTGTAATGTTAGGTTGTGTAAGGTGTTAACTTTGGTCAAAATCGCATGTTCTTTTTATTTGTTTGTTCGATGATCCATTAAAGATTTTTATTGAAAATATTTTACTAAGAAACCTCTCTAAGAAGACTGCCAGGCGCATGCACTACCTTCGTGTGAAATTTCATAAATATCGGGCCAGCCGTTTTCGAGTTCATAGAGAACAAACTCACACGCACACACATATAGTTTCTTTTATACAATAGTAGATATACATAAAAAAAAAGATTACCGTGCTCTAATAAGATACTGATAATTTAATATGTCTATTTTAATAAATATGTCTCTGTATAACGCATAAATTGTATCTTTTTCTTGTAATTGATTTCATATATTTGACATATATATTATAAAGAAATTTATGTTTCTGTACGTATTCTTTTATGTATATACACACACATACATTAACATACATATACTTATATATATACATGTTTATATATATATATATATATATATATATATATATATACGTATATACATACGGACGCACACACACACACACACATATATGTATATATATATATATATATATATATATATATATATATATATATATAAACACACAGCCACACACACACATAATCCATTATAATTTTGTATTTTATTTCTTAGGAAAATTACCGATCTTCGATCATAAAATTATTGCCAGACTGTCTGTTGCAATAAAAAATAGATGCAAATCGAATATTTATTTTATATCGACCATCCGTTCTTCTGCCTTCAAGTTTTGCCGCCCCCTCCCTCGCCTATTTGTCTTTCTTGGACGCACAAAGCCGTAAAGGTGGCTTTAACATTGGACGGCGCCGAGACGTCCGATGTCCTCAACTCGGAAGCCATTGTACAAACGCAACCTTTATAGGACGTTTAATGACTTGAAGAAAATAATGACGGAACACGTGATCCTTTTCGTAGAATATTTATCTTTATCACTAGCTAATGTACCCGTCATGTATTTTTTATTATTATTATTTATGTTATCTTTCAACAGAAAAATATTTATAATATAAACTTAAATTATAATAATTAAAATTCATTTTTTTTTTCTTGTTCAGTTAACGTTTTCCCGAAATAATGAATTAATAAGGAATTCTTATCAACATATTCGGATTATTTGGCTAATTCGGACTGTTATATTGTTTATCCCGGAATCCGCCGGAAAGCAAAATCGATTATCATTATTCTAATTGTTCGGATTTGAGATGCTTTGTTAGCTAAATAATGTGACAAGCATGTTAACGTTGGAACGTTTTTCATAACAAACAGCTAGGAATTCTAGGTAACAATTTTGTTTTTTATGTTACTTAATTATTTCTGGACTATTATCCTCATATTTTAGCTATTGCTTCACGACGTTTAAGGTGGTTAACCGCGATGAGATACGAATGTTGAATCTCCCATCCACAACAATTACTGCTAGCTGTTGTCGTATCACCACGGTTTGGTCAACTAATCCTCTGACCGGCTTTGGGTGGGATTAAAACTGTTACCATCAAGAAACTGTTCACCTGGAATCGTAGATATACCGCATCTCTATCTACTGGGCCACGGGCCCCGAAGGGCAATCAAAGTTGAATTTTTTGGTGTTATAAATCCACATTTTTATCATTTTGTTCTTCCAAATGTCGGGTTCGAACCGGATGCTATATTATTGAATTAATTTGTATTCTTGATTGAGAGGGCCTTCCAAATTAATCTGTATAATTTATTTTATTTATTTATTATTATCTATTATCATCATTAATTAATTATTAACTATTATCCTCATCCTCTAGTTGCTATTACACGATGTTTCAGCCAACTATTCCTCTGGCCTTCGTAAGGGGTAAACCGCGACGGGATAGAACTGTTGAATCTCCCATCCACAGCAATTACTGCCTCCCATAGCTGTTGTCATCTTACCACGGTTTGGTCAACAAATCATCTGGACGGCTTTAGGTGGGATTGAAACCGCTACCTTCCGTGGTAAGACGACAACAGCTATGGAACGCAGTAATTGCTGTAGATGGGAGATTCAATATTCCTATCCACTCACCGTTAACCACCTGACGAAGGCCAGATGAATAATTGGCCGAACTGACTAGAAGATGAGGATAAAAGTCAACAAATGATGAAATAAAATAAATTATACAAATTACTCATCTCAATAAAGCATTCCGTGTTAATTCAATAAATTTTGTTTTTACTTGAAAATGGAATTTTAGAATCAAAAGCAACTAGGAATTTTAGCTGACAATAGCGATAAGTTTGTAATTCTTTGATAAACAAATGTACGTGACAAAATATCAGGCGATGATACTTCAATGCAACGTGTATCGATGACGTAAGTAGAAATGGAATTTTTTTTATAGAGAGAGTTTAGTCAGAGTTATAATGGAGACACGTGAGGAGGGATAGGCAGTGAAGGAGGGACAGTTGAGTTGGGTAGACAGGTTAGGTAGTCTCTGGACACCCCTGGATGCGATCGGGGATAAAGGTTTAGCGAAATGTAGACAACTATAAGCGTGAGCAACCCGGAAGGGACTTCTGATAGAATAAAATACTTAATTAAAATGCTTACAGAATAAATAACTTAAATAAAATACTAATGTATAAGAAACTATAATTCACGTCTTAATGGTTTCTTTCTGAGAAAGAATTTCGACGGCGGGCAGAATGAGGAGCTGTTGCAACTGACAAATTAAATAAATGTATGTGTGAATATAGACCCCGCTATATGTACGGCAACTTAAAAGTACATAAAGGGAAATTACCCTCTTCGTCCTATCATTTCGGAAATACCTACACCCGTTCATATACTCCCAAAATCTCTTCATAAACTAATTATGCCATATTTAACTCCTGGTTATAGAATTTATTCTTCCAAAGATGTAATAGACATTCTTCATTTAGCAGAACCCAAAAATGAACTTCTATCCTAACTTGACGTTGAAAGTCTCTTTTAAAAATGTCTCTGTTTATGAAACTATAGATATAATAATTAATAATATATATGATAACACCACTCTCCCCGCACTTAAAATCAACCCTAACACACTAAAAATAAACATTAATATCCTGTACCACTGAGGTCCCTTCCTATTACCCCAATGGCACCCTATATATCCAGGTCGATGGCGTTAAAATGGGCTCTGCTCTAGGCCTGTTGTTTTCCGAATTTTCTTTGACCAATCTAGAAACCAACGTTTTTTTATATATCATACCTAATTCATCCATCTACGTTAGGCATGTTGACGATATACTTCTATTAACGAAAAACTTAGACGAACAAACAAAAATTAAAACCACACTTAAAAATAATTCCCTACTAAATTTCACACACGAAATAAATATAAATATCAATATCACCTTCCTCGATATACAAATTAAAGTCGTCACTGATAAATTTGTTACCTACCCATACAAAAAACGTGCCAGTAAACAATCATGTCTCCTCAATTATAAAAGCGAATGTCCCGATAGATATAAAATTGGCCGTAGTGAAAAATTTCATCTATAGAGCCAAACGTAGTTCTTCCACTAATGAAATATTCTATAAGATATTTTCTAACATAAAACAAAACTTAATTAATAATAACTTCCCAAAGTACATCGTTGATCGGCAGATTAAATACACTTTAGCCGCCATTAATAAAAACACTAATAATAAAAGTAATAATAATATTAATAATACTGATAATAATGATAATAATAATAATAACAATAATAATAACAATAATAATGATAATAATAGCAGCAGCATATTTTATTGTAACAAAAGAACAATAAAAAAATATACTACACAAACATATTTCAACCACGAAAAAAAACTATAAAATAAGATTTATTATTTATTACCAAAAATTAAAAACAAACCAATTATTAATAAATAACAACCCTACACATTACGCTCAAAACTAGAAATGCCGTGTATGTCTTTAAATGACCCATAGGAAAATGTGTCTCCAAAACATAGCACGTATATTGGCATGACTCGAAACAGCATCTCTCGTTAACTAACATGTCACCTATCTTCTCCGAATAGCTCCATTTATCAGCACCTCACAGCACAAAACACCCCCAAACTTAATTTAGAGACATACTAATAAAAAAAGACTACCATTCTAGCTGTCTCGCACTATGATGTACGCCTCCCAATTATTGAAGCCTTGTTAATCCGTATTAATAAACCAACCATTAATCAAGCTTAATACGGAGCGAATGGCACGCTTAAATGCTTTAAAGTATTTTAAACGATTTTAATCGATTTTTAGTTTTAATCGTCTTTCTATTCAATTCATTACCTTGTTTTTTTTATTATTTTTTCATCACTAGCCTGAGGATGATTTATAAAGATCGAAAACGTTCGCGAATGCGGAAAATTTCTTTTCAAACACAGAGTGTTCGAAAACTAGTTTGCCAAAAATAAAATAAAATGGATTTAAGAGAAACAAATAGGAGTTTTATCTGCTCTTCAATGAAACATATATACATACATACATTTAAACAGACAGGTAATGTATGCAAGTACACACTCAACATCCTAAACGATCATAAAGACACTGCCATAAGCATATATATGTGTGTATGTGTGTGTGTAAATAAATAATTATATAAATCACACTCACGTTTTACTTACATATATATATATATATATATATATATATATATATATATATATATATATATGTTATTCAATGTTGATTAATTTTTCGTGTGCGTTGATCTCTCCCAAAGAGAATACGGGCATTCCGCAAAGAAGTAACACGTAGGAGATTAATCCATCCAGCCAGCCAGCACGAACGAAGCCGAGATTGAACTCACTACACGAGTTTGTAGTGTAATTCAAATCTTGTCGGTAGCTGAATGCTTGATGCTTCGCCAGGGCTATCAAGGGTATTTTTATCGTGACGCCATCACTAGATGGGGTGCCTACCACGGCTCAAGAGAATCCCATCTACCACCGATAGAAGGACAGGCCGCGCCAATCCTCAACCTGTTATTTTATTTTGCAATAGATTAGGAAGGAGATTAAAGTGAAGTTTTTCACTTCGCGATATCTTCAAAATATTACCAATTACTAGGGCTATGACAACAGCATATTTTTTTCATTGTTTTAACTCTCGAGTGTGTATCCGTTTATATCTTATATGCTTTTATATAGAGTAATGTGGGTCTAGCTTGATTAACTGCGTCTAACAGTGTCGGATATATAATCGAGAGACAAAACAATAAAAAGAATATTCTGTTTTCATAGCCCTACCAATTACTACCTGCGAATTATGCCAAATAATTTGAAACGAGCCAAACGAAAAGCAATTTCTATAGGCATATAATCTCAACGAATTTCAGTAGCTTACCAGTTCGAAGCATCAAGAGAAGCCAACGCGCAGCACCAAATATTGTATTGACTATCATATACTTAAAATGTCATATAAATTATTTTATAAAAATCTCTACAGACTAGGCATGGAGCCACTTAATGTAAGAAGCTGAAAAATAGTATGTCAAGATCTGAAATCAGTCAACGATAAGCATGGGATCAATAGATTCTGATCAAGAAAAGAGAAACTTTGTCAGAAAGTGTAAAGACTAAATGAAACAAGTGAAGCATGCACGGTCCCTCATAGCGAGACATAAAAAAAAGAAGTTCAGCATTTGCCCCCCACACCATTTACCCCCAAAAGTCCCCAGGAAACGTTAAATCCTGGTGAAAATGAACAAACGGTGCAGTTTTATGCCTTAACATATGTAAATTTGAGTTCTGCACCAAGCAAAAAAAAAAAAAGAAATGACCAAGTCCATCATTTGCACCGCCCATTTAGCCCCCAAAGTACCCAAGGCCTTAACATTTGAATTTGACTTCAGCACCATGCAACACTGCTAAATATTAATACGCAGAAAATTTCGGACAACTATGATAAAATAGTCTCAAAAAATGGAGTGTTTTATTAGCCCTAAAAGAGCCCCTGGGGCACACCCAAGAGTTATCCCGAAGTATAGGCAAACAAACTTATATAGAAATCAGTTAGTTACAACTTTTCAGAAAGTTTTATAAATATCCAAGGCATCAATTTTTTTTTTAATATTGACAAAAGTCTCGATTTTAGCCTGAAACGCACCCCTGGGGGTGGGGAGGAGAAACCAGAGTTTTCCCGGAAAATCCATTCTGTTACTTTTTTACTCATATCATGTTTAATGTTTGTGCAAAATTTCAAAAGATTCCAACGCGTACTTAAAAGTGCGGAGAGACGAACGGACGAACAGACAAGGGTGAATTTACTGGTCCACTCTCTGTTTGTCGGCCGACCAAAAATAAATGACGTGGGAGTTAAGAGAGGAAGGAAAACCTGTGAATTCTAAAACTAGTTTAAAACTAGCCAAAACGAAAAGCGAACTAAATTAGCACAACGCATTTCAGTAGCTTCTGATCTTGAAAAAAAAAAAGCAATTATTTCCCCTTTGTCAGAAACGCGGTTCATGAAGTGTGACGATTAAATAACAAAATAAATGAAGCGAGGGTTACGAGACTGACGAAGGTAAGCCCAAGGTGTACTTTCTACTCTCCTTCAAAACACAAGCAAATATCGACCGACCAACAGACAGAAGCTCTTCGTGAAATGCAAGGGCGTATTTATACGAAGTTCCATCTAATAACTTCCCACGCGTAGCAATGAAGTTTCTATTTTAAAAAAAATAAAAATAAAACAATAAAAAAAAACACGTAACTAATGTGCGAACGGGTCGGCGGACGTAGCATCTCACGTTATGCCGTTGACGCATGTAAAAAGATTAAAAATTGATGGAAAAGGAAATTAGATTTTATATAAGAAACAAAAAAAAGAGAAATCGAAATGATTAAATATGATAAAAATGCTAGTTGAATAAAATAAAAGATGGAATCAAGATATTTGATTTCTGGTAAAGCGCGGCAAACGAAACCGAATCGGGCGAAACGGCCGCCATCTTACTTCTATCAACGAACCCAAATTATTCCGAAATTATATATGTATATTTCTTTTTTATGTATCCACATCAAATATCATAAGGTGTTATAATATTTTATGTATCAATTTTCCGTATTTGCATCAACAGTGCTCAATCCGTTAGTATATCTCTGTAGTAAGTTATGAAAAATATGTAGAAATAAAACCACACAGAATCTCCCGCGTTTCTTCTCCTTAGGGAATCTCTTTAAAAGAGATTCGGAGCTGCACCTGAAAGTATTGTCGAATAACCTTCTCTAAAAATCTTAGCTTTTTCTTGCTATTCCAACTAAAAATCGACAAAATTGTTTGTTTTTTTTGTATCAGATATTTTTTTTTAATGCATCTGCTAAAAATGACAAATGAATAAATAAACGAAGCGTATAGATTTCTTGGAATCTCTGCAAAGTAGTTCGAGTGCGTGTGAAATAAATTGTTTGTTAGGTGTGTGTTGGGATTCTTTCATTTCTTTAAAACTGCATATATATATATATATATATATATATATATATATATATATATATATATATATATATATATATATATATATACAGTCCTGGTCAAAATTATAAGATCACTTAAGAAAATAAGCGTTTACGCATATTATCGAATTTTTAATCAAACAAATTTCAACCAATTGATTGAGTAAAAATTCGATAATATGCGCAAACGCTTAATCTCTTAAGTTGTCTCATGATTTTGACCAGGACTGTGTGTATATATATATATATATATATATATATATATATATATATATATATATATATATATATATATATATATATATATAATTCAAACATACAGATATATATCATTCAAACACTACCGTGTTTGAATGATATATATCTTTATGTTTGAATTATGGTAAAGTGGCAGTTTTAGTCATTTTGAACTGCTTTAAAGCTGACCCGCTCACCCTTTTTTTTTTGACCAATTTTCAAATTATTATTACAGCTTATAGCTCACTATCTCAGCTATATTGTGAAAAAAAATTCAATTTTTGTTCAGTCAAACAAAAGTTATAATGATTTTACTGATGTTCAAAATCATAAAAAACGTAAGGAGGTGAGCGACATTTTTTATGCAATGACATACCTTCAACGACTAGTGTTGTTACTAATTCACTGCTGCGGTGAAAAGAAAAGTAACAAGTGAAACAGACAGAATGAGAGAATGAAAGTGAGATGATTGGAGTATTTTATTGAAAGCAGAAGAGTGCCGTACATTGTTATTACATATGCGTAATTTATGTTTATGGGGGCAACAAAAAAAAATAAGACTAAAATTAAACAAAGAACAAGTGAATTTATTTGAAGCCGGGAAAATCATAGATTACAATAGAAAAATGCGAGCATGAAAAGTACTATGGTTAAGCTTAAACAGTGAAAAGTAAAGGACGAATTTATAAATTGAAATATTGCAGCATTAAGATTTTTTTAATTCAATTTATAACATTATATAATCAATTTTTAATGCTGCAATATTTTAAGTTATACATTTAAAAATGTTTTCACTAGAATATCTTGTCCTTTCCTTTTCCAGTTTTAACAAGTTCTTTACGACTCCATGTTTAAGCTTAACCATATTACTTTTCATGCTCACATTTTTCTATTGTAATATATGTATGTATATATATATATATATATATATATATATATATATATATATATATATATATTTCTGTGGAAATATTCTTTACTCACTTATGGTTCCTTTATATATATATATATATATATATATATATATATATATATATATATATATATATATCGATCTTTATTTAAGAAGCTCAATGTAATTACAGAGCATATAGTGAATAGATGACAAAAGTCTATATTCCATATATTTGAAGCCTGGAAAATCATAGATGACAATAGAAAAATGCGAGCATGAAAAGTACTATGGTTAAACTTAAACAGTGAAAAGTAAATGACTAATTTATAAATAAAGATTGATATATATATATATATATATATATATATATATATATATATCAATCTTTATTTATTCAAAATGGCGTATTGTAAGCAAACTATAAGGTATTTGCACCGTCTCTTTCTTTCTTGCCGGTCGTGAAATTCCAGCCCAGCCACTATGCCACTACTATGCCACTTTTGATTGTATTTGCTAAGCTCTACGAATGACGGGGATAAGCTGGATTTGGTGTTGTGGGAGGTCATGTTGGTGATGTTCTCGAAAGATGAGCAAACGAAGTAGTCCAGCAGCGCATTCAAGTTTGGGGAGGAGAGGGGCCAGTAAGAGAAGTGTACAAACTCGTAGCACTCCTTCTGAAGCCAAGCTTGGGTCTCTTTGGACTTATGGGCCGGTGCCGAGTCTCGCTGTCACACCCAGAGCCTGCCAGCAGTCACCTGATTGTACCAGGGGATCCTCATACTCTTCAACTCATACAGGTACACTTTGGTGTTGACTTTCAAGTCGACTTCGAAGATGTGAGGTGGCATGATGTGGCCATCACTTGAGACCACACCAAAACTATAACCGTGGCCAGAAACTTTATTTTCTTCACCCTGGGCACGTCCCTGTTATTCGTGGCAATACACCGATGCATTTTTAGGGTGTTGGCAATGGTTCTCTTGTCATAATTTGGATCGGTAGAGAACATGAGTTGTGCAGCGACGTGTCTCCGATCTCGCTTCATGAACATTGTGTCACTTTCAGATAGAGTAGAACGCTCCTTTGGCTCTTGGAATTTGTACATAACTGACCAACTAGTAGATGTCTGCACCAAAAAGAGAACGGAAAACACATTTTTATTAAACGGAAATGGAATTATATCATCTTTTCTATCGTAAAAATGTTATCGTTCCATCCTGTAGATAGAGAGACCGACTGAAAAAAAAAAGAGAAAGTCATAGAGTTTTAGAAATCTGGAAAGACAGTTGTCCATTTTCTATTGTTTTAGGCCAAATATAATTAGATTTCATCGCTGGAAAATTTATAGAGGTTGAGTAATTTCGCTGAAAAAAATTGCCGTGCCAATTACAGAGATTTGGCCCGAATAATGGCTTTCGGAATTGAGCAAATAGGTAAAAAAATGATTGTCTATCATTAATTCTTGATCTTTTTTTATTGGAGCAATTTGTGCGCCATTATTGCAAGGAATGTTTTGAATAATAAATAAATGGTCGTATAACTAAATCTTCCAATGTATGAAGCAACGCCAATTGTTTCAAACGTTTACGTTTATCGGATTATGTATAGTTTTGCTAAATTGAAACGAATTTATGGTGTGTTTCCGAGTAAACCAAGCAATATGAATCGCCAAATGTTATTTTTAGAGTGTAGAGCGTTTTAGGCATACATTTACAGATTGTTGCAATGGGAGTCCAGATTCTGTCGGGCTCTTTGCTCCCCTCTCTCTCTCTCTCTCTCTCTCTCTCTCTCTATCTATCTATCTATCTATCTTTCTCTCTCTCTCTCTATCTGTCTCATTATCTCTCTCTTTCTTTGTTTTCTCTCTCTCTTCCTCTTTCTTTTTTCTCTCTCTCTTTCTCTTACTCTTTCTCTTCCTCTCTCTTTCTTTTTCTATGTTTCTCTCTCTTCCTTCCCCTCTCTCTTTTTTTTCTCTCTCTCTCTCTCTCTATCTAAAAAGAGTTAAAATTTTTAAATCAAATAAAATAAATCTATATAAATAAAACAGTAGATGCATGTGTGTGTAAATATTTAACAGGTATATTCAACTACCGATCCCATAACACTGAAGCTAACAGGGAATATCAAGTATACACCAAAGATGGTTTATAAAGAGGTAAATCTTTCTTGATTTGGATGAATAACGTGTACAGATATATATCGGCATATTTAAATGCGAAATATTCTTTTCAACTGGCCGACATGTTTTTACTTGTTTCTACGCATGCTCACATTAAATACATTTGTTCAAGTCTTTTGATATGTAGACTTTGCCCTGTTTCTCTCTGTACCGACACCGAAGAAGACGCGGCTGAAAAGTCGAAGGTTTTGGTTTCAATTCTAGCTAATGGCACCAAACAATTTTTTTTTTTAATTTGGATATCATGTGTTTGTATAATTAAATACGAATATTTGCATGAATGTAAATATATTTAAACATATTCTGTCGGGCTCTTTGCTCTTTTCTTTCTCTCTCTCTCCCTCTCTCTCTTTCTCTCTCTCTATTTTTCTCTTTCATTCTTTCTCTTTTTCCATTTCCCTCTCTCTCTCTTTCTTACTTTATTTCTCTCTCCCTTTCTCTGACTCTTTTTTTTTTACATAGGCATCACCACTTATTAAGGCTCAGAGACTACTCGAGGATAAGGGTTAAGAGTGCACAGTAGTCAATTGAACGATATAGTAATTGTTAGTAATAGAAATTCGGTAAATTTGTTAACTTAAGTGGAACGGCTCATCAAGAATTGCTCAGGCTATACTTGAAGACAACCATATTGCAGTCAGCTGGAAAGCAGAAAAACGGAAGACAATTTCACAGGCGCACAGTTTTAAGAAAGAAGCTTTGTTCATGGAATCTACGTTTAGGTTTAGCCACAGATAAAGTGTGTGGGGAATTATTGATAGTGTTTTCAGCTAGACGAGTGTTTCTTGGCGAGGGTGGACCATAGATTGAAGCTCAGTCGAGCACTTTCCATGAAAATAGCGATAAAGCAGAGACAAACTCGCAACATCTATTCTGTGAGATAAAAGTTAGCAGGGAAGAGAAAAGGACATCTCCTACGAGGCTACGAAGTCTATTTTGAACTCTATCAAGGAAGGACAAGTCCTTTCTAGCAGTTCCTGCCCAAATATGGCAACAGTACTCCATCTTTGGACGTACCTGGCTCTTATATAGATAGAGAATTGCATCAGAAGTGATATATCTACTGGATCGATAGAAGGACCCAACCATTTTTCCAGCGGCCTTGGCAACAGATTCAATGTACGTGTTCTATTCCAGATCAGGAGTAAAGGTCAAGCCCAGAAGCTTCTTTCTCGTGCTCTTTTTCTCTTTGTCTTTCTCTTGCTCTCTCTCTTCCTCTCTCTATTTCTCACGCTCTTTCTCTCTCTTTCCCGCTCTCTTTCTCTTTTTCTCTCTCTCTTTCTCTCTTTCTTTCTTTTTCTCTCTCTTTCTCTCTCTTTTTTCTATCTATCATTTTTTTGTCTTCCTGTTTCTCTCTCTCTCTCTCTCTCTCTCTCTCTCTCTCTCTCTCTCTTTAAAAAGAATTAAAACTTAAAATATAAATCTATATAAATAAAACAGTAGGTGTATGTGTGTAAATATTTAACCGATAAACTCTTAAACTACTGATCACATAACACTAAACTAAACAGGAAATAGTAATCATACACCAAAGATGGTTTATAACGAGTACAATCTTTGTTTGTTTGTTTGTTTTTTTTTTTTGTTTTTTTATGAATAACGCGTACAGACATACATCGGCATGTTAAAATGAGAAATGTGCATTTCAACTGGCCGACATGTTTTTTCTTCTTTCTACGCATGCTCACATTAAATACATTTGTTGAAGTCTTTTAATATTAAGACTCTGCAACATTGCGCTGTACCGACATCGGTAGGGGACGCGGCTGAAAAGTCGAAGGTTTGGGTTTCGATTCTAGCTGATGGCCCCAAACATTTTTGTTTTATTTCGATATCATGTGTTTTTATGAATAAATACGATTATTATTAAATATATTTAAACATATTTTACGGCAAGCGGAATAAAAAAAAGGCTTGGAAAATAAAACTTTTAAAAATTTTTTTACAGATATTTATAGTCTTTGAAGACGCCGAAGGTTTTGATTTCGATTCTAGCTCATGACAGCAAATATTTTTTTTATTTCGATATCATGTGTTTTTATTAATAAATACGATTATTTGCATGACTTTCAATATATTTAAACATATGTTATGACAAGCGGAATAAAAAAAAATATTTATTTACAGGCTTGGAAAATAATACCTTTTAACTGCTTTTTAAAGATTTTTATTCTTTGAAGGCGAGAAATATTTTTGGACAATTACCTTTTGGTTGCTCACTCATTTTAAGCAGTGAAAAATTCTACATTTACACACCTGTTAGAGATAACACACAAAATGTTGTTCATGCAGAGGTTTTTCAAAGTCAATGCTACCGGTACATTACCAGTGTTCAGATATGCACTGCTTTGAACTAAAATTTAATTCTTTAATCAACAGGATAGATTACGAAAACCATCTTTATACAGCGTGTCCAAAAAGTCACTGAAAGGTTTAGAATTTAACGGACTCGTTATTTTTTATGACATCTTTAAGTAATTTTAACATTTTTAACTAAGACATTAGGGGTTTTTTTATGCAAAATTCAAACAATCTTTACTTAGGAAAAAATAATGTCTTTTAAATGTTGCCCATTTTCAGCTTCGCATATTATCTCCAGCTATAGCAGTGTCAAATGGTCACCACGTTCCCCAGGCTTGACTTGAATAAGACATTGGGAAAATAATTTTCAGTTTCGCATATTTGTGCTCTTTCCATGAACGATTGCAGACTCTCTTGATTGCGATTTAACTCCCTTATTTTGTTCCTGGTGTTTTCCTTCAATTCTTGCAGGGTTTAAGGTTTGACGTTTTATATATGTGATCTCTAAATATATGTTGTGATCACAAATACTACGAATATGTGTAATAAGACACTACTGTTCACATATTTTAGGCTCACCCTACTTATATATGTATATATATGTACACATATATATATATATACGTATGGCCGTTGCTCATACGCTAATGCATTGAGGGTAGAGAGTTGTATGCTTTGGTAAAGATTCTAGCTGATGGCATCCAAGTCATATACCTATTAAATAAAATAATAATTGATATAAAATTGTAATCTTCATAAATTAAAATATCATATTAAAGCGCCTCTCTGCCGAGCACAGGCTGTCCAGAAAGTAACTAAAGGGTTTTAAACTTAAAAGAGTCAAACCAAAACCAAAACAACATCTAAGTAAATCGCGATATATCCAGACAGCTGGCGATATCGTCCAGGGGTAAGGATTTAGGCTCATTACCGTTGGTTTCCATTTCGAATCTCGCTAGATACAGCCACTCTGATGAGTCGTAGACGACGAAACACGTGTCAGTGGATAATTACATTTTAAAAATATATATACATACCGCTCCCCTGTGGGGGTACCAAATTGGTTAAAAGGGAAAATTATTCCCAACTCGCATTTAGGTAAAAATGCACTTTCGTAGATGATTGAATTTTTTTAAAACATATCGCTAAAACCAAAACAAAAACAACATATATATTTTTTTTCGCCCAGGTATGATGAGTTTACTGGTGTTCAAAATCGTAAAAATGTTGTAAGGAGGTGAACGACGTTTTTTTATGACTGGTTTCCATAGAAACCACGTAGCTTCAGCGACTAGTGTTGCTACTACTTCACTACTTTAGTGAAAAAAAGAAATAAGACGTGAAACAGACAGGATGAAAGGGAAATATTTGGGGGATTTAATTGAACGCAGATGAGTGCCGTACATTGTTATTCCATAATTATCTTTTTAATTCAATTTATAACATTATATAATCAATTCTTAATGGTACAATATATAAAATTATAAATTTATTATGTTTTTACTAGAATATCTTGTCGTTTTCTTTTCCAAGTTTAACAACTAGTCCTTTACTTTGCTATGTTTAAGAATAACCATATTACTTTCATGCTCGCATTTTTCTATTGTAATATATATATATATATATATATATATATATATATATATATATATATATATATATATATATATATACATAGATATTGAAATTTGTGAGATCTGTTAAGCAAAGGTTTAAATAGAAAAAAAAAACTATACATAAAAAATAATAGATCAACTGTTTTGGAAAACACTTTAAACTGCAAACATTTCATTTATTTTTCATTTAAATATTTCTTATTATTTCGGATGAAATTATCCTTCTTCAGAGAATATATATATATATATATATATATATATATATATATATATATATATATATATATATATAAGTCTACTTAATTTTATCACATAAATTTATATATGAAAATATAATTTTATGCGTAAATTTTCAGTATTTATTCAACAGTGCTCAATACATAGGTAGAGCTAAGTAGTAAGTTATAAAATATATATGACAATTATGCTATACAGAATATTCCAAGTTTCAGTCTCGTGAGAATTCGTCAGGCTTATTTATATATATATATATATATATATATATATATATATATATATATATATATATATATATATATATATACAAGCAACAGTACCAAAACAGCCCACAAAAAATGGACTCTGATTTATAAAAGTATGATAGGTTATGAAAAGGAAGGGTTGTAAAGAGATAGCTTCAAATTTGGGGGTATCAAAACCAAAGCAAAATATGATGAAAGTAAAAATAAAATAGATACACCCCATAATTATTATATCATACATGTTCACACTGAAACACTTATCACAATATTCTGTGGATCCATATTAAAAAACCTTGTTAAACTTTGTGACATATTTCCATTCTATGGAGGTCAGGTGCGAACGAACACCCCGTAATTTTATTATACCATATTTCTTCAAGCTGAAACATAATTATCAAAGTATGCTTACGCAGAGAGATATGATAGGAGCCTATTCGTGACCAGATACACACACAAATATACACACAGACATTTAGCTGTATATATATATATATATATATATATATATATATATATATATATATATATATATATAATTTAAAGGAGATTAGAACAATAGTCTAAAGAGCTAAGTGTATTTTAATGTAACAGTGAAATTACTAGTTTAATTAAAATACAGGAAATAGAAAGTGCTCGTTGTTATTTAGATATATAATAAGCTCGATAGTTAAATGTCCTAGAGCTAATTCAATATTAAGTAATGTGATTTATAATTTAAAAATTTAAAAAAAATTTCAAAATTTAAAAATCAAATTTTAATTTAATTAAAAATCAGTTTCATAAGAAGGAACAACAACAAAATCAATTATCTATTTAATTAAAATTTGATTTTTAAATTTTGAAATTTTTTTTAAATTTTTATATTATTAATCACATTACTTAATATATATATATATATATATATATATATATATATATATATATATATATATATATATATATATATATATATATATATATTCCCAACATTATATACCGGTATAAAAAGTTTATATAAAAATTACTATCATTTTTATATACTGATTCCATTCGTATCCGTGAACAACAAATACCAGCAAAGCAACAGAATATGTCACTATCACAGTCGAAAATAACAACAAATTTTATCAACGATAATTCATTATCGATTATTATCGTAAAGCTGAATGTCATCGATTCATCTAATAGCGAGTTAATCAACAACGTATAATGTGCAACTTCGTTGTAAACTTTTGAGGATAATGGTGACAGTGTATCTCACATGGGAAATATTCCCCGAGTTCGTTAGTTAACACACTGACCTTTTTAAATTATACCCCCATCTCTTGTCCGTAATGGAAGTGATTCATTTAAAACTTTTAAATGGCCATAAGTGATGAAGAACATGTAAATTCCGACGCAATCTGTCAGACGCAGGCTTATTAAAAGCTGTGGAAATTTTCGACTGACTAAACGCTGTCTTAAAGGTTGCCACAGGTATGCAAACCGACTTGTATTCAGGATTCAGGATTGATAAAAGTTCTAGAATTATAACTTAATAACTAAATAGCATCGTGTTGGTGTCCTTCCGTCTACATAGACGATAGAGCCTGAAGGTTGCCATGAGTGGTGGCAACTGTTGCTGTGACTGAGCAGACCGATGCGTGAGCAGCAGATTCTGTTACCCTTTTGTAATGCTCTGCCGATGCTACTGCTGATGCTGTACTTTTGCGCCTCTCTCTTCCTTCCACTTAATCTCTCTCTCTCTCTCTCTCTCTCTCTCTCTCTCTCTCTCTCTCTCTCTCTCCTTCAGCCGGACACATTTCTTAACTTCGGAGGAACTGCTGGTAATAGACAACGGCTAGAGGGTCGATGAGTTTAATGATCCAACGGCCAATTGTAGGGGAGTAAACCTACAAAAATAACGTATACATATATATATATATATATATATATATATATATATATATATATATATATATACTTATATATTTTAACGTCAGTATACATATATATATATTATGCTTTTTAACGTCAGTCAGAGTGATCTAATCATTATATGATGATTTATGCATTATATATATATATATATATATATATATATATATATATATATATATATATATATATATCAATGTTTCAATCTTTCGGGAATGTTTAGTGCAGGGTGTCACGATTAACACCAACCGATAGATTGGGACAAGGCAACACAAGCTATCTCTGATTTGATTAACAAAAACCGTATTCATTCGGCTACTGTTAACCGCATGAAATTACGTTGAAATTAAACATTTTATATTTAAATGTTTTTACCGTCAGTATATATATATATATATATATATATATATATATTATGCTTTTTAACGTCAGTCAGAGTGATCTAATCATTATATGATGATCTATGCATTATATAATATATATATATATATATATATATATATATATATACTGACGTTAAAAACATTTAAATATAAAATGTTTAATTTCAACGTAATTTCATGCGGTTAACAGTAGCCGAATGAATACGATCTTTGTTAATCAAACCAGAGATAGCCTGGTCCCAATCTATCGATTGGTGTTAATTATGACACCCTGCACTAAAGACTCCCGAAAGATTGAAACACTAGTGTCTGTAGGTATTTTATTATTATAGTAAATAAGTATATATATAGGCTCCTACAGTCTTTGAAAAACTATGAATCCGCACGTAGGGGTGCTTGCGCGTAAAATTTTTGTGGCAGGACGTGGGCAATCTCTAACCAGACCTCTCCTAAGTCGACATTTTGAAATACCAGTGGAAAGTGAAGTGTATGTTTAGGACGATTGGAAACAAATGTCTAGATACGCGGGGGGCACTTGCAGCGCCTAGAATTCCCAAATGTTCAAATATCCAGCACTAACCAGTCTCAAGGTTGCTTAATTTATATATATATATATATATATAATTCGTATTCCTGTCTGTTTGTTTATTTGTTGGTTTGTTTACAATTTGATTAATATATACAAGAAGTCCAGTACTTTATTGTTACATTCATTCCGATATATAGTATTATTTTTGCAAAATAGATGATTAAGAGATGAGCTCATTTGCATATTACATTAAGGGAAATCGGTTTATTAAATAGTGGTGTGTTAGTTATTGTTTATAGTGAGAGGAGTGTCTGAAGTGTTGTATTTAAGTTTATTATTTAAATTTGATTTATATTGAGAACATATTTAATTTAATTTATTTTTAACAACATCGATTTCGTTTATAAAGTGATTTCAGTTATTTGTTTTGAGTTATTTCTCTTGGACGCGTACTTTCTTCTTTCTTTTTTTTCTTATCTTTTTCGGCGAATAATCAAACTAAAAATAATTCACACAAACTTTCAAGCAGTATTTTTGGAATCAATTCAAATAAAATAATTTTCGTGATTTCGCAATCCAATGGATTTTTATTTTAAAATAAACAAACAATCCAATTCAACTACGATTCTTTATTTAAAACAAAAACAAAAAAACACTTTCATTTACGTTTTTTGCCAGTTTTTTTTTTTTCTTCACATTTTTTTTTTTTTGACATCGTAAAATTTTTATACTTTGTGGACCAGGCACAAACGCAGACCCTACAATTTTAATGAACCAACGTTCTGCCAGATCAAACATACCCATTCCTGTGTCTCGATACATTTTCTATCATTATATGTAATCAGTTTTTTTAAATAGTCAACCATATAGGAGCCTATTCGTGACCAGATACACACACACACACACACACACATACACACACAAAGACATTCAGCTTTATATTATAGATAAATTAATATATATATGCATGTATGTATGTATAGCAATTGATTTTTGTTTTTTGTACATTTATTTATTGTTATGTATATCTGAAATTCACACACATATATATATACTTATATATACATATATGTATATATTTACAAGGAAGTCACCACTTATCAAGGCCCAGAAGCCACTCGTCTTGCTTAAGGGGGTGGATCATCAGGCTTTTATTTATGTTGGACATGAAGACATCCAAGTTTTAGTCACATGGGAAACAGGCAAACGGAAGAGAGTTCCACAGGCGTGCACTTCTAAGAAACAAACTTTGTTCATGGAATCTACGTTTTGGTTTTGGTACAGATAATGAGTGGGGAAAATATTTGACAGTGGTTTCAGCTAGACGGGTGTTTATCGTGAAAGATTGGCGGGGGGACCAGAGATTGGAGCTCAGACGAGCACCTGCCATGGAAGTAATGATAAAACAAAGACAGGCTAGCAACGTCTCTTCTGTGGGAGAGAGGCTGCAGGGAAGAGGAAAGGACATCGCCCACTAAGCCACGAAGTCTATTTGGTACTCTGTCAAGGCAGGATAGGCTGTTTTTAGCAGCTCCTACCAGATGTGGCAGCAGTACTCCATCATTGTGCGTACTATACTTTTATATAGATAGAGAATTGTAGGAGAAGTGAGATATCTTCTGGAGCAGTAGAAGGATCTTACCATTTTTCCAGCGACATTGGCAACTGACTTGATGTACGTGTCCTATTTAAAGGTCAGGAGTAAAGTTCAAGCCCAGAAACTTGTCAAAACATGGAGCCTCCCCAAGACGAGAGCCATCCATTTCAATTGATGCCAGAAGGGTATCAGGGCGTTGATGATGTAAAGATAGGAGCTTGGTTTTAGGTGCATTAAAAGTAACCAGCCACCTCTTCCCCCACTGTATGACGCGCTCAAGGAGAGAGAATCAGACAGAACTTTGTCATTTACGGCCTTAGATTTGTTGCCATAGATGGTCGTGTCGTCGGCATAGATGCCAACGAATTATTTAATTAATGTTTTGGGAGATCATTGATGTAGACCATGAAGAGAGTTGGACCCAGGATTGACCCCTGAGTGACTCCAGCATTAATACTCTGGGCATTTGATTTCTGTCCATCAACCACTACTCTTATGAGACTATCAGAGAGAAATAATTTAATGATTGAGAAAACATTTCCAGTTATACCATACCTGGAAATCTTGTGAAGTAGGCCCTTATGCCATACCTTATCGAAGGAATTTGATATGTCAAGACCAATTGCCCTAGAAAAGGGAGCCTTTGTCAAGCGATTCACTAATCCTATGAGATATATCCGTTAGCACATCTGCTGTAGATCTGGCAGAATGTAAACCATATTGTATGTCACTAAGAAGATTATTTCTGCTGAGGTGGTTGACTACTTCTCTATTTAATATTGATTCTAGCAACTTAATCATGATACACAGGAGACTTATTGGTTTGTACTGAGAGGGAGATGATTATAACCTGAATTCTTAAATACATGGTATATTGATGAGGTTTTCCAGGGTGTAGATTTATGCATACATATATATATACTTATGTTACACTGAATATTCCGCGTTTCATCCACTCTAGGATTCTTCAGGCCTGAAGAATCCTAGAGTGGATGAAACGCGGAATATTGAGTGTAGCTTAATCGTCATATACATTTTATAACTTACTAACTAGCTCAACTTACGTATTAAGCACTGTTGAAGTAAATACTTAAAGTTTACGCATAAATTTATACTTTTGTATATTAATTTTATGTGAGTAAATGAAGTAGTTATATACGAATGTGCACATATATTCATGCATACATATTTAAAT
>NC_136522.1:53408291-53490791 GCF_053919585.1 Euprymna scolopes | reverse complement strand
TCATCTTTTGTCATTCTTATGAATCTTCCGTGGAGTTGTTTCTCTTCCCATTTCTCTTTTCTCGTTTTGTCGTTTGTCTCTCTGTTTTCTGTTTTGTTGTTTTCTTCAGTGTATCTCGCTGCCATAATTATTCTTTCAGTGTTTTGCATTATGTATTTTTCTAGTTCTTTTTTCGTGTCCTTCACTTTAAGCTATACAGATCAGTCCTCTACCGTCTTTCCTTTTGATGTAGAGTATGTCAATATCGTCCTTTGAGTGTAGTGCATTATCCATGGTCATGAGTTTCCTGGTTTTCTGGTCGAGTTGTCTCAGTTCTTCCTTTGTCCACCCTATAAACGGTCTAGATTACCTCACTAGTGATACTTCCCATGTGTTTATAATTTTTATTAGGTTTCTGCTATATAATTTCGTTTCCAGGAGTTTTCTTGTTCTCCTGAGGTATTCCTTTCCAATTTTCTCTTTCATTTCTGTTGCTCTGATGGTGTCCGCTTCCAGAATTCCCAAGTATTAAGAGTCGTCTTGTTCCCCTAGTGCCCTCATTTCTGTTTGGTTGGGTAGTTCCATGCCTTCTGTCTTTTCCAGTTTTCCCTTTCTTTAAACTAGTTGTGTGCATTTTTCCATTCCAAATTCCATTTGGATATCTTGGCTGAAGATCCAGGTAGTGTTAATTAGTGTCTCTAGCTCCTTTTCGATCCTTGCAAAAAGTTTCAGATCGTCCATGTACATCAGGTGGTTCATTTTTTCGTCTGTATTGGAGAACTTGCATCCGGCTTGGCACTTTCTCAGAATACTGTTCAAGGGCATCATGGCTATGATGAACAGTAGTGGTGATAGTGAGTCTCCTTGGAAGATGCAACTTTGTATGTTAATTTCTATTATTATTATTATTATTATTATTATTATTATTATTATTATTATTATTATTAAACAATCTTTATACCATTTAAGTAAATTGTATATCCAATAACATTTATGCTAAACGGGCATTTTTTTTTCTTTTTTGCCTGTGTTTTTATTATTATTATTATTATTATTATTATTATTATTATTATTATTATTATTATTATGTTCGTTAACTTTACAGTGCTGTGATATATTACACCATGTTGTTCACTTAAGAGATATTATAATTCAATTGCGGTTCAACAAGAAATATTCATTTCAAACGCACCCCTGTCTTATAAAAGAATCTATAGTGGATTTCATAGACTAGGTCTTTTTGCAGTTCGGTGATAAAACTTCTTAAAGTCACGTGATGTTAAGCTATATTTTGCGATTATACTGTATTGGTCAAAATCTGACTTCATTCTTTAATCGATTTTTCGGTTATCGATTTTCGATACTTATCGAGGGCATTCCAATACAAAACCTACGTTAGAAAACACCCAGATACTACAAGTAGTTTCGTGTAAAATTTCAAAAAGAAATTGGGTTGGCCGTTGTCCAGTCGATAGTGAACGAACTCTCACACACACAGACGATGTTTTTTATATGATCGTGTGACACTATTTTGTTGTGCCCCTGCGCTGTTGTGTTGTGTACTCCCGCAATAGCCGGAGCGAAAAAAAGGGACCATAATGCAATTTCGACAATTCCCTTTCTCCTTCTCATCCGACAACCATGAGGTGAGCACGTATATTTTGCTTCTTTGTAAAAAGTGTAGTTAGCTTCAGTTGTTCATTTCAAAGTTCATTCAAAGTTAATTGTTATGGTTGTTATTTGTTTTTAATTTTAAGATACTGTACTATATTTTTGTTAAAAAATAACATAAAGAGTTAAGATTTTCGTATATAGTATGACTTGTGTTGCGTTGTTTGATCTGCCTTAAACGCCTTAAATTCTTTAACCGTCGAAATAGTGCCTGCAGCAATCCCAGCCAGAGGACTTCCAACATGAAGGCGCCATCCTCAGAGAATGATGAAACCAGCGCAGAGAAAACCACACCCAAATTCCAGGTATGCCTTTATTTTTTGATTTCCAGAAGAACACTGTGTTTTAACGCTGACAAGGCCTAAAATCGTCAACCAGGTAACTCTCTGTCAGCAAGCGTAAAGTGGTTACTGTTCACAGGACGTTTCGTAACAAAGATTAATTTAACCGGGCAAACCATCTTTATTTTATTACAATAATAGAGATATATGAAAGGGAAGAGAAAAAAAGAATTAAAGTGGAATTCAGTTAAAGTTGCTGTTAATCAAATATTTATATATAGAAGTAATGATCGCTTCCGAAATCCTTAAATTTCCTATCTTTCTGTGAGAGATTTAAATACAGAGACGGATATTGCGTACAAGAGATGATGTGCTTGCATATATGTGATTAGTTGTGTGTCCTTTTATTTGTTAGAAGGTCTAATAGTTCTTTCTATATAGAAGCTTGGCATATTTTAGATAGTGAACTATATAAAAGAATTGGCACAACCCTGCGCAAGAAATTGAGTAATTTGTTATGTAACCAGCTTCTAAAGTTTGACTTATGTGCACAGCAAGCGGACAACAGAAGATATTGTGTTTTGAAGGAAACAGTTGATCTTGTGGATTTGTGCATAACAGAGTTATTCAGCTGTTTAAACTTGTGATGTTAAGCTATATATATAAGCTTCCAGTTAATGTCGGTTTTCAGGAGAGAAAATGAGCCGTATCAGGGCCTTCGTCTTCTTAGTTTATTTTCTCGTAAACTTGTATATAATCGTATTTATCTTTTTTGTGGAATATTTCATATCATTTCTTAGATTATTCACTCGTATACTTCTGTATATCTTTTTTTTTTCGTGAGGTATTTTATTTAATCATCCAGATTATTTCGAGTCGTCAAGAAAGAATTACCCACGAAAACAAAAATGAATGAGAATAAGAATAAGAGTAAAGACTGAGAATATGGATTACAATATAAGAACAAGAATGGGAATAAGAATGCGAATGTGAATGGAAATAAGAATGCGAATGTGAATGAAAATATGAATGCGAATGTGAATGAAAATATGAATGCGAATGTGATTGGGAATAAGATAGAGATTAAAGATGACACTGACACCAATGATGATGATGATGATGATGATGATGAAGATGATGAACAAAGATTCACAAAAACGCGGACCGTCTTTGACACGGTTATCCAAGTGGTTAGTCAAGCTTGTAGCGAACACTTTGTAGCATAATTTTATTCAACCGTCTTCCGCGCGTCTGCAATTCCCAGTGTGTAGGGGGATAGGTATAGAGCAGACCTTTTGCACAAACGAAATCAAAGGAAGGGATGAGAACGATAAGTTGTTAGACAGAACACGAAAGGGGAGATAACGAAAACATTTTGGACGACGTTGTGTTTTTACTTTTAAAAACAAACAGAAAACGTGATATTGCTTTTTTTTTAATTTTCCTTTGTTCCCTATAAAATGTTATTTTTCTCTCTCGAACCTTTGACCATCTATATATATATGTTAATATCCGAATGACTACTTAATCAATGGCAAACGTAATTAAATAGGATGCACGGTGAATAGCGGAATAGTTATCAATTGAAATGTGAATAAGCAATTCAGATTAGACGTACGAGGTGCCGACAATACGTTTCCAGATTTTTTGTACAGGCATTAAAATTATCGTAGACTCTTGAAAATTCAGTATGTTATTGCTATACATCTTATGAGATGACTGACCAATTTTTATGATTTCAGATGCAAAGGATCAGCTACAACAGAAATATAAATACACTCTACTAAAGACGGATTGTCACAGCTGGTGAATTTCAAAAATGCAATCTAGACGTGAAGAACGATATGCAATAAAATTCGGTTTCAAGCTTGGAATAGATGCCACAGAAACGCGGGGAAGCCTTCAGGCTGCTTTTGGAGCATCTTGCATGAATCTGGCATCACTTTTTTTAGTGTAATAAGAGATTCAAGGAAGGCAGGAGTCTGTGAAGGATGATGAGGGGTGTGGGAGGAGTAAGGAAGTCAGAACACTAGAGTTAATTGTTAAATAAAGAATTTCATGGATAAGGATCGTCGTGTGTCTATAGAGACAATAAATGCACAGTTTGGTGTCAGTGTGGGAACTCTACACACAATTATTCGCGAGGAACTGAAGATGTGGAAGATTTTCGTGAGGTTTTTCCCAGGGGTACTCAGAGAAAATCAAAATGAAAGACAGACTATTTGATCAAGATGGGCATCAAGACAGTTCCTCACCCTCCCTATTGTGAATACCTTGCTCCCTGTGACTTTTGGTTATTCCTAAGCTCTTGGAAAAACTTAAGGTTTATCGTTATGAAAAAATTTAGAACTTTCATAGAACTTTCCAGACCTTTTTGGAACGGTACAAATGCATTGCAGCCGGAGATGATTACTTCTAAGAGGGATAGAATTTCATGTGTGTACTATCAATAAAAATGTAAATACAAAAACGTCTGGAAACTTATTGAAAGCACATTTTAGTAGTCCGAACAATCCAAGAGATTCGAAATGACATGTGATGTTTTTTTTTGTTTTGTTTTTGTTTTTTTTTGGGGGGGGTTTGTTTTTTTTTTTGTGTAGCGCGGTACGAAAGAATGCCTGGAGAAAGAAATTTAATTATAAGAAAAAGGTTTAATCGTAGTGTTTTTCTGCATACAAAAAAAATTGTTACGCAAATCTTCGACGAATGCACTATATAACAACATTTTGTTTTTATTTACATCCGTTTGTTTTAGGACGTGTATTTCATAATTAAATATTATGCTTTAACTTAACAAATTTAATAAACTCTGACAGATTCTCACGAGCGAGAGTGTCTTCATCGGAAGCCAGATCGAAAAAAAAAAAGATAAGATCCTATTTAATATGCTGAATGAAGCGCCACCTACCATCGCGAATTGGGAGGTAATTCAGATCTGAAATTCCCGCTGGATAATATAGTCGTACGTGTGGAGAAATGGTTAGGTAATACTACAGAATCAATATAAGAAAGTAGAAAAATAGAAAAAGGTGTAAAAGAACAGAAGATTAAATGAAGAAAACCTAGGACATTAAGAGAAAGGAAAAACTATTACTGATTAGATTACACACATAAAATTAAAATGAAAGGCATAGCGAATGATTTTTTCTTTTTTAAATGGCGAATGAAAATTTTTTTTTAAAATGGCGAATGAAAAAAAAAACATGTGGCAAAATTGAAAAGTGAATCAAAATAGATAAAAGAAAGAAAATAAGGATTAAATTTAATTATATGAAGGTAAGTTTTCTGTACGTGTATATGCGTGGATATTCAGCTAATCTCCGCTTACCTCGGCATTATTTCAAGTCGTCCTGAACCTTCACTTGTCACTGGTATTTAATGTTGACTCGGGCAATATGTGGTTGAATATTGCGAAATTCTTGCCACAAAAATTTCACACGCAGGCACTCTTACTATGAGCATCCATAGTCTGTCAAGACTGAAGGAAGCTACTATGTCTAGTTAAATGTCCCAAACTATAAAAAGGACACTACATTGGTATATTCTTGAACAGTGATGTCCGAGATAAATTTAGAAACCACTAAAGTGGAGAAAACTTAATCAGTGAAAATTGAGTTTTACTTTTACGTACTTTAGAGAAATAACAAGGGATATATATATATATATATATATATATATATATATATATATATATATATATATATAGTTATTTACAATATTACTTATTAAATACTGTGAGGTGCGATCCGGTTAAAAAGTCCCAAAAGGGAATCGTGCCGGCCGTAGAATTATCACGACCAAGTAGCACTTTACTCGGTAATTCTGTCGTGGAATGTTCTTATGATATTCACGGTTAACCAAATACCAGGCAATGAATAACGGAACAACAGGTTATAGCTACACACCCACACACATACACACACACACACACACACACACATATATATATATATATATATATATATATATATATATTATACATATGTCATTTATTGTGCGTTAAAATTAAATAACTAAAGCAAAATATTCAAAGGAAATAATAACAAAAGAAAACATGCAGACAGTGTAAAAAAGACGGATGAACATAGTCTCTTTTCTTTCCTTCCTTTTTATCTTCTATCTTCTTTTTTTCATGTGAAATAATGGTTGAGTCTTATGAGGCAGTAGTAATTAATCAAAATAAGAAAAATAACAATTCAATCCAGCAAGTCGACATTTATGAAGTATGGGGGGGTCAGACGATATTGAACGATACTTAGTTGTGAGGACGTGCATCCAGCCGATGGTTAGGTATCCGATAAAAGTCGTTGTCCTGATGTTCATAGTGTGAGGCAGTCCCACTTCGCCGACGTGCGATTCGATGTCCTTCGAAGTTCGTTTACTCATTTGTCTTCCCTTATTTTTCCTTCTCGCTTGTTTCTCAACCACCGACGTTGGGCGTCTCATTCCCACATATCTGAGCCAAACTGCATTCGTAATTTTAACAAATCCCCTTTACGGCTCCAGAATTAAGACTCAGTTGAGAGGGTTATCATTTCACCGTATAAATCGCTGGTGTTCATAGCGTCTTCTTGTTGTTCTCCCCATTCGGGGATTATCTCATTTCAATATCTCTGAGCAAATATGTATTCGCAGTCTTTGACACATTCCCTTTTCGGCTCGAGGAATGAAATTAAAGTTAAGTGAACTTCCAATGTACCGAGCGAATCAAGTTGGCTGGTATCAATCGCATTTTTATTGTCGACATTCGTTTGGCGATGTGATCAGATTCATTTCTTTAGACTGCCTCCCCTGTTTTTATTTCTCTCGCACGTAATTCCCGCTAAATGGTTTTTTCTCTTCCTCTTTTTCCTGCATGCTGTTCGTTTGGGCTGGAGGTAGGGTTTCTCGTCGTGGACTTGGCACGTGTCTTGACGAATGACTTAGTGGCAGGTGGATGGGGATAGGATGTCTAACTCGCTTCCTTTTTTGGGTTCACGCGTTATTATTTCGTTGCCGAACGTCTTTATATCAATGGGGTGGGGTGAAGTGAGGTGTCTATTCGATAGACATTTAAAATAAAATTTAAGGCGAGGGGGATAGCGACTTCTACAGTATGCCCTGTTTTCTTGTGACAATACCTACAGACACTAGTGTTTCATCCTTTCTGGAATCATCAGTGCAGGGTGTCACGATTAACAGCGGTCGAGAGACTCGATCCGGCAACGGAGCCATCTCTGACTTTATTAGAAAGGACAAAATCCATTTGGCCACCGTTAACCGTGAAAAATTAGGTTGAAATTTAAACATTTATTTTTTAAATGTGTTTAACGTGTGTCAGAGCGATCTAATCATTATATGATGATCTGCACACGCAAGCTGAATTGGCCGACTTTAATTCAACGATAAGAAACAATTTACTATAATAATTATTAAATACTTACATTAGTGTTTCATCCTTTTGGGAATCATATATATATATATATATATATATATATATATATATAATTTACAAAAAACAAAAACATAAAGTGGGAGACCAGTACCCGCATTAAGCTGGTCTGCAGTTTGATTTGTTGCTGGCTATCTTGCTCATGCTTGTTGCTGGATCTCAACATTTTGAACTGAGAGAGAGACTTAGCTGTCGTACAAAGCTAAAACTCTGTAACATCATCTTTGTATAGATACTTCCTCAGGCATTCGTCTATAAAAAATTGTCCGTGGCGATGGAAAAATTGTCACGCGTGTAGCCCTGAAATGCTGCAAGCATGTAATGATTGATCTGCCATCATTCTATATATGTATGTATGTATGTATGTTAATATATGTATCTATTTATATATGTATGTATATATGTATGTGTGTATATATTTTTATTTATTTATTTATTGTGTATATATGTTTATGTCTGTTGTATGTGTATATGTATATATATTTGTGCGTATGTATGTATATATGCTTATGTATTTATGCACATATATGTATGCGTATAGGTGCATATATATGTATGCGTATGGGTGCATATATGTGTATGTAGGTAACTCCATGTGGATACATGTGTACGTATTTGTATGTAAATATGTATGTATATGTGTGTATGTATTTGCATATGTTTGTATATATGTGTATGCATATGTATGTATATGTGTGCACGTGTGTATATATATGTTTGTATGTATGTGTTATATGTATTGTGTATGTATATATGGATGTGTGCATGTGTATATTTATGGATATTTATGTGTACGTATGTGTGTATATGTATATATATGTATGAATGCCAAGGACCGTCTTTAATGTCATGTCTGCTTGAGCGTGTGGATTCGCTGGCAGGACTAAAAAAAAAGGTTATCTTCGGACTCATGGAGTTTCAGTGACTGGGGGAGGGGCACTCGTCTGACAAGACGTTGCAATCATCATATATATATATATATATATATATATATATATATATATATTATTAATATTTTAACCAAAATTTTAATATATTAAAATTTCAGTAACGTTCATATAGAAATAAAATTAAAGTCAACATTAATTGGCTCAATTATTTAAGCTTCATGATTATCGGTTTGATTAATAGGACAACTTTTCTTTATTTTTGCGAAAAGATTATATATATTGTTACGATCACGCTATGCGTTGGGACTACATAAAGCGCTCACGCAACAAAATAATTTTTTAAAAATTAAGAAAAAAAACAAACAAGGTCTCCTGGTTTATACATATTTTGCCGAACAAAAGGGGGTGTGAGAAACTTTTTCCAAACCCGAAAATTTTTGAATAGACAAACGAACAACGTATGAAAGCAACAAAAACGTGAACACAAGTGTTATAGTTTAAATTAATTTTATTACAAAAAAACTAGATGAGGAGGGGGAAGAAAAGAAGATGAGATTAAACGACAAGCGTAAACATAAAGGGATGTCTTACGCTAATGTCTAAAACACTGACGGAAAATACATTAATGAACAATAACACACAAAAAAATTGCAAAATAAAGGAATTACCGATTCATCGCACGAGAGAGATATATAGAGAGAGGGACTTACAGTTAATACTTTTACTTTGTGAGGTCTCTTCCGCGAAGTTTCTTATGTTAAGGCTTTTTTTTTCTTCATTTCGGGCGATTGGTTCCGAAACACAAATCCACTACTCAAACGTTGATTTCTAAAGTTCACAAGTCATTCTTCTTGTTTCAGATTATTCTGTTCATATTCTTAGTCCATTGTAAATCAGTTTCCTGTTTAGTTTTAAATCGGTTAGTGTCGATACCCATCCAGGCTTACTCCCATTATCAACGATAACCCGAAACAGGGTTTCATCGTCCGTTCGCCATGTGTCTTTTTTTCTTTTTCCCTTCTCCGTTTCTATTCATATTTCGCGTGTCTCTCCTTTTCCTTCTTTGTTCGCTTTTGCCGCTAAACAACCGAAACCAAAACGGATCAGGCGGTGCGCTGATCGTGTCAAATCGCTTAAGGGGTGGAGTGAATGCTGATATCTGTTGAGCTTTTTCTTCGACTCTCTTCATCCCCTCTCTTTTCACTACGCTCTCTCTTTCTCTCGCTACAGGTTCAGCCTCTCTCTCTCTCTCTCTTTCTCTATCTATCAATCTATCTATCTATCTATCTATCTTTTTCTTCGGCGATAATTTAAAAAAAGCAAGATAGATATACTCTGCCGGCTAAAAAAGGTGGAATTTAAAATTTTCATTTTTAAAACACATAATTGATTGCGACGATGTATATATATATATATATATATATATATATATATATATATATATATATATATATATATATATATATATATATATATGTGTGTGTGTATAAGGAATGAAAAAATATACCAGCGGTGGTTGACGTTATGTTTAAAGAAAAAATAGAAAAAAACGAATAAAATTATTAAAAAATCAACGTTTCGTCCTTGTTTCAGAGGACATCTTCTTTTATCACATTTTTATTTCAATTATCCTGAAGATGTACTCTGAAACAAGGACGAAACGTTGATTTTTTAATAATTTCATTCGGTTTTTTCTATTTTTTCTTTAAACATATATATATATATATATATATATATATATATATATATATATATATATATATACTTGTTTATTGTTATATAAACATGCTCACATCCCGCTGCTACAAATAGCCACTTGTTTCAATCAAACAACAGATATCATCAGACAGCGACTTGACTATTAAAAAGTTCAATGAAATCTGAATTTTTGAATAGTCAAGTCGCTGCCTGATGATATCTGTTGTTTGATTGAAACAAGTGGCTATTTGTAGCAGCGGGATGTGTGCATGTTTATATAACAATAAACAAGTATTATCAGCTCTTTTTATTGAGCACTATCTAACAACCTCGTTGAATTCATTAGTCCATTACTTTTGAATATAAAAAACCCGAGTATATATATATGTATATATATATATATATATATATGTATATGTATATATATATATTGGCAGCAAGTCATTATTCAAGCCTGTCTCATTAAACACGACAGAATTATTATTTTTCCGATTTTTGTGGATATCTTTTACATTCGCTACGCGATTATTTTATATCAGCTGCCATGTTGTATAAAATAGTGCCCAAAAGACAGAAACCGCTTGAGAAGAACATGGCTGAACAACAACTTTTCGACGATATTTTAGGCAACATGTCAGCTGATATAAAAAAGACCGCCGGTGAATGGAAAAATCGGGAAAACGAATAATTCTGTCATATTGAATCAGACATGCTTGAATATATATATCGGAAATCGGAAATCGGAATCGGTAATTGTATCGGAATCGGAAATTTAGTACAGAATCGGCAATTGTATATATATATATATATATATATATATATATATATATATATATATATATATATATGTATATATATATATGTATATATATATACATATACAATTGCAGATTCTGTACTAAATTCCCGATTCCAATACAATTACCGATTCCGATTTCGATTCTTTATAAATGTCTAAATGTTTAACTATTTAACAATATTTTTCTCCGATTACCGTAGAAACACACATGTTAAACATTTTCATAAACGTGAAAATATACTTGTGGGGAAAGATCTATCGATTTAACTTCACTAGTGGTATAAATCAATAATCAATAGATATTTATTTTTTATCATTTTCACCAGCAATGAAAGATTCAACTTTAAACAAAATAAAATAAAAATGATAATTAAAAGGATCGTTTTGTCATGGGAAAATCGGTACAATTTTTCAGATTCCGATACCGGAATATATATATATATATATATATATATATATATATATATATATATATATATATATATATATATATATATATGTGTGTGTGTGTGTGTGTGTATATATATATATATATATATATATATATATACTAGCAAAAGTACCCGTCGTTTACTGGGTTCAAAATC
Source organism: Euprymna scolopes (assembly GCF_053919585.1). Taxonomy (NCBI): domain Eukaryota; kingdom Metazoa; phylum Mollusca; class Cephalopoda; order Sepiida; family Sepiolidae; genus Euprymna; species Euprymna scolopes. The sequence goes on along the minus strand of NC_136522.1, from coordinate 53,479,455 downwards.
AGCCTACAGAAAATGGACTCTGATTTATTAAAGTATGATAGATTATGAAAAGGAAGGGTTGTAAAGAGATAGCTTCGAATTAGGGGGTATCAAATCCAAAGCAAAATATGATGAAAGTAAAAATAAAATAAATAAACTCCATAATTTATTATACCATACCTGTTCACACTAAAACACTTATTACAATATTCTGTGAATTTATATTAAAATACCTTGTTAAACTTTGTGAGATATTTCCATTTTATAGAGGTCAGGCGCGAACGAACACCCCATAATTTTATTATACCATATTTCTTCAAACTGAAATATAATTATCAAAGTATACTTATGCAGATAGATATGAAAAGTCTTTATTAAAGTTTGTGCCTATTTGCATCCTATGGAGGCCAGGCGCGAAGGCAGACCCTACAATTTTATTATACAATTCCTATTTAAGTTAAAACATAATCATCAAAGTATTCTCATGTACATCTATATCAAAAATACTTGTAAACGTTTTTTTTTTTTAATTTTTAAATTTTTTATTTCTATACTTTGTGGACCAGTCGCGAACGCAGACCCCACAATTTTAATGAACCACTGTGCTGCAGGATCAAACATACTCAATACTGTGTCTCGATACATTTTCTATCATTATATGTAATCAGTTTTTTAAAATAGTCAACTATATAGGGGCCTATTCGTGACCAGACACACACACACACACACACATACGCAGAGATTCGGCTTTATACTTTTTTACAAGTTGGCCACCACTTATCAAGACCCAGAAGCCACTCAGGGATAAGGGTTATTGTAAGTACAGTACGTTAGTGTGGATATTTAATAAAGTGTCTACTTAAGGGGGCGGTTCATCAGGAATTTGTTTACGTTGGAGTTGAAGACATCCAAGTTGCAGTCAGGAGGGAAGCAGGCAGACGGAACAGAGTTTCACAGGCGTGCAGTTCTAAGAAAGAAGCTTTGTTCGTGGAATCTACGTTTTGATTTAGGCATAGATAAAGAGTGGGGAAAGATTTTGACAGTGGATTCAGCTAGATAAGTGTTTTTCGTAAAAGATTGGCGAGGGGGGGACCGGAGATTGGAGTTCAGACGAGCACCTGCCATGAAAAAAACGATAAAACAAAGATAGGCTTCCAACGTCTCTTCTGTGAGAGAGAGGTTGCAGGGTAGAGAAAAGGGCATCCCCCACTAAACCACGAAGTCTCTCTCTCTCTCTCTCTCTCTCTCTCTCTCTCTATATATATATATATATATATATATATATATATATATATATATATATATATATATAATAGTGCAATAATGAAGGGATGATTTTTATGATTCATGATTAAAAGTAAAATACGTAAAACACGTTATTAAAAAGGGGGAAGGAGAGGAAGCTGATCGGCTTCGCCATCGCTCTTTGCAAAGCTGTATCGAGGAACTTACGATTAATCAGCAAAAATTCTAAATATATACATTATAAAAATAGTTACGTTGCTTTCTGATTATGGCTGAACAAATGGAAGTGATTAAAGTAAAGCAACGCCATTATATTATTTTTGAAGATCCTAGAGGTTAATCACGCTCAAATCTAAGAAACATCCTCTCCGTTTGCAGAAAGAAGGACTCCGCAACTAAACGTGATTTGTCTCCAAGATCTTTAGATGGAATGTGGAGTGAGAACGACTCAGAATTAAAAATTAGTTGGTGCCAAAGTTCGCAGCACATGACGGTCATGGTCAGTTATTGAAAACCTGTATGTATTTGTAAGAACGCCCATCGCTCGGTATATCTCATTTCTGATTTTGCTGGATACGTGCTGTTGAAATCTCCGATCCAATCTCAACGTTGTTCGACCCACGTAACTCGAACAGCAACTACACTTAAAATTGTAAATTAAATTATTATTATGACTGGATGGTAGAACATTTTTTAAGGTTTTTGTATAGAACACAACACGCATATTTTAAAACAAAATAACATTTTTTAACCGTTGAGCTGATTGATTGGGCGAATTTCTCCCTTCATATCCTTAACCACGGTAAACGAAGATAATGGACTTTTAGTCAACTTTTTAACTTTAATTTCAAAAGACTTGGTTATTTTTCTTTGCATGTCTGACCTAATTACATCAAGGGGCTACCCGTCTTGTATTAGTAATCATTTTCAATTCCTCATCCAATTTGCATTTTGAACAAATAATCATGGCACGATGTGTTAGGGTCCGAATTAAACGTTGTGAGAGGAAATGTATACAGTCCCGTAATGTGAAGTTACTGTATATTGATGCAAGGCAACTAGATTGTGTTTTCATTACCAAATACATCAAGGAAAGCTATGAACGAGTTACACTTTCCTTCATGAGTATACTTTAACGCGGGATGTATTCTATTAGGTTGAGAGAGAAAAATTACTTTCCTCCGTTTGATTATTGAAGAGAGAAAATGTGTCATCCACGTATTGGAAATAGGTTTTATTGATTCAGATAGTAATTGTTCCTCATGGAAACCTACAAAAATATTCGCCATCATCGGTCCCAGGACTGATCACCCACAAGACAGTATGGTAGGAGTTGGTAGTGTACCAGAGCGTGTCCACACATCGGTGAGCCATAATGCACTACCTCTGGAGTCCCCTACTACTCCGAGATCTCCTACACGTTTAGCCTAGAGCAGCAAAGCACCCAGTTACCGGGTGTGGCCAACGTGGAAGCACTAGGAGTCTTGATGATGGAGAGGCTGTGTACTGGCAGGGAAGCTGCTCCCTCTTCAGCGTGAGGTTAGCCAGCAGTGTTAGCTGTAAGCGAGAAGGCGTGCAAGCATGAACTTAACACTAACTTACAGCTAACACACTAGACACATCACATCCCCCTGCCCACTTAATTTGGTCTTAGCCAATGTTTTAAACAAATCCATTGAATGTTAGCTCTAGTTTAGGAGCCACCCCGCAGTGTACCGGAAGCCATATTTCTATGCCTCCTCAAAGTGACTTAGCCCAAAAATATATTGTTGTCGACATTGCACTGTAGAAAATCTACTATTGATTTTATAAAAGTATCTTTAAACAATGGCTTCACTTAAAATTTAAAATGCGAAAGTCAAGTATCGTGGTTCAATTGTGCTTTAAACAGAAAATTCCTTTTGAACGCACCCCTGTCGTATGAAAGAACCAACTGTTGGTTTTATGAAATTATTTGTACATAATCACTTGAATTAAAACTAAAGGTACAAATTTCAAGTATCACGATCCAATTGTGCTCTATGAAGAAACATTTATTTCGAACGCGCCACTTTTTTTTATAAATGAATCCACAGTAGATTGTATAGGCTGGACCTTTCTGCTTGTGCGGTGATAAATTTCTCAAATGGACTTGTGACGTAAGTTTGTATAGATGTTGACTTTTGTCAAAATCGAACTTCCTTTTTTAACTGTTTTTTTTTAATAGTATTTTATCATCATTACAAAAAAAATCGGCAACATTGTTTCCGAGTCCATAGAAAACGAACACATACACAAGCACAAAAAGTTATATATATATATATATATATATATATATATATATATATATATATATATATATATATATATATGGGGGTGCGGGTATGTGTGTGTGGTTGCGTGGGTGGGTTGGTCTGTGTGGGGGTGTATGTGGGTGTGTGCGTGGGTGTGTGTGGGTGGGTGTCTGGGTGTGTGCGGGTGTGTGTCTGTGTGTGGAGGGGGTCTATATATAAAGAAAGAGAGATTGATAGATAGACAAATAAATAGATAGAGAGAGGGTGAGGGAATGAAGGGACCGAGAGATAAATAGACAGACAAGGCGGGGAAGGGGCGGCTCCTAGGAGAATATCACGATGCAAACAGATAGAAATATATTGGTGTATTTTTCAGCATTCATCGTATAATGGAGTATAACGATTCCCGAGTTGGATCAGACGCACTTTAAGAAGACCGGAGATTACATCAGCCTAAACATTGCAATAATAACGTCCAAGATTCGAATCGTAGTTTAAATAATTCAAATGATACAAATTATAAACATTATCTCCCTCGTGATTCCAATAATTTGTCACATCCCGAGGCAAGTTTTTGTTATGATAGATTCTTCGTCCTTGTGCGACAAGTTCGTATCTACAGCATTTTCGTTTTTATTTAAACCAAAACTATAATGACATACAGAAAGAAAAGGAAGAACGTAAATGAGCTTGCTGATTTTGGTTTCACTCCATTCCGTGTAGATTGAGTATACAACAATGAAAAGAAAGAAAAACTATTGGCAGGGATTGGGAGGGGGGGATGAACGACGAGATCTTTTCGTTCTAATTCTTGCAAATTTATACGATGCCATTAACGTTAGTGAATACATGAATGCAAAACAAGTCGTAAAATGGTTTTCAACTACGCCGCCAGGCGGCGACGCTGTAGATTTCTCCAGTGGGTCGCTTATGAAAATGAAAACAAAAATCATCACAAAAACAGATTAAGTCAAACAATATGCAATAATAATAATAATAATAATAATAATAATAATAATAATAATAATAATAATAATAAAAAGGAAAAGAAATAATAAAAATAATAATAAAGATTGATACATTTTTTCATTTTCATAGATTTTCCTCCGCTAAATCCTTCTCTTATCTCTTAAAATGACCGTACTGGAAACAATCAGGAGTATTTTGAGGGTACGTCCCTTCGATCTAAGCGTTGTGCAATGAAAATGCTATTCACACCCCAAACGTGATTGACGAACGAATTCAGGGGCACTCTCTTTTATAAGATGCCCCATTTTGCTACATAATGTTTAACATGTTTGAATGACAATTAAAGTAGGACTCGATCAACTTCCGGCCGGGGAATGTCTACCTCTTACTTCCGTTACTTCCGGCCCGGGAATGTCTACCTCTTTGGCTGGCAATAATTCAAGCAGAAAAGACGTGTCTGAATGCTGTCCCTAGTAGAGGAGGCAGCCTGTGCAGTGTGGCTGGATGTAGCAAGACGAACTCTGTCTGTCCCTCTCTCGCACACACAAGTGGCTTTTCACTCTGGTGATTTCTGTGAATACGTCTCTTTTTAAATAAACCTTTTTCATAAACATTGACATTCAAGTAAGTTTATCAGAAGACAAATAGGGCCTTGGTTTTATATAGCAATCAGTAAGTGAAAATGTAACGGTTTTACCTGCGTGTTTAGCGATGACATTGGTATATATAACTTAAACATAGTAGACAAAAACACAGATAAAGTTTCTTACAAAGGTACTTGAATGTATGTACAATAAGATACATCCATTGATGCTCTATACAATCATACCAATCGGTATATACCATTCTTTACACACGTACATGGCGAGCCTAGGTTGCTTTCTTCGGCGGCTGATAGAAAATAATGTCGAAACTTCGTATTATTTCGGAGTCATTAGAATAATTTTGTTATCGTAAGTATTATTTTTACAACATTTCTGCCGATGTTATCCTCCCCCCCCCCTCCCGACCTTCTTCAGGTATATCTCAGGAATCTTTCTGTTGAACTTGAAATTTTTTTAAGTTAGCAAGAAAATTCCCCTCTCTTTTTCTGACATTATTTCTATTCATTATGAGTTATCTCCCATTCATTCTCCCTTAAATTTCTCCAGTAGATCGCTTATCACGCTCCCTTAGATTTCTCCCTTAGAACGAAAAAAACGTCCATTATATACAATAATGTATATATATATATATATATATATATATATATATATACATGTGTGCATATTTGTAGTCATCGACATACAGTCCTGTTTCGTTGTATCACAACTCATCAGTGCCGTTAGACTAGCACCTCTCCCAAGCCGGAGATTGAACCTAGAACCATCGTGTTGATAGTTAGCAGTTCTACCAATCGACCCACGGGAGCGGTGCCCGCAAATAACCTCCCCAAATATATATTTTAAACAAGCATATATATACACACACTAGTTGTGCCAGTTTGTAGTCCTTTTAAACGCCGTATATCGTTTTTTTTTCTTAATTCTTGGCACATCCAAATTCTCTAAGTGCTCTTCATTTTCGCCAATAATACTATTTTGCTTGTTATCGATTTTTTTCTGAAGAGATGATAGCCGAAAGAGTTATTTTGAAATTTCCGCATATTTTATTTAAATCTATAAGTTTTGTACCTCCAAACATATATATATATATATATATATATATATATATATATATATGTGTGTGTGTGTGTGTGTGTGTGTGTGTGTGTATGTGTGTGTTTGTGTGTGTGTGTGTGTGTGTGTCGAGGGGGTGTTTTTGTGTGTATATGTGTGTTTGTGTGTACATTTGTTGTTGATTGTGTTTACGGATAATACAATTAACTTATAAAATCGCCCATATTTTTATTTGGACGAAACAAATAATATTTTTTTTAATTTATTTATTACTTTTTAAAAATAATAATCTAGGGACATCCATGTTCCGGGGCCCTATACTCTTCAGCGTAGTGTAGTTTGACTGTGGATATATATATATATATATATATATATATATATATATATATATATATATATATATATATATATATATATATATATATATACAGTAAAACTCTTTTAATTTGAACTTCCTCTAAAGTTGGACTTCCTCTCATTTGGACTTCCTGATATTTGAACTTCTTCTAAACCTTGACTTTCTCTAACCTTGAACTGTCTCGTCATTGAAATTGTATTAGAATATTTGATGCAGAGTTGCAGTAAAACTGTTTACATGGTTTAGTCAGATATTGCGCAGAAATATTAATATTGGTACTATGTAATTAATGTACATTGATAATTAATTCACACTAACTGTAAATGTTTTTTTTTCAGATTGCTATATTTAAAATAGTGTAAACCAACCCCTTACAATGGCTTGCAACTCTAAAAGAAAACAAGTCACACTGACTTTACTCGAAAATTATAGAATAAGTAGATGCTGGAGTTGAAAATAGCGTTATATTGAGAGATTATAAGATTGGAAGAAATACACTGTTTTACTTCAAAAAGAAAAAGGAGAAATATTGAAGGCTGCTCCTTTCTCTCCAAATTAAAGACATGTAAAAAGAAGCATTCTTCGCAGACCACAGCAAGTTGAATTCGATCGAATATTTCATGAGTGGTTTGTAGCAAAACGGAATGAAGGTGCAGCAATATCTGGGCCCATGTTAATTGCTAAAGCAAAATCTCTTAAGGAAGAGTCGAATATCGCAGAAGATATGAAATTCAGTGAAGGCGGCTTAGGGACTTTAAGAGTAGACATGGTATAAGACAATTAACAATGTCAAGCGAACAACGGTCTGCTGATACACCAGCAGCATAAAATTATTGTGACAAATTCAAGACGATAATTGCCGATTATAATTTAACACCAGAGGGTGTTTACAACGCTGATGAAAGTGGCGTAAATTGGAAGTGCTTACCTACAAAAACATACGCCGGATCCGAGGAGCAGAAAATAAAAGGATTCAAATTAAATAAAGAAAGACTAACAGTGATGGTATGCGCTAATGCTTCTGGAACTCATAAACTTAAGCTTCTTGTCATCGGCAAATCAAAGTGTCCCCGAGCATTGAAAGGAGTTTTGCCTTTGCCAGTATCCTATTATTCTTCACGAAATAGATGGATGAATTGTTTAAAAAATGTTTTTTGCAAGAATTTGTGCCACTTGTCCAGAGGCATTTTCTTGAATTAGGTAAACTTGATTCAAAGTGCTTGCTTCTGTTGGACAATTGTAGAACACATCCTTCCGAGTCAGAACTAGTGTCATCTTGCGGGAATATTTTTGTGTGCTACTTACCACCTAATGTGAATTGTCTCATCCAACCTATGGATCAAGGAATTATTTGTAACTCAAAATTTTTCTACAGAAATAATTTCATCATGAATATGATAAATATTACCGTGAGTATAAGCGATTTTCAGCGCCATTTTACTGTCAAAGATGCCATATTTTCTCTCGCAAGTGCATGGAATCATGTAGGAGCAAGCACATTGACAAAAGCATGGGGTAAATTATGCCCAGCGCCAAAGGCTTCTGAACTGAAAGACTCAGAGAATACATTTGGTCTAGAAAAAATTCTTGAAACCAAACGGTTACCGACCAACCACGCTATTCTTAAATCATTTTATGCAAATGATGTTGAAATGTTGGTGCAACAAGGTGAGGAAACTACTCATCAATATCCTGAAGGCAGTAATGGTGATGACAATAGCGACAGTTCCCATTCTCTTGACCCTAATCTAAATAACCAAGAACACTCTGATGAAGCAATATCATGGGATGATGCAGAAAAGTCTATAAAAGTCTAGAAAAAAATGTCCTTACTTTTTTGACAACTATGTTTTGCAAGCAATGTCACTCAGAAGAGATATAATCATAAAGAAGCTATAGAACCAAGAAATTTAAGATTTTTGTGATCGCTTACGGAATACAATGGCAGCGCCCGGGAGCTTAATCGATGAAAATAGAAGCTGCAATGAGAGCATTCAATGAGTAACTAAAAAAACTGTATTTTACATAAGTGTATGATTTCTGTAGATGATAACTTAGATAATAAATACCTGACAAGTCAGAGTAGAATCAATTTATTTTTAATGTTTTTGTTCCTGGTAATAATATTTAACAATTCTTACTTGCAATATATCGTAAACTCAACTTAATATATACTTGAAGTATCATATAGCAATGAATTTCATTTACTATTTCTTAATTCTTAGAAAATTAAAATTAACTGCAGCACATTTTTTTATCACGAAACTTGAACAGCATCCTCTAATTTGAACGAAGCGGATGTTCAAATTATAGGAGTTATACTATATATATATATATATATATATATATATATATATATATATATATATATATATACATTTATATATATATGTATATATATATGTATATATATATGTATATATATGTATGTATATATATGTATATATATGTATATATATGTATATATATATATATATATATATATATATATATATATATATATATATATATAAAATACTGACAACGTCTATATTCCAAATTTCAGGATGTTCACCATCTTACAATCTATTCCTTTAAGTATTATTATAGCACCTGTTTCGTAGCGTAGAATTTTTCCTTTTACTATTATATAAATCAATGATTCTATTCTGGCCTTAACTTCTCAGACGAAATATCACCTGTAAAGCAGTTACAAGAAAATAAAATTCAAATGGGCATGATTGTAAAATCCGAAAATTGGGAGAGAAGTTAAAATTACCTTTTATTTTTTTTCTTTAATGAATATAATATAATGATATAGGATATATGAAACCGATGGTACCGATGGTACCGGTCTGATATTCTGTAAAACATAGATAAATATTATATGTATACATATATATGTGTGTGTACGTGCTTGTGAAATGACGAACGGCTACAAATTAAATGTAAGTAATTTGTAATTATAATTAAAATAAATATAAAGACGACGACGATTTTAAATTCATGCAAATTGTTTCATTATTTATTTTCTTCTCGTCTTTCCACCTGTAAACGACGATTGCTTGAGGGGTAAACAACATTTTGGAATTTCGAAATAAACTTGCAAACAAATGAAGAAACACATTTTAATTGAAATTTGGTATATTTGCTTATTTCGCCGAGAAAACAGGAAATCCTTCTACGCACGCACAAACAAATATATTAATATGAATAGGTGTGTTTGTATATGTGTGTTTCATGCGCGTGTAATGTATTTATATATGTGTATATATGCATATATATATATATACGCGCATACACACACACACACACACACATATATATATATATATGTAGTAGAGATTTAGAAGGCTATCATAGAAGGCTATCACTCTATCTCATTCCTCGCATGTGATAGCCTTCTAAATCTACATACCTATCCCACACAATGCTTCAAGCAAACTACATATCAATTATATATATATATATATATATGCATATATATATATATATGCATATATATATATATATATATATATATATATATATATATATATATATATATATATATACATTAAATGCATACATACATGACGATTGCTTCTTGACAGGAGTTTGCCATTTCTTTAATTTACTGTTTTCAGGATTATGCACGTAAGTGGCTCTTTAACCTAGTTTCAGTACACTGTCATATATGACGCAAACACTTTCTTAGTAGGGTGTTTCCGTGTTAACACTATGAGATCTCGAATAACGGATCAGACAACATTTAGATTTGGAGATTGGACCACAAATATGACATTCTATCACTGGAGATTGTGTTGTTATGCTATAGCCTCCTGGTGTAAGATATTGACCAGGCAACGCCGAAAGGTGTACTGATCGATGATTATTATGATTATCCAAGCCTAATGAGTTTTGGCAGCTAAAATATGTTTTAGAAAAATAAAAATATTTAGAATAAATATTTACTTACAATGATTTAGGAATGGTAACTTTAAAAATGTTACAATAACAATTTAGTTTACAACTTAAAAATAATGACGTAAAAACATCAGGTGCTTATCTTAACGACGTATACTAATGACGTCATATAGAGGAGGGGGGATAGTCATTTTGAGATACGTAGATATTAGATATAGTTGGGTCGTCCGGGAGAGGAATTAGAGATACAAAGCCGACTGGTCGTGATGGCTTGAAGAACCGAGAGGGGGGGGTCACATGCCTATCAAGTGTAAAAAACGATTGACCAGTGTTGCAGTTTTCCAAGGGGAAACATTCGGAATGATATATTTACAGAAAAAATATCTTAATATTTTGTCGAAATATATAAGTAAATAGTTTTGAAGAATAGCGTAGTATTTTTTTTTACATAGGCATCACCACATTATCAAGGCCAAGAGGCCACTCAAGGATAAGGGTTAAAGAGTGTACAGTAGAAATTGGACAATATAGTAATCATTAGTAATGAAAATTTGGTAAATTTGATAACTTATATGGAACGGCTCATCAAGAACTTATTTACTTTAGACTTGAACACAACCATATTGTAGTCAGCCGGAAAGCAGGAAAACGGAAGACAATTCCACAGGAGTGCAGTTCTAAGAAATAAGCTTTGTTCATGGAATCTACGTTTAGGTTTAGGCACAGATAAAGAGTGGGGGGGAATTATTGATAGTGTTTACAGCTAGACGAGTGTTTCTTGTGAAGGTTTGGCAAAGGGGGACCATAGATTGAAGCTCAGTCGAACACTTTCCATGAAAATAGCGATACATCAGAGACAAACTCGCAACATCTCTTCTGTGAGATAGAGGTTGCAAGGAAGAGAAAAGGACATCTCCTACGAGGCTACGAAGTCTATTTTGAACTCTATCAAGGCAGGACAAGTCCTTTCTAGCAGCTCCTGCCCAGATGTGGCAACAGTATTCCATCCTTGGACGTACCTGGCTCTTATATAGATAGAGAATAGCATCAGCAGTAAGATATCTACCGGATCGATAGAAAGATCCCACCATTTTTCCAGCGGCCTTGGCAACAGATTTGATGTACGTGTTCCATTTAAGATCAGGAGTAATGGTCAAGCCAAGAAGCTTGTCAAAACTTGAGGCCTCCTGAAGGCGAGAGCCATTCATTTCAATTGATATCGTATCCATTTTGTGCTTCCATACCCCAATTGAAAGACCTGTCGAAAGTTAGGGTCTGGTATTATGCACAATTACTGATTTTTTTTTTTTACACCGATTACCTACGCTACAGTTTTAACGTAACTTTCATTACATAGAGAAACAATCGTTATATAATTGTGTTTTCAGGAATTTTGAAGTCTGTGAATTATTTTATTTAATTTTCTTTTCCGTGCCGATTTTCGAGGTTGCACACATGTAAACTTGGGGGGGGGTAAATTTTACATTAGGTTCACCTTCACAATTTTCTTTAGAATGACGACATTACGGCCGCGTCTGCCAGTGTTCACAATTGTTCAGGGACAGCAGTTGTCACCAACAACAACCGTAGTTTACTTTTTTTGCGAGGGAATGAGGCATGCTTCCATCGGGCAACGCCGGTTAACGCGTCCTGCTAGTATAATAATAAATACGAAATCGGCATTAATCAAAATATTATATTATATATTTTACGCCCGGGCAATGCCTGGCGACCTGCTAGTTTTCGATAAAAGAGAGCGTCTTTCTTATATCGCTAGCTATGGTATAGCTGGAAAAGTCTTCTCAATTATTAAATCATTTCTTTCTGATAGGTTCATAAGAGTAGTAGTTGAGGGGCAAAAATCAGAAGCTCACAGTATTAATGCCGGTGTCCCTCAGGGATCCATCCTGGGCCCAACTCTTTTCCTGATCTACATTAATGATCTTCCAAATCATATCCTTACATCATTTGTAGACATTTATACTGACGACATTACCATTTATGGTACCACATCTAAGACAGTAAACGACCAAGTTCTCTCCAATTCTCTCTCCTCTGATCTTGAGCGCATAGTACAATGGGGAAAGGAGTGGCTGGTTACTTTTAATGCATCTAAAACCAAGCTTCTCTCTTTACATCATCAACATTCTAATCCACATTTGTCATCAATTGAAATGAATGGCTCTCGTCTTCAGGAGGCCTCAAGTTTTGACAAGCTTCTGGGCTTGACCATTACTCCTGATCTTAAATGGAACACGTATATCAAATCTGTTGCCAAGGCCGCTGGAAAAATGGTGGGATCTTTCTATCGATCCGGTAGATATCTCACTGCTGATGCTATTCTCTATCTATATAAGAGCCAGGTACGTCCAAGGATGGAATACTGTTGCCACATCTGGGCAGGAGCTGCTAGAAAGGACTTGTCCTGCCTTGATAGAGTTCAAAATAGACTTCGTAGCCTCGTAGGAGATATTCTTTTCTCCTCCTTGCAACCTCTATCTCACAGAAGAGATGTTGCGAGTTTGTCTCTGGTGTATCGTTATTTTCATGGAAAGTGTTCAACTCTGAGCTTCAATCTATGGTCCCCCCTCGCCAAACTTTCACAAGAAACACTCGTCTAGCTGTAAACACTATCAATAATTTCCCCCACTCTTTATCTGTGCCTAAACCTAAACGTAGATTCCATGAACAAAGCTTCTTTCTTAGAACTGCACGCCTGTGGAATTGCCTTCCGTTTTCCTGCTTTCCGGCTGACTACAATATGGTAGTGTTCAAGTCTAAAGTAAATAAGTTCTTGATGAGCCGTTCCATATAAGTTATCAAATTTACCAAATTTTCATTACTAATGATTACTATATTGACCAATTTCTACTGTACACTCTTTAACCCTTATCCTTGAGTGGCCTCTGGGCCTTGATAATGTGGTGATGCCTTTGTAAAAAAAAAAAAAAAAAGATATAAGTGTTTTACTTTCGTAAAATATTAGGATGATGAGTTAAAGCAGAGTGGAAGGTATTTAAATGAACGGAATTATCGGAAAACAAAATAGGATTTTGCCGGTTCTAATATAATTACCGATTTTCTTACTAAATTTCCGGTTCCGATACGATTACCGATTCGGATTCTTAGAAATCTCTGAATATTCAGCTATAGAGTTGTTATTTTTCTTCTCCGATAACTGTAAAAACCTATGTTAAATGCGTAGATATTTTCTCAAACGTAAAAACAAATTTGTCGAGAGGACTTTAGTATTACTGATAGTTTAAAATTAATACATATTTATTATTTTATTATTACTGCCAACAGTGGAAAATGTTATTTTAAACAAAATCAAATAAAAGGGATAACTAAAGGAATCGTTTTTGGCATCGGAATATAGGCACAAAGTTTTGCCGATGTCGATACTCCCAAAATTACCAAGTTTTCCGAGTTCCAATTTTGATTCCAATATATCGACACAATACTAATATATATATATATATATATATATATATATATATATATATATATATATATATATATATAAATGTTTCGTAATGGGAATAGTATTTAAATTTATGAGCAAATTGCACAACGTTCATTTTAGATAGCTCAATAGTGTTATACTAGAGCTATAATTATTTTAATTCACCGTTTTACAAGAAATGCACACGCATTTTATTTTTTATTTCAAGATGTCAGGTTTCTTTAGCAACACCTATGGTCAATTGTTTCGGTTTTTACATGCATTTTTTGCGTTGATGGCCTACCCAGTTGATATAATTATAATCAGGAACTACTATATATCTATATAGTATGTATGGACCGAAACAATTGTTCATAGGTGCTGCCAATGAAACCTAACGTCTTGAATTGAACAATAAAATGCCTGTCTATTTCTTGTAATGCGGTGAATTATAAAAGTATATATATATATATATATATATGTGTGTGTGTGTGTGTGTGTGTGTGTTTTATTTTTTATTACCGTATTTTTCTGTTAAGTTACATTATTGTTTCGGCTGCACGGCCGTTTTTTTTGGCCGTCTGTAGCGTCCTCAGACTTTTACAGAAATGTTCGCTTTCATCCCAAAATAGCGAACATTTCTGTAAAAGTCTGAGGAAGCTACAGACGGCCAAAAAACGGCCGTGCAGCCGGAACAATAATGTAACTTAACAGAAAGATACGATAATAAAAATAAAACACATACTTGCTCTACAACAGTATTGAGCCCTTTCTTCAGTTTTTATTAATTACCATCTCCACTAAATATATATATATATATATATATATATATATATATAGTAAGTTTTGAAAATATATATGGTAATAAAGCTACGCATAATTTTCGCGTTTCATCCTCGCGAGGATTCGTATACTTTACTCTACTAACGTATAAAGTACTGTAGAAGTGAATATGTAACGTTCTACATGTAGACCCAACACGTTGTAGTCTCGGTCGCAAAGGAGACAAAGGATATAGAAAGAACTCGCATTTTATGTTTTAAGAAAATACCTCTATTTCACATTCTCGCGCCACACGTGATTTCTCATTACTGCTGTGACGACATACACGTCTCTAGCGTGATTTTCTCTCTCCTTTTTATAGTCTTTTTTTGTTTTTCCTTGCCGTGACGTCATTTAGCACACGACTCAGTATCCGCGTAGACCCGCCAAACGCGCGTCCGTCTTCTGCTACAAATACTAACAATAATTACTTAAATTTTATTTAGAGAGATAGAATAATATTAAATATATATATATATATATATATATATATATATATATATATATATATATATATATATATATTTGATTTGTTTATTATTTTACAATGGGCAAATAAAAGTTTTATTAGAGAACAAAGTATTGATTTACTTACATCTGTCGAAAATGATCAGGATTTATCTTACTTTGTGTGATCAAATGCAATTCTACTTAACACGTCGAAAAATAAAACACAGCGAAGTTTCACAGAGGCGCGTTAAACCAATTTCCCGCCAATTGTAATTCCCAGGTGCTTTAGAAGGCGCCGCATAAATTCCTCTCTAAACAAATACTACGAAACTGTGGAATGAAAACGAAAAGCACAAAATACGAAATTATGGAATTCGCCATTACTCTAGCGTTTTTCAAGAAAACAGTCGAAGTATTGTTGTTTTTTTTTTATATAGAGATTACTAGCGGGGTTACCCGGCATTGCCCGAGTGTTTCGAGGTTTGCGTGGTTTTGGGTAAATCCAAAAAAAGAAAAGAATAATAAAAAAAATTGTGGTCCGGGTGTTGGTTGGCGGAGTTTTAAAAAAATGCAATTGGGCAAAAAAGAAAAGAAGAAAAAAAAACAAAAAAAAAGAAGAAAGAAAGAATAAAAAAAAACAAAAAGAAGGAAAAAAATAAGAAAAAGAAGAAAAAAGAAAAAGACGACATCAGTAACCCTTCGGTCCGTTTACCCCCCCCCCCTCACAATATAAATGAAATAAACAAAAAAAAATAAAGTAAAAAGGAAAAAAAAGAAAAAAAAGGAAAAGAACGAAAGAACAAAAAGAAGGAAAAAGAAGAAGAAGAAGAAGAAGAAGAAGTAGAAGAAAAATAAAAGAAAAAGACGGCATCAGTAACCCTTCGGTCCGTTTACCCCCCCCCCCCCCCCCAATGTAAAAAAGAAAAGTTAGAAATGGCATAAGTAAACATCGGATGCGACTGAAAAATGCCAATCCGTTTTTTTAAAGCAACTGCGAACTCAAACCGGTGCTTCCTCGCAGTGTCCCTTGGGGACGTATCCCCACCGGTGATAAGTGGGCGCGGGAGGAGTATGAATGTAATAGAGGGAAAAAATATAGGGATCTAAATCTATCGAGTAAGTGGATAGCTGATAGGCCTATAACACACCAAAGGTAATGTGCTGTAGTGCGTGTACGTTACTTTTGCATGAAATGTCTTGATTTTACATCCTATTAAAGTCAAAATTGCAGGGGAAAATCAATTCGTTTTATTTATATAGAAGAAGAAAAGAAAATAGATAGAAGATAGTTAGAATTGAATAGAAGATAGAAAGAGAAGAGATAGAGAGGAGAAGAAGAAAGATAGAAGATAGAATAGAAAAAAGAAGATAGAAGAGATAGAGAAGGAGATAGAAGAAAATAGAAGAAGATAGAATAGAAGGTAGATAGAATAGATAGAAGAAGAAGATAGAAGAGAAGAAGAGAAGATAGAAGATAGAAGAAAAAAGATAGAAGAAGAAATAGAAGACTAGATAGAAAGAAAAGAATAAAGAAGAAGAAGACAGAAAGAAAGAAATAGATAGAGGATAGAATAGAAGATAGATAGATAGATAGATAGAAGAAGAAATAGAAGAAATAGATAGAATTGAAGATAGAAGAAGAAGAATAGATAGAAGAAAGAATAGAAATAGAATAGAAATAGATAGAATAGAAGATAGAATAGGAGTATAGATAGAAGATAAATAGAAAGAAGAATAGAAGATAGACGAATAGATAGATAGATAGATAGATAGAAGAGAATTGAAGAGAAGAATAGAGAAGAATACAAAAAAAAACAATAGAAAAGAAAGAAGAGAAGAAAAGATAATGACAAACTCTTCTCATTGCGTTAAAACTCCCTGAATCTTTTAACTTTCACCCATTCGTAGATTTATACAGATTGTTTTAAAAATCGATGACTTCAATTCGTGGTTAGGTTCTATCTATGTAAATTTCAGTTTGGCTTGATTCTATTAGAGAAAAGCATTGCTAGTCTAATTTCCTTTGTGGGCCATCTCCGTTTGTGCCCATCGTATTTAGTTGCTTGTATCAAGTCGGTTGTATTATTCTCTAGCAAACCGCCCGACGTTGCCTGGTCAAAATATACGCATAAATATTATATTTTGATTAATACAGAAACTGAGACATGTGCATACGAGTATTATGCTTTTTGCTAAACAATTCACTTCTTGGCAACCCCACATCCCTGACCTTTAACCAGCTCCCATTTCCCACCTCTCGGGAGCTGGTCCCCTTTTTCCCTTCCCCCTCCCTTCACTCCTCACATTAAAAATTGGCCTTGTGCCTAATTTGCTCGGTGGGGGAGCAAATAAATACCATCTGTTCCGGCAGATACTGCAAGCAAAGACCATATGTGGGGGCAACCCCACATATAAGACCTTGGTCAATGTAGGGGCAACCCTTCATACCAATTGTCACTATCCAGCTCCCCTACTCCCCGGGGAGTTTGTCCCTATTTCCCCTTCACTCCTCACATTAAAAATCGGCCTTGTGCCTAATTTTCTCAGTGGGGGAGCAAATAAATACCATCTGTTCCGGCAGATACTGCAAGCTATGACTAGCTAGGACTAGCTATGACTAGCAAAGACCAGATGTGGGGGCAACCCCACATGCCTGACCATTCACCAGCTCCCATTTCCCACCTCTCGGGAGCTGGTCCCCTTTTTCCCTTCCCCCTCCCTTCACTCCTCACATTAAAAATCGGCCTTGTGCCTAATTTGCTCGGTGGGGGAGCAAATAAATACCATCTGTTCCGGCAGATACTGCAAGCTATGACTAGCTATGACTAGCTATGACTAGCAAAGACCAGATGTGGGGGCAACCCCACATGCCTGACCATTAACCAGCTCCCATTTCCCACCTCTCGGGAGCTGGTCCCCTTTTCCCCTTCCCCCTCCCTTCACTCCTCACATTAAAAATCGGCCTTGTGCCTAATTTGCTCGGTGGGGGAGCAAATAAATACCATCTGTTCTTCAGATGCTGCACTTCAATTTCTTGTTCTCTGTCAGTAGAGGAGAAATCCTTCTCGACTGAGACAATTTTTATTTTTGTTCCTTTTCTCCACGTTAAAAACCGACCCTCGTGTCTAACTCTGTCCCGTGGGGAGGCATTGTAAATAGGAACAATTCACTTCTTGTAAGCAAAAAAAAAAAATAAAAAATACTCGAGCTGAGATCGTAACCAAAACCTAAAGACTAAAGTTCAAGCATCATAACCATTACAGCAACTTACCACGATGTTTAATATGTGTTTTCAAAAAATCTTATTCTAAACATAAAGAAGCTGTCATGTTTCTCGACTGGGCATGCGCAGTCGTGAAACAGTTTATAAACAGATTAAAATCCGGCGACCTCCAATTTTTTTATTTTTGACCCTTTAGCAGCCATTTTTTTTTCTGGATGAAAATCTATTAAAAAGTTTCTCATGCGTATAAATACCCTATATATAAAATTTAAAGTCTGTAGATAAAAAAGTCATTGAGTACACCAAATATAAAAACGTAGCAAATTACTTGCAAAATAAGTCGGTGCTAAAATCCAAATATGAACAAACCAAAACAGAATTTTTTTTTTTTTTTGGGGGGGGGGGTATTTTTTAATCGACACCAACAAGAATAAAGATTATATACCAACCTGAGAGCCCGTCTTTCAAACTCCTCGGCGTAACATTCACAGGCTGCATGAATTGGTACAAATACATTAAGGACATTGCCAAAGCTGCTGCATAGAAGATGGACTATATATATGAATATATATATATATATATATATATATATATATATATATACTAGCAAAAGTACCCGTCGTTGACTGGGTTCAAAAACAGCCTACAGAAAATGGACTCTGATTTATGAAAGTATGATAGGTTATGAAAAGGGAGGGTTGTAAAGAGATAGCTTCGAATTTGGAGATATCAACCAACGTGATACGCATAGAAACCGAATAAAAAATAAACTAAGATGAATGTTTTTTTTTTTTTTTTTTACAAAGGCATCACCACATTATCAAGGCCCAGAGGCCACTCAAGGATAAGGGTTAAAGAGTGTACAGTAGAAATTGGTCAATATAGTAATCATTAGTAATGAAAATTTGGTAAATTTAATAACTTATATGGAACGGCTCATCAAGAACTTATTTACTTTAGACTTGAACACAACCATATTGTAGTCAGCCGGAAAGCAGGAAAACGGAAGACAATTCCACAGGCGTGCAGTTCTAAGAAAGAAGCTTTGTTCATGGAATCTACGTTTAGGTTTAGCCACAGATAAAGAGTGGGGGAAATTATTGATAGTGTTTACAGCTAGACGAGTGTTTCTTGTGAAAGTTTGGCGAGGGGGGACCAAAGATTGAAGCTCAGTTGAACACTTTCCATGAAAATAACGATACATCAGAGACAAACTCGCAACATCTCTTCTGTGAGATAGAGGTTGCAAGGAGGAGAAAAGGACATCTCCTACGAGGCTACGAAGTCTATTTTGAACTCTATCAAGGCAGGACAAGTCCTTTCTAGCAGCTCCTGCCCAGATGTGGCAACAGTATTCCATCCTTGGACGTACCTGGCTCTTATATAGGTAGAGAATAGCATCAGCAGTGAGATATCTACTGGATCGATAGAAAGATCCCACCATTTTTCCAGCGGCCTTGGCAACAGATTTGATATACGTGTTCCATTTAAGATCAGGAGTAATGGTCAAGCCCAGAAGCTTGTCAAAACTTGAGGCCTCCTGAAGACGAGAGCCATTCATTTCAATTGATGACAAATGTGGATTAGAATGTTGATGATGTAAAGAGAGAAGCTTGGTTTTAGATGCATTAAAAGTAACCAGCCACTCCTTTCCCCATTGTACTACGTGCTCAAGATCAGAGGAGAGAGAATTGGAGAGAACTTACTCGTTTACTGTCTTAGATGTGGTACCATAAATGGTAGTGTCGTCAGCATAAATGTCTACAAATGATGTAAGGATATGATTTGGAAGATCATTAATGTAGATCAGGAAAAGAGTTGGGCCCAGGATGGATCCCTGAGGGACACCGGCATTAATACTGTGAGCTTCTGATTTTTGCCCCTCAACTACTACTCTTATGAACCTATCAGAAAGAAATGATTTAATAATTGAGAAGACTTTTCCAGCTATACCATAGCTAGCGATCTTATGAAGTAAACCTTTATGCCATACCCTATCAAAGGCTTTAGATATGTCAAGAGCAATTGCTCTAGAAAGATTGCCACCGTCGAGAGATTTGCTAATCCTATGCGATATAACTGTAATGACATCTGCTGTAGATCTAGCAGAACGGAAACCATATTGAGTGTCACTAAGAAGGTTATTTTTGTTGAGATGTTTGATTACTTCTGTATTTAACACAGATTCTAGCAACTTACTCATGACGCACAGGAGACTTATTGGCCTGTACTGAGAGGGGGATGAGCGATCACCTGAATTCTTAAATACAGGGCATACTGATGAGGTTTTCCAGGGAGATGGGAAACTATTCTCCTTAAGACAACGTTTAAACAGTTTTGTAAGTATGGGCGCTAATTCAGGTTGAAGTTTTTTGAGTACTATAATTGGAATACCATCAGGGCCAGTTGCTTTACTCGAATCAAGGTTTTTGATTAGCTTCGCAACATCACGTACAGATATACGTATATCACATAGCGTGTTTTCTGATACAGGAGGAAATATTGGGGGTTGGCGGTCTTGGTCGCAAAGGGTAGAATTTGCTGCAAAGTTCTTGACAAAGAGTTTGGCTTTGTCTGATGCTGACGAGATTACCTCAGGTCCATTGATAATAGTTGGGATGGAGCACACGCTTCTGTTCAGGATTCTGTTTGCTATTTGCCAAAACTGGTGGGAACCAAGCCGCTGCTCAGCTACTTTGGACTTAACAGATTGAGCATACAACTCTCTTGCGTTCCTTATTACTTTCTTACAATGGTTGCTGGCAGTCCTGAAAACGGCTTTAGTTTCCATACATCTATTACGTTTGAAGCAGTGGAAAAAGTGATTTCTGTGCGCAATGACAGCAGCACATTCTGGAGAGAACCATGGCTGGCTGTTAGGTTTTTTCTGAAACTTTTTAGAGGGTATGAAATGGTCAATACCTACAATTAACCATTCAGTTAGGTCTAATACTATAGAGGACACATCCTTTTTAAACATGGAATGCAGAGGTAGATCAGATATAAATGTACGGAAGCTATCCCAGTCAGCCTTAGTGTATCGATATACTGTACGATGAAGAGGTACATCTGGGGACTTATTACATTTCATTTTTATCTTAATTGATACAACAGAGTGGTCGGAAGATCCAAGAGGCGACAGAACAGAAACTGAACATAGTTCAGGGCAAGTTGTACAAAATATGTAACGAAATTTTCAATTTTTACCTATTTTTGACCCCTTAAAAACTATTTTAACCGGCTAAAGACCCATGAAAGAACGATCCTAAAACAATACAATCATTTGAGGCTCCTACTGCCTTACTGCGACTTTTAGTTTCGGAGGAGATAAAGTTTGAAAATATGGAGACAGACTGACGGACATATAGCATTTTATCTATTAGATTTGGGTGAAGGAGAGTCATTCAAAATGTATTAACTCTTATGTTTTTTACTCGAAAAGTTTAAGAGCTACGCACGTCCATGACATGGGTTGTTTTCTTAGAGTCTCACACCATCAATATCAGCAACAAACGGATGAAACTTTCAGGTTATGAATGCATAAGTTCATTCTTCATAGCCATGCAAAGTACAATCCCTTCACATCTATTTGAGCGGAATAAAAAAAATAATAAAAGTTTTTTGTTTTTTTTTAATTCAATTTTCACCCCAAACAAGGCACAGTGCCACTTTGAAGCAGGGGGCTACTATCAGGGACTTAATTAGCGGAGTCATTATGAAGGGAGATGAGTAGAAAAATGTTTGTAAACATTACACTTGAACTTCTGCATATCGTTGCAGTTGGGAAAGCAGAATCCCGGAAGGGAGTTCCAAAGACCCGCAGTTCTGGGGAAGAAACTATTGGAGTAAAAGGCTTTCTTGCACCTAGGGATCTCTACTGTAAAGGGATGAGACTTAGTAGCTTGTCGGGTTTGCCGGGGGTAGTTACGTCGGGGAGGTACAAGTGTTTGCAGTTCGTCAGAGCATTCACCATTAAAGTATTTGTAGAACAGGCAGAGGGATGCAACATCTCGTCGATGGGACAGAGGCTGAAGCCTAGATTACAGTTCAGGACCTATCAGGTTGGCGACTCTCTTTTGAACCCTGTCCAGGAGCGAGAGACAAGTAGCAGATGCACCAGCCCAGATGTGACAACAGTACTCCATACATGGGCGAATGGTTGCCTTATAGAGGTATAGGATACTGTCAGGCGTAAGTAGTTTTCTAGCACGGTAGAAGGAGACAACCTTCCTTGCAGCAGCCTTGGCAATGCTCTCAATGTATCTATTCCAGTTCATATTCCCTGTAAACGTTAGGCCGAGGAGTTTAAAAGAAGTACTTTCAGGTAATGTGTTCTTGGCCATTGCTATTGGTGGTAGAGAAGGTTTCTTGTAGTTATTGAAGGAAACAAGCTTAGTCTTAGCAGCATTGAATGTGACCAACCATTTTTGTCCCCATTCCACTACGGATTGGAGGTCATCCTCTAATGTTTCTGCCATTTCCTTGGATATGTGTTCATTTGTTTTCCCCTCATATCTGTTATAGAGAGTGGTGTCATCGGAAAATATACCCATCTCCGAAACAATTTTATCAGGGAGGTCGTTTATGAATATCAGGAATAATAGAGGTCCAAGGATAGACCCCTGAGGTACTCCCGCATTTATGTCGTATTGTTTGGATGTACGACCGTCGAGGACAACTTTGATTTTTCTATTACTTAAGAAGGATTTAATTACATTATGAATTCTTCCAGTGAAGTACTTTCAGGCAATGTATTCTTGTTTAAATTACTTGTGCTGTTATAAAAGATGCTGCAAGTGCTCCTCGTTGATGCCTATTCATTTCTGAATAAAAAAAAAATAAAAGTTATTAATTTTGAAACGACTCTCGTATTTCAGCTGCTGACTATTTTTTCTCATTTTTATATGTTCTTTGAATGAGATGGTGAGATTTTCAAATTGTATTTCAGACAATCGCGATGAAGAAATGTAACGTTGTATAGCGGTTGTTTATGACATCGTTATATGTCAACACTCCGGACCCACACGTTGTAGACAGTAGCAAGGACAAAAATAAGGATTTTTTTTCAACAAGAGATATGTTTTTAAACAACAGCTATTTATTTACAGGTACTTCCAACCTTTCTCTTATTCAAAAATTGTTTCTTACTCCAATATGCTTAGAAGACTGCAGTTTTGAACCCGTGGTACTTGGTCTTTGTCCGACCATGTTTAGGACACGTTTATGTATCTCGCTCTTAGACACGTCTATTTCTCACTTTCTTAGCAAAAATTTTTTTTTTATCATTTTTTCTTTCCTTCTTCCTCGCTGTGAAGTCAACCCTAACACAGCTCGGTCAATGGATACCTTGACTGTCGTACAGCTGCTTCTGCTGCTGCTACATGCGCATCCGCGCTCTCTTACTGAAACTTGGATAAATATAGCTTGCTTTCGATGTATAAACAATTATCGTTTTATTATAATCTCAGGATGCAAATTAATTCCTCGAACAAACATTTTTTGCCTATTTAAAATTTCGTCTTGAATATGAAATACTGTGTTTTTTTAAATCTTTGTTCGTAACAATAACGACCTTCGTTCTCTATAACTTGATTCCATCTGTCAAACGCGTTTATAAATGTCTCGCTTGTAAAATTATTTAGGTTTTGATTGGAAAAATGAATCTAATTCCTCTCGTGATGTCAACTTAAAGCATTGTAAATTGTTTTTTAATCCCCGAAATAAGTGATTATTCAATTGAGCTACGTCAGGAGATACTACGGGATGGAGCAAGATTTCATAACCAAATTCTTATTAAATGTTTTGTCAATAGTGCTGTGTGGAGATTTAAATACCTTGGCTCCATAATCACCGCAACAGGCCAAGGTGAGTAAGATATCCTTAACCGCATTAACAACCCTCATCTTGTCTTCAACCGTCTATGGTCCCGACACAAAATTATTCTGAGAACGAAGATCAGGATTTACCATGCCCTTGTTCGTACCATACTCTTGTACGGTTGTGAAACGTAGCTATGCGAGTCTCTGATCAGCGCAAACTTGAGATGTTTGATCATCAGTGTCTACGGCGCATCCTCCAGGTTCACTGGCAGCATTTTGTCCCCAACACTGTGGTCCACACACGCTGCAAGACGTCTTCTCTCGCAAAACTATCCTCATGAGGCGTCTACGCTGGTTTTTCCATACCCTTCGTCGTCGACCGGGCGATGTCATCTGCGAGGCCATCGACTCAGCCCCGCTGCAAGGGGGGGGGAAGAAACGTCGCCGTGGACAGCTTAAGACTTAGATCAAGGTGATCAAACAAGACTCCGAGTTGATTCCAGCGAGGTAGAGCGTAGAAGTGTTGACCTCTGAGGCCTACGTCGCTGGAACCTCGAATGGCTCACGCTCATGGCTGCTGGTCCATTGGATCGTCGGGCGTGGTCGGCCTCAATTCGAAATGTGACTAAGGCAATGGGTGGAACCGGCTCAGCCGATCAACGATGATAGCCGAAACATGTAAAGTACAAGTAATGTGAGGACGAACACTCTTAGGATGAAAATGAACCAAGTTTTATTGACTGATGAAGGTCATTTTCGGGTCAACATGAATGAGGATATTGCAGAAAACTATGAATGATGCTGTAACAATCTGAAGTGAAAAGGAAATGGATTACTGATGATATGTTTCAGCAATGTGAATATGCATTTAACGAACCACCAAAATGGCCAAAATGCCTCTTCTACAAATTAACAAGAGCGTTTTCGTAATAATCGCCATGTTTCCTTCTTTTCTAGTTATAAGTATGATAATGCTTGACATAAGGTTTTTATTTGTGTGATGAGTTTCTATTAGTGTTTATACGTGTGATAATGTTTTTATTTTTGCTTACGTTCTTTTTAGTTATAAGTGTGACAATGTTTGATATAAGTGTGATAATGTTTTTTTTTTATCTGTGATAATTAGGGCTATGACAACAGCATATTCGTTTTGACTCTCGAGTATATATCCGACACAGTTAGACACAGTTAATCAACCGAGAACCACATCACTCTATATAAAAGCATATAAGATATCAATGGATACACGCTCGAGAGTTAAAACAACGAAAAGAATATGCTGTTGTCATAGTTCTAGTGATAATGTTGTCAGATATCTCTTTTTAAGTTGTAAGTCATTTTAGTTGCAGAAGGGAAATGTTGCTCTAAACACATTGTAGTCATAAAAAGCCTTGAATTTTAAAATCTTGCAGACGGAAAATAGCGTTTTCGGAAGAGAGCAAATCATTAGATTTCTCAAGACAAACAGCAAAGTTCCTGTCACTCGTTGATATAAATAGTACCATTCCATGTATTTCTAATCATACTTAGATAAGAAAACCAAAACTAGTGTAACATTTTTGTCTCGTTTTAAAATTACCTGTTCGGCGGTGGGGGGGGGCGTGTACTTTTCTAGTGTACACATAAATTCTGTTTTCTTATTATAAATAGTGAAAATTTGAAAAGAAGCGATATTTCATTCCCTTCGACGTTCGATAAATCAAAGCGCAATTGTTTGATTAAACAATAAATAACAAGCAATTTGTTTATTTGTTTTTCCTTCGAAATATTTGCTTTCGCGAATCTCACTTGCATTTTCGAATTGTTCATCTCGGAAGACAAATAAAGTTGTGTTTTCTTTGAGGCTTTCAGTTTTCCCTCTAGTTGCTCAGTTTTCTTTTTATGTTTTTTTTGTTTGTTTTTTTTTACTTATTTGATGTTCTGTTATTGATTTTAATTTCCAAGTATATAAAGTTGGGTATGTAGACAGCATTCTCTATTTTAAGCATATTTCGTTAAATACTAATTTTTGTGTACGTATTTTGCGGCTGAACCTTTTACGTTTTCTCTTTAGTCTTTTTTTTTGTTGCTGGCAGGAACTGGCTGACACATTCGCTGTTTGTCGGAATATTTTCTGCTCAGTGTAAGTGTATTAAATAGTAAAGATTTACGTACATTTATATACGTGTTTCTTTTAAATAAATATACTTCAATATTTAGAATGATGACGAAATATATCATAACAGAATGTTAATTTAATATTGAACTGTATTAAGAGACGAAATATATCATAATAGTATTTAACTTAAATATTGAGCTGTATTGAGCGACGAAATATATCTTAACAATATATCATAATAGTATTTAACTTAAATATTGAGCTGTATTGAGCGACGAAATATATCTTAACAATATTTTTATTTAATATTGAACTGTATTGAGTGACGAAATATATCTTAACAATATTTTTATTTAATATTGAACTGTATTGAGTGACGAAAATGTCTTAACAGTGCTTTAATTTAATATTGAACTGTATTGAGTGACGAAATATATCTTAACAATATTTTTATTTAATATTGAACTGTATTGAGAGACGAAATATATCTTAACAATATTTTTATTTAATATTGAACTGTATTGAGTGACGAAAATGTCTTAACAGTGCTTTAATTTAATATTGAACTGTATTGAGTGACGAAATATATCTTAACAATATTTTTATTTAATATTGAGCTGTATTGAGTGACAAAAATGTCTTAACAGTACTTTAATTTGATATTGAGCTATATTGAGTGACGAAATATATTATAACAGTATTTTAATTAAATATATAGATGTATTCAATGACGAAATATATTATAACAGTATTTTAATTTAATATTGAACTATACTGAGTGACCAAAAATATTTTAATAGTATTTTAATTTTATATTGAGCTGTATTCAGTGACAAAATATATCATAATAGTATTTAACTTCAATATTGAGCTGTATTCGGTGAGAAAATATATCATAATACTATTTTCATTTCATATGGAGCTGTATTGAGTGACGAAAAATATATTAACAGTATTTTAATTTAATATTTAGCTGTATTGAGTAGCAAAATATATTATAACAGTTTTTTTTATATTGAGCTGTATTGAGTGACAATATATATACAGTAGCGTCCAAAAGTTAAGGGCTAGTAGTTTCAAGACAAGTTTAAGTACTTTTTAAGAAAAACCGTTCATTTAAAATACTTAATATGCATATATACTTTTAGATATACTCATCACTCATGTCTCGCCTAAATTTCATAAGCATCCGTTGGATATTTTTGAAGTTATGACCAATAACACAAAAGTTTGTCCAAATTCTCGTGGTCCAAAAGTTAAGGGCTAGGCGGTATAATCTTTAATTATTATAACAGTAAGGTACTGTATAGGTGGACAGGAGTTATCGCCCCTGAACATACTTTAAATAAGTGGAGTTTCCAACGGGTAAGAGTTATCGCCCCTGGCTCATAACTTTACATTTGTGGACTTCGCTCTCCTATAAAAAGAGAGAGAAACGTCCATCTTCATTCTGAAGTCGACACACGTCGTTTCGCTGTCAGACAGGTACTATGAATAATCCTGCTTCAAATTTTTACTAAAGAACATTAAAATTATTGTAATTGGGTAAAAGAAATGAGTGTTTGTATCGCACTAGTACAACATGGCAGCAAAACAACCTCGTCCCGTTTCTGTCGAAGAAAAACAGCTCATTATTCATTTTCATAGTAATGGCAAGAAAACTTCTGAGATTGTTGACACCGTAGTAAAGCGTATTGTGGCACATTTCAAGCAGTCAGGATCAGTGGCAGCTGCCCCAAAATCTGGTAGACCTCGAATCACAACTGCTCGACAGGATCGTCTTATTGTCAAAATGTCACTTAAAGACAGATTTAACACTGCTGCTAAAATACCTCGAGAACTAAAGCAAAGGTCTATTGTTCAAGCGTCTCGGCAAACTGTTACACGCCGGTTGCACGCTTCTGGATTGCAATCTTGAGTGCCAGCAAGGAAGCCTCTTATCTCCAAAAAGCATCAGAAACTCCGCCTCACTTTTGCCCAAGAACACGTTGTGTGGACAACCGAAAACTGGTCCCGTGTGCACTTTAGTGATGAATCGAAGTTTAACGTTATCGGATCTGATGGCAACACGTATGTCCGGCGAAGAACTGGTGAGAAATTGGAGGTTAAGTGCGTGAAAAAAACTGGAAATTTGGAGGCGGAAGTGTAATGGTTTGTGGCGTTATGTCAGCTGCAGGCTGTGGACCACTGATTCGTCTGCAAGGTGGAATAAATGCAGAAGTTTATAAGCAGATTCTACGGCAGCATGCAGTTCCTAGTCTTCGGTCGTCGCTCTATCAACCTGTAATTTTCATGCAGGATAACGCTCCTTGTCACACTGCTAAGAAAGTAAAAACATTTTTAGACGAGGAAGAAGTTGAAACGATGCGTTGGCCCCCTCAGAGTCCAGATCTTAATCCTATTGAGAATATCTGGAAAATAGTTGGTGAACGTGCTCAACTTCAGTGCCCAAAAAATCAAGAAGAACTCTGGCAGTACTTACATGCTGAATGGAGTGCGATAACGCCAGCGTTTTGCAAGAAGTTGGTGGATTCCTGTGCAAAGAGGTGTCAAGAAGTCATAAATAGCAAGGGTTTGTTTACCAAATACTAGTTAGTTGGTAATTTCAGCCATTCACAGCAAGGACAAAAGCCGCAATCGTGTTAGCCCTTAACTTTTGGACACAGAAATTTTGAACAATTTTATTTAAAATGGTAGTTATTCAAAAAATACTTAGTGTAGGCTAACGAAATTATGACCCATTGAAGATATGCATGTTATCTATATAATTGTGAAGTAATTTTTTGTTGTTTGTGTGTATTTGTTTCAAATATATGGCTATACTTGCTGAGGTTTTACTAGCCCTTAACTTTTGGACGCTACTGTATATATATATATATATATATATATATATATATATATATATATATATCATAGTAGTAGTATATATATATATATCATAGTAGTAGTATATATATATATATATATTATAATAGTATTTAACAAAATTTAGTATTTTAATTTTATATTGAGCTGTATTGAGTGATGAAATATATTATACCAGTATTTTAATTTATTATTGAGATTTATTCGGTGACGAGATATATCATAACAGTATTTTATTTTAATGTGGAGCCGTATTGGGTGACGAGCTTTGTCTTAACAGTATTTTAATTTTATATTGCGCTTTATTGAGTGAGGAAATATATCATAACAGTATTTTAATTTTTTATTGCGCTTTATTGAGTGAGGAAATATATCATAACAGTATTTTAATTTTATATTGCGCTTTATTGAGTGAGGAAATATATCATAACAGTATTTTAATTTTATATTGCGCTTTATTGAGTGAGGAAATATATCATAACAGTATTTTAATTTAATATTGAGCTGTAATGAGTGACGAGGTATTTTTTAACCATATATTAATTTAATAGTCAGCTGTATTTACAGGGGTATCTTTGCAGGTGTTCTAAAAATTTTAGAAAAAATTTTTCGAGGTGTTCGCCTTTACGTTATTTGTGTAAAAACTGTTAAACTATAAATTTTTTCCCTTTTGTTTTCGTAGATTTTGTTCGTATCATTATCTATCCTGTTGTTGATCGGTAGTTTTTTTTTAATGTCTGTTGCTTCTATTATTAATGCCACTTATTCGTTTTTAAGTTTATACTAATACTATCAGAGATGCCTGGCCTTATTGTTGTAAGACGGGCTAAACTATATTTTCTTCTTATTTCACTTGATTTTTTTTTAATTATTATTCAATTTTCACCCCAAACAAGGCAAAGTGCCACTTTGAAGCAGTGGGATACTATCAGGGACTTAATTAGCGGGGTCATTATGAAGGGAGATGAGTAGAAATATGTTTGTTAACATTACACTTGAACTTCTGCATATCAGTGCAGTTGGGAAAGCAGAATCCCGGAAGGTAGTTCCAAAGACCTGCGGTTTTGGGGAAGAAACTATTGGAGTAAAAGGCTTTCTTGCACCTAGGAATCTCTACTGTAAAGGGATGAAACTTAGTAGCTTGTCGGGTTTGTCGGGGGCAGTTTCGTAGGGGAGGTACAAGTATTTGCAGTTCGTCAGAGCATTCACCATTAAAGTAGTTGTAGAACAGGCAGAGGGATGCAACATCTCGTCGATGGGACAGAGGCTGAAGCCTAGATGACAGTTCAGGACCTATCAGGTTGGCGACTCTCTTTTAAATCCTATCCAGGAGCGAGAGACAAGCAGCAGATGCACCAGCCCAGATGTGACAACAGTACTCCATACATGGGCGAATGGTGGCCTTATAGAGGTATAGGATACTGTCAGGCGTAAGTAGTTTTCTAGCACGGTAGAGGGAGCCAACCTTCCTTGCAGCAGCCTTGGCAATGCTCTCAATGTATCTGTTCCAGTTCATGTTCCCTTCAAACGTTAGGCCGAGGAGTTTAAAAGAAGTACTTTCAGGCAATGTTTTCTTGGCCATTTCTATTGGTGGTAGAGAAGGTTTCTTGTAGTTAGTGAAGGAAACAAGCTTAGTCTTAGCAGCATTGAATGTGACCATCCATTTTTGTCCCCATTTCACTACAGAAAGTCATTATTATTTTTTATGTTTTTATGCTTCAGTTGTTTATTATTATAATCATTGGTGCCACTAGTTCATCTTTTCTTTTTTGTTTACATCGGCATCACCACATTATCAAATTTGATTAACCATGTTGGTTTAAAATAAAACAAGACATAATGAAAGATGAAGTTTCAAACTCAGTGAATGTGTTTTTTTTTTCATTCATAATTAAAACGTTCAACAATACAAAGTACAATTTTGGGTACTTTTGTAATTTTTGGACCGTGCTCAAATAATAATGTTTTTATTTTCAAATCCATTTAAAACTTGGGGAGGGGGCTGTTTTGTCACTGCTCTTCCACCTTACGATTGAATAAAAAAAATAGCGTGAAACTTGAATTTAACATGAAAACACTATTTACAAATAGCGTAACATTAATGTAACATTAAATCAAAACATGGCGTTTTTTACACAGGCATCACCACATTATCAAGGCCAAGAGGCCACTCCTGGATAAGGCTTAAAAAGTGTACAGTAGAAATTGGACAATATAGTAATCATTAGTAATGAAAATTCGGTAAATTTGTTAACTTATATGGAACGGCTAATCATGAAGTTGAAGACAACCATATTGTAGTCAACCGGAAAGCAGGAAAACGGAAGACAATTCCACCGGCGGTGCAGTTCTAAGAAAGAAGCTTTGTTCATGGAATCTACGTTTAGGTTAAGGCACAGATAAAGAGTGGGGGGAATTATTGATAATGTATTAAGCTAGACGAGTGTTTCTTGTGAAAGTTTGGCGAGGGGGGACCATAGATTGGATCTCAGTCGAAAACTTTTTTAAAAGTTTATTCTATTAAGTTCCATATATTATCGCCACTATTCTCATACGGTTCTTAAAATCTACACTATGCAAAATATAGCAGAAAATAACAGCAACTCGAACAATACAAAAATTAACGATGCCTAATACGATAATCTACAAGGCACTAATTCCTCGAATTGTAATTGCCAAGCCTTCTATCGCTGTCCACTTTGCAGTGAGTGTATGTACAGTGACGTAATTTATAAAGAGGTATTTCTTTCTCTTCGTATCCCTATTTAATGAAATATATGCAATTCGTAATCCTCATCTCTCATGTATATATATATATATATATATATATATATATAAAGCTCGTTGTTTGTTTGTTTACGAACAGGCGATTTGAGCACTATAAAAGATGTGGCGGGTGTCTATTTAAATAGACATTCCGACGAGGTTATTCACGGGCCTCGATTCCATGGTCGCTTGGGAGAGCTGCCGACTGTCAACACGACGGTTCTAGGTTCAATCCTTGGCTTGGGAGAGATGGTAGTCTAGCGGAACTGATGAGTTGTGATACAATGAAACAGGACTATATGTCGATGACTACAAATATATATATATATATATATATATATATATATATGATTTTCAGAATGTGAGAGATTGTGTATAATAAATTCCACAGCCAAACAACGTCGCAGCACGTAGTAGGTTCATTTCAAAGTCGGATTTTGTTATTTTAAGGCAATACAATGTATTTTTTTTCTTACGTGCCATGATGTCGTTTTAAACTACCCATAAGCGCTTAGACGGCGCCACCCACTGAACTGACAATACACACTCTCTACTTCGACAAACAAACTCTGCCAAATGACATCATGGCACGTAAGGAAAAAAATACACTGTATTGCTTTAAAAAAAAAAATTCCTGATGAAGGCTTATAAGCTGAAAATTTGAAACTTTAAACAAATATTTTGTTTATTTAAAAAAAATACAGATTCGCACGCGGTTGTCTTTCTAATCTCATATTTCGAATTCCGTTTTTCCCGTGCTTCTAAAAAGTGGATTACTATTAAACTATATATATATATATATATATATATATATATATATATATATAAGAGCAAGTAGTTAATAAAACATGTTTGAAAACACTTTAAAAAAGAGTTTAAAACATATTTAATTTTAAAAAGGAACCACTAAATAAGCGGATAGTCCTAAATCCGAGGTGTTTCGAAGAAATACTTTCCTTCTCATTAGAAGGTAGGATTTAGCAAAATGCGGGATCGGGTTTTGCTTGCAAAAGTATTTTATGAAACTACACGTAAAGTCATAGATCTTACTTGATAACAAAAGGTGAAGCAGAGGGAATAGTGTGAAGAAAAAAGTGATTTCGGGTGAGTGGATAGTCAAGTGAAGGGTAAAGTATCCACAGACAGTAAAATCCAAAAATGCAGAATCCAAGAAAGTTGGTAAAATTTTCATTCGCACAAGTAAAATCCAAGAGAATCGCGTAATTGGAAGATGGTCCAAAATAATCCAAAAGGCAGAAATCCGTGGAATAATTCGCAAATAGGTACAAGGGAGAGGGAAAAATTCCAATAATATCCTAGTCTCAATAATGATATAAATCATATCTCATATTATTAAGAGAAAGATAAGATGTGCATAAAAAATAGAAGAAATTTAAAACTCAGGTATTTAATAATTATTATAGAAAATAATAATGTCGGCCCGTTTAAGAAACTTGTTTCTTATCGTTGAGCACTTTCAGTTGTAACTGAGTTATTCTACCCTAGTCTCAATAATTATATTTTACTTCAGTTGAAGTTCTCAGAAATCAAGGGGCCCACAACCTGGGGCTAACACTGGAACTTTATATGAGATACATAGATATTCGAATGTTCCATTTAAGTTCTTTATCTCTCAAACACTGAGTTAGTAAAGAAATTAAGAACATAATTTTCCTCTCCCCAATTAACCATTTTCATACGGTGTAGCATATCTTTCATTTTGGTCTCTTTGTCTTACTGGATTCCAGGACAAGAATTTATCTAGTCTGATGGAGTATTTAGCTTCGTGCTATTACTTGAGGTAACATCACTTTGTGAGGTGCACCATTCCTCACAAAAGCTAATGTAAGTTAGCCATAGTGATATCTTATTTGGGCAGCGAATACTATGTGATTATGAACATTTGGTCAGGGTTTACTTCTATGGAAAAAGTATCCTCATGCCAGTTTTTTCTGACAAACCCCTGTATAGAGAGACCTTAGACACTCGAGGACAATGTCTAGTAGGCATTCAAGTTTTCTCCTGTAAGCATTCAAGTTCTCTCTTGTTTTTTTTTTGTTTTTTTTTGTTTTTTTTTTTCATTTTTCTTAAACTTTTTCTTCTAGGGGATGAGACATCCAACCAGATGTCTGACATTTACCCCTATTTTAGTGAGTCCAACCAAGAGATCTTTTCAGGATTGTGTGTTTGCATGTGGCATTGTAAATTATAATTGTTTAAAAATGCTGATTTGCAAATTTTAGAAAAATAAGGTCAGTCTTCACTGTGTTTTCGCCTGTGTATTTTTAATGTAGTTTTTTTTTTAAATGCTGAACCACAAATTTCACAAGAATAAGGTTGTTCTCTTTTGTTTTATTTTACTTCAGTTGAAGTTCTCAGAAATCAAGGGGCCCACAATCAGGGGCTAACACTTGAAGTCTTTATGAGATACATAAATATTCGAATGTTCCATTAAAGTTCTTAATCTCTCAAGCACTGAGTTAGTAAAGAAATTAAGAACATAATTTTCCTCTCCCCAATTAACCATTTTTATCCGTTGTAGTATATCTTTCATGTTGGTCTCTTGGTCTTACTGGATTCCATGACAAGAATTTATCTAGTCTGGTGGAGTATCCAGCTTCGTGCTATTATTTGCGGTAATATCACTTAGAGAAGGTGCACCATTCCTCGGAAAAGCTAATGTGGGGTAGCCGTACTGAGGAGATCTTATTTGGGCAGCGAATACTATCTGATTATGAATATTTGGTCAGGGTTTACTTCTATGGAAAAAGTATCCTCATGACAGATTGTTCTGACAAACCCCTGTACAGAGAGACCTTAGACACTCGAGGATAGTGTCTAGTAGGCATTCAAGTTCTCTCCAGTAGGCATTCAAGTTCTCTCCTGTAGGCATTCAAGTTCTCTCCAGTAGGCATTCAAGTTCTCTCTTTTTTTTTTCATTTTTCTTAAACTTTTTCTTCTAGGGGATGGGACATCCAACCAGATGTCTGACATTTACCCCTATTTTAGTGAGTCCAACCAAGAGATCTTTTCAGGATTCTAGCCGTCCCTTTCAGTGCAATCGTTTGTATTTCACTTGCACTTGGTTCACCGGGTATGCTTGCTATGTACTTTTTAAAGTTCTTTTTCATAAGCCCAGTTGCTCCTATGATGACTGGTATAATTGAAACGTCTTTTAATTTCCAATTTCGTTTCATATCATACATAAGTCCTTGCTCCAGTGTGAATTCACATATGACTTTTTAAATTGTGATTCTGAGAAAAAGAAAACCCACAGATCTCACAAGAATATGGTGTTTCTCCACTATGTGTACGTTTATGTAATTTCAAAGCAGAACACCCTGAAAATGCTGCACCACAAACTTCACAACAATATAAATCATGTCTCATATTTTTCTCCAAGTAGACATTAATAGAAAATACTAAAGAAGATCTACCGCAGATGTGCTGACAGTTATATCCCACAGGATTAGTGAATCTCTTGACAAAGGTTTCCTTTCTAGGGCAATTGCTCTTGACATATCAAAGGCCTTCGACAAGGTATGGCATAAGGGTCTACTTCACAAGATTTCCAGCTACGGTATAACTGGAAATGTTTTCTCAATCATTAAATCATTTCTCTCCGATAGGCTCATAAGAGTAGTGGTAGATGAACAAAAATCGGAGGCCTGCAATATAAATGCTGGAGTCCCTTAGGGGTCAATCGTAGGCCCAACTCTCTTCCTGATCTACATCAATGACCTCCCTAAACACATACTTAAATCATTCGTTGACATCTATGCTGATGACACGACCATTTACGGCAACACATCAAAGGCTGTGAATGACAAAGTTTTCTCTGATTCTCTCTCCTCTGATCTCGAGCGCGTGGTTCAGTGGGGGAAGATGTGGCTGGTTACCTTTAATGCATCCAAAACCAAACTCCTATCCTTACATCATCAACGCTCTGATCCCCATCTGGCATCAATTGTGATGGATGGCTCTCGTCTGGGTGAGGCCCCGTGTTTTGACAAGCTTCTGGGTTTGACCTTTACTCCTGATCTGAAATGGAACACGTACATCAAATATGTTGCCAAGGTCGCTGGAAAGATGGCGGGATCCTTCTACCGCTCCAGAAGATATCTCACTATTGATGCAATTCTCTATCTATATAAAAGCCAAGTACGTCCAAGGATGGAATACTGTTGCCATATCTGGGCAGGAGCTGCTAAAAACAGCCTATCCTGCCTTGAAAGAGTATAAAATAGACTTCGTGGCTTAGTGGGGGATGCCCTTTTCTCAACCCTGCAACCTCTCTCCCACAGAAGAGACGTTGCGAGCCTATCCTTGTTTTATCGTTATTTCCATGGCAGGTGCTCGTCTGAGCTCCAATCTATGGTCCCCCCTCGCCAATCTTTCACGAAAAACACCCGTCTAGCTGAATCCACTGTAAAAAATTTCCCCCCACTCTATATCTGTGCTTAAATCAAAACGCGGATTCCATGAACAAAGCTTCTTTCTTAGAACTGCACGCCTGTGGAACTCTGTTCCGTCTGCCTGCTTCCCACCGGACTACAACTTGGATGTCTTCAAGTCTAATGTTAACAAATTCCTAATGAACCGCCTCCTT
The DNA here is from genome assembly GCF_053919585.1 of Euprymna scolopes. NCBI lineage: Eukaryota > Metazoa > Mollusca > Cephalopoda > Sepiida > Sepiolidae > Euprymna > Euprymna scolopes. The sequence goes on along the minus strand of NC_136522.1, from coordinate 53,442,991 downwards.
AAGTAAACACTTCATCAAATCTCCACACTAACGTAATGTACTTGCAATAACCCTTATCCCTGAGTGGCTTCCGGGCCTTGATAAGTGGTGATCACTGTGTAAAAAAAAAAAAATTTTTTTTAAATGAGCTTACTCTACCAGTTACAATGCTAAATGATAGCCCTCTTCCGGAATCTATTACACTATTAAAACTCATTAATAATAACAAACTAAACAGTATCTTAAGCAGGTTTAACGAGTACCTTCCTCATTCCCTATCCTTTAATCAAGGAGAGCAAGGAGTGTTCTTTAAAAAAAAATCCGTTACCCGTGACGCGCCTTGTATAAACATATTTCTGTCGTGGAATTTTGATGCCGGATCTGTTTGTGAAATTTCCGTCAGTTTGAGATATTTTATATGTGTTTGTCTCATGTGCTGGGTTAGTCACGGACGGGGAACGTATGTTTTTAAGGAAAAAAAAAAACTCTGCAAATACTTCGTAAGTGTCATAAGCAAACACACGGTCTTTACGACTCCACGGTAGCATGAGGGCAATGAACTGAAAAGAAAGCAATTTAAAATTAATAGACAACTAAAACAAAAATTAAGGTAAAAGATAAACAAATAACAGCAAACTAAACGGCATCTTAAGCACGTTTAAAGACTACCTTCCTCACTCCCTATCCTTTACTCAAGGAGAGCAAGGAACGTTCTAAAAATATCCGTTTCCTGTGACTCGTCTTGTATAAACATATTTCTGTCGTGGAATTTTTATGCTGGATCTGTTTGCGAAATATTTTTGCCTAGTTTGTGTATTTTATATTTTTTAATATGAATTCCATTTTTCGATACATTTTGTTTTGAAGACTATACAACATTCGGGTTTTTTTTTTTTAATTCAACGGATCGGAAAGATTTATGATTTTTTTTTTTTTGTTTTTTGCTGTGTATTTATATTTTGTATACTTATACGCACTGATATGCGATATTTGACTGAGACAAATTAACTTAAGTGCAAAATCAGAACAGATATTACACTTTGACCTTGGCCGGAAGGCAAAAAAATTGAAAAACAGGCGTACCTTTTTTTATTTATTAGTATTTATTTGCTTCTCACAAAATGTGACACAAGGTCATTTTTAATGTGGGGTTAAACCAGCTCCCCGAAAAAAAGACAAAAGGGTCACTCTAGTAGGGAACAAAAACATTAATTGTTTCAGTATAGAGACAAATTAACTTAAATGTAGCAGCAGAAAGGATACTACACTTAATGGGTAATTACCAATACATAGAATTCTCTTGAGAATATTTGAACCATGGACGATTAATTTGGATTCTTAACAATGGCTCATCTCATTTTGGACGATTTTCGTTTTTATTCCAGAATGCTATTTCTCGAATTTTATTTGTAAAAATCCTATAAAGTTTAGACTATTTTCTGTCCGTTTCTGCCTTTACCTTCTCCCATCTATTCTATGTACTCTCATCTTTCTTATCTCCTAGCATGGGTGTCCGGCGTTGCCCGGGTGTTTGGAGGTGTGTGTTGAGCAAATAATCAAAAAAAAAGTGGTAGTAGGAAGGCAGACTCGAACCCGTACCGCGAAGGAGAAAAAGAACGTGAAAAAAACGTGACATATTTGCTGTTACGAATACCGCCAAACCGGAAGTGACGTGGGTTTAAATTAAAGCTAGACAATCGAAAAGAGGGGATGACTTTCGAAAATATCGGCGAAAAAAAAAAGCGACCCCTCCCTGTAGAAAAGTGCCCAGGGTGAAGAAATTAATGTTTTAAGACAATTTTTCGGTATTTATGGTATGAAAGGTCGAGCTTTCAAACGATACTCATCTTGTGAAATCAATTGCCTCTGTCTAAAGTTTAAGGCAGACATGCAAACATACTTAGATTTATTTGTAGCTAAAATTTTTCACGCAAACCGATTAAAAAGCTTGCCCTATCTCTGAATACCCTTTATGTAAAATTTCAAATGTTTAGACCAAAAATTGTCTGAGTAATTTGGTAAAGACCGCAGAGGTAATTTTTTTTCTAACTTTGACCCCTATTGTGACCCTTTAAAATGTATTGTCTTAGGCTCAACTAACGTTATTAAGTTAGATCCATGTAAAAGGAACCTACATCTAAAGTTTCAAGTGTTTCAACCCAAAATTGGCGAAGAAGTTTGGTAGAGTTCTCAAAGGTAAAATCCTTGAACTTTGACCCATCAACAGCAAAACCGATTACAAAGATTTTCCCAAATCTCATCACCCTGTATATCAAATTTCGAGTTTGTAGACTGAAAATTGACAGAGTTATTGTGTAGGGAAATGCACACAGACAGACAGACACTTTCACATTTATAGATATACTAGCATTTCAACTCGGCGTTGCCCGGGTGTATGGAGGTATATGTTGGGCAAAAAAAAAGCGGTCAATATTTTTTTTTTTAACTTTGACACCTATTATGAACCTTAACATTGTTTTGGGCTCAAATCAAGTTATTAAGTTAGATCCATGTCAAAGAGACTTATATCTAAAATTTCAAGTGTTTAGACCCAAAATTGGTGGAGTATTTTTGTAAAGTTCTCAAAGGTGAAATCGTTGAACTTTTTCCCCTTAACAGCCAAATTTCTGACCGAAAATGGATCACAAAGATTTTTTCAAATCCCAGTACCCTGTATGTCAAATCTCGAGTCTGTAGACTTAAAATTGACAGAGTTATTGCGTAGGGAAATGTACACAGACACACACACAGACACACACACACGTTCACTTTTATAGATATACTAGTCGTTCCGCTCGGCTTTGCTTGGCCCCCATGTACTGTTCATAAGATTATGAGCATATGTATATATTAAAAAGTGTGAATATGTAAAGTAATGCCTTTCTCTAACTTAACTACCATAGAGAAAAGACAGACAGACATTTTCACTTTGATAGATGTATAAATAGATAGATAGACAGATTGGGTGCAATATATAGTAATGATCTTAAAATGATATATAATAAGATAAAAAAAGATAAAATTATATTAAATATACACAATGAACACTCTGTATGAAAGTATTTGTAAAATATTATGCTTACGTTTCTCTTTAAAAAAAATATAAAAAAGACTCATGCGCCAGCACCGAGAATCGAAACCAAAAAACGTTCAGCTCGCGATTTATTTTGCCTCTGCTGTCAATGACTAGGCTATGAAGGCATGTTTACTGCGAGGCTAAAATTAAAACATGAACCAATAGCTACTACGTTATGCGTTCGTAATGTTCGACCTTCACCTGGTAAATTACATTTTTGTTTTTAATTTTGACACTTTCGCGCTGATTTTTCCGGACTAAAACCCAAATATAATGTTTCGCGTGTATTCAAATACCTTATATATGAAGTTTCATGTCTGTAGACCAAAAACTCTAGGAGGAGTTTGGTAGGAATAATTTGTTAAACAAAAATATATACGTACACACACACACACATATATATATATATATATATATATATATATATATATATATATATATATATATATATGGAAACACTTTTGTGTTTACTATAAACCTTTTACGCAAATATTATGCAAGTATAAATCATGTAGAATATCTGCATGAATATAATTAAGCGTAATAGTTAATTTAAGATGATCATCTCATGAGAAAAACGAAGCAACTAATAGAGAAGTAATAAAAATGAATGTTTAAAAGAATATGCAAATTAGCTAGATCTTTTGCTAGTGAATGCAATTTCACAACCCATATAAAAGAAAAGTGTATTTTCTTTTAAAATAATTAGAAGAGAGGGTTTTTAATATGAATATTAATACGCACAAAAGAAAAACGAATTTATAGGAGTATAGAAGATAGATTATTGTTCTTCTCCCATTTAGTAAATCACCATTACTGTATTTGCTTATAGGCTTTTTATCTACTGGTATATATTTATATATTTTTTACATCTTTATTTCATTTCTAAATTATATGTTCTTAAGCAATTTTTCTATTTTTGTATTTGTATAATGTTTCTTATGAGGAGAAGCATTTAGCTTCGAAATCTCAGGGAATAAAGAGGTATTTCTTTCTCTTCGTTTCCTTATTTAATGATCTGATGACATAATAAAATATATTCAATTTATAATCCTCATCTCCCATGTATATATATATATATATATATATATATATATATATATATATATATATATATATATATGTATAGGTATTTAATAATTATTATGGTAAATAATAATATCCTTGAGCACTTTCAGTTGTAATAAAGTCGATCAACTTATCTAATACGCGCGGATCGCCACATAATGATAAGATCACGCTACTGACGCTAAAAGCATTTAATAAGAATAAATGTTTAATTTCAATGTATATCTCTCGCGATTTGCGGTAGCCTAATGGTTCGGCTCCTCGCTAATGAAACCAGACATGACTTCTGTTGCCGGGGTTCGAGTCTTTGTTCTTAACCGTGACACCCTGCACTGATGATTCTCGGAAGGATGAAACACTAGTGCCTGTAGGTATTTAATAATTATTATAGTAAATAATATATATATTTTTTTATAAATTACTAACTAGCTCTACCTACGTATTGAGCACTTTTGAAGTAAATACTTAAAGTCTACGCATAAATCTATACTTTCGTATATTAATTTTATGTGAGTAAATGAAGTAGTTATATATATATATATATATATATATATATATATATATATATATATATATATATATATATGAGCAAACAGTTAATAAAATATGTTAAAAACACTTTGAAATGAGTTAAAAACATATTTAATCTGAAAAGGAAATACTAGATAATATATTATAAGCTCTATTTCCTATTTGGTTTTATTGAGCTTTTACATCTGGCTGAGATAATTTTATAAATATTAATTCTTTAATGTTTATAATATACTTTAATTTTACCATCTTGGATCATTTTAGTAAATTTAATTGTAATTTTTATTATATATATATATATATATATATATATATATATATATATATATATATGTTATGAGAAAAATAGAAAAAAACCGAATGAAATTATTAAAAAATCAACGTTTCGTCCTTATTTCAGAGGACATCTTCAGGATAATTGAAATAAAAAATAAAAATGTAAGAAAAGAAAAAGTCATAGATCGTGCGAAAAAGGCAGTTCTTGAATTCTACCCATGTCGGGAAGGACAAACATATGTGTGCGTATGGGAAGGTTGGGTTGTTCGATGTCTATATATACACTTTTAAAAATGCGTTAAAATAAATATGTACATTTTTTTTCTCTCTTTTTTTTATGTACATATTTATTTTAATGCATTTTTAAAAGTGTATATATAGACATCGAACAACCCAACCTTCCCATACGCACACATATGTTTGTCCTTCCCGACATGGGTAGGATTCAAGAACTGTCTTTTTCGCACGATCTATGACTTTTTCTTTTCTTACATTTTTATTTTTTATTTCAATTATCCTGAAGATGTCCTCTGAAATAAGGACGAAACGTTGATTTTTTAATAATTTCATTCGGTTTTTTTATTTTTCTCATAACATAACGTCAACCACCGCTAGTAATTTTTCATTCCTTATACATATATATATATATATATATATATATATATATATATATATATATATATATATATATATATATATATATATGTACAGGGTGAACAGAAAGTCCTTGGACAATTTTTAGTTTTCAAATTAAATATTGTTAAAATCACTTTTTCTCTTTTCGAATAAAGTAAGTATTTAATCTAACTATTCTAATTATTTTCAAAAAAAATATTAAAATAATTTTGTTTAAACTTTCAGAAAAATGAGCAAATGAGAGGCCATAATTCAGCTTCATTGCAAGGAAGGACAAACTCAGAGATTATTAAGCTCTTGAAAGTGGCTAAATTCACCGTGTACCATGCTGTGAATAGATTTAAGGAACTTGGAACATCTGAAGACCGTCCTAGGAGTGGAAGACCTCGCACTGCTCGAACAAGGAAGGTGATTAAAGGTGACCGAGAGAGGCTAAGGAGGAACCCGAAGAGATCTGCAAGACAAATGGCTAAAGACATGAATGTGAGCGTGACCTCGATGAGAACCATCGTAAAAAACGATCTCCAGTTGTCCCCCTACAAGATGGGAAAGAGACAGTACCTCACACCTGCCCAAAAGCACAAGGGACTTGAAAGAGCAAAGATTCTTCTTGGAGAACTGAAGGCTGGCACGGCAGAGCGAGAGATCGTTTTTTCTGATGAAAAACTCTTCACAATTGAAGCGACTGTTAACAATCAGAACGGCAGAGTTTACTCAAAATCTTCAGCAGACATTGATGACTCCGTGAGAATAGTTTTCCCGCGACAAAAGCCGACTTCCCTCATGGTGTGGGCTGCAGTTTCCAAATCTTGGAAGTCGCTTCTGATTTTCGTGGAGCAGAGGGTTAAGATCAACACAGATCGCTACATTAACAATATTTTGGTTCCAGCATTTGAAGAGATGAAGAAACACTTCAAAGATCAGCCTTTCACCTTCCAACAAAATGGAGCACCATCCCACACCTCCAGAAAAACTCAGTACTGGTGCCAACGTCATTTCCCAAGATTCTGGAGTAAGGAGATGTGGCCTCCTGCATCGCCTGATTTGAATCCCATGGATTTTTCGGTGTGGTCTTTGTTGGAGGCAAAGGTCTGTTCTGTTGCTCATCCAAGTGTTGATGCTTTGAAGACATCTCTTCTGAGTGAATGGGCTAAAATACCTTAGGAAACGCTGCGTGCCTCGGTTGGTAACTTCAGAGTTGGTAACTTCAGAGAATTGAACGTCTAATCGAAAGGAAGGGACATCACATTGAAAATAAATAATTTGAATTTATTCTTGGTTTCCTAACTTATAATTTTCATTCATGTTTAATTTATATTTTTGTAATTTTCTATTAATAAACCACTTTTGAATTGGTCCAAGGACTTTCTGTTCACCCTGTATATATATATATATATATAGTGGGTAGCAAACATATTTGTTACCTTGCAAAAGTATTTAACACATTTACTAATATGTAATTGTAAATCCTCTGTTCTGCATTACAGACTCCAAACGCTTTCCAAAACCGTTTACTGGTTTCTTATAAGCACTTGCTGTTTTCTTTCAGCCATTTTTTCTTCATTCATAGTTATTTTAGCCTTGTTCGGGATCGTTGTCTTGCTGGAAGATAAGATCACTGCCCAATCCTAAATCTGCGGCACTCTTGAAGAGATGTGTTCACAAAATCTTTGTGTATTTTGCTGCATTTATTTTCCCTCAATGATTTCCATTCCACCAACTCTGTTTGCAGATAAGCAGCACCAAATCATCACACTTCCACCTCCAAATTTGACCGTGGAAATGGTATTAGATGGTTTAAATTCTGTGCTTTTTTTCTTAATACACGACAGAAAGAGATACAGATAGACAAATAGATAAACATATAGACTGATAGAAAGATAGATAGATAGATAGATAGATAGATAGATAGATAGATATAGGAACAGACAGACAGTTAATAGATAAACAGATATATAGATAGATAGATAGATGGACAGACAGATAAATAAATAGATAGATAGATAGATAGATAGATAGAGAAATAAACAGATTGATACACATTAATATGGATTGATAGGCAGAAAAATAGATAAAAAGATAGATTGATAGGAAGATATATAAATAGATAAACAAATAGGTAGATAGATACATATAAATATAATATATTTATAGACAGAAAAACAAACAGATAGATAGATAGATAGATAGATATAGGAACAGACAGACAGTTAATAGATAAATAGATATATATAGATAGATATACAGACAGACAAATAATTAAATCGATACATATAGACATAAATAGATAGATAGATAGATAGATAGATAGATAGATAGATAGATAGATGGACAGATAGATAGATAGAGAAATAAAAAGATTGATACATATTAATATAGATTGATAGGCAGAAAAATAGATTAAAAAAATAGATGGATAGGTAGATCTATAAATAGATAAACAAATAGGTATATGATTACATATAAATATAATATATTTATTGATAGAAAAACAAACAAATAGATAGATAGATAGATAGATAGATAGATAGATAGATAGATATAGGAACAGACAGACAGTTAATAGATAAACATATATAGAGATAGATAGATAGATAAACAGACATACGGATAAATAAATAGATACACATAGACATAGATAGATAGATAGATAGAGAAAGAGATAGAGAGAGAGAGATTGATTGATAGATAGATAGATAGATAGAGAAATAAACAGATTGATACACATTAATATGGATTGATAGGCAGAAAAATAGATAAAAAGATAGATGGATAGAAGATATATAAATAGATAAACAAATAGGTAGATAGATACATATAAATATAATATATTTGTTGATAGAAAAACAGACAGATAGATAGATAGATAGATAGATAGATAGATAGATAGATAGATAGATATTGATATTGATATTGATATAAATAGAGAGATGGATAAAAATCTGAATCGTAATAAAGCGTTTCGAATTAAAACAATGAAATATGATATTCTTTGAAACACGTGCATTTTTCGAATCATTCATCCAAGAAGCAGCGGCATATTGGAAAGAATTGCATTTTCTATAGGGTTTTCAGATCTCCGTTACGTTTTTGTTTGCTTTTGTTTTTGAGTTTTGCATTTTCCGTTTTTATCTCGTGTCAGTGCTTCCGTGTTGTTCTTTGGTTTCGTTCAATAAAATGAAGTATATTGATTGAAATTTAAATACGGCAAGTGTTCCATCGAAAACTCCAACGATACAATGTTCCCCGCGAAACCGTCGAAAGGACGTATATAGGAGAACAGAATAGATTACGCGTATGCGTGTTTACTTGTGTCTGTTTGGGCGTATATTTCTATGTTTACGTGTGCTTGCATATATGCCTGTGCTTCAATTACGAAGTTACGTTAATTGAATACAGTAATTAATAAAGGCAAGATAGAAAGTAAGGGAAGAATCAATAACGACTTTCACTTAGCGCAAAGTAAAGAGTTTCTGGTAGACGTCATAAGAATCTGTATGCAAACAAATAGATTACATTTAGGTTCTTCTTTTTCTCAGCAGTGATGTTTGTTATTGAGCATTAATTCATTTTCGGATGGTTCGAATATTTTTGGTTGGCATTCGTTTCCCCGGTATCTTTCTAATAAAATTTCTTTCTATCTGGTTGACAGGAAAGTTCTTGCGGTTTTTATCTTTTTTAAATTCAGATGAACTCTTGTCAACGCAAAACAAGTAGATTTATGACAGTAACGTTAAAATCTTGCGTTCTGGTGGTGATGAAGTCACTGAAGGTATTTTCGATATCACTTAGGTTTTTGAAGCATTTCTTGAAGCAGAAAGTTGTCGAGATGCTTGTAAAAGTTGTAGACAGTATGTGAAAAGTATGGCGTTTTGTACCCCAATTCATTCAACTTCGGCAGGGTCGGTTTAGCAAAATGCGTTCGAGCATTTTCGTGGAGTACAATTGAGAATTTTCTGTTGATCAATGCTGGGTATTGTTGTTAAAGTTTCTGATGCATTTCATCAATTTGTTTGCAGTATTTCTCCGTCATAATAGTTTCGCCTGCATTGAAAAATTTGTAATGGATGAGACTCGTCACAGACCACTTTTTTATGCAACTGCGGTGTCAGGAAGTGTCGTGAAGCTTCGTCAGCGTCTTAACCACTGGGATGGGTTAGGGTTAAGGTTAGGATTAGGGTTGGGTGTTGCCAATTTTCATAAACAGCAAACTTTATATCCCAAGTCCAGATACGAGTCGTTCTTGTTGCGTAAACATATGGATATTCTCTATAAGATTCTTCTCCATAACGGCGTTTATTTTGTTTGTCGTTCAATTCTTGAGGCATCCATTTATCAACATTTTTGTTTTTCCAACCCCTCTCAAGTGGTTGTAAATCGTCGTATACGTTATCTCTAATTCAAAAGCAAGTTCTCGAACAGTTCTGCGTTAATTGGCTTCAACTAAGGCCATTAATTGATCGTTGTCAACATCCGATGACCGACCACTACGCTCATCATCTTAAAGACTCTCGTCACTGCCACGAAATTTCTTAAACCACCATTGTGCTGTGCGTTTAGTAAGGATTCCCGGGCTAAGCGTTTTGTTGATGTTGCAAACTGTGTCAGCAGCTATGCGACCTAGATTGAAATAAGAAAATGTGTCAATTTGCTTCTTTTTTTTTTTTCATTTTTTATTCAACGTCCTGAACAGAAGACATAATTATTTTAAAACAATTATAATCTAAACGATTAGATAGAATGGAGAATGCTTTTTTGAAGTGATATATGAAGTAAAGGTTTATTGCGAAAAAATATTTGAAAAAAATCATCATCTGAAAACAAAATTAAAAATTCCGGAAGAACCTTCTTGCCAACTATATAGAAAACATTAAGTAACTACCTGTTCGTTGCCAGCATCCCTAAGTGAAATTGATACTGAGATAATAAAACATATGTAATTAATCACTTCGTCACAGCAACCTCCCAGTGTTTATTGAGGAAAGGGAAATTATCTATTTATCTATTTTTGTACTTTTTGTATATTCCTACCATCAAGCATCCCTAAGTTTAAAATCTGTTTCTGTGCAAGGAACTAGATTCGAACTTGGCATACACAAGTATATGTCTTTAACCATTTTGTCATTGCCACCTCTTACTGCAATAATTAAAATTCCTTGCATAGTAAATAAATTCTGAGATATATCCAGCTTCTTTTCTCTTCTTCTATATTAATAAAATACCCGCAGGAATTCTTCTTGAAAAAAGTACTGTAATTTTGCAAGAACAAATGGCACATACAAATACAGCTAGCCTAATAGCCACTATCTTATGTAGCTTTCGAACACGTGGCTCGATTCAATAAATGACTCAAAGAATCTTTTTCAAGCATTTCTTGAAGCAGAAAGTTGTTGACGGTTGGTGAGAGGTATGGCGGATGAGGCATAGTTTCGTAGCCCAATTTGTTCAACTTCCGCAGGTTCGGATTAGCAACTGACCAAGCAAATCAATTGAAATTCTGTTTTATATAACTCCATATTTTTAAAGATTGATAATTAAGAAAATTTAGGAAATAATTCTTCGACGTTGATAAAGAGAAAATATTATTTATTTTTATTTTCAAAACATGTAAAATGGTCACTTATTATGGGCATCATCTTTGGCATTGCAGGGCTTGCGAACAGATCGAAACATATCTAAAACGTCTACCTTCAATTTAATTCTTCTACTAACAGGCCGCCCGGCATTGCCCGGTCGTAAATTATGTTTAAATATGATATTTTAATCAATGTAGATTTCGTATTTATTATTATATTATATTGGACCTAATATATAGTAATTATTTTAAAGGATTTAAAAAAGGATAAGTCGTGCGTTACCACTGAGAATCGAAACCAAAACGTTTAGCTTACGATTTACTTTTTCATTTGACGTCAATGCCTGAGCTATGAAGACATGTTTGCTACAAAACTAAAAATTAAAAAATGAACTAATTACGTCACGCATGCATAATCGTAATGCCGTCGTTCGACCCGGTAAATTTACTTTTTTTCAATGTTCACAGTTCTGCAGCGATTTTCCTCGGCTAAAGCCCAAATATAAAGTTCTGCATACGTCCGAATACGCTATGTATGAAGTTCCATGTCTGTAGATCAAAACATGGACTTTGGTAGGCAATTTTTTTTACACAAATATATACACGCATACATCAATAGGGAAATATTACACGAGTATTAACCATGGAGAATATCTGCATGCATATAATTACACGTAATAGTTAACTAACGATGGTCATCCTATGAGAAAACCGAAAAAACTAATAGGGAATTAATTAAAATGAATGTTTAAAAAAAATATGCAAATTTGCAGATAAATACAATTCAACGACGCATATATAACAAAGTTGTATTTCCTTTAAAATAAATAGGAAAAAAGTTGTTTATTTTAATCTGAATAGCAATGCTCACGAAAAAGCAAGTTTTTAGGCATATACAGGGTGGTCAAAAAGTCAGGTAACATGTTAAAGGTAGAAAAAAACAATATGATCCATTATAATCTCTATTCGTTTAATATTATTTCTTGGATGAAATTTTTCCACAATGATGGATTGGTCGCCGTGGCCCAGTTGAATGGCCAGCCAGATCTCCGGATCTTACCCCTCCTGATTTCTGGTTTTAGGGCTATGTAAAGGATAGCGTTTATGGCAAGAAGCCTGATACAATAGCGTCTTTAAAGTTATTTATTGAAGAGGAGATTGCGCGGATATCAGCTGACATGATTACACGTGTTACACAATCAGTGGTTAATCGCTTCCAGCGATTGATAGAGAGAAATGGACGACAACAAAATAAACATATTTTATGTTTGTTTCATTTTATATTTCAATGTATGGTACTTAAATATACGTGTATTGCTAATATCGTTTTTCTTTAAAATGTTACCTGACTTTTTTGACCACCCTGTAGATAATTGTATCTTTTTCGGTTTAAAACCTGAACTCTTAAGACAGAAATATTTTGTAAGAAGTATCGACAAAAATGTTTGAATACTGTAAAGAAATAGGTAGTTGATGTTGAAAAGATTACTAATGTTTTCGATGTCTCTGTACTGAAATATGAGAAATAATTTTTGGATACTGTAAACCTGATAGATAGACGATATCACAACGCTTACTAATGTTTTCTATATTTGTCTAGACATAAATATTAGATAAATATGTTTTTTTATTATTATAAACGAGATAGGTAGATGGTATCACCACGCTTACAAATGTTTGCCAAATATCTTTGTACATAAATATTATATAAAGAACCTTTTAATAACGTAAACGAGATAGATATAACGCATCACAATGCTCAACAATGTTTGGTTTCATTGATTGAGATTGTCGGACTGACTTCCTCATCTTGGTTGTTATAGTCACAACGCTCCGGCCGTGTTGCCCTCCGGCCTTCATCAGGTGTTTTGTATCGAACTGGGGAACCGTTTGTTAGGAGTCTCGAACCCAATCCCAGTTCGATACAAAACACCTGATGAAGGCCGGAGGGCAAAACGGCCGAAAGGTTGTGGCTATAACAACCAAGATGAGGAAGTCAGTCCGACAATCTCAATCAATTAAAACACCTCATCTCAAAAATACAGACAATTACAATGTTTGGTTTGTTGATGTCTTACGGCATATCAACTACTGCGGATCATTTATTGACTTAGAACTTTTTAAAACAAAAGTTCTAAGTCAAAAAATTATCCACATACCGTAAGACATCAACAAACCAAACATTGTTTAGTGTTGTGTTGCGTTATACCATCTATCACGTTTGCGGCATTAAAAGGTTCTTTATATAATATTTGTGTATAAAGCAAGTTTGGTTCTTCAACGTATTTGCTAGATCAATTCAGGTTCTTTCGGTCATTTATCGAATCGAGTCAGGTTAGGTTAGGATTATATTTTTGTGTAAAGGTATGCTTTTTTTTCAGGAAAGCTAAAATTTTGTTAAGGGTTAGGGCTGTTTTGTTTTGTTTTTGTTTTGTTTTCAAATAGTTATTTAATGTTGTTGATGTGGTAAAAGTTTTGGCGAATATGTATGAGAACGCAACTGTCTATAATGAAATGATTTACAGTAAAGTGTTCTTCACATTTCAAGTATTCTGGAGGTTTTTCATTTTCCAAAAGGAAGGGATGGGTTATGCGTGTATTTTCTATGCGAATACGGGACTACGCGAATATGGGACTAAACTATTTGCTCCCTGCGTGATTTTCTGAACCTCGGTGTCCATTCTTTAAGAGTGAGTTTAATTTAAAAGAGTTTGATGTTGTGATAAGTGTTCCAATCATCTTGTCATTTCTTCATAATGGTATTATTTATTATTCCCCTGCCAAAAGGAGGGTGGGACTATAAATTCACCCTTGTCTGTTCGTCCGTTCGTCTGTCCGTACTTTTCCAAATAACTACGCCTTGGAATTTTTTGAAATTTTGCACAATCATTGAACATGATATGAGTAAAATGCAACAGAGCGGATTTTCCAGTAAAATTCCGGGTGTTCCTAGCAGTGCCTTTCGGGTTAAAATAGCTAAAATTGACAATTTTTATGCTTATTAAAAAAACTGATGTCTTGGATTTTTATAAAACTTTCTGAAAAGTTGTAACTAACTGATTTCTCTATAATTTTCTTTGCCTGTACTTCGCGATAACTCTTGGGTGTGCCACAGGGGTTCTTTTAAAGCTAATAAAGCACTCCATTTTGGGGACTATTTTACCATATTTGTCCAAAATTGTCTGTGTATGTCTATTTAGCAGTTTGCAACTCAAATTTAAATATGTTACAGCCTTAGAGGTTTCTGGGGCTAAATTGGGGTGGGGATGGGGGGGCAAATTATGGACTTGGTCATTTTTTCATTTTTTTTTTTTTTTTTTTGCATGGTGCAGAACTCAAATTTACATATGTTAAGGCCAAAAACTGCACCGTCTGTTTATTTTCACCAGGACTTGACGTCCCCTTGGGACTTTTGGGGCGAAGGAGCGGGGGCAAATGCTGAACTTAGTCATTTTTTATGCCTCGTTCACTGTACACTCACGGGGGACCACGCATGCTTCACTTGTTAGTGGTTTGTAATCTGCGTGTAGGATTTTCATATTACTTATATTATGTTTTACCGAGTCTTTGGCGGTCACGTTAGCTTTTTCGTTTCCGTGAAATCTGAAATGACTCTGGATCCAGCAGACATTGACTCAAAAAACGTTAAAATATCTAACAATTTAAACACACGATAAATCATGCATTTTATTTCTTCTTTTATATTTAAATATCAGTATTATATAAGTAATAACGTGTGAGTACTTATTAATTAAAAAAAACATCGCTGGGTATGAAAGCTGTTTTTTATCAATAAAAAAATTGTAACTTTCACCAATAACTTCTTCTGCGACACACTGATCAGCTCGGCTCTTTATTCTGGGCCCACAAAATCAACAGAGATTAGAGCATTTCTATAATTGTCCGATCCCTGTTGCTTTTGACGGTGAGAGTTTAATTGTGTGCAGTTCTAGGAGATCCACACCTTCTAGGCTTTGACTTCTCTTTTTGAAAATGGGCTAGTTTATTGCTAATTTTCTGAAGCTCCTTCACTGCGTATGTAGACTGGGGCTTCCCAGGCACTTTCTACTGGTTAGTGCCTCGTTTCTCGAGGGCGTTGATTTTTCAACCCCCTTTTTCGACACCAATGTCGGAAAGTAGGGTCACTCATGTTGATACGCCGGTTCTCGCCAGATCAACGAAGTTAAGCAACGTTGAGCCTTGCCAGTACCAGATGGGTGGCCATTTTGGAAGGCGAGGCGCTGTATGTACCGCGAGGTAAAATACCAGGTTGAGAAACCGGCGCGGTCCATCCTTCTCTCGATGTTAGGTGGGCCTCTAGTAAGCCGTGGTAGGCAACCCATCTAGTGATGGCGTCACGAATAAAAATACTCTTGATGGCGCTGGCGAAGCATTAGGTATTCAGCTACGGAAAAGATTTGAATTACACTACAAACTCGTGTAATGAGTTCAATCTCGGCTGCGGCTGCATGTTACGGTGTCTAAGTTCTTGCAGTAGGAAAAGAACTAAGCATCTTCTGTGGAACACTGATGTCTCGCGGTCTTGTGGTTGGGAACCACCTATCTAACAGGGGCATACCATATTAATCTCAAGAAGGTAATTAATGTGCACGCAATATTGTTAGAGAATGGATAGAGAGAGAGAGAAAGAGAGAGAGAGAGGGTAGGAGATGTGTGAGTTATAGTGTAGACACGTTGACCGGAAGTCAAGATCAGCTGATTGGATTGCGTGTGAGTCATGTGATCAGGTTAGCTGAATCGAAGAGATTTGGTTGGGACTTGGAAGAGAGCAGACGGCTTCGGCATTGTCTCCTCCCCTTCGCTGGGGGTGGGGAACAAACGCTGACGTGGTAGAAATAAGACCTAGAAGAAAAAAACAACACAGGCCAAATTCACTTTCCACCTTCTGCCAGACATCTGGGAAAGTGAAATAAACTATAGAACCAATTTCTTGTCTTGGTGTGAAATAAATCTTCGTCCCAAAAACAGGTATCAAGTCTCCCTTCCAGACGAGAATTTCCAGATGGACCAACAAAATGGCAGAAGGTATGTTCAAATGACATGTCAAACACATATTCACACTTAACAGCATATGAACATATGTAATAGAAAGACCACTAGATGATCACACTTCCAACGACATTAACTCTGGTAAGATAATTAAACATTCAATCCTTTATAAATAGACACGTTTAATATATCATCTCCATTCCAATTTCAACCAATATACAACAAACGCTCATTTTATGATGCGACAACGTAACAATATTACTTATTTGCTTCGAAGATAAATCTAGGAGTAAAACCTCAGTTGACAGGAAAGTCAAATACTGTTGACAATTCGAAATGAGAATACATTAAGCTTTCACAAGAAAGGGCGTGACCTGGGGGTCAAGTAACCTTTAAAGAGGGGCCCGTGAAAAATAAAGTTCGATTGTTTAATTAGAATGTAAAGGGATATGTGCAGATTAATGATTCGCAGTGCGCCACCTGTCAAACTGGATTGAAACTAATAAAGCTGATTCGACCCCAACCCAACCCTAATGCAATACTGGCCTTTCGTAGAAGCAAGGCTTATAACTTCTTAACTGAAATATCCGTCAAGGCGACGTTTTAAAATAATTAACGGTTTCTTTCACCACTTGAAATGATTTGGTCCGACACTTGTTTGCGTGACGGAACGGAAGTAGACACACACTCGATAAAAGACATTTTTCACCAATCTAATATATATATATATATATATATATATATATATATATATATATAGTAATTTATAAAATATATATGGCGATTAAGCTACACTGAATATTCCGCGTTTCATCCACTCTAGAATTCTTTAGGCTTATGCGCGAATTTTGTGGTTTTCTGTCGTTTTTATATATGTACCTCCTATTGAGATTTTAGTAAGCCAATCAGCTTTCTAATATCCACCGCGCCCTTCCTATCAGCCAATGAACATGCACTTACACGACAAAGGCCCATTTGACCTCTGGTTGACCTGATTCTTTGTGTGTGTTCTATTTAGCCTAGATATCTAGTGTATTGACCTGTTTTAAATCTAGGTTAGGGTTTTTTATGTTATTATATATATATATGTATATATATACATACATATATATGTATGATAGTTTATGCATATGCATGTTTATTTATTTTATTTATTTATTTGTTTATTTTCTATTGTTTTTGTTAGTTTTAAAGTTATTTTGTATCTCTATCCTAGAGTAAATTTTATCATGTGAACACAGTTGTTCGCTATTTCTCTCCTACAGTTTGATAGATGTTGGAGTTCTTTAAAGTACAGGGTAGCAAATTTTTCATGAAGGCATAATCTACATTGGCCGTCTAGGTCTCTACAGGTGTTTGCTTGCCTTTCTATTTTCCATTCGACTGCCGGCGAACGGCCGCTTTCCTTGAGTTCCCAGTATTTATTTGCTAGTGGTGTTTTCATACGGTGTTTTTTTATTGTTGAATGTACTTTTGTGGCCATAATATCGAGTTTAGAAATCTAAGGAAGTCATATCTATATAATACTTCTTGTTATTCGGGTTTGCTTTCGCCAATATTGAGGCCTGGTAAACTATGCTTTTGGTTAGACATTTATTTTGTAAGTGGGCAAAATGTATATATATATATAAGTTTGGTAGTCCGTCATATTCAAAGATGTTTCGTTTTGGCAAATCATCTGTGTTTTCAGAGGTGATTTAATGCCCCTACTCTTATATATATATATATATATATATATATATATATATATATATATATATACTAGCAAAAGTACCAGTCGTTGACTGGGTTCACAAACAGTATACAGAAAATGGATTCTGATTTATGATAGTATGATAGGTTATGGAAAGGAAGGGTTGTAAAGAGATAGCTTTGAATGTAGGGGTATCAAAACCAAAGCAAAATATGATGAAAGTAAAAATAAAATAGATAAACCCCATAATTTATTATACCATACCTGTTCACACTGAAACACTTATCACAGTATTCTGTGGATCTATATTAAAAACCCTTGTTAAACTTTGTGACATATTTCCATTCTATGAGGGGCAGGTGCGAACGAACACTCCATAATTTTATAATACCGTATTTCTTCAAACTGAAACATAATTATCAAAGTATACTTACGCAAATAGATATGAAAAGTCTTTATTAAATTTTGTGCCTATTGCTATTCTATGGAGGCCAGGCGCGAACGCAGACCCCACAATTTTATTATACCATTCCTATTTAAGTTAAAACATACTTATCAAAGTATTCTTATATACATCTATATCAAAAACAATTGTAAACGTTTTTTTTTTCATACTTTGTGGACCAGGCTCGAAGGCAGACCCCACAATTTTAATGAACCACCGTTCTGCCAGATCAAACATGCCTATTCATGTGTCTCGATACATCTTCTATCATTATATGTAATCAGTTTTTTAAAATAGTCAACCATATAGGAGCCTATTCGTAACCACACACACACACACATACACACACATTCAGCTTTATATTGTATATATATATATATATATATACATATATATTATATACTTAATTATTATATATCACAACATTAGTTATACACGAATATTGCATGATTATATATATGTATATATATATGTACATATATATAAATGTAAATATACATATATATGTATATATGTATATATATATGCATATGCGTGTATATATGTATGTATATATGCGTAGGAAATGTATGTAAGTATATGTATAGATGTGTATATATATATATATATATATATATATATATATATATATATATATATATATATAGTATATTATTATATAGTTCTCCGCTTAGCTCGGCATTATTTCCAGTCGTTCTGGTCTTCATTTTGCCACTGGACTCAAACAGTGCTGATTCAGGAGAGGTGTGGTTGGGGATTGCTCACCCTTCCCTCGCAATTACACGCGCTATTGCCCCTAAGGGGTATCCTTTGTCTTTCAAGATTGAACGGATGCATGGCATGGAATTATTATATATCACAATATTAGTTACCCACATACACGAATATTGCATGATTATATATATATATATATATATGTATATATATATATATATATATATATGTGCATATATATAAATGTAACTATATATATATATATATACATATATATATATATATATAGTCATTTATTCACTATATTTCTCTGTAATTATATTGAACTTCTTAAATAAGAATCTGTATATATTATAAGGATATAAAATATATTTCCACAGAAATATATACATATGCTAGACTACCAGTGATCTTTTGGGTCAGTATATGTTATAGCTTACTATGGAATAGTGAGTATATTAATAATGTCAAATATATGCGCGTACAACAATGGCCACCACTTTTAACATATGACATAAGAAATTACATAGATTAATATTCGGAAAATACTTTATTTGCAAAAATTTAAATACAATATTCGTTTGCAGCATACTCGTCATTTAAAGGAGCATATTCAGGTGGAAACGAAAAATTTTTTTACTAAAACTTCTATTTCATATTCATTTAAAAGAAAAGCTACATTATATATAGAGAGTTGCTCGTCTGCCCCTTAAAATGTGTCTGACGTCACTTCCGCCGACTGACTTTGTAAACAAAAAAGTATGACTTTTAGCGAAAGTGTTGCATAAATCACTTCTCATAAGTCAACGGTTATAATTTTTGTTCGTTTTTTTAACAGGCTTAAAAGTCTTTTGTTTGCATTATCATCAAATTAATAAACATATTCAAGTAATTTCCAAGTCTTTAAGCTGCCAATTATGAAATCTAAAGCCATATAAAAGACTCGAAAATAGTTCACATCGTAAAAAAAAATTAAAGCAAATACGTAAGAAAAGTAACTGCTATTTCGTTGGTTAAGTTTTATTTTTTTTTTATTTTTCTTAACAAACCAGTTAACTATAAGATGCCACTTTTATTGCTTTTGGTAACAGTTACGTATTGTACGAACTTTTTGCTATATTTCATTTATAAAAGTTTGATGTTTCTATGTGTTGATAGTTAAGTAGTTTCTTAGTTAATAAATCAGTTTTGTTCCGCAAGAACTCTAAAAATATGAACATTCTATGTTTTCTCTATCTATCCAACTTCCATCTTAAACATATATAAAATACCTAGAATTCGATTAAAAAAAAAAAAGAAAAAATGGGAGACCAAATTTCTTACTAAAAGGAAAACAAAATATTCACAACGAAAGCTCGTATTTACAACTGCTGTACCTACCTAAAACTGAACGAAAATTCCCTGAGCAAAGTTACTTTCCTAGAATTGCCCGTCTATGGAACCGTGGGGACTGATGTTCAGCTGGCTACAACGTGGTCGTTTTAAAGTCTAAATTAAACAAATTCT
Source organism: Euprymna scolopes (assembly GCF_053919585.1). Taxonomy (NCBI): domain Eukaryota; kingdom Metazoa; phylum Mollusca; class Cephalopoda; order Sepiida; family Sepiolidae; genus Euprymna; species Euprymna scolopes. The sequence goes on along the minus strand of NC_136522.1, from coordinate 53,422,482 downwards.
TGTTGAGCTGTCTTTTTAAATAATCAATTTCTATCCAATGTATACCATTACCGATCAAAAAATGTTTGTTTCACTGTTTCGCAATCGCTAATTTTCAGTGTTTGGTTCGGTTGCTTTATGGTGGATTTTATCGCTTTTGTTCCCTGCCGTGCAGAACATGAATGAGTTTTGCAATGGGCGAGGGAAAAAAGTTACAGCATTAATGTTTGGTACATTTTAAGTTAGGAAACCAGTCAGTAAGTAATGGAGAGATAGAAAGAGAAAGGGGAAAATGGGGAAAAGGAAAATTAGGGAAAAAGGTGGATTTGTTGTTTTAGTTTTTGGTCTCGCATAACATGATTGAGTTTTACAAAAGAAAGTAGAAAATACAAAAACCAATCAATGATAAGCGCATTCCGTCTCAGGAAGCCAATATCTTAACTAAACTTTGTAGGTATACTAGCAGGAAGACCTGACGTTGCCCGGGATTCGACATTAAATAACCTGAAAAGGGTTTACATGCATTAAAACAAAATAACCAAACGAAACCATTTATATTATTGTGGTCTTGTCGGTGCGTGCGTGCGTGCGCGTGAAAAAGGTTCTCTGGAAATCCTTTCTGAATATTTGGTCTACAGAGTTGAAATATGATATATAGTTTATTCGGACTTGTAGCCCACTTTCGATTTGTTTTTATACTCGGTAGAAATTGTTGGTAAGGGATCAAAATTTAACGAAAAACAGTTGACCATGACAAGTTAAGTTGAATAAAACATTACGGCCGCTGTTACTTTTGCACATGCGCAAAATTAACCATTCATACTTGGAAATCTCTTTATTTTCTAGCTTTCTTATCCATCTGTCGCTAGCTCAGATGATAACGACGTTGGTAAGTTGGAGCGTTACATGTTCTGGTTTCGATTTTATCGGATGGTACCCATGTCATACATTTTTTTATAACTTTTGAAATCATTGCGATACATTGCATAATGATCAATAGAGAATTGGCTCCATAATAATATACTGGATGAATCACGGGAAAGGAATGTTTTTAGAACGTTTCTTGATCTCCTCGCAGAGTTTTGTATTCCTTAAAACATGCGTTTCCCGTGACTCACGCTGTGTATATATTTATAGAAACTGATGTTTTTAAAGAGAACAATACTCGGAAAACGGAAATTTTTCAGGAAACAAAATTCTGCGAGGAGAGCAAAGATCGTTCTAAAAACATCCGTTTCCCGTGACTCACCCCCTGTATAAAAAATGTATATGAATTAAAATATAATATTTATGCGTTTTTTATGACCGTGAAAACGGCGGGCGGTCTGCTAATATAAATATACAAAGATATCTATATACTTATCTTTATCAATATATTTGATTGTAAACTTCAACTTACAGTTCTAATTTCATTTCTCTTTATGTCTATCTATCTATCTATCTATCTATATATATATATATATATATATATATATATATATATATATATATATATATATATATATACACACACAGGAAACAAGTGATTTGAGCTACTTGTAAAAAGCAAACGCACATAATATGTGTGTGTGCTTTTTACAAGTAGTTCACATCACTTTTTTGTTCTATATATATATATATATATATATATATATATATATATATATATATAATTGATATGTAGTTTGCTTGAAGCATTGTGTGGGGTATGTATGTAGTAGAGAATTAGAAGGCTATCACAATGCGAGTAATGAGATATGGTCGTTGTTATTGGAAGAAGACGAAGACTAGTGGCGATTTACAAATCAATAAGTACATACATATATGTCTATATATATACATATATTTATTCAGTTGTATTACATACAAATGTCTTACTTGTTATGTCTGCGACAATATCCATTATTGATTTCGGAAAAAAAAACCTTTTAAAAAAAATGTAAAATAATACGGTTACTATTTTTACTAATACATGAAAAAAGAAATAGATAAATTAAAATAAAATACAAAAATAAAAAGATAAACTATTAATAAATACGTTTAGGATTACAAGGTCCATTCTGCAACATGTTAACTAGCATATAAATGCTATGAGAATAAAAATGCATAAAAGCTTCAGTACCTTAAGTACGAGAAAGGCAAATAGATAAGAGGAAGGAAACCTAGCCATACATATCTAAAAAAAAAAAAACAATATAGAGTCTAAAGAAGCTTTGAATGCAGTTAAAATTACCGGAAGGAAAAAATATACTAACTTTAACCTAACACAGACTAAGCACCTGCATAATCCGACTTCTAAAATTTTTTTAATTACAAAAGAGAATTCATTTATATAAGGATGTGTTATATTGGTTTTGTAGGTTAACTTTGTTGTTACTGTGACACTTTCATACTTCGCTAACGAGCGTTTTTATATTTGTTTTTGTTTTTGAGACAGGCGGAAAACAAGCTCAGCATCGGTGCAGACATATGGATGTCTCGCTTTCATTACTTACTTTACCTCACTATTTATTGTTGTATATGTACATTGTTCGTATGTCACTGTCTTTACAATATGTCTCAGGAGCGTTATGTTCTTTTGTATTGCAGGCTGTACCTTGCGTTTAAGTTGAGTAAAGCTTGGTCTGCACAACCAAGTTTCCTTACCCTACAACAATGTATATATATATATATATATATATATATATATATATATATATGTATATATTTATGTGTATGTACATATATATACATATATATATATATGTACATATATATACATACATACATATACAACCAAGTTTCCTTACCCTACAACAATGTATATATACATATATATATATATATATATATATATGTATATATTTATGTGTATGTACATATATATACATATATATATATATGTACATATATATACATAGATACATATACAACCAAGTTTCCTTACCCTACGACAATGTATATATACATATATATATATATATATATATATATGTATATATTTATGTGTATGTACATATATATACATATATATATATGTGCATATATATACATACATACATATACAACCAAGTTTCCTTACCCTACAACAATGTATATATACATATATATATATATATATATATATATATATATATGTATATATTTATGTGTATGTACATATATATACATATATATATATGTACATATATATACATATATACATATACAACCAAGTTTCCTTACCCTACAACAGGATGAAAAAAAAGGCATTAACTCGCGAAGTATAGACAAACATATAGAAACCAGTTAGTTACAAATCTAAAAACCCAATATATATAACACAAGAATGCACTTGCATAACCCGATATATAGTCTAAAGAAGCTTTGAATGAAAAAAATGCAAAAATAAAAATGAACAATGCAGTTTAAAATATTAACTTTAACCTATCGCAGACTTATATATATATGTGTGTGTGTGTGTGTATGTGTGTGTATGTGCGTGTGTGTATGTGTATGTGTGTTTATGTGTGTGTATGTGTGTTTGTGTGTGTATGTGTGTGTATGTGTGTGTGAGTATGTGTATGTGTGTGTATATGTGTGTATGTTTGTGTGTGCGTATGTGTTTGTTTGTGTGTGTATGTGTGTATGTGTATGTGTGTGTGCGTATGTGTGCGTATGTGTGCGTATGTGTGTGTATGTGTTTGTGTGTGTGCGCGTATCAAAAGCTTATTAAGGAATGTCATGCTAAAGACCACGACAAAACTTTGGTACGCTACTCACTTCCAAACGAACACTTACATACACAGATTATATTGCAAATATATAACTCAGACGATATTGGGTTGTTTTTTTTTGTTTGTTTTTTTGTTTTTTTTTTAATATCGGATGTTTTGGGGTTTTTTTTTGTTTTGTTTTGTTTTGTTTAGTTTTGGTTTTGTTTTGTTTTTTTGTTTTTTGGGAGTTTTTTTTTTTTTTTTTTTGGTTTTGCATCCATTTATGTGCGTCAAAGCAGAAGCAAATTCAAAACGTTAAATAGGAAAGATGTAATCTCCCTAAGGAAATTCACAGAGGTGAAGAAATCTTCAGAAATATATTTCGGCACACCTGAACTAGAATAAAAAAAAAAAGAAAAGTTTTCTATTTCTTTTTCGAGAGGAAACGAAAATATACATCAAACACTGCTTAGAGATGAAAAGAAAGATATATAAATACCAGTGTGTGTAGGTATTTAGGAGATAAGGAAGAGTTTAGTTCAATAACTGTAACTATAGCTATATTATAAACTACAAAAAAAAAGCTAAAAGCTCCGTGGCCGACTATAGTCAAAGGCGACCTGAAGGCTCCTTAATCATTAGTTCCTATATGTTGACGAAGGGGGAAGGTACCACTCCATCCTCATGATTACACCACTTGTCCTTGACCTTACTGTTATTGCTACGTTCTGGCGTCGGTGTTCATATATACGACGTATATATATCATATATACGTCGTATATATATATATATATATATATATATGTATATATATATATATATATATATATATATTATATCTACGTCGTATATATATCATATATACGTCGTGTTCTTGTTTGTCTATTGTAGGGTTCTTAACTATCTGACCCCCAAGTTATCCTATTGCAGTCTATTTTTGCTCCGTAATCAGTCTAAGTGTGTTGCGTGCGTGTATGTCAGACACAACGTAAACACATATATGTATTTCGACATACCTATTTTTACATAGGGGTCACCACTTATCAAGGCCCGGCGGCCACTCGGGGATAAGGGTTACAGAGTGTACAGTAGTCAGTGGAATGATATAGTAATCGTTAGTAGTGGAACTTTGGTAAATTGGATTACTTAAGGGGACGGTTCATCAATAATTTGTTTACATTGGACTCGAAGACAACCAAATTGTAGTCAGATAGAAAACAGGTAAACGGAAGAGAGGTCCGCGGCCGTGCAGTTCTAAGAAAGAAGCTTTGTTCATGGAATCTGCGTTTTGGATTAGGCACAGATAAAGAGTGGGGAAAATCATTGACAGTGGTTTCAACTAGACGGGTGTTTTTCGTGAAAGTTTCAACTGTTCAACTGGCATCGTTGGTCTTTTGGTCTATCTGGAAATTTAATTTGTTCTTAGAGGGAAGCCGTAACCTGTGGACGAATGCATTTCAACTCTAAGACGTTGGTTGGTTTTATATAGTTTTTATTCACTTGCCAGGTATCGATCGCAGAAGAATCGGAAGTGAGTATCTTTGCTTGGGTGGTTAATTCTAGGTCTCTATTTTTAGACACGTCAACTCCCTCCTAAGAGGGAGGGGAGACGGCCGTTAACCCATCCGTTCTTCTCAACGTCCAAATTCCAACTTGTCTATGTCCAGCCAACCTGAACACGTAACAACAAACACGCCCTTCCGGTTAGATATTTTTAGAGCTTCCGGTGCAATATTTCCGTTTTACCCCTCAATATGTTTTGACAACTTTTTATCAAAACATAGCTGCACATCTCATCTCTTGTTAAGATCGCCAGTTAGATATATAGATAGATAGATAGATAGATAGATAGATAAATAGATAGATAAATAGATAGATAGATAGATAGATAGATAGATAGATAGATAGATAGATAGATAGATCGACAGACAAATTAATAACAGCTAATCTCTCATGTTCCACTACTATATAACATTATAAAGCTGAGTTTTTAGCAAGGGGCATTAAATACATTTTTACGTTTTTGGTATGATTCTTCCGACCCATTACCAAACACTTGTACTATTCTTTCCCATTGAGAGTGTTTATGTATGACATAAGAGAGTATATAACACCGATATTTCGTTTGAAAAAATAAAATGTTACAGATCCCTGTGCAACAAACAAATACTGCAGGTAAAATTGAGCTACGTGATTAACTCCTCAAGTCAAAGAAAACTCATAAAAGTACACGTTTCCGAAAGTGCAACTTTATTATCACGTATATAGCAAGGTATAAAAGTGTCAATTATATGAATCTCTTCATCAGCACACGATTCCTTTACTAGAAAGCGTCGTGAAAATCCCACGGAAAAAGAAACATATTTAATCAAAAAATATGCTTTGAAGCAGCTGAATTTTTTTTTTCTGGACAACGCAGAAAAACTAATAACACGCAGTAAAAATCATACGGTATTACTTAACATAATTAGCATACTTAACATAATTAAATCATTCTTAGATAAAAGAAAAACCCAGGTTGTCCTCGACGGTCGTACATCTAAACAATATGATATAAATGCGGGAGTACCTCAGGGGTCTATCCTTGTACCTTTATTATTCCTAATATTCATAAATGACCTCCCCGACAAAATTGTCTCTGAGATGGGTATATATGCTGATGACACCACGCTCTATAACAGGCACGACAGGAAAACAAATGAACACATATCTAAAGAAATGTCAGAAGCACTAGAGGATGACCTCCAATCTGTATTAGAATGGAGACAAAAACGGATGGTCACCTTGAATGCTGCCAAGACTAAACTTGTTTCCTTTAATAATTACAAGAAACCTTCTTTACCACCAATAGCAATGGCCAAAGATTCATTATCTGAAAGTACTTCTTTTAAACTCCTAGGTCTAACGTTCACAGGAAATATGAGTTGGAATAATTACATTTAGAGCATTGCCAGGACTACAGCGAAGAAGGTAGGCTCTCTCTACCGTGCTAGAAAGCTACTAACGCCTGAAAGTATCCTGTACCTCTATAAGGCCACTATTCGCCCATGTATGGAGTATTGTTGTCATATTTGGGCTGGTGCATCTGCTCTTAGACAAGGTTCCAAAGAGAGTCGCCAACCTGATAGGTCCTGAACTGTTATCTAAGAGTCAGCCTCTGTCACACCGACTAAATGTTGCGTCCCTCTTCTTGGTCTATGTTTTTTAATGGTGAATGCTCTGACGAACTGCAAGCACTTCTGCCCCCACGACGTAAATACCCTCGACAAACCCGACAAGCAGCTAAATTCCACCCCTACACAGTGGAAACCCTAGATGTAGGAGAGCTTTCTAATCCGGTAGTTTCTTTCCCAGAACCGTTAGACTTTGGAATTCCCTTCCGGCTCCCTGCTTCCCCAAGTGTACTGATATGCAGAAGTTCAAGTGTAACATTAACTGACATCTTACTGCCCAACTCCTTACATAGTACTCCAGTAGCTTATATCCCTGATAGTAGCCCCCTACACTAAAGTGGCAATGTGCCTTGTTTGGAGTGAGGATGTAATCACAAAAATATGAACTATTTGGCATTACTATGGAATGCAGCTAATTTTTTTTCTGGGCAACGCAAGAAATAGTTGTTTGGATAGAAAAACTAATAACACGCAGTAAATATGAACTATTTAACGTTTCTATGAAAATACTGTCCATTGTTTGTTTCTTTTTTCAAATATAGAACTGGCCCAAATGAGATACATTCAAAATTACTAATAAATACCAAGGAAGTTTTTTTTGCCTTATTTTTTTTTTACTTTACATCGTCCAATAAAAATAACAAAATCACATCGTATGAAACAGTCTTTTATTTACTCCTTTTTTTTCACCTGTTTTTTACGAAACGTTTCGCTGATTGATTTTTTTATTTTTTAATTTTTTTATTTTTTTTTTGTCAGTGCATCGTTGCCAGAAACGCCTTTTTAACACCCAAATTAGCGAATTTAGACTTTTTGAAACAGTTCAGCTGGAAAAAATTACATTTGGATTTTTTCAAACCATACCATAGGGACTAATTAAGGGGTGAACAAGCATAATATTTTATAAATACATAGTTCAATCAAATAATAAAATCACATTGTAAGAAACAGTCTTTAATTTACCCCTTTTTTTCGCCTGTTTCTTTCGAATGTTCCCTTTTTGCGATATACGATAATGAAAATAATCAACTCAATTTATATTATTTGGATTACATTACTGTTCTCATCTTCTGTAATATTCGCACACGCTTTCGGACGATGACACCACTGACCTTTTTCAGATATATCTTGTCAAAATCAGGAATTTCTCTGTCGAACTAGGAAATTCGTAATTTTATTCTTCGTATTACCCGCACTGAAGATTGAACCTTCAACCTCCAGAATAGTGTAACTTACAACTGAATTTTACCTTATACTTTATTCGTTACGGGTCCTTGCGGGTAATTCTAGTCTGAATTTTAGGACCATTAATCCTATTCTTGTCTTCAGAACCAATAAGTTTCCAGACATTTTTCGTATGGGCACTTTCATTGATAGTACACACAGGAAACTATAGTCGCCTTCAAAATAATCTCTTCCGGATGCAATGCACTTATACCGTTCCAACAACTTCCTGTTACGTTGTCGTATCATAAAGGATATGAGTGTTTATTGTATTGTCTCTATAATAAAGGGCTGAGTGTTTGTTGCGTCATCTCTAATAATGGATTAGAAGAGATGACGTGTTATATTATATGTTTATGTTGTATCATAAAGGGAATCGTGTGTGAGTGACATGTATTTTCAGAACCTACCTCTGCTTCTTCGATGTTGGACCATCTGGAATTTCTCGTCCTGGAGGGAGACTTAATACCTGTTTTTTTATGAAGATTCAATCACTCCAAGACAAGGAATTAGTTCTATAGTTTATTTCACTTTTCCCAGATGGCCTGCAGAAGTTAGAAAGTGAAATCGGCCTGTGTGGGTTCTTCTTCTACACACGTCAGCGTTCGTTCCCCCCCCCCAGTGAACATACCTTCTGCCATTTTGTTGGTCCATCTGGAAATTCTCGTCTGGAAGGGAGACTTGATACCTGTTTTTGGGACGAAGATTTATTTCACACCAAGACAAGAAATTGGTTGTATAGTTTATTTCACTTTCCCAGATGTCTTGCAGAAGGTGGAAAGTGAATTTGGCCTGTGTTGTTTTTTTTTTCCAGGTCTTATTTCTACCACGTCAGCGTTTGTTCCCCACCCCCAGCGAAGGGGAGGAGACAACGGGAAGCCGTCCGTTGTCTTCTGAGTCCAAATCAAATCTCAACAATTCAGCTAACCTGATCACATGACTCGCACGCAATCCAATCAGCTGATCTTAACTTCCGGTCAACGTGTCTACACTATAACTCCACTCTTCCTCTCCCTCTCTCTCTCTCTCTCGCTTTCTCTCTCCCTATCTCTATTCCTTAACATTCCGAAAGGCCCCGTGAAAGTCCTTTTGTGTAGGCGTGTCAATGGCCCTCGTCACAGCCTCTTTCATCCCCTCAATTCCCTCATAAGGGCAGCCTCTAAGGTTTTTATTTTTATTTATTTATTTTTGTTCATTTTTATTTTTATTTTTTTTATTTATTTATTTTTTTTTTGAGCTTAGGAAATAAACAAAAGTCAGAGCACGATCAGGACTATAGGGAGGATAAGGAACTGTCTTGATGCCCATCTTGGTCAAATAGTCTTAAGGATAAACATCGCGCAAATCTTCCGCATCTTCAACTTCTCGTAAATAGTTGTATCATACTGACATCAAACTGTGCTCTTCTTGTCTCTATAGACATACAATAGTTCTTATCTATGAAATTCTTTATTTGGCCAATCAACTCTGGTGTTCTGATTTCTTTGCCTCTCCCACACTTCTCATCGTCCCTCATAGACTCTCTGCCGTCCTTGAATCTCTTATGCCAGTCAAAAACTGGTGCTCGATCCATGCAAGATAGTCCAAAACTTCTACACATTTCTGGGACATTTTTTTTTCAAAGTTTAAAACAGAATTTCATTATATATCGTTCTTCTAAAGTGTCCTCACGTGTAGATTACATTTTTTTAATTCACCAGCTGTGGCAATCATACTTTACTAGAGTGCATTCCAATATCTTGAACTTTAAATCATAAAAATTGGCCATGGGATGTATGTATAGCAATAACATACTGAAATTCGAATTAATTTAATAGTTCGAATAAACAAAATAACCCAAATTATCAATCAGCATCTTTAAAATTCAGAAAAATGCTAATTCAATAAAATTCAAAAATTATAAACGTAAAATTAAACAAAATCCGGATTTTTTAAAAAGATTTTCTAGTAAATAGATGGAGAAATTAATATTTAAAGGTTTTTAAATACTTATATTTCTACTATTATATTAAAAGAACTTTACCTCTGTGTGTGTGTGTGTTTGTGTGTGTGTATGTGTGTGTGCGTGCGTGCGTCGGTGTGTCGGTGTGTGTCGGTGTGTGTGTGTATATTAGTGTGTGTGTGTTGGTGTGTGTATGTGTGCGTATGTTTGTGTGTATGTGTGTGTGTTGGTGGGTGTATGTGTGCGTATGTTTGTGTGTGTGTCGGTGGGTGTATGTGTGAGTTCGTGCCCTAAGAACTTGCAAACGGCAGAACCGAATTTTTATGAAACTTTACACAAATATACTTTATATGCCTGGCAATGTACTTAGATAGGTTTTGCATCGGAATGTCTCCGATAAGTATCACTAATAAAAAATGAAAATAATACAATCATAGAAGAAGCAAGCGATTTTAACACAAAGTTAACACCTTACACGGCCTAACATCACAGAAGATGTTTTAGAAGTTTGAGAAGTTTTATTACCACACAAGCCAAAAAGCCTGACATATAAATTTAACAGTAGGTTCTTTGATATGACAGGTGCACGTTCAAAATGAATGTTTCAATTGAAAGTACAAATGCACCATGCTACATTACTATATATATTATAGTAACGTTATTATTTCGAAATTATTATTTAACATGGGAAGAGTGGGATTTAAAAAAAAAAAAAAGAACAATTGAGACGCTGAAATATTAACGTTATTATTTCGAAATTATTTAACATAGGAAGAGTGGAATTAAAAAAAACAAAAACAAAAGAACACTTGAGACGCTGAAATATTAACGTTATTATTTCGAAATTATTATTTAACATGGGAAGAGTGAGGTTTAAAATATCATAAACGTAATACAGAAATGAACGATGTAAAAAAATGCAGATATATCAAAATTTGAATTTTACTATAATAAGTATTATGGTATCTGTTCAGTGCACATTTACCTATAAGTATGGCCAACCACTTACAATTCAGTAACTGTAAGTTTTTTTTTTTTCAAAAATAATCAATTATGATGAGCAGAACGACTCATAGAAATCTATGTATATTCTTTTTTTCATTTTAATATACTTACATAGAAATGTTTCTGTAATGTAAAAAAACAAACTTTTCTTTATGTCATAAGTGTCACGCTCATACATTAATTCCATAGTAAATGTAACATACTGACCCAACGGGTCGCAGGTAGTCTAGTAGTTAACTAAAGATAATCATCTTATAAGAAAACCAGAAAAAAAACTAATAGGTAATTAATTACAATAAATGTTTAAAATAATATGCAAATTAGCTAAATATTTTGCAGATAAATGCAATTCCACAACGCATACATAACACAGTTGTTTTTTCCTTTTGATTGGTTTGGTTGTTTTTGTTTTACGGCATATCAACCCTTTTCAGGTTATTTAATGCCGAATCCAAAGATTTTGAAGAACATTTTTTTAATAGAATATATTTGTTGTTTTCAAGTCGGTTTCTATTCAACCGATAGTTAGGACCCTAAGAGGTACTACCACCCCCAGGTCAGAGTGGACCTGGGAGCAATGGTAATTAAAGGGTGGCTCCACACTCCCCAAAGCCCGCAAGCTGGGGCCTCACCACTGGATATAGTTTAAGATCATATCCAGGACCTTTCTTTTTAAAACAAATAGAAAGAATCGGTTTTTATAAGAATAACAATACACACGAAAACAAATTTATGAGATTGTATAGACAGAGGTATATATACATATATATATATATACTACACATTTTAGTCAGTTAAAACACGTGAAAGCTTATAACCTTAGATTATAATTCTATTCAAAAAATTTTAGCTAAATAATAATAATATCTTTAAATGTGTGCTTATTTTCTGAAAAAAGTTGGACTCAAATTCTAGCTCGTATTCCTCTGTATTAATTTATGATTATGCATCGACAGATTACCATAATTCTTAGTACACTGCACCTTATCATACCAAAGGTTCTTACAAGAATCAGTCAGATCGGACCAGTGACAAAAAATAGAACAAACAAACACACAAACAGATTAAGAAAAATATATATATATATTAGTAATGGAAGGGTTACTATATTTTTCCTGATTCCGATACAATTATCGATTCCGATTCTTTATAAATCTCTAATTATTCAACTATAAGATTGTTATTTTCCCCGATTTTCGTAAAAACACGTGTTAAATATGCAGATATTTTCCTAAACGTAACAATACACTTGTAGAAGATGATCTATCGATGTTAGCTTTACTCGTATTTTTAAAATCAATATATATATTTATTACTTTATGACTATTACTAGAAATCGAAGATTTTACCTTAAACAAAATCAAATAAAATATGCAAGTAAAGGAATCGTTTTCACATCGGAAAATAGTTATCAATTTATCCGATTCCGATACCCCCAAATCTTCCGATTTTTCCGATTCCCGATTCCGATTAATCATCCCAAGATATATATATATATATATATATATATATATATATATATATATATATATATATATATATATATATATATATATATAGTGGAGATGGTAATTAATAAAAACTGAAGAAAGTACTCAATACGGTTGTAGAGCAAATATGCGTTTTATTTTTTATTACCGTATCTTTCTGTTAAGTTACATTATTGTTTCGGCTACACGGCCTTTTTTTTTGGCCGTCTGTAGCGTCCTCAACCCCCCCTGACCTCATTCACTCTTCCACTCTTTCATCCCAAAATAGCGAACATTTCTGTAAAAATCTGAGCTTTGTTCATGGAATCTACGTTTAGGTTTAGGCACAGATAAATAGTGGGGGAAATTATTGATAGTCTTTTCTGCTAGACGATTGTTTCTTGTGAAAGTTTGGCGAGGGAGTACCATAGATTAAAGCTCAGTCGAACACTTTCAATGAAAATAACGATACAGCAGAGACAAACTCGGAACATCTTTCCTGTGAGATAGAGGTTGCAGCGAAGTGAAAAGCACATCTCCTACGAGGCTACGAAGTCTATTTTAAACTATATCATAGATAGATATTAGATCATATATATATATATATATATATATATATATATATATATATATATATATATCAGAAATAAAAATTACAATAAGTTTACCAAGGTAATCAAAATGGTAAACTTAAAATATATTATGAATATTAAAGAGTTAATATTTACAAGTAAAGTAATCTCAACCAGATGTAAAAGCTCAATAAAACCGAAAAGGAAATAGAGCTTATATTTACTTGATTCCTCCGGCCTTGGCAGACGTGTTTTAAATATTCTCTCCAAATCTTTAAATCGTTAAAAGAAAAGTTCAAATGTGCACAGGAAAATCCTGTGCACATTTGAACTTTTCTTTTAATGATTTTGAACTCATTCCATTTGTGATTTTTTCCAAGGAATTCTGCCTTTTGGATCATTTTGGACCATTTGGAACTTACCTGTTGGATTGGAAATTTTTAATTCTACCGTGTTTGGATTTTACAATTCTTGGATTTTTTACCCTTCACCAGACTATCCATTCATGTGAAATCTTTTTTATCATTTTTCTTTTACCTCCTACTCCCCTTACCTCACCCTTTTTTAACCAAGTAAGATATGTGACTTACTTGTAGTTTCACTAAATACTTCTGCATGCAAAATCCGATCCCGCATTTTGCTAATTCCTGCCCTCTGACGAGAAGGAGAGTATTTCTTCGAAACTCCGCGGATTAAGGACTATCCACTTATCTTGTGCTTCCTTTTTAAAATTTAATATGTTTTTAACTCTTTTTCAAGATGTCTTTTAACATGTTTTATTAATCATTTGTTCATATATATATATATAGAGAGAGAGAGAGAGAGAGACAGACAGACAGACAGACAGACAGAGACACAGAGAGAGACCGGGAGAGAGAAAAATCTGTTAGTAGATTTGCTTTTGTCTTTTATAATACAATCAGTCGGTATTTGGGGGTGGGGATAAATAGTTTTTTTTAATGTTTTCGATAATTAAAAGCGTTTATCACGGGTCATTCCAACTGATTGCTAGTGTATTTACTTTTAAAGTTTTCATTGTGCAGCGTTCGATGCTTTCGTGGATTTTAAAATCTTGTCCAATTTTTTTGTCACCAACTAAGGACGTTGTTTATCACGTGACACTCGCTGAATCACTTGAAGATTTACATTTGGCTTTTATTATGCAACAGCTGGA
>NC_136522.1:53343291-53403291 GCF_053919585.1 Euprymna scolopes | reverse complement strand
ATGTAATGCACTTTTTGCTCCCCTGTCGTGTCTTTCCCACAGAAGAGACGTCGCGAGCCCGTTTCTGCTGCATCGTCATGTTCATGGCAAGTGCTCGTTTGAACTCATATCTATGGTCCCTCTTGCCAAACTTTCACAAAAAAAAATCGACTAGCAACCGTTTCCCCCACTCTCAATCTGTGCCTGAATCTAAACACAGATTCCACGAATACCGTCCTGTTGAATATTGTTCCATTGGTCTGCTTCCCGGCCGACTACAGTATTTCTTTTTTACAAAGGAGTCATCATTTATCAAGGTCCGGATGCCACTCGAGGATAAGGGTTAATGAGTGTACAGTGGTCAAAGGAAACATGTATTAATCGTGAGTAGTGGAAAATTATTACATTGGATTACTTAAAGGAAACGGCTCATTAAGAATTTGTACACGTTAGACTTGAAGACTACCAAATTGTAATCAGTTGGAAAGCAGGAAAACGGTACAGAGTTCCACAGGCGTTCAATTCGAAGAAAGAAGCTTGGTTCATAGAATCTACGTTAAGGTTTAAGAACAGATAAAGAGTGGGAAAATTATTGATAGTGGTTTTAGCTAGAGGAGTGTTTTTCGTGAAAGTCTGGAAAGGGGGGGGCATAGATTGGAGTTTAGACGAGTACTTGCCATGAAAATAGCGATAAAGCAGAGACAGGCACGCAACGTCTCTTCTGTGGGAAAGAGATTTCGGGAAAGAGAAAAAGGCATTTTCCACTAAGCTACGAAGTCTATTTTGAACTCTGTCAAGGCAGTATGATAGCATTCAAGTTTAATGTAAACAAGTTCTTGTCGAACCGTCTCCTAAAATAATCAAACTCAACCCAACTTACATCATTAATAATTACTACACTATCACATTACATCCATTAACTTATATCCTCGAGTAGCTTTTGAGCCTTGAGAAGTGGTGACTCTCTTATTAACAAAAACTGCATTATTTGCAACAATTTAATGACTTTTTGTTTTTGATTTTCTGAGGTGAGTATTGGTTATTCGTATTATTTGGATTCTTCGGACTACTGTTTTCATCTTGAATGTCATTTTCACGAAGTTTCTGTCGATGTAACCTCCGACCTTCTTCAGGTGTATGTTGTCGAACTCGGGAATGTTTAGGTCGAACTCGGGAATCTGAACGGCATTTCGAACGAAACACGTTATATATTTCAGAGAGGTAGCATATTTCGTTCCGGCAACCATGACCGCATAGCAGTCATAAGTAATTCGCAATTTTATTTTTCTGTTGCCCATACTGAGAATTGAAGTTTGACCTTCGGGAGAATGTCACAATGAGTTCTTGTGGCGCAGGTGTTAAAGTACATGGAAAATCTATTGTAAAAATAATATTCTTCTGTACGTAGAATGTAAGAGGAAATCGTTCTAGTACACACACGCACACGCACACACACACACACACACACACACACATATATATATATATATATATATATATATATATATATATATAAGTCTGTCTGTCTGACGTAATGAACATTTAAATTAAAATGTTTAAAATTCAACGCTATTTCACACGGTTAATGGTAGCCGAATGGATATGGCCTCCGCTAATCGAGCCAGTCTCGTGTCGCGGGGTTCGAATCGTTCGACTGGTAGTAATCGTGACACCCTGCACTGAAGAACCCCGAAAGCATGAAACACTATTGTCTGTAGGTATTTAATTATTATAGTAAAAAAAAATAATAATTATATATATATATATATATATATATATATATATATATATATATATATATATATATATATATATATGATGGCAGCAAATTCATTCTCGAATATTGCGATTACTTCATATAGCATTAAAAAATTAAAACATTTAAAAAAATTAAGACATGAGCGCCACTAGCAGCACGTGCTTGATAGTCACTTCTATGAATATTCAAATGTCGTTTCAAACCGCCTCATGTTTTCCATGTCCGCCCGCAGTTGACACACGTTAGATCTGGCAACACTGGCTGATGAGCAGTCTGGTGGTTTATCAGCCCAGCTCTATATATACATACATTCGACGTAATCGCGTTCACTCACCGGCTCTCGTCAGATTACAGAAGTTAAGCAACATTGAACCTGGTTAGTACCAGATAGGTGACCCTTTGAGAATTCTAGGCGCCGTATGTGCTCTCCGCTTATCTCGGCATTTGTTTCCAGTCGTCCTGTACATACACTTCACTTGCCACTGGTATTTAACAATGTCGACTCAGGAGAGGTGTGGTTGGAGATTGCGCACCTCCTGCCACAAAAGAATAACGCACAGGCATCCCTACGTGGGTATCCATAGTCTGTCAAAGACTGGAGGATCCTAAGTATATATATATATATATATATATATATATATATATATATATATATTCTGAGGAAGTTTTTAGTATAAAATGTAAAAATTATAAGAATAAAAAATAAAATAATAAAATGTAAAACTAAATAATCTATAAATATAAAAGTCAAAATGTGTGTCTGTATGTATGTGTGTTTGTTTGTATGTATGTATGTATGTATGTGTGTTTGTATGTCCTGAAAAACTTTCCAGACGGGTCACGGATTTTCGCCAGATCGGTATCATTTAAAACTTCAAACCATCGTCCGACAAATATCGAAAAATTGGCCAAAAACGTTAATGCCTTCACCCTGAAATCAATAGTTTTCTACAGGGTGGGGGGGGGTCAGGAAAAACCGTCCTCTCATGACGAGTTCACTTCTACGCATGCGTCATACGACGTCGTAACCTGATTTACTTTAAATATTTGAAAAAGCGACACAATTTCGTCAACGTCGTCTTAGCTCATTTGCTTAGAGCACCGCCTCATTATCTGAATTTTTTGGGTTCGAATCGTGGTGTGAGATGTCTTTTTTTTCTATTTTTTAAATTTTAATATTGAAGCAGGGTTATTTAAGCCATTTTTCACGTGTATTTTGGGGGGGGGTATTTTTCAGGTTCGATTTTTTTTACTTCACTTATTCTTAGGTTTTCATTAACACCCCAACCCCCGCTCGACCACAAACACCCAAAAATACCCAGGTAACGCCGGGTACCCCCGGGGTTATTTAAGTTATTTTTTTACGTGTTTTTTCTTTGTTTTTTATTTTTCAGATTTTTTAAAGAAGTTTTAACGTTCGTTTTTCTGTTTTCTTTTTCGCGTTTTCTTTTTTTTTTTCTTTCCCCCATTTTTACATTTAACAGCGTTCGTTTGCCTTACGTTAGTTTTTTTGTGTTTTTTTTTCGAATTTTTTAAGTTTTAAAATATTTACTTCGCTTATTCTTATGTTTTGGTTAACACCCCGCGTAGCACACACACCTCGAAACACCCGGCCACGCCAGGTACCCCCGGCTAGTGAATTATAAAACTAAATAATAAAAAATATATAAAACTAAATTTTAACTATCGCAGCCTTAGCACCCACATATTCCGACTTCTAAACAGTTTATAATTGCGAAATAGAATTCAACTATATAAGGATGAAAAAAAAAACTTAACTAAAATTGTTAAATAGAAATAGACTTATCACTTGCATGAGCCGAAAGTTTTCAGTTATAAAAGAGAATTTAACTATTAAAGGATGTTCAAATAATAAATTTTTGTTTTGAAAAATTATATTTTTGTGAATAAAATTTAAATATTAATATATATATATATATATATATATATATATATATATATATATATATAGAGAGAGAGAGAGAGAGAGAGAGAGAGAGAGAGGGGGAGAAATATTTCACTGTGTAAAGCGTTTTTTCCGAAATTCTACGTAGTTATGCAGAATGTAGAAACTATGCATAAATAGAATTCAGTTAATTGAAACCAGTCATCTAATAGGAAAGCATAAAAATGAATAATTAATGAATCTTTGCAGTCGATCGCTTTTCTATGATTGAGTATATTAAGAAGAGTAAGATAATTTTTAAATAGAAAAGGTAAGCTTGTAATATAAAAGTCAAAGCGAGAAAAATCTTACTTTATAGGCATACTAGCAGAACGCCCGGCGTTGCCTGGTCGTAAAATACGCATAAACATTATATTTTAATTCATACAGATTTATTATTTATTATTGATATAGAGCCAATTCGCTATTAATTATTATTCAATACATAGTAATGATTTCAAACGTTAAAAAATGACTCGGTTAGTATCCACTATAATCGAAACAAGAACGTTTGGCGCTATAGCATTTGTTGTTATTTATCTCTCAAATTTTGTTGCCATCTGAGCTATAGACAGATGGATAAAAAAAGGTTAAAAAATCAAGCGACTTTAAGCTATGGGTGTTTTATTTTGAGCATACACAAATGAAACAGCAGGGGTGGTTTTATTCGACTCACCCTGCCAAAGTCAACTGTTTTGTTTTCAATTGTGACCCCTTAGCAGCAATTTTTTCCGGCTAAAGAACATATCGAACTTGTGCTATATATGCAAGTACCCTATATATCAAATTTCAACACTGTAAACAAAATATTCAGTGAGGTGTTTCGTAGAGACTTTTCACGCACACTGACAAGGTCATATGTGTGTGTGTATGTGTGTGTGTTTCGTGTGTTTCGTTTACGTTTACATCTTAAATTCTACGCTATTATGCAGAATGTGGAAACTGTGCATAAATAGATTTCTGCCAATATAATATATTAAAAATTTATCAGTGTTGCTGGGTTGTTAATGCTTGAATACTTGTCTCCCTTTGTACGCTTATTTCCTTATTACCTCCCTTTATCTGTTAAGAGATTACGTGTGATTATAGAATTGGGTGACTCGGATGTATCCTCTCTTAGACTGTTTTTATTTTTAAAAAAAAACACCTGTATGCGACGTCTATTCTAAACGTAAAACAAACAGGCGTGTCTTTCTGCGTCTCTCTTTGTGTACAAAAGCTAAAAGATGTTACGTTGTTAATTAATTTGTTTTCTTTGTCATTGACACTATAGCGTCAACTATGAAGTCATTTAAGGAAGAATGTGCGTTTTCTTTATTTACTGCGTAATTAATTTAACAAAGATTATTAATTAACCTAACAAAATAAAACTAGTATTTTATGAGAAATCATAAATACATGAAGGGGTAATTAATTAATGCTTGTTTGTAAAATGCATGTAGTCGCTCAAATATCCATAATTGATTATATTAAGAAGTCCGCTTTAATAATTTGTAAATAGAAAAACTATGTTTTTAATATCAGTGTCAGAGCCAGACAAAACCTAATTTGTATATCATTCAAACACTACCGTGTTTGAATATATGGTTAAGTTGCAGATTTAGTCATTTAGAACTGCTTTGAAACTTCACCGCTCACTAATTTTTCGATTAAATTTCAAACAATTATTACAGTTTATAGATTACCTTTTCAGCTATATTGTAAAAAAAAAACTTCCGATTTTCGTTCAGTAAAACAAAAGTTATGATGAATTAGTCAGTGTTCAAAATCGTTTTTTTATGACGGGTTTCCATAGCAACTTCAGCGACTAGTGTTGCTACTAATTTACCGCTCACGCGAAAAGAGAAGTAACAAGTGAAACAGAGAGAATGAAAGCAGACGAGTGCCATACATTATTTTACATATGTGTATGTTATAGTTATGGGGCCCAAAAAATAAAACTGAAATTAAACAAAGAACAAATTTATTGGAAGCCTGTAAAAATCATGAATTACAATAGAAAAATGCGAGCATGAAAAATAATATTGTTAAACATGGAAAAGAAAAGGACAAAAGATTCTAGTAAAAAATATTATAAATTTATAACTTAAGATATTGCAGCATTAAGAATTTTTTTAATTCAATTCATAACATTATATAATCAATTCTTAATGCTGCAATATTTTAAGTTATAAATTTATTATATTTTTACTAGAATATCTTGTTCTTTTCTTTTCCATGTTTAACCATATTACTGCTTATGCTCACATTTTTCTATTGTAATAGATGTATATTGTAGCCTTATGCAATAATTATATGTGTGTGTTTCAGTTAAAAAGAAGTAAAACTACATGTATCAAATTAGTATAGATACTCTTTCAACGATGAATAGATGCACTGACGAAGCCTTTTTTGTACGTAATTATGAACTTTTGTATATGATAGACATAAATATGTTTTAGCATGTCAGAAACAGGTGTATGCATATAAAAAGCTTTTCAAAGAAAACATAGAATGTTTGTAGAGGGTGGCCCACTTAAAAGTAGCTGAATCTCTCTAATCTTTCTCTTATCGATCAACTGACACCACAAGACAAAATGCAATTCTTTTTCCAACAAAATGGCGCTACATGCCACACGTCTCACAGATCACTGACACAAGTTCATGACATGTTTATGGAGAAGAGAATAATAAGCACAGGCCACCATGTTCCCCGGACATGTCATCATGGGATTGTTATCTTTGGGCGACTTTAAAACAAAAATGTTATGCAAATAATCCCCACAATCTAGAATAACTGAAAGAGAACATTACCAACGCTATCAAGAGAATCACCAAAAAGATCTACAGGCAGTATTTGCAAACATTGTTAGACGTGCCCCGAAATGCATAGATGTAAACGGGAGCACTTCCTACAGGTAATTTAAACAATAAAAAAAATGTTCCTCCTCTTCTCGGCTTCTTTTAACCGGGCAACCCTATATCACTATCATTATATATTATGAACTGTAATAACATTATACACAATAACGCTACTGTATAAACCTTTGTATGAACATAAATTTCATATAAAATACATGTATGTGTGTATGCACACGCGATTGTGTGTGTGTATGTGTGTGTAAGTGTGTTTATTCCTCTAAAGAAACGCTTACTTACGCATAAATAGTTTTCGCACGTTGTAAATAGACACATTTGGCTTTTCTGTTTATCCATACGGAATACGGAAAATTTTATCTTTTGGGCTGTATAAAGCATTCCTTACATTGAGCAGATGCCCTTCCCTTGCGGCATAACGGAGTGGTTTCAATTCATGAATAGCAAAGGTGACTGGGGCACAATGTGTAGAAACCCTTCAATGTCGAGCGAAATCAAAACGACGTCCGTTCCTCTTGCGTTAGCAGTTCTTCTCACCAACACCAACCTCTCAACGCATGCACACATGCACGCACAACCCCCTCAAATAAATGCCGAGGTAGTTTTTGTTCGGCAATCTCGCGAGAGTAGCCAGAAATTGAGATTTTCTTTGTGCCTTGTCCGCTAGTTCGCTATTATCGCTTCAATCGGACTGGTTCTCTGTGTCGAATCTCTTTTTATGGCACGTTTTAAAGCAACCTTCATCATAGACAGCTTGCTTTACGTGAGGTTATCATTCGAAATTAATCCAAAGTATAGGGACTTCACTTTATTCTTATCTGATTCTAGCAACTATATATCTGTTAATGTCATAAAGAGATGTGTGTATGTATATATACTTATCGATATATATACATTAAGATATATAGTGCTGTATTTATATATATATGTATATATAAAAGTGAAAGTGTCTGTCAGTCTGTCTATCTGTCTGTCTGTCTGTCTGTCTGTCTGTCTGTCTGTCTGTATGTATGTATGTATGTATGTATGTATGTATGCATGTATGTTTGTCTGTCTGTGTACATTTCCCTATACAATAACTCCGTCAACTTTCAGTCTACAGACTCGAAATTTGATATACAGTGTACTGAGATTTTGGAAAATCTTTGTAATCCGTTTTCGGCCAGAAATTTGGCTGTTAAGGGATCAAAGTTCCACGATTTGACCTTTGATAACTCTACCAAACTCCTCCACCAATTTTGGGTATAAACACTTGAAATTTTAGATATAGGTTCCTTGGACATTAATGAACTTAATAACTTGATTGGAGCATAAAACAATAAATGTTAAGGGGTCATAATAGGGGTCAAATTTTAAAAAAATTGACCTCTGCGGTCTCTACCAAATTACTCAGACAATTTCTGGTTTAAAAATTTGAAATTTTACATAAAGGGCATTCAGAGATAGGGCAAGCTTTTTTAATCGGTTTGGGTCGAAAATTTGAGCTACAAATATATAAATCTATGTATGTATGTTTGCATGTCTGCCTAAAACTTTCGACAGAGGCGATGGATTTTCACAAGATCAGTATCGTTTTGAAGATCGACCCTTCAGACGACGAATACCGAAAAATTGGCTAAGAACATTACTTTCTTCACTCTCAACTGGGCACTTTTCTACAGGAAGAGGTTGCTTTTTTCGCCGATATTTTCAAAAGTAATCTCCTCTTTTCGATTGTCTAGACTTAATTTAAACCTACGTCACTTCCGGTTTGGCGGTGGTCGTAAGAGAAAAAACGTCACGTTTTCCCCCGTTCTTTTCCTCCTTCGCGGTACGGGTTCGAGCCTGCCTTCCTACTACCACTTTTTTGTTGTTGTTTTTGTTGCTCAAAACACACACCTAAACACCCGGTAAATGCCAGCCACTTATGCTAGTACACACACACACACACACACACACACACACTCACACAGATATATATATATATATACATATATATATATATATAAGTGAATGTATTATTTATGTTATATATAATAAAAATATATATGTATCATTTTTATTATATATATTATTTATATTATATATATAATAAAAAATACAGTCGACTATTAATAATACGTGTACTAATATATTTAACATATTTAACTATTAATACCGTACTTTTGGGTAATTGCCCCAAATCCGGGGATAATTGCGCCAACTACAAGAAAGTGTTTTTATATGCGTGGTTGCCAAAAAAGCACTTTTAGCTAGTTGCCGTAATTACCTCGGACTCGGCGCAATTACCTCAAAGTACGGCATACTTAGAGTAAAAAAATTAAAGTAAAATAAATAAATAGGCCTTGCTCCCCCCCTTCCTGATCTTACCTTCCCTAATTGACAAATCAAGTCAAGCTAACTAGATAAATAGAATTAACAAATTAATAAACAGGGCTATGATGACAGCATATTCTTTTCATTAGTTTGACTCTCGAGTGTGTATCCATCGATATCGTATATGCTTTTATATAGAGTGATGGGGTTCTCGATTGATTCATTGTGTCTGTGTTGGATATATGCTAGAGAGTCAAAACAATGAAAATAATATTCTGTTGTCATAGTCGTACTAATAAAAGCCAAAAAGTAAAACAAATTTATAAATTATAGCAATAGAAAACGCCTCTTTACCAAATATACTCTTGCATTCACATGTTATTGCACTGATTATCGTTGCATTTATTTACGAATCTTTCAATGAATTTTATCTACTTTTGTTGTATATATCGTCATGTTCGTCCTTCGAAGTCGAAGATGACCATGACATCAGTGAGTAAAAGTATTGTGGACAGTGGTGAGCAGGTGTTGTGGGGACAGAACTTGTTGCTCTGGCTTTGCGGGGTGCACGCCTCGGTACTGCTTTGAGGATTCTTCTCTCTTCAGCTGTTTCAGCTCCTTTGTTGATGAGGTGACGCCAGTGAGGTCTGTCTGATGCAAACCATTCCCAGGATGTTGAAGTCTTTGAGGGAGACTTTGAGGTTGCCCTTAAAGCGTTTTCTTGGTGCTCCGACTGAACGCTTGCCTTGGCACAGCTCGCCATACAGGAGTTGTTATATATATATATATATATATATATATATATATATATATATATATATATATATATATATATAAAGATTTTTATGGATACATAAGTTTATAACACTTTTGAAGAACACCGAACGTAGTGCCATAATTAATTGCTGAGGGTTTAAGATTTTTTATTTGTTTGTTTTTTTTTCTATAGTTTAACCATAAATCATTAAAAAGAAACTTTCAAAAAGAAGACCAACATACATTTCTAAAGTATATTTCTCCTAAGCGTAAATTAGATAAACGGGACAAGTAAGGGGTGGGGCAGAAAAAACCCTATCGAGACGACTTTCAGCCAACTCTTTTCAAGATTAACGCTGGCAAAAACAGCCCATCAGGCCGTCTTCCAGCTAACCCTTTTAATGATTTACGTTGGCAACGTTTGCCAACGTAAATCTTGTTATTATGTTTAAACTATAGAAAAAAAACTAAACCATCAACAATTAATTATGGTACTACGTTTGGTGTTCTTTAAAAGTGATATATATATATATATATATATATATATATATATATATATATATATATATATATATATATATATATGATGGACTATACTGTCGATTTCGACGTATCGATGGTATGAGCTTCCGTCACAACAACGAAGTGGCTCGGAAATCCACACAGATGATTTTTTTATAGTTGGATTCACTGTTAGCTTTGTCAGTGAAAATGTCACAGGACAGAGTATACAGTAGATCGCAGGTTCTTACATAAATGTTTTCTTTCTCCTAGATGCATGTCGTAACGAAAACTTGAGGTGCATCTTTCCCAGTGAATTAATGCGCCCTCAGATATCAATCTGAAAATGTCTACGACTCGTCGCGGTACATACAGCGTCATGCCTTCCCAAACGGTCACCCATCATTACTTAACTTCGATGATCTGGCGAGAATCGGTATGTCAACGTGATTGTGTCGTGTATATATATATATATATATATATATATATAGAGAGAGAGAGAGAGAGAGAGAGAGAGATAGATAGATAGATAGATAGATAGATAGATAGATAGATAAATTTGGTAGTAGGCAGGCAGGCCTAGGGCCACCGTACTCTTTATACCCGTGACGCGAAGACGGAAAAGAAAGTGAAAGACGTCTTACCTCTACGCTATGAGGCGACCGGAAGTTTGAAACCTTAAAATCAGGCAAAGTCAATCCAACCGATACGATGACTTGCAAAAATGGTTCGCAAAAAATCGACCCCTCCTTGTAGAAAACTGCCTAGTGGAAGGTGAAGGAATTAATATTTTTGGTAATTGTTCGTTATTTGTCGTCCGAAGGGTCAATCTTCAAAATGATACTGATCTCCTGACAATCTGTTGCCTCTGTCGAAAGTTTTAGGCAGACATATATACATACATACATACATTTAAACAGACGGGTGAAATTTATATTATAGATGACATGTTTGTTCTTTGACCAGTGACTGTGTAAAATAGATTAATTTAGCCATACTGATGAACCTTATTATAACGAAACATGTATGGTTATGGATAAAAAAATTAAATAGCCATCATAAATATATTCCATTGCTTATTTCAACGATAAATCTCTACATAATTAAATATGAAAATCTTCTAAATGAAAGCACAATCACGAATTTCACTAACAATATATATAATTTTAAATAGTTATATTTGTACCATTCTTGTAAGTGGCCGAGGGTGACAGATGTTGAATAGAAGAACTGGGTGATTTTAGTTTTCAATTGACGATAGTTTTATGATTAAAACACTGGTTTCTGTCCATGCACTAAATAATTTTAGCGATAGAGTTTTGGCAGACAGCCCTATAGTGTTTACATTTCAGATAGCCGTTTTTTTTTTAATTCAGAGGATTGAACACGGATGATGGGGTCTCTTTCAGGCCTAGTTTTCTGATAACATCAGATAACGAAGGTACATAATCGTTATAGTGCTTTTCTGGTTGGCAATTTCCGGTTGATTTTACAGGAAACCTGACCCAGGGGTAGCTTATTAAAAGACTATTTATCAGTACCTCTCCATCAGTATCCGCTAAATATCGAAGTCTTTTAAGTGCCATATTTCGTGTGCTAACGTTTCAAGTTTAAATTTGATTATTTTGCCTTGGAGATTATCAACGTCGGTTAAAATATTATCTTGCTTTAATGTGATTGTACATTTCGGTTATTAAATTTTTAGAAATCGACACAGACAAGGAATGAAGTCGCTTTTATATAACTCCATCTTCAATAGGATCGATCCTGTACATTTGAAAGTCAAAAACATGACTTCCTGAAATATATAGCATCACAGATATGCCACCTGATCATCAAGTAAGAACATGTAGAAAGTTATATAATCTATATATATATAAAAGCTAAAATGTTTGTATGTGTGTTCGCTTTTTCTGTATATCTACAAAAGGCTTTTTGCAGAGAAGCGGTCGGTCGGTTCACAACTTTTTAAAACTTTTTATATCACATATAAATCGTAATATCTCAGAGTTAACGAAGCTCGCCTGTCTATTTAATTTGCTTTATTTCGGGAAGATAAATATTCAACATTTGTCACTCGCCGTATATGGGTTAGTCTTTTCCTTATAACATCTTGGGAAGCGTTCCCGCAGTAAATGAAATACTATCCCGCAGTCAAACTTGACCTCATTAAGTCATTAAAACGTGCACCTGCCAAATACAAGTAATTAAATAAATTCAAACATGTTTCCGTTAGTATCTCATGGTGGGGCAATAGTTAACGTCGCACGTTTTTGGGTTTGTTTTTTTTTTTCACAGTTTAATTTACAACTTTGCCTCAACGGTTCGGGTTCGATCCTCATACTTACATTTTTTTATATATATATTATCAATAACTGTTGTAGCCCCCTAGTAAGGGCCACAAATGAAAGAAACCACAAGTAGTGTAAAGTGTATGAATATAATATGTATTTATCATAGAGAATACAGGGGCCACTAAAATGGTATGAGAGGAACGTATTCGTAGCATTTGATTAAACATGGTATGAATGTCTCCATCTACAGGGTGGTCAAAAAGTCAGGTAACATGTTAAGGTAGAAAAAACAATATGATCCATTATAATTGTTACATGATAAGGGCTGTCCCCTGTTCATGTAAGTATAAAAATAGAGAGATTAGTTAAAATGGAAATAAGAGAAAGCAGAAATCGAACCCTGGACATAAGTTTTAAAGAACAATAGGTTTAAATGGAATGTCCAGTAAATTGTTAATTCGGATGAAATAAATAATAAATAAACTATTCAATTGTTTAAAGAATGTGGATAATAAAATATGAGTTAAATAAATTAGATATGTAGGTTAAATTCCTTTGTAGAAACAAACAAGGAAAATAGGTTATTGGGAAATCAATGTCGAAAACGTGAAAAGTCGTGCATGTTGAGACACGTGAATTTTGCTCACGTGGCCGGGATGCATGAGTTCTCAATATAGCAGGTGGGAGTTAGTTGGTGGAGAGAGAGTCAGAGACAGTCAGAGACAGTCAGAGAGACAGTCAGGAGAGACAGTCAGGGGAGACAGACAGGCGGACGTCTGAAGCGAGACGTCACTTCAGAAACTAAGATGTGAAACTTTGAGTTCTTAATGAGGAAATCCCGACCGGTCGTATTAAATAAATTCACCATGTGTTTTGGATAAAGCTCATCTTTGTGTTGTGATTTCTACAAAAAGGTAAATTGTATCGTTATTATATGTCTGTGTTATAAAATGTCATTACAACAACATCTCTCTCTCTAAGATACAACATCATATGTAATAAGACAAGAACTCTCACTAAGACTCATATCATTACTAATAAGAACTCACGTAACATACGCGCACAAGTGGTATCGTCTAATAATAATAATAATAATAATAATAACTATATAACAACTTTCAATTTGGTGTTCGTGAACCTTTTGCATCAGCGATGCAGAAACCGAACCTGGGGTCGATACCACGAAAAAAAAGAAAGAAAAAGAAAAAGAAACACAACGTTTTAAAAGGGTCCAACATAATTTTAAAAAAATAAATAAATAAATAATACCACGGAAAAAGAAAAATTACACGATCACAGAATTCGAAAAAGAAAAAGAAACACAACGTTTTAAAAGGGTCCAACATAATTAAAAAAATAAATAAATAAATAATACCACGGAAAAAGAAAAAAAAATTTACACGATCACAGAAATGCGAAAAAAAAATGATGAAAAAAAAAAAATTTGAACATACACGCACACAGAGAACAAAAGATACAAGAAATATTAAAAAGAAAAAGAAGAAAAGGCCGATATGCCGTAAAAAGAAATTCGTAGTAATGGAAAAAAATAGTAAACAAGTCACCAAACGTAATTCATTGATAA
Organism: Euprymna scolopes; assembly: GCF_053919585.1. Classification (NCBI taxonomy): domain Eukaryota; kingdom Metazoa; phylum Mollusca; class Cephalopoda; order Sepiida; family Sepiolidae; genus Euprymna; species Euprymna scolopes. The sequence continues at coordinate 53,389,321 of NC_136522.1, read as the reverse complement.
ATGAATTGGCCTGTTAAAAAAAAAACACACACACATATACGCGAAGGCAGAGACTGTGTCACCCTAATGTTATTGTTTTGAAATTTGTAGAAGTGTCATTATAAAATCTGTGTCAATATGAAATCGTTTGGACGAATTGTTGAATTTAATCTGTCAATCAAAACAGGAATTTCAAAGGTCGCATGTACTCTCTCTGAAACGGCGTGTAAATTGTTTTGAAATGCATTTTGTGTTCATAGTGAACTTTTCGGCTTTTGCGTGTTCATTTATTTTGTTTTTGAAAAAAAAAAGGGACAATTGTTTTGGACAGACTGTTGAATTGTTCTGTTTTACAGATGATTTTTTTTTTTTTGTTGTTAAAAAAAAAAAAAGTTATAACTGTTGCAAAATGTTTAAATGTATTAAGGTATTTTTTTTTTTTTTTGGAAATGTTTTTATGATGTTGAACAAATATTGTAAATTGTCTTATGTAATGTTATGATTTTCACAGCAAGAATTCAAAGTTATCCGTAAATATACATTAGATTAAAATGATCTAGTAGAAAATAAGTTAAGACGTATGGTTGGCTTACAGATTCAGTTAGAATTTTAGAAGGGGGACAAGAATTAAAATTACGTAAACGGGCATTTGGAGAGATTTTAGATGTGATACGCCGTAAGAAAGGTGTTTTGTTTTAGCATTTGGTTTTGTTGTTTTTTTTTAGAGATCCTAAAATTTTTTCTCCAAGAAAAGTGACTTGGTAGGGATTGATAAGCACAAGAAGTGCCCCTATACGAAAAATTTGGGAACCTGGTTAATTAAGTGCTTAAAATAAGCTAGTTGCACGTAACGACTCCGAGCGAAGTAGTAAGTCTTGGCTTAGTTAATAAACAGGCGTTGGAAAGAATACGAAAATTCTTAAGGGGACCAGTAAACCGATGAGAGGTAGTCCCGAGGCAATCACATATAGCTTAATGAAGTAAGAGACAGGCAAAAATATGCCGTAGATTACGTAAGAAAGATATAACCTTGTATTTTTTTTTTAGAGACGCATGAATGTGGGATATATCTGCTGGATCTTGGAAGCCCTGGTGAGAGAAAAGAAAAATCACAAAAAACAAAACGGGCAATTAGATAGAATTTAGGCGCAATTACGGTGTTGGGCGCGAAACGTGTTAGTTAGTTAGGGGTGATATTTCTAAATCCTCGTCGAAGTTTCAAAAATCCAAGCAAGGAAATCCGAGCGAATCCGTATGAGAGAAAAAAAGGTATATCTTAAACTTCTGAAGCCAACCACAAAGATTTAAGTATATGAGCTTTGGTATGTCCCGTATGAGATAGCTATAGAATAAAAAACAAAGCCATACTTGATAAGACTAACCATGCGGAAAGAGAGATCAGAGCACTTTTGAGACGAAGGAAGTCGTCCATTTCGAGAAAGGTGAAAACCTCTAGTCTGCGGCATATGGGTGGCTGGAAAATAGCTGATGTGAATTATAGGAATACCCTACACCCAAAAAGTAAATGCCACAAAGATCAGAAAGGTTCTGATCTTAAAAAAAAAAATAAATAATTGTGAAATCGGCCGTGAAGGGCTGACTAAAAGAGATTTTTTTTGTGTGTTTTTTAGCCTGATCTTTCTAGCCGTGTGGTTGTGTAGATGTAAAAATAAAAAAAAAATGTACTAAAGTTAAAAATGCATACATTTTTTTGTGAAATATGGAAGGGAGGGATGTTACATGATAAGGGCTGTCCCCTGTTCATGTAAGTATAAAAATAGAGAGATTAGTTAAAATGGAAATAAGAGAAAGCAGAAATCGAACCCTGGACATAAGTTTTAAAGAACAATAGGTTTAAATGGAATGTCCAGTAAATTGTTAATTCGGATGAAATAAATAATAAATAAACTATTCAATTGTTTAAAGAATGTGGATAATAAAATATGAGTTAAATAAATTAGATATGTAGGTTAAATTCCTTTGTAGAAACAAACAAGGAAAATAGGTTATTGGGAAATCAATGTCGAAAACGTGAAAAGTCGTGCATGTTGAGACACGTGAATTTTGCTCACGTGGCCGGGATGCATGAGTTCTCAATATAGCAGGTGGGAGTTAGTTGGTGGAGAGAGAGTCAGAGACAGTCAGAGACAGTCAGAGAGACAGTCAGGAGAGACAGTCAGGGGAGACAGACAGGCGGACGTCTGAAGCGAGACGTCACTTCAGAAACTAAGATGTGAAACTTTGAGTTCTTAATGAGGAAATCCCGACCGGTCGTATTAAATAAATTCACCGTGTGTTTTGGATAAAGCTCATCTTTGTGTTGTGATTTCTACAAAAAGGTAAATTGTATCGTTATTATATGTCTGTGTTATAAAATGTCATTACAACAACATCTCTCTCTCTAAGATACAACATCATATGTAATAAGACAAGAACTCTCACTAAGACTCATATCATTACTAATAAGAACTCTCACAAGAAAAAGCATCACTTATAATAGTCTCTCTAAAAGACTCTTTAATGAAACAACTATATAACATAATCTCTATTCGTTTAATATTATTTCTTGGATGAAATTTTTCCACAACGATGGATTGGTCGCCGTGGCCCAGTTGAATGGCCAGCCATATCTCCGGATCTTACCCCTCCTGATTTCTGGCTTTGGGGCTATGTAAAGGATAGCGTTTATGGCAAGAAGCCTGATACAATAGCGTCTTTAAAGTTATTTATTGAAGAGGAGATTGCGCGGATATCAGCTGACATGATTACACGTGTTACACAATCAGTGGTTAATCGCTTCCAGCGATTGATAGAGAGAAATGGACGACAATTAACAAAATAAACATATTTCATGTTTGTTTCATTTTATATTTCAATGTATGGTACTTAAATATACGTGTATTGCTAATATCGTTTTTCTTTAAAATGTTACCTGACTTTTTGACGACCCTGTAGATAATTGTATCTTTTTCGGTTTAAAACCTTAACTCTTAAGGCAGAAATATTTTGTAAGAAGTATCGACAAAAATGTTTGAATACTGTAAAGAAATAGGTAGTTGATGTTGAAAAGATTACTAATGTTTTCGATGTCTCTGTACTGAAATATGAGAAATAATTTTTGGATACTGTAAACTTGATAGATAGACGATACCACAACGCTTACTAATGTTTTCTATATTTGTCTAGACATAAATATTAGATAAATATCTTTTTTTATTATTATAAACGAGATAGGTAGATGGTATCACCACGCTTACAAATGTTTGCCAAATATCTTTGTGCATAAATCTATCTATATCTATCTATATCTATTTATCTATCTATCTATCTATATATCTATAAAAACAGATGTGTGTGCCACAGACGATTTCTGATTGGTTAATCCAATAATCACATCTCCTAAAAAACTATGGTTCGTAGGCTCTTAACTTTACCATAAAATATTATGGCTTTATTTATTGTCCATCTTGGAAGGGTTTATTTTTTTCATAACTTGTTATTTACAACCAGTGGTATTCGTAGGACTGGTTGCTTCCACATTAGTCCTCAAACTAGGAGTGATCTGTCCCCCACAACAATAATCAAATACGATTATCGCTAAGACAGGAGATCCTTGTTGATCTTAGTCTAGAAAAGATTAAATCTATAAATACGAAGAACAAGTTAACTGGAAGAGAGGACCACCGCCTTGCCGTTTTTAGAAATAAGTTTCTGGAATAGAAAGCTGTATTAAACCGAGGTATCAAAACTATGAATGGATGGACACAACTGGACCAACTGGTCAAATCAGATGGTAACAAAGGAAGAAGGAGATAGTGTGGATAATTCTGAAGAACATATGCTATAATAATATTTCTAGAAAAGACTGAGACTATCAACATCACGTCTGTTGGGGGAGAGATTGCAGATAAAAAGAAAGGGTGGTGTTAATCGAATTATAGATGCGTTTCTGCACATTGTCAAATAGCCTCAATTAGAACAGAGATTTGCAAACCAAATACGACAGCAGTACTCCATACATGGTCTCATATAATACATGTAGTGATGGAGAATAGCTGAACCGATTCACAAGAGTCAGAATAGCTACTAGATCATATGAACTCCAGGAAGGATTTGATAAGCATGAAAAAAAAAGCCAAGAAGTTTCAGAATCGATTTCTCCTCAAGACCAGAGCCATCCATGAGAATCTCATACAACTTAACTACATATTTTTTTAAAACTTTGTAACTTCTTGCATAAAGTCATCTCATGATTTGTCTGAAACGACTTTAATAAAATATGCATTGAGCGCATATAGTAAGGCAAATATCCTCAGACATACAGAACGTGTTATTAGATGTTATTAAAATTATAAGTCAGTTTCGACAGTAAGCTCTAAAGGGTTTTCGATCATGCCCGTGGCTTTATAGGCACAGCATTTCCGTAGCACACAGCTTATTAGCATCACAGCAATGATAAATAAGTATTGGACTCTGTTTTTAAAATGACTCTTTGTACTTTAATCTCTGTTGCGTGTACTCCCCAAACTGTCAGTTCCAGTTTTCAGGTTTCCAATGCGTTCTACGGAAAATTTGTTCAATTTTGTGATTTATTTTTTTACATCATGAAGCATTCACTTATCCGTGCCCGAAAGATTTTGTTGTATGATTTTTTGTAGTCGATCCATGCCGTGGCTTTGTTCAATTTTTATGCTGTAACGACTTTGGGGATTTTTCAGTTCCCGTATAGCAGGTCATGCGTCGTTCGTATCACTTTTCTGCATGAGCTTTCTGTTCTATGGCAATTAATATTGTAGTATATAATGTTCTCTCAATTGTGGCGTTAACGTATCATTCATGGTTACTTTGGATTGGTGAGCAGGTTATTGTTCTGTAGTTATAATTACACACACATATATATGATTATTTATCATAATAATTATTAAATACCTACAAACACTAGTGTTTCATCCTTTCGGGAATCATCAGAGCAGGGTGTTACGATTAACACAGGTCGCGAGAATCGAACCTGGCAACGAAGCCATCTCTGACTCCATTAACAGGGACCAAATACACTCTGGCACCGTTAACTACGAGAAATATTGTTGAAATTAAAACATTTATTTTTACATTTTTAACGTCTCTCATAGTGATCTAATCATTGTATGATGATGTATACCACTATCTGCCGTCACTGAGGTGTATGACCGACAGACGTGTTATATTAATGTCTTAAAGTGGCCTCGCGAAGATATGAAGATGGCCGTCGTTAGGGTCTAGAAGAAGAAAAGCACACCTGATATGTTGGATGTGCTGTGTGGCTCCTTCTTTTCCCAGGAAACAACTTGACTTCTTCGCCCTTGGTGGCGTCTTGACTGGAATTTTCTTTCTTCATTTTCTGAATCGCTTCGTTGTTTCAATGAAGGTATTTATGAAGGCATTTATGGCAGGCACAAAAAAAACGACACGCGACACAATTGTAATATATAAAGCATAACTAACTATTTTATTTTACAAAATATATATTACAAAAACTTTTGCAATTAAAAACTGGACAATAGAATTTTCAAAGCTAACTAGCCTAACTAGTATTGAGGGAGGAAGGGGTGCCCCCCCATTTACGGAGAGACAGAATATGCTTCACTTCATGGTGGTCGTGCAGGAAAGAGGGAGAGCTCTAGGAAAGGGAATTATGGGAAGGCGTTTCTTTGTATCTCTACGCACATGGCCAAATCACCACTCGGCCATGCTGCAGAGTGCGTTAGAAGCTGGCACTGAGAAATAGTGCCACATCCCTCCCTATGCAATCCGAAATTTATGAGTATTTATAAATTTCAGAAGTCCCTTATTTTCCGTGGATGGTGCGTCCACCGACCGTCAGCGATCAATGTCCCCCATGCTTTTCGTTCTGTCAGGAACTCAGTGAAGCAAGATATTTTTTTCCACCAGGCCCCTGGTAAACTCGTATACTGCTTCAAATACCAGAGAGGGTAATCATCCTCGCCCTCCATCGAGGCAGTGATCTCATGATTTCAGTTACTGGATTTATGCTCTCTTAAGCAACCAGTATAATATTTTTTTAACAAAGCCGGATTTTACGTGAGTTCATCACGCCGACCTATACGTATTTAATTAAGCCGGATTTTATGTGAGTTTATTACGCCAACCTATACGTTTTTTTAATTTATTCTGCATCAACTTATAACATTATTTCAGTAACTGGGGTTACGCTCTCTTCAGCAACCAGTATAATGTATTTTAACCAAGTCGGGGTTACGTGCCCTTATCACGCCGACCTATATGGATTTAGTTAAACCTCGGTCTTCAGAGGTTCTAATCCAATTTAATTCTGTTAGAGCAAGGAGTCTGCCGCCGAACGACCAATAAAAACTATCCATCACGGAATATTTATTAATTATATAAAGAATTAATTAAGAAGGGCACTCAACCTTCATGAGTTAGAATACTCAATTAGGCAAGCGAATTTTTTAAAATAAACAATTCAAAAACCTGGTATACATTAAATCAATGAAATAGGGTGTTAACATTTTTTTTCTTAAAAAGGAAAACATTTTTTTTAATTATTTCAGAGCACCTTCGTCACAATTAGAAATTGTTTACACAATGCAAACGCATTTCAAGTTATTACATTCATAATTAACTTTTTCCCAAATTTCAGGGTACATTTAAAAAGTATGTGTATTTTTTCAAAACTTGATTTACAAAAGATCATTAAAATTTCATTCCAAAATTTAAAATTTGTTTAAAGTATTTTGGTTCATCGTTAAAATCAATTTTTCCTTCCCAAAGGACCATTAAAAATTCCGAATTTATGCTGGTTACCTTCTTTCCAAGGTAATTCATTTATTATTTTGAAAACAATCTTCTCAAAAGATCATAACTTTAAAAAAATTTCACAATACAATTCAAAAAATTATTCCAAACATTTGGTTGATTATTAAAATTAATCTTCCTAAAAGATTATAGAAAATTCATTTTTAATCAATTTACCCTTCACAATGAGATTCAGAGACATCCCAAAACTTTTTCATTTCGTAATTATTATTTTTAAAATTCAGTGTACATTTAAAGTTATTTAATTTATTCTTAAAAATCATTTCTTCTTATAGACCATTATCAAGGTCATTTCGAATTTAGAAACTTTTCACGTTAATTAACTTTGTTTGTTTTTTTCAAAGTAATTGGTTTATTATGTTAAAAGCAACCTTCTTCCTATATCACTCACAAAGATTATTTCGAATTAATAAACTCCCTCCACACATGGGAGCTATATCAGTTAACGACCAGTTCTATATAGTTAACAGCTTGAGAAAATTAAAGTTTCAATGGATGAGAGATCTTTCTAGACTGAGGAAACCTTTTTATTCTCAAGGATTAATTCAATTTTTCGTAAATACTCCTCAGTCAATATTTCGGGGACCCCTATCATACGGTCCAATTTCAAATAAGCCTTCAATTAAAGAATTCGCTTGAATAATTCTTCCTTAAAAATCATCTAGAATTCAGGAAAATTTCTTTCGTTAGTCAATTGATATTTCCTTAGAAATTATTAAAAATTCAGAGAATATTCGAAATGTAATAGCATAATTTTTCTTTAAAAAACTCTATGAAAATTTCAGAGAACTCTTTAAAAATTTAACGTAATCATGTAACGGTTGTCTTTTGCAAATACTCATAGATTTCAGCTCCTTTTATTCCTAATAAAAACAATTGAAGACATCATTTAATGCAATTTAACGAAGCATAAATAATTTTGTTCTTTAAACTTGGTAAAAAAAAAAGTTAATTCGTTATTATATGCCCTTTCGCAACCTGCCATGTTCAGCTATACAAAAACTAAAACGCAAGAGGAGAGAGAGAGAGAGAGAGAGAGAGAGAGAGAAAGAAAGAGAGAGTATAATGAAAATCGCTCTAGACAAAGCATGAAGCCACTTGTAAAGAATTAACAAGAACGATACGTGATTATTGCAATGACATGCGATGCCTTAGTTTTGAAAAGATCAAGATCGGTGGTAGAAGGAAAATAGTTAACAGAAAGAGAGTTCTACAACCGTGCAGTCCTTTGAAAGAAGCTTCTGGAATAGGAAGCTGTATTACAGTAATATATTAAAACAGCGTGTTGATGAAGATCTCTAGAATAGCAAGTCAAACGAGTTTGAACAAACGAAGCAGGAAATAGACCAAACAATTCTGAGGAACACATGTCATAATAATATTTGTAGAAATGACTGAGACACGCAACATCACGTCTGTGAGAGAGAGAGGGGTTGCAGTAAAGAAGAACGGGTAGTGCCAATCAAGTTACAAATACATTTTTGCAATTTATCAAGAACCTTCAAATGGGACACAGATTCACCATACAGGGTATTATACTATATTTGTAGAGATAGAGAATAAAGAGCAATAGATTCAATATGTGGACTCCAAGAAAGGTTTGATAAGAAAGAAAGGCCAAGAAGTTTCAGAGTTGATTTCATCCGGAGCAGAGCTATCTATTAGCATCTCAAGAAGAAATCCGAGAGCCCGGAGATTGAAAGACAATAGTGGAGTCTTAACAGGATTAAACGAAACAGGACATAGCTATAAATTATATATAGCTTATTTGCTTATCATATGTATATTATATATAACGTATATGTTTATCATATGTGTATTATATATCGCTTATATTTATATTATATAGCTTATGTTTTATCATATGTGTATTATATATAACTTATATATTTATCATATATATTATATATATAGTTTATGTGTTTATCATATGTATATTATATATAGCTAATATGTTTATCATATGTATATTATATATAACTTATATGTTTATCATATGTGCATTATATATCGCTTATATTTATCATATGCATATTATATAGCTTATGTTTTATCATATGTGTATTATATATAACTTATATATTTATCATATATATTATATATAGTTTATGTGTTTATCATATGTATATTATATATAACTTATATGTTTATCATATGTATATTATATATAGCTAATATGTTTATCATATGTGTATTATATATCGCTTATATGTTTATCATATGCATATTATATATCTTAAATATTTATCATATCTGTATTATATCTAACTTATATGTTTATTATACGTATATATTATACATAGCTTATATGTTTATCATATGTATATTATATATAACTTATATGTTTATCATATGTGTATTATATTATAGCTTATATTTATCATATGTGTATTATATGTAGCTTATATGTTTATCATATGTATATTATATATCTTAAATATTTATCATATCTGTATTATATCTAACTTATATGTTTATTATACGTATATTATATATAACTTATATTTATCATATGTATATTATATATAGCTTATATTAATTATATGTGTATTATATGTAGCTTATATGTTTATCATATGTATATTATATATCTTAAATATTTATCATATCTGTATTATATCTAACTTATATGTTTATTATACGTATATTATATATAACTTATATTTATCATATGTATATTGTATATAGCTTATATTTATCATATTTGTATTATATATAGCTTATATTTATCATATGTGTATTATATATAGCTGATATGTTTATCATATGTATATTATATATAGCTTATATATTTACCATATGTGTTTTATATATAACTGAAATGGTTATCATATGTGTATTATATATAGCTTATATTTATCATATGTGTAGTTTAGTAGTAATCCACTTTTAGAAGAAAAAATATATTGTATTGTTTAAAAAGAAAATTCCTGATGAAGGCTTATAAGCCGAAAATTTGAAACTTCAAATAAATATTTTGTTTATTTAAAAAAAAATACAGATACGCACGTGGTTGTCTTTCTAATCTCATATTTCGAATCATATTTGTATTATATATAACTGATATGTTTATCATATGAATATTATATATAGCTTAAGTGTTTATCATATGCATATTATATATAGCTTATATGTTTTTCATATGTATATTATATATAACTGATATGTTTATCATATGTGTATTACATATATATCTATCTTACCGGTTTATCATATGTATATTATATATAGCTTATGTGTTTATTATATGTATATTATATATAGCTTATATTTTTATTATATGTATATTATATATATGTTTACCATATGTATATTATATATATCTTACATGTTTATCATATGTGTATTATATATAGCTTACATGTTTATTATATGTATATTATATATTTGCTTATGTGTTTATAATATGCATATTATATATTACTGATATGCTTATCATACGTATATTACATATAGCTTATATGTTTATAATTATAAGGGATATGCCCACAGAATATTCTTATTATTTGGACTCTTGATTATATATCCGACACAGGTAGGCACAGTTAATCAACTGAGTATCACATCACTCTACATAAATGCATATAAGATATCAACGGATACACACTCGAGAGTCAAAACAATGAAAAGAATATGCTGTTTTCCTATCCCTATTAATTACTACTAGTAAAATGACATATAAAGATATAAGCTATATAATTATTAAGACTACGACCACAGCATATTGTGTCATATGTTACTGATGTTTGAAGGGAGTAAATATCATACCTCGGAGTAGTCATTCTTTAGCATATTGTTCTATACTTTTAGAAATGCAGGCTCATGTGGCTATACCACGGTGTTTTCTTATTTATTATTGGTCTTTTAAAACAATACAGTTATTTATTAGTGGGCAGTTGTCATTTTTTTTATTTTACAATTACATAAGTGGATATTTTTCAGTGACCCTGGCTTACTTTCTCCGGCTTACGGCCGTATACCAGATCATGCTAATGTAGAAAGTACGTAAATACTAAGCAGGTTTAATGTTGCTTAACTTTGGACATCCAATGAGAAATGGCGTTTCAGCGTATTGCCATTGTAAACACTGCTCATTAGTCTATATATATAACACGGGTACTTTCTAAAGTGGTCTATTACTGAGGTGCGTGTTTCTACCAAGCTGTTTTATCGTGAACGGGAATAAATAGTTATCTCAGGCAACTGCTCACGCTCTATTTTCCGTTTCATTCAATAAACAATGGCTTTTACGAGGCGGTAAAACGCAAATATACACGTGTTACATACTAAATGAGCAGAAAGAAAGAGAACCAATGAGAAAGAAGAAACAAAGAGAGGAGCAAGGAAGAATGAAAATGTTGAAAGAAATGCAAAAGTTAGAAATTAGTGATGGGACGATTCCAATATTTTTCCCTATTCCGATACAATTATCGATTCCGTACTAAATTCCTGATCCCGATAAAATTACTGAATCTGATTCCGATTCTTTATAAATCCCTAAATATTTAACCATAAAAGTTTTATTTTGTCTCGATTACCGTAAAAACACATTTTAAATGTGCCTATATTTTCTCAAACGTAAAAACACACTGGTGAGGGCGTGGTCTAGAGATTTTGGTCTTACTAAAGGTTTAAATCAATAAATATTTATTATTATATTATTTCTATCAGCAGTGGAAGAGGTTTCTTTAACCAAAATCAAATATAACGATAATTTAAGGAATCGGTTTTGGCATCGGAAAATAGGCTCAAATTTTTCCGATACCGATTCGGATACCCCAAAAAACTCCGATTTTTCCGATTCCGATTAATCGTTCCAGATTAATCAGACTAGAAATAAAAAATACGAAAGTTTAAGCAAGGAAAAAATCAAAGAAAAAAAGCGTATCTGGCAACTTAAAAATGAAAGAAACGGAGTTAATTTTTTTTTTTTAATGAAACAATACCCGTAGAAGTTAGAAGGGAGGAAAGCAAAATAAAATTAATCAACGTTTTAAAGAAAATTTTCAAGACAGAAAAAGAATTTAGAGAACGTAGAGAAAAAAAAGTTTAAGAAAAATGAAAGAAAACTTGATAAAATACAGGAAATGACTCTAATTGGTTTCCAAATATAGAAAATTCAGGAAAGTAAAGAAAATGGCGGAACAAACATGAAAGTTCGAGAGAAAAAAAAAAGAATGAAACAAACTAATAAAAAGAGGAAAGGAAGAAAATTTACAGAATAAATAGTTTTCCGTATTATGCGGATAGTTCGAACTACTGTTATCATCTTGAATATCATTTTCATAACGTTTTGGTCGACGTAACCTCCGACCTTCTTCAGGTGTATCTTGTCAAACTCGGGAATATTTCTGTCAAACTCGGGAATCTGTATGTAATTTTGAACGGAACCATTTATTTACTTCACAGGTGTAGCATGTTCTCGTTCCGCCAGCTATAACTGGATAGAGGTTTTAAGTAATTTGCAATTTTATTTTTTGGTCTACCACACTGAGGATTGAACCTGAATACTTCAGGAGAATATCATTTTTACCAAGTAGCTTTTTTCCCCAAGTTTTCTAATCAGTGCTAGAACGAATTTAGAAAGCTTTAAACATTTTTATTTCTAGTTGTAATTTTTTTAGATTTCCGAGTCTGATTGAAATATTCCCGCGTTCAACAAGATACACCTGAACAAGGTTACATCGACCGAAGCGTTGTGAAAATGGCAGTAGTTCGAAGAATCCAAATCGAAGAATCCAAATACGAATAGCCAATCCTTATCTCAAAATATTCAGAAACGAAATGAGTTATTTAAGAAAAAAGGTTTTATGCCCCAAGTTTCTTATATATCTTCCAAATTTATTCACGATGTTTGGTTTCGTTTTGTTTTACGGCATATCAACCGTTTTCGGGTTATATAATACCGAATCCAGTTATTTTAGAGAAAGTTTCTTATACCTTCCAAATTTATTCAGGGTGTTTGGTTTCGTTTTTTTTTTTTGTTTTGTTTTTGTTTTTGTTTTTTTTTTTTGTTTTGTTTTTTGTTTTTCTACGGCATATCAACTCTTTTCGAGTTATTTAATATCGAATCCGGTTATTTAAAAAAAAAAAGGTTTATGCTCCAAGTTTCTTATATCTTCAAAATTTATTCACGGTGTTTGGTTTCGCTTTATTTTACGGCATATCAACCGTTTTCGGGTTATATAATACCGAATCCAGTTATTTTAGAGAAAGTTTCTTATACCTTCCAAATTTATTCAGGGTGTTTGGTTTAGTTTTTTTTTGTTTATGTTTTGTTTTTGTTTTTGTTTTTTTGTTTTGTTTTTTTTTGTTTTTCTACGGCATATCAACTCTTTTCGAGTTATTTAATATCGAATCCGGTTATTTAAAAAAAAAAGGTTTATGCTCCAAGTTTCTTATATCTTCAAAATTTATTCACGGTGTTTGGTTTCGCTTTATTTTACGGCATATCAACCGTTTTCGGGTTATATAATACCGAATCCAGTTATTTTAGAGAAAGTTTCTTATACCTTCCAAATTTATTCAGGGTGTTTGGTTTCGTTTTTTTGTTTGTTTTTTGTTTGTTTTTTTTTGTTTTTCTACGGCATATCAACCCTTTTCCATTTATTTAATATCGAATCCAGTAATTTTCGAAAAAAGGGTTTATGCTCCAAGTTCTTGTATCTTCAAAATTTATTCACGGTGTTTGGTTTCGTTGCTTCATTTTACGGCATTTTAACTTTGAATTCGGCAAAATTCATAATAGTGTTCGTGCTTCAATTTGTTTATATCTTCTAATATTTATATTATTTGGATTAATCAGACAACTGTTCTCGTCTTGTGTGTTATTTTCAGAATGTTTCGGTCGATATAACCTTCGGCTTTCTTCAGATTTATATTTTCTTTAAATATTTATTTATGACGTTTAGTTTTGTTGCCGTTTAGAGAAAATTGTTGCTTCCTTAGGCTATGCGGGCTGTTAGTTTTTTAACACCTAGTTTTCTATTACAAACAACTGCAACAATAGTGTCTTCAAGGACTATGAATTCTTCTTTGCCCTAACTGCATTAATCAATGAATGAAATCCATGCTTGAAACCCATGTTTGGACGTTTGTATTGTTTTTGATAAAAAATAAAATCATTTTCAAAGATTCTAAACTTGATGTGAAAAAATTCACACCCATCTTAGGCAATGTGTGTAAAAATACCATCGTACCCCAAGGGTTAACTTTGTAGAACATGATTGAGTTTCCTGAAGCCAATCCATTCAGAGATACTGATCTGGTATCACCAGCACCGGGGGGAGGGGGACAAAAAGAAAAGAAGAGAGAATATTTGCAGAAAAAAAAGAGAGAAAATAGCAAAAACAAAAAAGAGAACAGAAAAATGCAGAGTAATGAAAATAAAATCCGTACAAGGAAGAAATATTTCCAAAAAAAAAAAGCCAACATTTATACAAAAGAAAAGGAATAAAAGAAAAGACAGGGATCATATGCGCGCCTAAAATTCAAAAAAAGAAATACTCCCCCATCCCCCCCAAAAAAAGTAAAGACAGAAAAATGAAATTTGGAGTAATTAACCTTTCAGCAGAAGGTTAGACATGGAGCATAATTCCTTTTTTTCTTGATCGTTTTTTTTTTCTCATTTTTACTCTTAAACATGTTAAGTTGAGTTCTACTTTTTTCCTCACATTCCATTACACTAATATCTTTCTAACATTTTTCTTGCAAATATTTTTCTGCGTGGTTCTATGCAGTTTTAGAACGGCCACTGACTTCAATCTAAAAAAAAGAAGCATGGTGTAAATGGAAAAGCCAGCGAATTAGAGGAGGCGCAGTATGACCTACAAAAATGCCTAAGCAGACTCGTCGATATTCCACGTTAGGATCCCCTCGGATAAATAGCAATAAACTAACCTATTAAAATGGTAATTCTTAAGAGAGTGGCCGTTCTAAAACGCCATAGAACCACGCAGAAAAAAATATTTGCAAGAAAAATCTTACAAAAGTTAGAAAAAAGTAGGAAGCAAGTAAACATATTAAAGGGTGAAAACGAAATATCAAGAAAGAAGGTTTGGTTGTTTTTGTTTTACGGCATATCAACCCTTTTCAGGTTATTTAATGCCGAATCCAAAGATTTTGAACAAAAAAATTTTTAATGGAATATATTTATTGTTTTCAAGTCGGTTTCTATTTAATCCATAGTTGGGACCCTAACAGGTACTACCACTTCGGGTAAGAGTGAATCTGGGAGCGATGGCAATTAAAGGGTGGCTCCACACTCCCCAAAGCCCGCAAGCTGATACAAATCCAATGTTGCTTTCATTACCAAATTGTTTTATTAAACTTTTATATGTTTTACGCAAACTTTTCAATGAATCTTTTTCGAATTATATAGTTGCTTTAATTTCCAAAAACTTTTGGTAATATTTATTTGTCCGAGAAAGAAAGAAACTATTTTATAAAAATCCGATGTTGCTTTCATTACGAAATTGTTGTATTAAAACTATAATTTTTTACGCAAATTTTTATACAATAAATGTTTGTCCAATTATATTTTATAAATTTTTATACAATAAATGTTTTGGGTTTGTTTTGGTTATCAAATGGCGCTCGTCCGTATTAAACCCTGATGAATATGTCATGTTATTGTCTGTTTTTAATAACCAAAAATGTTCCATGTAAAACTTTCCCGTTGTCATTAATGAAAGCGAAATATTTCCAATTAAACTGGTCTCGGAATAGACACCCCCCCAAACCTCCCCCTGTTAAGAAAGGCTTTCGGAATAGACAACCCGTAACGCCGTCAGCATACCCGGAAACCTATCGAAGTCGACTTGCGGAGTGTGAACGATGGTTTGGGCGTAATGTACCGACATATCATTCTATGCCGAAATTCCTAACCTTCTTTCATACTAATTAATTTACGTGACTGAAATATGAATTTTAATATTAAGGACCAAACGTAATTTTCCCCAGGGAGAAAGTGTTTGTACACGTGAGGGAAAGAAAGTGATGAGAATTTATTTCAGTGCGAGGTTACCAATTCAGTTAATTTATTAAGTTAAGTAAATGCAATTTACAAATCCATTTCGAGATAAATCGTAGTATTCTTTGAATATAATTAGTAAAGTCAAATCATAATCTAATGCAGTAAATATTACCAAAAAGAAAACACCTTGCTTGTGCTAAAAATAGCGTCAGTAGTGAAATTAATTTTGGTATGAGTTATATCGTAACGATGTTTACAACCGCAATGCAATCTGAAAAATGGGAACATGAAAAGAAACGAAACGCAGTAAACCTGAACGTCGGTTTTTAGAGATGCATTTTTAAATGTAGTAATTCTCGATGTGAGTCGGTAAATATGTTAACGCACCCCAAAATTTATTTGTTACTAATCGAGATTGATTTTATCGTAATCGCTGTAAGTGATAAATTTGCATCTTACAATCTGTTATGCGTTAACCGGAAAATTAATATGTAAACCAGTAATCGGAAAAAAGTAAACAGAAAATGAAAACAGCGAATGAAACGAAACGGAATGTAAAGGAAATGATATATTGTATGTTAATGAAAGAAAAGAAAAGGTGAGAAATGTTTTTTTCTGTTGTTTTACCTAGTGTAATAATGTTTCGAAATAAATTGTAAATACGCAATGTATAATAATGTTTCGAAATAAATTTGTAAATAGGCAATGTATAATTATGCATCATGCGTTTCCCGTAGTAGGAAGCATTTCAGTTTTCGTATGTAACTACAAAACCCCTAACCGGTGTGCGTTTGTATTAGTTTATCGTGAACGGCGAAGCGGCGGTGTAAATGGGGAGCAGGGAGTGGAGTAATCAAATGGAGAGAAAAGATTTTACAACTTCCATTGATTCTTGCAGGTTTTGGCAGTGAACTCTCACAAGAAAAAATATAGGAATGTACGATTATCGAGCAAGTGTAGAGGTAATATGCCTATAGCACACCTCAGATAATGTGATGCAGTTTGTGCATATTATATTTGCATGAAATGTCTTGAGTTTTAATCCTATTAAGGTCAAACTCAGCGGGGAAAAAATGACTTCATTTTATTTATATAGAATAGATAGAAGAAGAGAAGATATATGTCGTTAATCACGTGGTCTCCGTCACCTCTCTACATGTATTGAGCAAAGGAAAGCAGTCCATTTATCTATTATTGTATTATTTGTATAACCTCACTATCTAACATCGCTAACGAGAAGAGTTTCTGTGGAAGGAAGAAATGTCATCAAAACAGTGCAATTCGCTATCCTCCCTGATCGATTCGGGCGGAATAAAAAATAGGAGGCATTATTTTGGAACGTCCCTCGTATATAAGCGCTTGACTTCAGAAATAGCATCAAATCCCTGCATGTGAAATAAAAGTTGGATTGAACGGTCCTTAGCATTCAGCGGGGGTTCAACGAGTCCCAATAGGCGCGATAAAAGAGACGTCATTTGATGATTTTTATGTGTTCATCTTTATTTAACGTCTCTATAAAAGTGATGCCGTTCCGCTCTGTTTTCTGAAAGAACTATATATAAAAAAAACTTTCTTAACTTTCTCTTTCGAAACATTACCAGAAAGTTATTCACAGTGAAATTGAATGTCGATATAAAAAGAGCACTGACATTAACCCGGAGACATTAAAAACATGAAATAATATCAAAATCAAATACACAAAATTCTTACACACACGCGCGTGCGCACACACACGCACACGTACACGCGCGCGCACACACACACACTAACACACACACACAAATAAATATATATAAGAATTACGTATGTTTGATAGCCATACACGTATATTTATATGAATTCCGTATATTTCATATATATCTATATTTTTATCTATATTTACACACACACAAACACACACACACACACATATATGTATATATATATATATATATAGAGAGAGAGAGAGAGTGAGAAATAAAAAGGAACAAACTCAGTTATGTGTTCATCAACGTTTTGTATTTATTTCGAGACATCCTCTGAATGAATGCAATCAAGAAAGCAAAAACATCCGTATAAATATTTGAAAAGGTTTCATGTGCAAAGTCTGACGCTGTTCTATTTAAGAAACGGAAAAAGACGGTGGAAATTCAAAAAAGGAGAGGGGCTTGCGTTGTTAAAGAGCGGAAGATTTTTAATGACGTCATATAGTCGTTATACACACACACACACACACACACACACACACACACACATATATATATATATATATATATATATATATATAATTACTAGGGCTAGTATAACAGCATATTCTTTTCATTGTTTTGACTCTCGAGTGTGTATCCGTTCATATCTTATACACTTTTATATAGAGTGACGCGGTTCTCAGTTGATTAACTGTATCTAACTGTGTCGGATATATACTCGAGAGTCAAAACAATAAAAAGAATATGCTGTTGTCATAGCCCTAATAATCCTTTGTGGATCTTGCTTGCTTGTATCTTGTCTTCAACAACTGGGCGATTCCATCTTTTAATAAGGGATGACAAGTGATTATAATATATATATATATATATATATATATATATAATAATCAATTCGTCTTTACATAAGTAATAATGTGTTGCTACATACTCACGAGCATGTTTCGGTCTTATAGTATTTTGTAACTAAAGACCTCTTCAGGCTTATATTCAAAACATGCTGATGAGGGTGTAGCAATTACTGCTTATGTAAAGACAAATTGAAAGTGTAACTTGCTCTACCCCGGTATTGAGCACTCTTGTATTAACCCCGTTATATTTCACAGATTATCCTACCTTTGAAAAATAACAACATCAAATATATATATATATATTATCGTAATTTCATTATGAAAACCTCACACTGTCCTGCAAGTAATCCACTGGCGATGGAGTGAAAGCGACGGGGACAGGTAAAGGATATTACTGGAAGTCCTCAGCCGGATCTCTGCACAGTGGCGGCTGATGGTAGATGGCCGTTCTAGCACGAACCTGTAAGCAATTGTGCTGTTCGTGTCCTCCATCAGGGTCAAAGCAGCCCTATTTAGGGATAGCACTGCTTTCCCTGTGGCGGGGAGTGTGCTATAAAAGGAGCCCTAAAAAATTGCAGCTGTCTTGGTTATCCAGTTGCGCAGTCAGAACAATAGAATACGACAAAAAAACATCAACAAAAAATCTCCCAATAGGGTGTTGGAATGTCCGTACCCTCCAGGATAATGATGCTGCACCCGGGCGCAAGACAGCCCTTGTTTCTCTTGAGTTACAGAGGTATGATGTTGACATTGATGTCTTATGTGAAACTCGCTTGCCTGGCAATTTTCAACTTCGAGAGAGAAAAGGGTGGATATGACTTCTTTTGGTCAGGGGAGGCAGAAAATGAACCCCGCCAATCAGGCGTTGGTTTTGCCATTAAGTCCAAGATGGCAAAGTCCTTATCGTCTTTTCCCAAAGGCATATCTGATCGTGTGGCAACTCTTTCCCTAGAGTTAGAAGGAAAAACCA
Source organism: Euprymna scolopes (assembly GCF_053919585.1). Taxonomy (NCBI): domain Eukaryota; kingdom Metazoa; phylum Mollusca; class Cephalopoda; order Sepiida; family Sepiolidae; genus Euprymna; species Euprymna scolopes. The sequence continues at coordinate 53,370,028 of NC_136522.1, read as the reverse complement.
GGGTGACGCTAGTTAGTTGTTACGCCCCAACGTTAGCCAGTTCAGATCAAGAGAAGGATGACTTCTACGATACCCTCCGTGATGTCCTCTCCAGAATTCGACACCATGATAAACTCGTTCTTGCTCGCGATTTCAATGCTCGTGTTGGTAGTGACCATCTGTCGTGGACCGGTGTACTTGGTAAGCATGGCATAGGCAAGGTAAATGCAAATGGTTTACGACTTCTTACAATCTGTAGGGAGTTTGACCTCTGTATTTCCAATACCATATTCCAACAACTTGTGCATCGGAAGACGACATGGATGCATCCTCGTTCAAAGGACTGGCATCTTATTGACTTCGTCATAACAAAGCGGAAGCACATGAGTGACTTCAAAATCACTCGCTCTTTCCACACTTCTTGCTATCTTTCGGATCACGCCCTTCTCAGAAGTAAACTGTCGTTGCATGTGCGAAGGCACAGAGTTACAAGATCAACAGTCCCCAAACGCATTGATGTGCGGCCTCTTAAATCCAGGGAAAAGAGAACTGAGCTCTCCAATAAGCTTGATGAAAAACTTGAGGGTGTTGATGTAACTGATGATGTTGGATCTTCTTGGAAAGCATTGCGAGAAGCAACTCAAGCTGTAGCAGTAGAAGTCCTTGGAATACCTAAAAGAAAACACCAGGATTGGTTTGACTAAAGTGACGATGAAGTTAAAGCACTGATAAACCAAATGCACTCATCTCACAAATGTTGGATTGAGGACAAAAACTCAACAGTGAAGCACACAGCCTACAAAAAGTGTAAAGGTGAGGTACAACGAGCTCTCTGAGCTATGAAAGAACAATGGTGGTACAATAAGGCAATTGCACTGCAGGGAGCTGCTGACAACAAGAACACGAAAGCCTTCTATGATGGTCTGAAAGAGGTATTTGGTCCTCAGAAAAGTGGTGCTTCTCCATTAAGCACAGCCGATGGAGAGGCATTGCTGACTGCTAAATGAGATATTCTCAATCGTTGGAAGGAGTCCTCTATTTCTCAGAATCCAGATGTTCCAGAATTGTCATTGGAACCTGCTTATCAGGAGGTATGGGAATCCATCAAACAAATTGCTTCTGACAAGTCCCCATCACCAAAGGATCCAATTCCGCCTGAAGTGTACAAGCATGGTGGGCATGTGCTGGTAAAAAAGCTCCATGCTCTCTTTGTAAAGATATGGAAAGCAGGCCGAGTTCCACAGGACTACAAAGATGCCTGCATCAAACATCTCTACAAAAATTAGGGAGTCAAGAATGTCTGTGCCAACCATCGGGGGATATCTCTGCTTTCAATTGCAGGAAAGATTCTGGCTAGGCTCATTCTAAACCGAATCATAAATCGTCTCCTTGATAAGGTGTATCCAGAGTCCCAGTGTGGGTTTCGGTCGGATCGCGGCACCATTGAGATGATATTTTCCTTACGCCAGGTGGCAGAAAAGGTCCGTGAGAAAAATCAGGAATTGTATATGGTTTTTGTTGACCTGACGAAAGCCTTCGACACTGTGAATCGTGATGCTCTTTGGCAAGTTTTAAGAAGGGTTGGTATTCCAGAAAACATGCTGAACGTGATCATTTCCTTTCACGAGGGGATGAAGGCCAATGTTGTCTCAGATGGTATGATGTCTGATCCATTTGATGTTACGAATGGGACCAAAGAGGGATGTGTAATGGCGCCAGTCCTCTTTGCGCTCTTCTTTTCACTAATGCTGAAACATGCATTTGATGATTTGGACACTGGTGTCAAGTTTCAATTTCGGTCATCCGGTGGCTTATTTAACCATCAACGGTTTAAGGCCAAGACTCTTCTTAGCACCGAAATTATTCGCGACTTGCTCTTCGCTGACGGTAGCCACATCCTTTGAAGAAGCCCAGGTTCTTCTTGATCGATTTTCAGCCGCGTGCAAGGCCTTTGGCCTGACAATTAGCATAAGGAAGACTGAGGTAGTGCATCAGCCACACCCTACTCCAAAACAAGTTGAAGGCCTAAAGCAAAATCCACCAGAGTATAGATTTCCTGCGCGCAAGCTGAAAGTCGACGGTCATGATATCAATTATGTCAAGTCCTTTTCTTAGCTTGGTAGCAAGGTGAACCAGGGCGGTTCTCTTGATGATGAAATTGTCAACAGGATTGCTAAGGCCACTTCTGCCTTTGGAAATCTTCGCCATCGCTTGTGGAATGAAAGGGGTATTCGACTAGACACAAAAATCCTTGTCTACCGTGCTGTTGTTCTTTCCATTCTTTTTTATGGATCTGAGTCATGGACCCCATACAGACATCACATTAATCAGCTGGATGTTTTCCACAAAAGCTGTCTACGCTCCATATGTGGTCTTAGCCTCCGCGACAAGGTATCAAATGCCGAATTATTCACAAAATGCAAAATATCTGGCATTGAATCATTCCTTATTCAATCGCAATTGCGGTGGGCTGGTCATGTATTGAGGATGCCCGATGACAGAATTCCAAAAATTGCGATGTACAGTCAATTTGAGGGTGGTAAAAGAATTGTCAGGCGTCCTTGACTTAGGTACAAGGACAAGTTGAAGAGTAACTTGTCTGCAGTGAACATACCATACAGGATTTTTGAAGATGAGGTGAATGACCGAAAAGGATGGAGATCAAGGTGTTTTGAAGGTCTCCAGAGGTTTCAATCTGAAAGCTTAAGGCAACTGAAAGAAAACAGAGTAAGGGCAAAACGACTAGTAGCCACATCAATATCTGCAGCGTTAAATTCATCACATTCATGTTCTATTTGTGGCCTTGTTTGCAAGTCCCTTGCTGGACTAAAAAGTCATCAGAGGCAAAAGCATAAATGAGTTTTAGAAATATGGGTTGTCCGAACCTCATACGTCGAAATCGACGGGAGAGTCCATCATATATATATATATATATATATATATATATATATATATATATATATAATAATCAATTCGTCTTTACATAAGTAATAATGTGTTGCTACATACTCACGAGCATGTTTCGGTCTGATAGTATTTTGTAACTAAAGAGCTCTTCAGGTTTATATTCAAAACATGCTGATGAGGGTGTAGCAATTACTGCTTATGTAAAAACAAATTGAAAGTGTAACTTGCTCTACCCCGGTATTGAGCACTCTTGTATTAACCTCGTTATATTTCACAGATTATCTTACCTTTGAAAAATAGCAACATCATATATATATATATATATATATATACATATATATATATTATTTATTAATTATTAATTGATAATTATTTCGTGCATAAAAGTAAGTCATCTACATTTATGCACGTATTAATTATTAATTAATAATTAATAAATAATATTTAAATTAAATAAAAAAGTAAATACGTAAAAAATGTGGGCGAAGAAAAATGTAAACAAAGGTCAAATAACTCCTTTCTTATAATAAAAATGCTCAGGGAGCGAAAAAAAAAAGAAAAGAAAGAAAGAAATTTATCGCTAATAAAAAATAAATAAAAATTCAACAATCTTATATATATATATATATATATATATATATATATATATATATATATATATATAGATATATATATATATATAACTACTTCATTTACTCACATAAACCTTATATACGAAAGTATAGATTTATGCGTAAACTTTAAGTATTTACTTCAAAAGTGCTCAATACGTAGGTAGAGCTAGTTAGTAATTTATAAAATATATATGACGATTAAGCTACACTGAATATTCTGCGTTTCAGCCACTATAGGATAAGCCTGACGAATCCTATAGTGGATGAAACGCAAAATATTCAGTGTAGCTTAATCGCCATATATATTTTATAAATTACTATATATATATATATATAGAGAGAGAGAGAGAGAGAGAGCGAAAGAGAGAGAAAGAGAGAGGGCGATAGAGAGAAAGAGAGAGTTAGCGTCGTTGCCAGATTCGAATCTCCAGATCGGCGGTAATCGTGAAACCCTACTGATGATTCCCGAAAGGATGAAACCCTAAAAGCTGTGTATGTTATGTTTATGGGGGCAAAAATATGACTGAAATTAAACAAAGAACAAGTGAATTTGCTGGAAGCCTGAAAAAAATCACGAATTACAATGGAAAAATGCAAGCATGAAAAGTAATATGGTTAAGCTTAAACATGGAAAAGTAAAGGACTAGTTGTTAAAACTGGAAAAGAAAAGGGTAAGATATTCCAGTAAAAAATATAATAAATTTATAATTTAAAATATTGCAGCATTAAGAATTTATTTTAATTCAATTTATAACATTATATAATCAAATATTAATGCTGCAATATGCAAACGTTGCAATGAAAAACAAATTTCAAACTTTGTTTCTTTCTCCTTACTTGATCATATCATTATGTGAGCTTTGATAGTTTCACTAAATCTATGTCACTCTTTTCTGCAAGATCGCGATTAATGCACTTGGTTCACCGGGTAGTTTTTGTAATTCTTTTTGCCATCAGTCCGGTTGTTCCTCTAATTACTCAAACGGGAATCTTCCAAAGATTCCAATTTCTTTTCATGTCGTACATAACACCTTGGTATTTATATTATTTAATTATTGGGATTCTTTGAGACGAGGAATTTGTATATTTTATTTATTAATTTATTTGCAGACTATTATCTTCATTTTTATTGTTGTGGTTTCACGGCGTTTCGGCCAACTATTCCTCCGACCTTCGGGGCCCATGGCGCAATGGATAGAGACGTCGAATCTCTACAGTTCCAGGTGAGCATTGTCTGAAGATAGTGGTTTCAACCCTATCCAAGGCCGGCAAGAGGATTAGTTACCCAAAACGTGATGAAACGACAGCAACTATGGAAGGCGGTGATTACTAAATATACAGTTTAGAGATTCAGCATTCCTATCCCGTCGGGTTAACTACCTGACGAAGTTCAAAGGAATAGTTGGCCGAAACGTCATAAAACAATAACTGTGAAGATGGGATAGCAGTCTGCAGATAAATAAATAAAATATATCATGGTATTTTGTAATCTTTTCATTCTCAGCTCTGTTTAACCAAGGATCATCGGAGACACTTCTATTAATGGTTGCTCAGACTTAAAGGGACAATTATAATTTTAAAAAAATCTCTTCGTTGAAATGTACGAAATCCCGTAGAATTCCCCATCCTCAGATCTAGAACAAAATGATAAAGATATTGAAAAAAAAAAAAAAGAAAGAAATATATAAAGAAAATTTGATTACGAAAATGTTGGTTGGTTGTTTTTGTTTTACGGCATATCAACCTTTTTCAGGTTATTTAATGCCGAATCTAGTTATTTTGAGGAACGATTTTTAATGGAGTATATGTATTTTTAAGTCATATTCTATTTAACCCATAGTTGGGACCCTAACAGGTACTACCACTCCGGATCAGAGTGGACCTGGGAGCAATAGCAATTAAAGGGTGGCTACACACTCCCTAAGGCCCGCAAGGTGGGGCCTTACCATCGGATATAGTTTTAGGTCATAGCCAGGATTACGAAAAGATGTGTGCATGTGTTTATATAATTTTAAACGTGTGACTTTGTTTTTATAAAATACATTTAAAACCTATAAAATAGAAAAAATGAAGACTGTGTCAGTTTTAATTAAATATTTTATAACCCTGAAATTCATAATAATGGATGAATAATTTTTATTTTTTTTTTAAATACAAATGAAAATACTATGCATCTTCTAAATGTTAAATGTTAACGTTTACAAAAACAGAATATCCCAATATTTTATTTATTTATTTGTGGATTTTTATCCTCATTTTTATGGTTGTTGTTTTAACGACGTTTCAGCCAACTATTCCTCTGCCCTTCGTCAGGTTGTTAACCGAGACGGGATAGGAATGTTTAATCTTCAACTGCATTTTTAATAATTACTGCCTTCCATAGTTGTCGTCTCGCGACGTTTTTGGCCAACTAATCATTTAGCCGGTTTTGGGTTTTGGATTGAAACCGCTACCTTCAGACAATATTCACCTTGGGCTGTACAGATTCAACGTCTCTTTCCACTGCGCTACGGGCCCCGTCGTGGTTAACAGCCTGACGAAGACCAGAGGAATAATTGACCGAAACGTCGTTAAAACAACAACTATAAACGATAAAGATAATAGTCTGCAAAAAAAATATATAAAATATACAAATTACTTAGCTCAAAAGAATTCCAATAATAAAATAATATAATATCCCCATGTTTTTAACCATGTTGCCTAGAATATATATTTAAAGATGTTTAACAACCAGACTGAGAGATATGTGGGTAGATAGATAGATAGATAGATAGATAGATAGATAGATAAAACACGAATGCAACTCTTCCTTTATTGAATTTACAAAACCTGTTTTGTATCATACAGAACAATACTTACACGTATATCCAAGAACTTTTGTACGAATATGTGTGTCTATGTGTATGCGTGTGTGTGTGCACGTATGTATCTATTGTGTATGATTGTGTGCTTGTATGTGTGTGTATGTGTGTATTTGCTTGCCATGTGTACCTATGTCTTCATAAAATAAAAATAAAAAACTCTAAAAATAAAAATTAAAAAAATGCCACAAGAAAAGATAGAGACTGCGTAAGTTTTAATTAAATATTTTAATAAATACGCCGAAATAACTCTCCTCTGAATTGGGCAATGTTAATGTTACTTAAACGAGCAATACCTACATTCGGAGACATTTATTCTATTTTTTTTTCTTTTTTACCATTCTCACGCGAAAAGTTGTCACGTAATTTTAAAGAAATTTTCGATAATTCAATTTAATAATATATTTGCAAAAAAAAAATCATTTAAAATAGAAATAAAGAAAATGTTCAGACATTCGCTGTGTGACGTGATAACCGAATTCTTTTTTTTTTTTTGTCTTAAATGAAACAATATTAAAACTTGATATTTTGAACTTTTTGGTATTCCAACAACAGCAGAACATTTTCTGTGGAGCACAATTGGAACATGATTAATTCAATTCCATGTGTAATTCATACATAAAAGTTTCCAATTCTATTATATATATATATATATATATATATATATATATATATATATATATATATATATATATAAACAAAATGTATATATATATAAAATGTATATATATATAAACAAAATGTGTGTATATATATAAATAAACAAAATGTATATATATATAAACAATATATATATAAACAATATATATATAAACACTATATATATAAACAATATATATATATAAACAAAATGTATATATATAAACAATATATATATAAACAATATATATATAAACAATATATATAAACAAAATGTATATATATATAAACAAAATGTATATATATAAACAAAATGTATATATATAAACAAAATGTATATATATATAAACAAAATGTATATATATATAAACAAAATGTGTATATATATAAACAAAATGTATATATATATATATAAACAATATATATATATAAAAAAATGTATATATATATAAACAATATATATATATAAACAATATATATAAACAATATATATAAACAAAATATATATATAAACAATATATATATATATAAACAGTATATATATAAACAATGTATATATAAACAAAATGTATATATATATATAAACAATATATATATAAACAATATATATATAAACAATATATATATATATAAACAAAATATATATATATAAACAATATATATATATAAACAATATATATATAAACTAAGAAAACATATCTAAGATGAAAAATGATCACTTTTTAATACAAAAAGTACTTTAAAAAATGGAGGTGAAATATAAGTCAATCGATAAAAGTGGTAAAAGCCTGACCATTGACTGATGAAAATAGGAGTGGAAATAACAACGAATCTGATTGCTCGGCTAGCAAACTTAATACCACATGTATGTATAAAAACAGGCAGAAACATCATTCTCATGAATTAAACTGGCGAGTCCTTAGGGGGATGAAACGCAGAAAATTCTTTGTAGCCTAATTGCCACATATACACACACACACATATATATGTGTGTGTGTGTGTGTGTGTGTGTGTGTGTGTGTGTGTGTGTGTGTGTGTGTGTGTGTGTGTGTGTGTGTGTGTGTGTGTGTGGAATAAGTACCATCCACCGTTGAAAAAAAATTCAGGTAGATAAATAAATGAATAAATAAATATAAACAAAAAAATAATAATATTAAAAAAAATTATTGAATTATTTATTATTTATTTATTTGGGACTTCCAGGTGCTGTATGTGCTCTCCGCTTATCTCGGCATTGTTTCCAATCCTCCTGGACTTCTCTTTATTAGTAGACTCCAACAGTGCTGAATCAGGAGAGGTGTCGTTGAATATTGCGCAACCCTTGCCTCACAATTACACGCGCAGCGGCCCCAACAGAGGGTATCCCTTGTATTTAAAGGCTGAACGGAGGCATCGCATCATAATGATTCCAGCTGATTGGCGTTGCTTCGAACCAACTATATAACACACACACACACACCCAAAGATGATGATTATTGCATAAGAACCATCCACGGTTAAAAAATCCAGGTAGATAAATAAATAAATATAAATAAAAAATATTTTTAAAAAATTGAATCATTTATCATTCATTTATTTATTTATCAGCTCATAACGATTGTACATTCCTGCATTGTAAGCCTTCAAAAATACCTTTTATGATATACGCATAATCAACATAGATAATATAATGCAAGCCAAAATAAATAATCGGCACCCATAAAAACAGCCCACACACTGTTAAAACTATCAAAAACTATTTCAACAGTCTACATTAGTAATCTTTTTGAATGTGTGTGTATTTTCTATGCTAAATGTGTATGAACTAACGTTTCCTATCGATTTCATTTGCTAAACCCGATGGTCACTGATAGGACGATAATTATTTGCCGGCGAAATCCGATATGAATTACGACCATAATTATCTATCAATTAATGACTTACATTTGTTGGCCAATTAGCTCCTCGCGTTTTCTTTAATATGTTTTTTTTTTTTTGTTCAATTAATTGAGATACAAATCTTTACGCACAGAAGCGACAACAAATCAAAACAAATATTGTATTAATGTATTCAATACATAAATTCATCAAACCGGATTCTTTCTGAGACGAAATGCACCTACATCGATTTCTGTGTTTGTTTTCTATTCTATTTTGTAAAATTTAATTATGTTCTACAAAAACAAAACAAAATCAACAGCCCCTTCCCCTTCCCCCTTTCTTTTTCCTTCCCTACTTCCCGGTCCTGGATATGACCTTAAACTATATCTGATGGTGAGGCCCCAGTTTGCGGGCTTTCAGGAGCATGGAGCCACCCTTTAATTGCCATTGCTCTCAGGTCCACTCTGACCCGGAGTGGTAGTACCTGTTAGGGTCCCAACTATGGGTTAAATAGAAAAAAAAATACATTCTATTAAAAATTATTCTTCAAAATATGATCAGATTCCACTTAGCCCAGTGGTCCTGGATATGACCTTAAACTATATCCGATGGTGAGGCCCCAGCTTGTGGGCTTTGGGGAGTGTGGAGCCACGCCTTAACTGATATTGTTCCCGGGTCCATTCTGACCCAGAGTGGTAGTACCTGAAAAAAAAAAACAAATATTCTATTAAAAACTTTTTCTTCAAAATCACCGAGACGGCATTAAATGACCTAAAAAGGGTTGATATGCCGTAAAACGAAAACAACCAACCAACCAATCAAACCGGATTCTTAATCTAGCCTTAATTTTGGATCAACTAAATCTCCATTTGCGAACTTTTCCTTTTATGCTTTCAGCGTTTCCTTTAAACTAAAAATAAAATTTTCTTCGGTTTTCTTTTCGAAATAATTATTCCAGATAGGTATATCGTTGCAATGGATACATTATTGACTTATAATCTGAATCTATCAATGTCATTAATAAAAAAACTAGTGAGACCTGTGAAAAGGGGACTTATTCACTTGTAATATATTGATGTTGGCATGCTGTAGATGCTCGGCTTAAATGGAGACGCTCTGATATTATTGGAGCTCTTTTGTTAAAACTGCAAACTATTTATCTAGCCCGGTTATGAAGTACGCTTCAATTTGATATTGTAATTCTTGCAGATTTCGTATATATTATTATAGAGTTAATGTCATATCGGTAAAATTATTTATAAAAAAATAGATGACTCAAATGCCATCAGTTATAGTCGAAACCGAAAACAAAACTTATGAAGAATTCTTGATACATTCATTATAAAAAATAAATGACTTGAGTGTCATCAGCTATAATCGAAACCGAAATCAAAACTTATGAAGAATTCTTGGTAAAATTATTTATTACAAGACATGGAAGTTCATAACTATAACGATTCAGATAGAGCGTAACATACAAATTAAATAGCACATACTAATATATATACTATATATAATATAATATATATACTACCGGGATCTGTGGACATTCCACAGGGGACTCATTCATATGTAATATATCGATGTTAACATTCTGTAGATGTTCAGTGTAAATGGAGACGCTCTGATATTATTGTAGCTTCTTTGTTAAAACTGTAAAAGTATTTATCTAAGCTAGCACGAACGCCCAGTAAAGCCTGGTCGTAAAGTACGCTTAAATAGGATAGTTTAATTCTTGCAGATTTCATATATATTATTATAGAGTTAATGTTCTATCGATTTTTATATATTATAAAGTTGCGATTTCAAAAATAAAAACTACATCCATATGACTTGGGTGCATTAGCTTTAATCGAAACCGAAATAAAAACTTATGAAAATATATATATATATATATATATATATATATATATATATATATATATATATATAACTTGAGTTCTTTCAGCCATAATCGAAATCAAAATTAAAACTTGTGACGAATTCCTGATAAAATTATTAATAAAAAGAATAGATTACTGCAGTGCCATCTATAATATAAATTTCTCCTGTCTGTTTAAATATATGTATGCATGTATGTATGTATGTATGTATGTATGTCAGGTCATGTCATGTGCTACTGGCACCATATAACCCAGTACTACCTGCCTCATGGTCGGGTCACAGGCGACTAAACTGGTACCCCCACCAGACTTGTTTGGTGAGGAGGGTGGCTAGTCTCCCTGAAGGGTTAAAAACAAGACCTTCCAAAGGGCGAATGAAACCTTTTACGGGGTCAACGGCCAACTAGCACCGTGTATGTTTGTGTGTATATATGTGTGTGTTGAGGTGGAGAGGGCTCCCGTAAGCCGTGGTGAAGGCAACTTTTCTAGGAGAAGCAAATCTCTGATTTAAAAAACATCATTAAGCTGGTCTGCAGTTTAACTTTTTGCTGGCTATCTTGCTCTTGCTTGTTGCTGGATCTCAACATTTTGAACCGAGAGAGACTCAGCTGTCGTACAAAGCTAGGACTCTGTAGCATCATATGTGTATAGATACTCCCTCAGTATTTGTCTATTAAAATGGTCCCGTGGCGATGAAAGTTATTTTTGGGCTCATGGACTTTTAAGTGTCTGAGGGAGTGCCACTCGTCTGACAAGACATTGTAATCATCATGTATGTATGTGTGTATGTATGTATGTATGTATGTATGTATGTTTAAAAAAAGAAAAGAAAAAAAGCAATCAGGAAGGAAAAGGGACAAAAACGGTCCAGTCGCTGATCACTTACTATTTATTACTTTTGGACTATTTATTCATGTGTATTTTGCATGTATATGTATGTGTACATATGTATATGCATGTGTGTGCAAATGCATACGTATGTTGGCGTACATCTGTATGTACGCATGTGCTTATTTCCAAGTGTATGCGGGGTGGAGAGGGCTCCCGTAAGCCGTGGTGAAGGCAACCCCTCTAGGAGAAGCAAATCTCTGAGTTAAAAAAACATAAAGCGGGAGACCAGTACCCGCATTAAGCTGGTCTGTAGTTTGACTTGTTGCTGGCTATCTTGCTCTTGCTTGTTGCTGGATGTCAACATTTTGAACCGATAGAGGGAGATTTAGCTGTCGTACAAAGCTAAAACTCTGTAACACCATCGCGTATAGATACTCCCTCAGGCATTTGTCTATAAAAAAATGGTCCTATTGCGATGGAAAAGTTGTGACGCGTGTAGGTTTGAAATGCTGGAAGCATGTAATAATTGATCTGCCATCATTATATGTATCTATGTATATATGTATGCATAGGTGTATGTATGTTTATGTACATGTGTATGTATATGTGTGTATATCTATGTGTATATGTATGTATATATATATTTGTGTGTGTATGTATGTATGTGTATATATGCATGTGTGTGCATGTGTGTATATATGCGTGTATATGTGAATTTATGCATGTGTGTATGTATGTAGATGTATGCATATGTATATGCATTTATGCATATATATGCGTACGTATGTATGAACATGTATGTATATGTGTATGATTGCATATTTATCTACGTGTATGTATATGTAGGTAAGTGTATGTATATATATATGTATATGTGTACGCATGTGTATATGTATGTATATGTGTGTATGTATTTGTATATGTGTGTATGTATGTATGTATATCTGTATGTATGCATGTGTGTTTGTATACGTATGTATGCGTATTATTCATTGTGTATGTATATATGTATATATGTGTGTATGTATATGTGTATATATGTGTGTATGTTTACAGATATGTATGTGTGTATGTGTATATATGTATATTCGCGTTTATATATATATATATATACCAATTCGCGTTTATATATATATATATGCCAATGACCGTCTTGTGTATGTTTATGTATGTATAAGTATGTGTATGTTTGCGTATATGTAATATGTATGCATGCATATATGTGGGTTATATGTATGTGCGTATGTGTATGTATGTGTATATATGTATGTATGCATGCATGTATATATATGTATGTTGGGGTAGAGAGGGCTCCCGTAAGCGGTGGTGAAGGCAACCTTTCTAGGAGAAGCAAATCTCTGATTTAAAAAACCATAAAGCGGAAGATCAGTACCCGCATTAAGCTGGTCTGCAGTTTAATTTGTTGCTGGCTATCTTGCTCTTGCTTGTTGCTTGATCTCAACATTTTGAACCGAGAGAGAGACTTAGCTGTCGTACAAAGCTAAGACTCTGTAACTTCATATTTGTATAGATACTCCCTCGGACATTTGGGCTCATGGATTTTAAATGTCTGAGGGAGTGGCACTCGTCTGACAAGACGTTGCAATCATCACGTATGTATGCCTGCCTGCCTAAAAATTAAGACAGAAGCGACGGATTTTTACGAGATCGGTATTATAAGCTCGACTCTTCGGACGACAAATATCGAAAAATTTGCTAAAACATAAATTCCTTCATCTTCAACGTGCCACTTTTTTACAGGGAGGAGTCGCTTTTTCGCCGATATTTTCAAAAGTCATCTTCTCTTTGCGACTAGACTTAATTTAAACATTCATCACTTCCGGTTTAGCGAAGGGAGCAACAGCAAAGACGTCACCTTTTTTTCTTTGTTCTTTTTTTTCACGTTCTTTTCCTCCTTCGTGGTACGGATTCGAGTCTGCCTGCCTGCCTGCCTGCCTGCCTACTATCACATTTTCTTTTTCTTTTTTTTTTTTTGCTCCGCACACACACACACCTCCAAAGTCTTGGGTAACACCGGGTACCCATGCTAGTCAGTTATAATCAAAACCGAAATCAAAACTTATGAAGAATTCTTGATAAAATTATTTAAAAAAAAAAAAAAAATAGATGACTCAAGTGCCACCGAAACCGAAACCAAAACTTATGAAGAATTCTTGATAAATTATTTCTTCTAAGAAATGGAAGTCCATAACTATTAAACGATTCGGATGTAAGCGTGACACACAAATTAAATAGCACACACGCAAAACTATTAATATATAGATACCGCTCACTATTAATGAATCTTTTCGTACTCAAATATGGAAAACAATTTCCTGCTAACATATGCTCACGTCTTTGTACAGCAGTAGGCGTAGAAAGAGAGCTGTATCTTCAATGATAGAAGCAGCCTTTTATTATTTATTTTTTTTACATAGGCATCACCACATTATCAAGGCCAAGAGGCCACTCAAGGATAAGGGTTAAAGAGTGAACAGTAGTAAAATTGGACAATATAGTAACCGTTAGTAATGAAAATTCGGTAAATTTGTTAACTTATATGGAACGGCTCATCAAGAACTTGTTTACGTTAGACTTGAAGACAACCATATTGTAGTCAGCCGGAAAGCAGGAAAACGGAAGACAATTCCACAGGCGTGCAGTTCTAAGAAAGAAGCTTTGTTCATGGAATCTACGTTTAGGTTTAGGCACAGATAAAGAGTGGGGGGAATTATTGATAGTGTTTTCAGCTAGGCGAGTGTTTCTTGTGAAAGTTTGGCGAGGGGGGGGCATAGACTGAAGCTCAGTCGAACACTTTCCATGAAAGTAATGATACATCAGAGACAAACTCGCAACATCTCTTCTGTGAGAAAAAGGTTGCAGGGAAGAGAAAAAGACATCTCCTACGAAGCTACGAAGTTTATTTTGAACTCTATCAAGGCAGGACAAGTTCTTTCTAGCAGCTCCTGCCCAGATGTGGCAACAGTATTCCATCCTTGGGCGTATCTGGCTCTTATATAGATATGGAATCGTATCAGCAGTGAGATATCTACTGGATCGATAGAAAGATCCCATCATTTTTCCAGCGGCCTTGGCAACAAATTTGATGTACGTGTTCCATGTAAGATCATGAGTAATGGTCAAGCCCAGAAGCTTGTCAAAACTTGAAGCCTCCTGAAGACGAGAGCTATTCATTTCAATTGCTGTCAGATGTGGATCAGAATGTAGATGAGGAATAGATTATTGTCATCATCTTTCATTCTTTCTTATAGCTTGTAAGAGGAAGAATTTTTAATGTTACCAAATAAATGTTTTTAGTATGCATTAATTTGACTAGAAGAAAAAAATACCACAGAAACGTATGGAATGTTTCAAACTGCTTTGGGACCATCTTGCATTAATTCAGTATCGGTTTTTAAGTGGCATAAGAGATTTAAGGAAGGCATGGCGTCTGTGGAAAGTTATGAGAGGTATGGGAGGAGTAAGGAAGTCAGATCACAAGTTGATTGGCCAAATAAAGAATTTCATGAATAATGACCGGCGTCTGCTTAGAGACAATAAGTCCACGGTTTGATGTCAGTGTTAGAACTGTACACACAATTATTTGCGAGGGGAATTTGCCCGGTTTGTTCCAACCGTGCTCAGTACGGTACAATCACGTTGACACATCGGTTCTCGCCAGATCACCGAAGTTAAGCAACGTTGAGCCTGGCCAGTACTAGATGGGTGACCATTTGGGAAGGCTAGGCGCTGTATGTACCTTCTGGGAAGGTTCGGCGTGAGGCCAGCACCCTCACCCCCAAAAAAGAACTCCTCGCGACAAAAGCATCTACAAAGTTGTAGATCGCCTATGCCCCTCCAGGGGATCAAAGGCTATGGATGGTGCTCAGAGAAGATCAGAAAAAAAAGACGTTGTAATGACCAAGATAAGCATCCAGACAGTTCCTCACCCTCCCTATGGTCCAGAATTTGCTCCCTGTGACTTTTGCTTATTCCCTAAGCTCAGGGAAAACCTTCATCGTGATGAAACAATTGAGGAGATGAAAGAGGGTCATTGACACGCTCACGCAACAGAACTTCCGTGTTTTCCTTCCAACATTTGTTAAAACATCGTACATATAATATTTTTAGTATATTTTTTTAAATTTATTTTTTACTTACAGATACTGGTGTTTCATACTTCCGTATTAATGTAAGACATAATGATTACTCGAACATAAAGTCACAAAACAACTATTACCTCGAAGCTACCGTTAATAAACACAAGAATTGAAGAAAATGTAATGCCAAATCGTTGACACGCA
Source organism: Euprymna scolopes (assembly GCF_053919585.1). Classification (NCBI taxonomy): domain Eukaryota; kingdom Metazoa; phylum Mollusca; class Cephalopoda; order Sepiida; family Sepiolidae; genus Euprymna; species Euprymna scolopes. The sequence continues at coordinate 53,354,150 of NC_136522.1, read as the reverse complement.
TAGTAAACTGTCATGAAATTATTCAACTAATTAAAAGTCGGAATGTTGCATTCGCGAAACAGTTGACAGTATTTCTTAATTCCCTAAAAAGGGATCAACTTTAACTTCTTAAAGAGGCTATATGACTAGAATTTTTTCAAGTAATAATAACAATCATCATCATCATCATCATCATCATCATTATTATTATTATTATTATTATTATTATCATTATTATTATACGTGCCTACACTAAAGTTTATTGCTTCCGCAATCATCACTGTAGGAAATAATTATTGCTGATTAGAAAATTCACAGAGTCACTTTTCGGTAAATGATACATGCATACATACATACATATAAATATAAATATATATATATATATATATATATATATATATATATATATATATATATATATATATATACAGGTTGATCATTTACTTTAAACGTTAACGTACATACCAATCGTAATGAATTAACATTTTTTTATGGAATTTAGTTAAGACGATCGTGACCTTCTTGGTGAGAAAAATAAGGAGCGTTTGTTGATTGCATGACCTACGTAAATTGGTCAAAATAATGTGTTTCTATGTTTTAAGGTGGACATATGAAGAGTAAGCGACAAAAAATGCAGCAAAGACATTATTTTGCCGACTTGTTAGTCGCGAATGAAACAATATTGCAATGTTTAATTTTTGAAAACAATAAATTACCAACAGGGAAGACTTGATTTTTTGTATTTTGCGAAGTATTCTATTACACTATATATATATATATATATATATATATATATATATATATAGAGAGAGAGAGAGAGAGAGAGAGGAGAGAGAGAGAGAAAGAGAAAACAAACACACACACACACGCACACACACACGCGCACACAGTGACAAAGACAGAGACAGAGAGATATATACAGGGTTTTAAACTGATATTTTTTTAATTTTTTATGTAATTTTTACACAATTTTACATTGGGAAATTTACAAAAAAAACATGTAAAATTCAAACAATCTTCATCCATAAAAAAATAATGTCTTTTAACTGTTGGCCATTTTCAGCTTCGCATATTTGTGCTCTTTCCAAAACATTCATGACAGATTGCAGAATCTCTGGATTGCGATTTAACTTCTTTATTTTGTTCCTTAATTTTTTCTTTCAATTCTTATAGGGTTTCATGTTTGTTAACATACACTCTTGCTTTAAGAAAAAGTCGGGGCTGTTCAAGTCTGGGGAACGTGGTGGTCATTTAACATTGTCATGGTGAGAGATAATGTCGTCACTAAGCAGTGCCTGAAAACCTCTGTGGTGTCTCTCGCCGTATATACCGTTGCTCAATGCTATTCTTATCTATAAATTATTTCCAAAATATCATTTGTAAAATATCTGAAATAGAGAAAAAAATAATCATTAATGATGAAATGGCGACAATTTTCAACCCTTTAGTGACTTCTTGAACAGTCTACATATATATATATATTTATATATATATATATATATATATATATATATATATAGAGAGAGAGAGAGAGAGAGAGAGAGAGGAGAGAGAAGGGGGAGTGATAGAGAGGTATATTACCAGGAAACAGGTTAAAAATATGGTGCTGAGTCACGTGACTGAATAAATGAATTCGGGAGGTTGATTACTGAAAAAATGAAAATGTAAATAAAAAACAAGAAATGGGTAGCAGCAATCAATCACGAAAAAATGAAGTGGGAAGGTGATCATTTTGAATATCGATTCGGACAGAGATCAATGAAAACACAAGGAGAATATATTATGAAAACAGAAAAATACACACAGAAAATTAATTAATAGCTGTTTCTTTGTATACATATATGTGTGTGTGTGTGTGTGTGTGTGTGTGTGTGTGTGTGTGTGTGTGTGTGTGCGTGCGTGCGTGCGTACTAGCGGGAAGAAGTTCGACCTTGCCAAGTCGTTTAATACGCTTTAAAATAATTTTAATTTATGCAGATTCAAACATTCATATATTTTCGTATTTTACACGTACACACACACACGCACACACACACACACACACACACACATATATATATATATATATATGTGCAATATTTAACTAAGTATAAACAATTATTGTTCATTCTATACACACTAGTGCTTCATGCTTACGCAACTATCAGTATATGTTGTGATAATTACTCTTCGTCGAGATATTCCAAACCAGTTAGAAAATCACCTGTAATCTATGCTTACTTGAGTCATACCACATAGTGAATTCTAAAGAAAAAAATTTTAACAAAAAGCTTGATGTTATACAAAGCTGTTTACATAGATATAAATTCCAATTATCCCGTCTAAAATAACATGTATATATGGAAAAATAATCAAGGAATTTTTTTTTTAGTAAAACAAGTGTTGTAAAAGAATTTTAAATTTAATATTTAATTTAGAATAAAGTATTAGGTCGCTTACTTAGCATCTAGAAAATAAACTAAATATAACTTTAATATGGGAAGTATAATTATTTTTTATTTATTGCTAATAAAATAACACCTGACACATTTCAGTAACACGGAAAACTCAAATATAAGATAATTGCAAAATATTGAGATGAACGTTATAATGGATTTAAATGGACTAAATCAGAAATAAGTTTAAAATAAACTAAATGAGAAATTTAACCTTGATTGCTATAAAGAGAATAATGAAATAACAACAAGTTTAAATCTTAGTAGGAAAAAAACAAAATTGTGAATGAAAAATATAAAGGAATTTAGAGAAAATTATGAATCGATAAGTGTGGGAAAAATCGAAATATGTCCTTTACATTGTATCATAGGAAAAGGTAATAGTTCAGATTAAAAGAAACAAAGATACCATGTTCATAAGAGATAATTATAATATAGATTAGGTTAAAAGTATATATTTAACTTTTAAATTAATTATATATCAAGTCTAGGCTGAAGATAAATATTAACTGAAATTATTAAAATAAACCTTTATATTTTGTAGATTTTTTCTTAAAAAATAGGAGGAAAAAGTGAAAACTATTATATCGAAATATGTAAAATAAAATTATAAGAAACTAAGGCAAATTGAGAAATAATAGCCGGTCATATAAATAGAGACTAAAATCTGAAAATTATGGTTTAGGGGTTGGGGAGTAAATAAATAAATAAATAAATAAATAAATCAGAGATGAAAAATAATTATAAAACTAGAAATATCATCTAAACATAAGTAAAAACCAAAGTCGGATACTTACTCAATTCGAAGGGAATCGAAAAAAAAAATAACGAAAGAAAATAAAAATGTATTGAACGAGGTGGGTCCAACTGCTAGTTCTTTTAAAATAGAGAAAATGAATATATTCATATATATATATATATATATATATATATATAACAAATGTAGTTTAGTGTTTGAATAGTAGATATTTTGGGAATTTCCAAATTTTTTTTTTTACATAGGCATCACCACATTATCAAGGCCAAGAGGCCACTCAAGGATAAGGGTTAAAGAGTGTACATTAGAAATTGGACAATATAGTAATCATTAGCAATGAAAATCTGGTAAATTTGATAACTTATATGGAACGGCTCATCAAGAACTTATTTACGTTAGACTTAAAGACAACCATATTGTAGTCAGCCGGAAAGCAGGAAAACGGAAGACAATTCCACAAGCGTGCAGTTCTAAGAAAGAAGCTCTGTTCATGGAATCTACGTTTAGGTTTAGACACAGATAAAGAGTGGGGGGGAATTTTTGATAGTGTTTACAGCTAGACGAGTGTTTCTTGTGAAAGTTTGGCGAGGGGGGACCATAGATTGAAGGTCAGTCGAACACTTTCCATGAAAATAACGATACATCAGAGACAAACTCGCAACATCTCTTCTGTGAGATAGAGGTTGCAAGGAAGAGAAAAGGACATCTCCTACGAGGCTACGAAGTCCATTTATTACTAGCAAGGATTAACGCTGCTTAACTTCAATGATCTGACTGGAATTAGTGGGTCAACGTGGTTATGCCTATTCGTTGTTTTGAATAATACTTTTAGTGCATCCATTGCTGAGCAATATATATATGGATATATATATATATATATATATATATATATAGAGAGAGAGAGAGAGAGAGAGAGAAATAAAAAGGAACAAACCGTATTATGTGTTCATCAACATTTCGTCTTTATTTCGAGACTTCCATCCAGGAAGTCTCGAAATAAAGACGAAACGTTGATGAACACAATACGTTTTGTTCCTTTTTATTTCTCTATTTTGTCCGAATACTATTTCCATTATTTTCATCATATATATATATATATATGTTAGGTTGGTGGAAAAATAATGTCGTTTTTTTTTACGTTCAACTTCAAAAGATTATAATTGGCTTCATAGTAAAGTTTATTAATCGAAATAAGAACCATTAGAATCGACACTTTTTTTGCCGGCGAAAAACATGTTTATTTATCTCATTGACATAGAAACCTGAAGTTCTGGAAGTGATGAGGTCATTAAAGGCCGATTTGGCATCATCTCGGCTATTGAAGCATTTTTCGCACAGGAAGTTTTCAAGATGCTTGTAAAAGCATGATCATTGATCAATAAGCGAGAGGACCGGTGAATATGGTGGATAAAACAGAGTCTCGTATCCACATTCGTTCAGCTTCTGCAGGATCAACTGAGTAACATGCAGACGAGCGTTGTCATGGAGGAGAATTAATCCCTTCATATTGATCAATCTCAGACACATATGTTGGCGCTTCTGGCGCATTTCGTTAATTTGTCGACAATACTTCTCCGCCGTAATCATTTCGCTAGGATTCAAGAAGCTGTGATGGATAAAACCGGCCGCCGACCACCAAACAGTCAGCATTACCTTTTGGGGGGTGCAATTTCGGCTTCGTAGTCTTCAAGTCCAACGTAAACAAATTCTTGATGAACCGTCCCCTGAAGTAATCCAATTTACCAAATTTCCTCTACTAACGATTACTACGATATTATTCCATTGACTCAATAGCATATAACATTCAATAACCCTTTTCCTTGAGTGGCCTCCGGCCTTGATAAGTGGTGACTCCTATGTAAAATAAATGAATAAATACATGATTAATAGGATCAATTTTTTTTTTTAAATAACTACAAGAAAAATGTAAGTTACAATGGTTTAATATTATATTTTTCTTTTAGTTTTTGAAATCCTTTGAGATGAGGCTTCGTAATTTTTGTAATCATTCTTTTGCAGACTATTATTTTCATCTTTATTGTTGTGGTTTCGCCACGTTTCGGCCAACTTATCCTCCGGGCTTCTTCTGGTGATTAACCGCGACGTGATAGGAATACTGAGTCCTGTAACTGTATCCTCAGAAATTACTGCCTTCCATAGTTGTCGTCTCCCCACGTTTTGGCCAACTAATCCTTTGGCCTGCTTTGGGTAGGATTGAAACCGCTATCTTCAGACAATGCTCATCTGGAACCGTAGAGACTGTTGTGGAGACGCCCACTAATTAACATAGGCGAGTGAGTGAGATATATAAAGGTATCAATCACCAATACCGGGGGAGTTCTGCAACGACCGCCAAATAGGCAAGACACCTATGCTGCCTCCAGTAAGACATGCAACACGCCACCTGCCGGAATATCTCCAACTGAAGTATATCTAAAGACATGTAAATATGTATATAACTTTTCTTCCTAATATATTATTGTATACCTTTACTTTCCATGTTCTTGTTAATTATTTGTGCAGACACAACAGAAATGAAGTATTTGCAAGCATATAGATATAAAATACCATTTCATAAAAAACGAGGTGAAAAGGGGGTCCGTTATTGTTGTGGAGACGCCTACTAATTAACATAGGTGGTTGAGTGAGATATATAAAGGTATCAATCACCAATACCGGGAGAGTTCTGCAACGACCGCCAAATAGGCAAGACGCCTATGTTGCCTCCAGTAAGACATGCAACACGCCACCTGCCTGAATATCTCCAACTGAAGTATATCTGAAGACATGTAAATATATATATAACTTTTCTTCCTAATATATTATTGTATACCTTTACTTTCGTGTTTTTGTTAATTATTTGTGCAGACACAACAGAGACTCAATAGATTGTCGTAGTTAATCACCTGGAGAAGGCCAGAGGATTAATCAGCCGAAATGCGGTGAAATAACAACTACTATGAAGATGAGAATAAAAGGCGGCAAAAAGAATGAATATGCCATAGTTTCGTGTTCACACAAACGAACATCCATTTCTCTTTCCTCTTCGATATTTTTTTCTTTTTGAATTGATTTTTCTCTTTTCTTTTTTTACTTTTTGTGCAATTTTCTCAAGGAAACAGAAATCGACAATCTGGCACCGAACTGACAGAGGGACGATTTAAAAATAAATATGGTGGCAATAGACGATTTTTTTTTCTCTATTTGAGGACAGCAAGAAAGGAATGACGTGTCAGATAAAAAATAAAAGTAATATGAAAAATAAATGTATTTGAGATCCATAATCAATCCATCGTTTTGTAGATACGAGCAAGAATGTTCACCTGTTTTTTGTTTTTTTGTTTTTTTTGTTTACTTTAAAGATGAAACGATTTTTTTTTAATCATATTTTATTTAATTCGGATGGATTACGTTGTTTTATTTATTTTCTGATTATCTCGCCCTTTGTTCCTTCTCTCTATCGCGTTCGTTCTCTCACTAACATGCTTAATACACCACTAAGAATTTTATACATACACACATACACACACACACACACACACACACACATATATATATACATACATACACACACATACATACATACATTGAAAAATAATCATAAAAAAATGGTATATACGATGGTTTCATGCTGGGACAAGTGGACATAAATTTATATTTTTTCTTCAATATTTTAAATTTATTCATATTTTATTGTTTAATATTTAGTTTTATTCATTTTACAAGAAAAACAAAAATCATCAATCGAACGTCAAAATGATAGCGGGTGAAATAAAATTAAAGAGTGTGAAAAACGTTGGAATTTTTTTTTCCGCTTCAGGGAAATAAAAACGGAATTCCTTAAAAAATGTTTGCCCCCCCCCATATATATATATATATATATATATATATATATATATATATATATATATATATATAGTGGAGATGGTAATTAATAAAAACTGAAGAAAGTGCTCAATACTGTTGTAGAGCAAATATGCGTTTTATTTTTATTACCGTATGTTTCTGTTAAGTTACATTATTGTTTCGGCTGTAAAAGTCTGAGGACGCTACAGACGGCCAAAAAAACGACCGTGTAGCCGAAACAATAATGTAACTTAACAAAAAGATACGGTAATAAAAATAAAACGTATATATATATAATATATATATATATATATATATATATGTATATATATATATATATATATATATATATTAGCGGACCACCCCGCATTGCGTAAAAATACGCTTAAATATGGTATTTTACATTTTAATTCATGAGGTTTATTATAAAGCTAAATTCTAATAATTATTTTATTTTTACTCAATATATTAGTTCTTCCGGCGTGGATCAATCGTAAAACAAGTATAAATATGGTATTTTATTAGGTTGATAAAAAAAGTGTGTGTTATTTTTGTTTTTGTTTTTTTTTTGACGTTCAACTACAAAAGATAATAACTCCTTTCATAATAAACTTTATTATTGAAATACAAACCATTAGAATCGACACATTTTTGCCAACGAGAAACAAGTTTATTTATTCTATTAGCATAGAAATCCGGAGTTGTGGAAGCGTTGGAGTTATTGAAGGCCGATTCGGCATTATCTCGGCTTTTGAAGCATTTTTCGCGCAGGAAGTTGCCGAGATACTTGAAAAAATGATAATCGATGGGTAAGAGGTCCGGTGAATATGGCGGATGAGGCAGAGTCTCGTAGCCCAATTCGTTCATCTTCTGCAGTGTCAGTTGAGCAACAGGCGGACGAGCGTTTTCATGGGGGAGAATTGGCCCCTTAATATTGATCAATTTCGGGCACCAACATTGAAGCTTCTGTTGCATTTCGTCATTTTATCGGCAGTACTTCTCCACCGTAATTGTTTCGCCCTGATTCAAGAAGATGTGATGGATGAAACTGGCTGCAGACTACCAAACACTCACCATAACTTTTTGTAATGAAATTTCAGCTTTGGAAAGTATTGTGGAGCTTCTTCGGCATCCAACAACTGTGCCAAACGCCGCCGGTTGTCGTAGGGGATTCACTTCTCATCACACGTCACAATCCGCTCGAGAAATGGGTTGCTTTTGTTGCGCAGAAAGGGCACCCCAAAACGGCAATTTTTAGATAATCGTTCAATTCATGCGGCACCCATTTATCAAACTTTTTTAATTACTTTTCTATTTGCTTTAAATGGCGAACGGCTGTTGAGTGGTCGACCTCGAGTTCAACAGCAACTTTTCTGTGTGGTTTTGCGAGGATCGACTTCAATTAAGGCTTTCAAATGTTTGTTATCAACCGCAGTCGGTGGGCCGCGACCGTCTTCATCTTCGATGCTCTCGTCATCATTGCGAAATTTCTTGAACTACCGTTGTGCCGTTATGAGTTTTTGTTGTTAGTTCCTGGGCTTTTCGGCCTAGTCTGAACTGGATCAAGAAAATCGTGCGGGTTTTAATTTTGTCCATGGTGTCGAAAAGACTGCTAAAAAATGAATGAATAGATTGAAAACGGTAATAAATAAAACGATTTGATAGAGCGAAAAACGCACTTGAAAGTGATATATAACATGGCTATTAGTGATGGGACGATTCCAATATTTCTCCCGATTCCGATACCATTACCGATTCCAATTCCAATTCTTTATAAATCTTATATTTTATAAAATAATTAACTACAAAAGTGCTATTTTATCCTGATTACTATAAAAACACATCTTAAATGTCCTTATATTTTCTCAAGCGTAAAAACACACTTGTGAGGGGGTGATCTAGAGATTTTAGCCCTACTGGAAGTTTAAATCAATAAATATTTATTATTTCATTATTACTAGGAGCAGTGGATGATGTTTCTTAAACCAAAACCAAACATAAAGGATAATCTAGGGAATCGGTTTTGGCATCGGAAAATAGGCTCAAATTATTCGGATTCCGATACCGATTCCGATACCCCAAAAAACCCCGATTTTTTCGATTGGCTTTATAGGTTGCTAGAGACCGCGAAATTACAATCTTTAGAACTTTGACCCCTTGGAAGCCCAAAAGGCTCCGATTTTTTCGATTCTCGATTCCGATTCCAATAAATCGTCCCAACACTAATGACTATATATATCAATGAATTAATTCAGAAATCATATATAAACATAACATATGCGATAAAACGATATTGTTTTTGCACCATTCATGCAGCTTTCCTAATTACTGGTCCTGAATATGACCTTAAACTATATCCGATGGTGAGGCCCCAGCTTGCGGGATTTGGGGTAGTGTGGAGCACCCTTTAATTACCATTGCTCCCAGGTCGACTCTGACCCGGAGTGGAAGTACCTGTCAAGGTCCCAACTATGGGTTAAATAGAAACCGACTTGAAAACAACAAATATATTCTATTAAAAAAATCTTTCGTCAAAATCTTTGGATTCGGTATTAAATAACCTGAAAAGGGTTGATATGCCGTAAAACAAAAACAACCAACCAACCTAATTATTATAGAGCCAGTTTTCTATGATATTATTGTACCTATTTACTATGCCTCCCCACGGGACAGAGTTAGACACCAGGGTCGTTTTTTAACGTGGAGAAAAGGTACAAAAATAAAAATTGTCTCAGTCGTAAAGGATTTCTCCTCCACCGAAAGAGAACAAGAAATGGAAGTGCAGCATCTGAAGAACAGATGCTACACTTTGATCTTGACCAAAAGGCCAAGCGAAATACTATCATATTATTGTAACCAATAGTGATTTCAAAAGTTAACAAAGCTGACTTGGACGCCATCAGGTAGAATCAAAGCCAAAATATTTAACGCTCAAACTTTAGTCGTTTCCTATTAAGCTATCGTTAGGCAGTTGTCTGTGACTAGAACCAACACCGATCGTCGCTGTAAATATAAGCTCTTTGTTGCTGTATAGAATAAATAATTAAAATAAGATTCTGAAATCTTATTTCAGGGAATTAATTTCATTAATTTAAGTAGAGTGTATACTTTTTAATCGAGTAGAACGACAGTTATTTTTATTTATTTATTTATTTTGTTTTTTGCCATGCCGTCTCTTCTCAAAGCTCAGGGAGCAACTGAAGGATAAGGGTTAATGGGTACTGTGATTATTGATGATAATGGAAATTATATAAGTTAATTTGTTTTCGGACACGGATCATCAATAATTTGTTTCCATTAGTCTTGAAAACGACTGTTATAGTCAGCTCGAAAGCAACTCCATGATTCAGAAGGAGTGTATTGGAAAATCATATATAACTAGAACTGCACGCCTGTGGAACACTGTTCCGTCTGCCTGCTTCCCTCCGGACTACAACTTGGATGTCTTCAAGTCCAATGTTAACAAATTCCTAATGAACCGCCCCCTTAATTAAACACTTCATCAAATCTCCACACTAACGTAATGTACTTGCAATAACCCTTATCCCTGAGTGGCTTCCGGGCCTTGATAAGTTGGTGATCACTGTGTAAAAAAAAAAAAGTTCTGCTCATGAAATTTGCGTTTAGTTTATGCACAAATATAGAATAAGGGAAATTACTGATTGTGTTTGTGTCTAGTCGAGTGTATGTAGAAAATACTTTACGGGAGAATATAGAGTTAAGCTCAATTAAGTCATGAAAATAATGCTAGAGCAGAAATAGACCAGCAACGTCTCTTCTATGAAAAAGAGGGAGCGGTGAGGAGAAAAGGACATCGCCCACCACTAGATTCCGAAGTCAGT
>NC_136522.1:53310791-53338291 GCF_053919585.1 Euprymna scolopes | reverse complement strand
CGTTTATTCGCCTGAAAATGAAAAGAAGACAACGGAAGAATTTGAAGACTCGAGGGGAGCGGAGACGAGGTTGGAGCGATAGAAATGAATTGCGAACTATTGACGACGACGCAGGGTCATCTACTGAACAAGGTGCTCAAAATTAATTGGTTGATCGAATAGTTCGAAAAGAGTTTAAGCGCGATCTAATTGGTTGATTTTCAATTGGAATCAACTAAACAAATAAATAAATAAAGTCCGTTTTCTTTTTTCGTTTACTGTACGTCTCTATGCCGTATACCGATAAAACACTGTATACATGGATGGCTCTCGTCTAGGAGAAGCCCCGTGTTTTGAAAAGCTTCTTGGTTTGTCCTTTACTCCTGATCTGAAATGGAACACGTACATCAAGTCTGTTGCCAAGGTCGCTGGAAAATGGTGGGATACTTTTACCGCTCCAGAAGATATCTCACTACTGATGCAATTCTCTATCTATATAAAAGCCAAGTACGTCCAAGGATGGAATACTGCTGCCATATCTGGGCAGGAGCTGCTAAAAACAGCCTATCCTGCCTTGACAGAGTACAAAATAGACTTCGTGGCTTGGTGGGGGATGCCCTTTTCTCTACCCTACAACGTCTCCTCCACAGAAGAGACGTTGCGAGCCTATCTTTGTTTCATCGTTATTTCCATGGCAGGTGCTCGTCTGAACTCCAATCTCTGGTCCCCCCTCGCCAATCTTTCACGAAAAACACCCGTCTAGATGAATCCACTGTGAAAAAGTTCCCCCACTCTTTATCTGTGCCTAAATCAAAACGTGGATTCCATGAACAAAGCTTCTTTCTTAGAACTGCACGCCTGTGGAACTCTGTTCCATTTGCCTGCTTCCCACCTGACTACAATTTGGATGTCTTCAAGTCCAACGTTAACAAATTCCTAATGAACCGCCCTCTTAAGTAAACACTTCATCAAATCTCCATACTAACGTACTGTACTTGCAATAACCCTTATCCCTGAGTGGCTTCCGGGCCTTGATAAGTGGTGATGACCGTGTAAAAAAAAAACACACCGGTTAAGCAATGATGAGCCTGGTCGTATATAGAGATTGACCATTTGGGAATTCCAAGTACTGTATGTGCCCCCCCCGTATCTCGACATTGTTTCCAGTCATCCTGGACTTCCTTTTGTCACTGGACTCAAGCAGTGCGACTTAAGGAGATGTTTGGTTGGGTATAGCGCAACGCCTGTCTAATAATTACACCTGTAGCTACCCGCACAGGGGGTATCCATTGTTTTTACGGCGATTCCTAGCTACCATCACTCTCCTCTTAACAACTTTAAATTGATTTTTTTTCTCTCTGTTTAAAGTGCCTGGCAATGCGCTAGGTGTTATCAGAATTTTTGTAAGAATTTTTGACACCCCTAACACGAAACTGCGAATAAAATATAAAAACTCGTAATTTCTCTTTTAAAAGTGGGTTGTTTATTGTCTTTATGGATTATACTTCAAAAATAAAGTATTAACGTTGTATAAAACGTAATAGAAATATTATTTTTTGATTTTTTTAAAAACCAGTAATGAAATTAATTGAATTTTACAAGTTCAGTATTTTTAAATTTTTAAACTTTAAAAATCTATCAAAATTTTTCGATTGATTCTATTTTTACGATATTTTCAGGGTCAATGTGAAATTTTATGTTTTTTCCAATAAACTGATTATAATGTTTTAGACAAATTTTTGTTTATTCACGCACCTCCATTTTGAAATGTCTATTAACAAGTAAATCATTAATTTACTCACCAAAGTTTTATATATCACAAATTGAAGATAAAAGATCAATAAATAATATATTCAAATTTAAAACAAAAAAAAAGTTTTTTTTACAGGTCCGAAGTTTAAAACCTTTTTTTTTTTAACACATTGTTTGTTTTTTGTTTTGCTTTTTAATGAAACCTTGGTCCTTGCTCCTTTAATTGAAAAAAAAATTAGAGTTTGAATTACATTTTTCGAGTAGTTATAAGCTTGGAAAGACAGGGGATCGAATTAATTCACGCCCCCCTCTTTTGAAATGTCTATTAAAAAGTAAATAATTAATTTACTCACCAAAGTTTTATATATCACAAATTGAAGATAAAAGATCAATAAATAATATATTCAAATTTAAAACAAAAAAGTAGTGTTATTTAGAAATCTACCTGTAAAATCCGAAGTTTAAAACCTTTTTTAATTACGTTGTTGTTTTTTTGTTTTGTTTTTTTTTTTTAATGAAACCTTAGTCCTTGCTCCTTTAATTGAAAAAAATAGGGTTTGAATTACATTTTTCGAGTAGTTATAAGCTTGGAAACACAGGGGGTCGAATTATTCAATATTTTTCACAAAGTTTCTGACACATCTAGCAATGCGCGTGTGAATTCGACACACTGCTGTCAAAATTTTCAACTCCAAACCTTGACATTCGGTTGTCAAAACTTCAATCCACAACTCGATACTCTTTCAAGTTGACTTTCACATGACTACGTACGTAGCACACCTTCTTCCAACTCGTCTCATGTTTGTTTCACGTTCGTTTTTATTCCTCTGTCTCATTTGCATAGAAACGGCGACTGTCTGCGTCGCTCACGTGACTGTCAATCATAAAATCAACTGGGTGTCGTCATTTCAGCCTTTCCTTCCTATGTTTTGTTACACGACCGACCTTTTGAAGCGCGTACACCTACTAGCCAAGTAAGTTACGATTTTCCCTACATTTATCAGTATATAGCTTTACTGAATTCATTATCCATTATTATATCTTATGAATCCGAAAATTATATTGTTGGCATTGGTTTCCCCGATATCCTTTCTGGTCAGAATTGTTCCGAGAAAGAGATCGGATACTTTGGGGGAGGAACTACGTGAAGGTTGCTAACATTTTAAGTGAAATGATATGGGGTTTGAACTTGGGGCAAACAGGTAGTCAGTCCGTGTTGTTAATTACTTAACCACCGTCACCTCCCTCAAATCTATGATATTAATAGCGTAGTACCTTTAACCTACTATGCAGTGTGTTATGGTTTCCAGATTATCAATTATTCGATCGGGAGATCCTATTTATTAAAGAGGTGGATAGAAGATGATAACGTACTACAAACATTAAACTAGTAAATACGCTAATTTCGTTGTATATTATCCCCTTCTATCCTCTTTATCTCTATCTTTTTAATAAATAGGATCTCCCGATAACGGAAGATGCAATTTAAAAAATAAAATTTTTAAAAATTATGCCGCCGTTGGGCAGTAGGTTTTAAACAAACCGTATTTTTCTCTGTTAATTCCATGTTTATTTTCTTTGTGAAACCTTACTATCTTGTATTAATGACATCCGTGATATGATTTTTCAAAGAAAATTTGTTCTTAAAATTGTAATGTAAAAATAATTGTGAAATATTTAATAATTTATTAGTGTCTTTAACGTACGTGTGTTATGGTTTATTTTAAAAAAATAATAGACCTAGAGTAAGTTAAGTGCTATTTAATACTATAAAATATCTTTAATTTAATTTAATTAATAATTATTCTTGAAACAAAATCGATTTTTTTTAATTTCTAATTGTTTTTTTTTAATCTCTTCCGCTTTGTATGTTTTCAGCGTCGTAAATTCCCTGCTCAAAAGAAACGAATTTTACTGTTTTAACAAAAGGGCCGGGTTTCTATTAACGGCATGATCACGTTTGACGCGCCGGTTCCCGTCAGATCACCGAAGTTAAGCAACGATGAACCTGACCAGTCCCAGATGGGTGACCATTTCGGAATTCTGTGTGCTGTATGTGCTCTCCGCTTATCTCGGCATGGTTTCCAGTCGTCCTGGACTTCTCCTTGCCACTGTACTCAAGCAGTGCCGTTTCAAGAAAGGTGTGGTTGGTGATTGCGCAACCCTTGCCTCACAACTATACGTGCAGTTATCCTTACAGGGGGTATCCATTGTCTCTTGAGACTGAACGGAGGCATTTTGAACATCTGCAGAATGTCCAGCGGCAATATATTACATATGAAAGATGCCGCTGTGGAATATCCACAGGTCCCGCTAGTTATTATTAATGTAACATTAATAATTCGGCTCCATAATCAAGAAATACGAATATGTGTATTCCTTCTTTTGGATTTCCCTATTAACTGAAGTAAATTATCCCTCACGTTCCAAAGCGGTACGTATCCACGGCTCGCCATCTTCAAAACGAACTGGCTCGTTGTTCTGACGACTTGCTTTGTGCTACTCAGGATCATCTAATTTGCATACAAATAGCGTGAATTCGCGTGACCGTTCAATATAAAATTACTTTCGTGTTACTGTTGAACATAAAATCATCTGCGTCGCCATTTTGTTTTTGTTGTTGTTTTTTTTTTTAATTCTATAAATGAGTAACAAGATTTTGCAAAACGCGCAGATACGTAAGTGTTTGAACTCATTTTCGCAATCACTACAATTTTCTCTACTTAAAATGCTTGGTAATACTTATGTTAATCTATATAAAACCATTATTAATGGAACAGCAGTAACTTAGTTCGGTCATAAAAGGACACGTGTGTGACTTATGGAGATGTATATAAGTCGGCGCAGCTCTTCGGTGAAAATGAAGTAAACAAATGCAATCATAAGTACTTCTAGAAATCGCACCATGGAAATTGGAATGCCAATGTTCTGTCTCGCGTTAAATAAATTCTCTAGCATTTATCTCCCTTTGTTAGTCCATTTTAAGCGTTTCCTTCAAACTAGTTTCCCGTCTGAGGCTTCCTTGATCTAGTTTAGCAGCCTCTCGCCTTACAGCATAGTTTCTATCCCTTTAAGTATTTCGACATTATTTGGGCTTTACCGGTAGAATTTGAGTTTTTCATATTTTTTTTCTAATTATAAGATTGAATAATGCCAGCAATATCTTTCGTATTATTTCCTTTATATCAACAGACTTTGTTATCTTTTCACCTCCTGTGAAGCCTTCACACAATCTCTTGAAATTTGCCTGTTACCTATCATAATTTCCATTGTTCCTTTTTATGCCAATGTGTCTTCTATTCTGTAAGTTTATCAATTCTGTGGCTCTTTTTAAAGTCTTAGAAAATCCTCCCCTTTATTTTGTATTTATGTGTTTCTGAAGCAGGTTTTCATTTTCTGAAGACTAGTAGATCATGTATCATGGCTGTGTTCATTGATGAGAGCTTATGCTAATTATCCAAAGACTGTGTACATGTTTACCAAAAAAAATGCATCCCGGTGATAGTATAATAAATAATAATTTGGATTCACTAAAAGAAATTCAGAGAATGTCCGTGCCTATCTCATTTGAGCAACTGTCCAGAACGTTGTTCTCACATACCGATGTATTAGGACCATCTGTGGTTCAGGCCCAAAGTTTATCTGGCTCATTCATTCCGGAAAGGGGCGTTACAAAATACAAATATACCTTGCGAGAAATTATACCGGCCAAACGCAACCGTAAACAATTCCGGAGACAACACATTATCCTCAAACAATTCTGGAGACAACAAATTTCCGCAGATTTCTCGAAATCTAAACATCCTTAAAAAACCATCGCAAATCAAAGTTTCCATAATTCATCCTTAGCAACAACCGTTAGTCTTACCTGTCACTATGTGTAGAAGGTGGAACGATAAAAATGTCACCCTAAAGAAATAAACAACACTGCAGCTTTATATTAATTTATTTTTTGCGAATTAGTATTCCCATCTTTATTAGTTGTTGTTTCACGACGTTTCGGCCAACTATTCCTTGCTTACTGTTTTACGAATGCGCATGCGTGAATAGTTCACATTAGAGATTACTTATGTAATAAATTAGTAGTTTGTAAAAGGCCTTTTAATGAACGTGTCACGCTGGCATACTGGTTATCGTACTTGACTCACTGTCTTACAGTTTTGGTTTCGATTTGAGCTCGAGTATTTTTTTTTTTTTACTTACACGAAGTTTAGAAAAAAACATAATACTCGTATTCACATGTCTCAGTTTCTGTATTAATTAAAATATATTTGTGCGAATTTTATGACCGTACATCGCAAGGCGCTTGTTAGTATATATATATATATATATATATATATATATATATATATATATATATATATATATATACTCAAATGCGTGTTTTATGCTTATAAGCCAAAATACAACGCAAAATTTTGTAAAACAAACATTTATTTATATCAATTTATTTATTGCGGACTATTATTCTCATCTTTATTAGTTGTTGTTTCACAACGTTTCGGCCAACTATTCCTCTGGCCTTCGTCAGGTGGTAACCGCGACGGATAGGAACTTCGAATCTCCTAACTGCATTCTCAGCAATCACTGCTATCCATAGTTGTTGTCGTCTCACCACGTTTTTGGCCAAGTAAGCCTCTGGCCAGCTTTGGGTAGGATTGAAACCGCTATCTTCTTATCTCATCTGGAACCGTAGATATTCAACGTCTCTATCAACTGCGCCACGGGCCCCGAAGGGCGATCAAGGTTGGATTTTTGATCTTATAAATCCACGTGTATTTATTATCTTATCTTACATGGTCGGGTCCGTTACCACCTGACGTCGTGAAGCAACAACTAATAAAGATGAGAATAATAGTCCGCAATAAATAAATTAATATAAATAATACTCGTCTCAATAATGAATTCCAATTGAAATAATATATACTGCAGCTTTATTTTTAAACTTTTATTGCAAACATCAATTCAGGTAACTTAGTAGAGCTGACATATATTCAATGTAGCCGCCTTTGGTCTCAATTACCGTTTCAATACGGGTACGGAACTGGGAGCATGCCTTTTCTACAACCGCCGATGGAAGCTCAGCGAATACTCGGCAGATGGCAGCAATCAGGCTGACCAGCAGTCATCTGATTGCAGCAGGGGATTATCACACTCTTTGGCACATCCAGGTAGTCAACACCAGAGGTTGAAGCCGACTTTAAAGATGTGAGGTGATTTGATGCGGCCCTCATTTGAAACTACACCAAAGACTATAACCGCAGCTGGAAAATTTGTTTTCATTATCCTGTGCATGTCATTGCTATTCGTGGTAATCCATCGACGCATTTTGAGGGCGTTGGCAATGGCCCTGCTGTCATAACTTGGATCGGTAGAGAGCATGATTTGGTAATTGTCTGTATTTTTTAGATGAGTCCTAGTGACATATGGCCGAGTGGTCCTAGACGTTGTATCAAAGTTTACAGTTACCCAAAGGTGCTGAGTTCAATCCTGCACGAAGGCAGTGAAAAAGTAACATTCAAGACAGAGAATCAGAAACTATGTCCCAAAGCCTAGCTGGATTCCGAACACGGTACCCCCGTAATAATAATAAAGGGTTGGGTTCGAGACTCCTAACAAACGGTTCCCCAATTCGATACAAAACACTTGACAAAGGCCGGATGGCAAAACGGCCGAAACGTTGTGACAATAACAACCAAGATGAGGAAGTAAGTTCGACAATCTCAATCAAAGAGCATGAGTTGTACAGCGGTGCATCTCCGATGTCGCTCGTTGAACATTGTGTCACTTTTAAACATGATAGACGGCTCTTATCGCTCTTGGTATTTGTACACAACTGGCTAGTAGATGGTCTGCAACAAACAAAAAGAAAACCGGTTTTCATCAAACGGAAATGGATTCATGTCGTCTTTTCCAGGGCGACAATTTTATCGTTCCACTCTATATATTGGGATTATATATGCCTGCAATTTACGACATCGTAACACCAACTACACTTTTCTTAATCTGTTTGTGTATAAATCCAGTAGCGACGACAAGTGCCAGATAGTCACGCCGAAATAGGCAGATAAGTATGAGTTTTTCGAACTTTTCTTTCTTTTTGAATGCGTAATTGTTTAGTTTTCTTAAACCATGTGGATAGTACACTGAGGAAGTCTGGGACGACTAACTTGTTTATATTTAGATTCTTAGGACTACTGTTCGCATCTTGAATGTTATTTTTTGCACCGTTTCAGTAGATGTAATCTCCGCCCTTCTTCGGGTTTATATTGTCGAACTTGGGTATTTTTCTGTCTAACTCAGTAATCTGTCCGGAATTTCGAACGGGATCCTTTATATAATCCACGGGATTTATAATGCTCTCGTTCCGTCGACTATGACTGGAGAAAATCCTTAAGTGATTCGCAATTGTTTTTTGGCGTCGCTCGCAATGAGGATTGAACCTTTTATATCCAGATTTATAACAGGATTTTACCAGATACTTTATCCACTACGTCATGAGTCATTATGGAACAGTAGTTCAAAGAACCCAAATAATACGAATAATCAATCAACATCTTATTATAAATTTTCCTAATGTCTGTCTGTGAGTGTATGTATGTGTGTGACGCGGTTTATCTCAGCCTACAGGCAATCCACGCAGGCAAGTAAGGTACCGAAATGAAGCTTATGATCCAGCGGATGTTTTAGTGATATTTATATCCATATTTGGTGAATTGAAATGCAAAAGAAAAATGCAAAAATAGTAACAAAAAGTGTTACTAAACAACGTTTTATTTATTGGATATTTTCCGGTATTCACCGGAAGTTATTATCTCCCTTAGTAAGTTCGATTTATTGTCTGTCTGTCTGCCTGTGTGTTTAACGCGGTTTATCTCAGCCTACCGGCAACCCACTAAGGCAAGTAAGGTAATGAAATGAAGCTTATGACCCAGCGGATGTTTTAGTGATATTTATATCCATGTTTGGTGCATGAATATGGAAATGCAAAAAAAAAAAAATGCAAAAAATAACGATTTACTAAACAATGTTTTATTTACTGGATATTTTCCCGGTACAAAACCCCAAGTTTGCCCAGCTCGGCAAACTTGGGTTCTTGTCTAAAAAAGATTCAGAAACCATAAATTTTCTTGCAAAATTTGAATGTTTTTAAACCCTTTTTTTTCACAGATTATATATATATATATATATATATATATATATATATATATATTTGTGTGTGTAAATATATGTATATATATGTACATATACGTATATATATATGTACATATATATATGTATATATATATATATATATATATATATATATATATATATATATATATATATATATAAAGGTGTCATTTCCACAAGTGGACGTTATTGTTCGCACACTTTGCATACGTTATAAACAAAGTGAAAGGAATTGTCAAGAATTGCAACAGATTTACATTTTGCCGCCATTATTCGGATTGTTCTATACATTAGCATAATTCGCATAATTACAGGGATTCGATTGGAGACAGGAATCGTCTTTTGTTTTTAGACGCGTCTAATCTCAACAATTATATAAATACAACTTTCTCTGTGTGTGAGTTCGTTCGTTATAGACTCCGAAACAGCTGAAAAGATTTTCTTTAAAATTTACAGAACTCAAGTCTAGGAGTGATCTCAGTTAACTATCGTCTCGGAATGCCCCCGAAAGTTTCCAATAATCGAAACTGCTATTTTAATTTATCTATCATCGGTAACACCATTTTTTCAATGTCGTCGATTAGCAACAATGATAGAACAACGGGCCGTAAAAATTCTACTGTGGGTAAGTTGATAGCGTGCCTTTTCTTTTGTTTTTGTTTTTTTTTTTTTTTTTGCATGACGTGGTCTGTAAGATCAAACTACGCACGAAAATTTCTTAATTTTTTTTTTTTCATTAACTGCAAAGAATTTTATAAGACTTAAAAATTTACGTGTTTTTTATTGTTTGTTTTTGTTTATTTTTTTTTATTATTTTTTTTATTTTTTTACATGACGTGGTCTGTAGGTTCAAACAGCGCACGTAAATTTCTTAATGTTTTTTTTCTTTAACTGGAAAAAAGTTTATATGAAATAATTTTATAAAAGAAACAGCGGGTTCTCTAGAGTGCAATGTAGAATAACATATATTTTGAACTAAGTTACTGCATGAAGGCATGTGAAGTTTCCTTCCGGGCGATTTCACGGATTTCGATGGCAATAAAAATATAGGAGTGTGAAATATTCGTTGATCATCATTCAATCCCGAGCAACGTCGATATTCCTGCTAGCCATTTATACAAGAGACATTGATATTTCCGTATGTCCGTCACAAATAACCCCTTTAAAATCCACCCTTTCCTCACTCTCTGATTGGGTAATTATTTTTATTTACGGCATATCAACACTTTTTGGTTTGTTTCTTTAATGGCACATCCAGTATTTTTGTATTTAATACGATTCATTGCAGACATTATTGTTGACCAGAAATCCCATAATCTCCAGTCAGCAGGTCAGGAGTAACTCAAAAAGAAATATTAGCGTTAATTTAATATATTCATACTAGCAGGGAGATCCGACGTTGTCCGTGATTGAAATGAGGGTCAACGTATGTTCCACTCTCCCTTATTTCTATTGTCATCGAAATTAGTGAAACCACCCATTTGTTAAATCAAATCGATTGATTGCCTGTTCTAGTTTAGGATCCCCCCCCCTGTAGTGTACCGGGAGGGCTCTTCACATGCCTCCTCACATTTACTTAATCTAAGATACATTGTAGTCTACATTGCACTGTAGAGAATCTACTGCTGATCTTATAAAAGTATCTGTAAATGATGGCTCTTAAAGTTTTAAATGCAAAAGTCAAGTATCAAGGTTGAATTGTGCCATGAACAGCTACATTGATTTTGAACGCGCCCCAGTCTTATCAAAGAACCAACCGTTGATTTTATGAAATTATTTTTACATAATCGCTTGAATTAAAGGTAAACGTACTAAAGTTAAGTATCATAGTTTAATTGTGCTCTGAAAAGAAACATTAATTTCGAGGGCATCCTTGTCTTATAAAAAATCTACAATTGATTTTATATTTTTATCCTTTCTGCTTGTGCGGTGATAAAACTTTGTTCAAAATAGCACTTCTTTCTTAAATCGGATTTGTTCGATTATCGATTTCCGATACTTACCAAACGCATTCTGATACAAACCTTATATAAGAACACTCCCAGATACATCCAGTACCTTCGTATAATTTTTTTTTAAATCGGCACAGACGTTTTCAAGTTTATAGGGAACCAACTCTGACACGCACACACAGGCAAAGCTCCTTTTATATATTAGTAGATATTATTAGTATATTCATTTGTCGCCAAACAGTTGTATAATTGCATGTTAATGCATGTTAATAAAAGACGTACATGCAATAGACTTGCTTAAAAAATGTCCACTCGAGAAAAAATAGCATAATTGAACAAAAAACAAATCCATTCACACTCAAATTACACTGCAGGGTAAAAGGATAAAAGTGGCACCCCAAAGTAACAAGAGTGCAGCTTTATTTTTAACCTTTATTGTAAAAATCAATTCACATGACTTGATTATGTAGTAGAGCTGACATCTATTCAACGTAGTCGCCTTCAGCCTCAATCACCGCCTCGATCTGGAAATGGGAGCATGTCTTTGTATAAGTGCCGGCAGGAGCTCAGCGAATACTTGGTGGATGGCGGCGATCAGGTTGGCTTTGGTGTTGTGAGAGGTCATGTTGGTGATGTTCTCGAGGTATGGACAAATGAATAGTCCAGCGGGTTCAGGCTATGAAAGAAGGGAAACTAGTGAGAGAAAGGTACAAAGTCGTAGCACTCTACAAACCAAGTCTGGGTCTCTTTGAACTTGTTGGCCGACTCCGAGTTGCCACACCCAGGGTCTACCAGCGGACAAGTGATTGCACCAGGGGATCAACCCACTCTTTAGCACATGCAGGTACACTTTGCTTGACTTTCAAGCTGACTTCGAAGATGTGAGGTGGCATGATGTGGCCCTCACTTGAAACAACATCAAAAACATAACCGTGGCCGTAAACTTTGCTTTCATCACCGTGTGCACGTTCCTGTTATTCGTGGCAACCCAGGGATGCATTTTGAGAGTGCTGACTATGGTCCTGTTGTCATAACTTGGATCGGTAGAGAGCAAGAGTTGTACAGCGTCGCATCTCCGTTCCCGCTTTCAGAGATGATAGAAGGCTCCTATCGCTCTTGAGATTTGTACACAACTAGCCAACAAGTAGATGGTCTGCAACAACAAAAAAAAGAAAACCGGTTTTCATCAAACTGAAATGGAATCATGCCGTCTTTTCTATGGCCATAATTTTAGCTTTTCACTCTGTACTAGTTTTTTTTTTTTTCTCGTATCAAGGAAAGTAAATTTTGAATGAGTTATCTCTCATAATTTCTTTAATGATATTGGATTAAATATTTTCAGGGAAGTTCTTTCTCTAATAATTTATATCCTGTTCCGTACTAAATGGGGGATCAATTGTTAATACAAAGTATGTTGGCGGGTTCTCACGTTCTAATAGGTTTGTAGACGTGTCTAAGGAACCTGACTCAGATACATAAATAAAGCTATCTTTATAATACTTACGCCTCCCTTAAATTGTCTCACGCAAAGAATTCTTTGGAAAAATATCAGTAACCACCTTTCAAATGTCATCTCAACTTCGTAACCAGAAGCAGACTTAATGTTACATAGCTGGAAGGGGAGGAGTAGGCACTCGGTAAAGATTTTAAAGACAAATGCCACAAGTAAATGATGTCTTAACATATATGAGAAATAAAGATGCAAGAGAAGGCAATGACAACAGTCTAATAAAAGTTGTTTTAAGTTCTCTTTTCTTGGAGTTGTTGTGTCCAACTTAAATTCCAGTGAAGATTCAGGATAAAACAAGGACAGGCTCGCAACGTCTCTTCTGTGGGAGAGAGGTTGCAGGGTAGAGAAAAGTCTATTTTGTACTCTGTACGAAGTCTATTTTGTACTCTGCCTTGACAGAGTACAAAATAGACTTCGTGGCTTAGTGGGGGATGTCCTTTTCTCTACCCTGCAACCTCTCTCCCACAGAAGAGACGTTGCGAGCCTGTCCTTGTTTTATCGTTATTTCCATGGCAGATGCTCGTCCGAACTCCAATCTCTGGTCCCCCCTCGCCAATCTTTCACGAAAAACACCCGTCTAGCTGAATCCACTGTGAAAAATTTCCCCCACTCCATATCTGTGCCTAAATCAAAACGCGGATTCCATGAACAAAGCTTCTTTCTTAGAACTGCACGCCTGTGGAACTCTGTTCCGTCTGCCTGCTTCCCTCCGGACTACAACTTGGATGTCTTCAAGTCCAATGTTAACAAATTCCTAATGAACCGCCCCCTTAAGTAAACACTTCAGCAAATCTCCTCACTAACTTAATGTACTTGCAATAATCCTTATCCCTGAGTGGCTTCCGGGCCTTGATAAGTGGTGATCACTGTGTAAAAAAAAAAAAAAGGCCTAGAAACGATTGTTGAATGACTGCCTCATTCACAGAGTATTGGTAGGGTTGAACTGGGGTTTTTCTTAACAAACCAATGGCTTTATATTAGGCTAATTATATGTGGACCTGTTTTATTCACACTCCTTTTAGAGTCATTTTTTGTTACGTGATTTTCGCTTCTTTCTATTGCTGAAAGAAATGTAAGTAGATATAATTGATAGTTTTTTAAAGGTTTTATTTTAAGAGGGAGAGAGACTAAGATTCTCTTGTCTAATTATTTAGATAACCTAAATTTACTAAAGCAGGTGCCAAGCAGATAAAGGTATCGAGGTAATATTTCACACTTAGCGATTATCAAAGTTGTCTACATTATTACCGGCGGCGTATCTCGTACTTGCTTCCACAGACCACTCGCTTTATTTATTTACTATGTCTCCTCCGTGTAGCTCGCACGTCTGTGCTCATTTAAAAATCTCCAGCTACGGTATTACTGAAAATGTTTTCTCAATTATTAAATCATTTCTCTCCGATAGATTCATAAGAGTAGTGGTTGATGGGCAGAAATCAGAGGCCCACAGTATTAATGCTGGAGTCCCTCAGGGGTCCATCCTGGGCCCAACTCTCTTCCTGGTCTACATCAATGATCTCCCAAAACACATACTTAAATCATTCGTTGACATCTATGCTAATGATACGACCATCTATGGCAACACATCAAAGGCCATAAATGACAAATTCTCTCTAATTCTCTCTCCTCTGATCTTGAGCACGTAGTACAATGGGAGAAGAGGTGGCTGGTCACTTTTAATGCATCCAAAACCAAGCTTCTATCTTTACATCATCAGCGCTCTGATCCCCATCTGGCATCAATTGAAATGGATGGTTCTCGTTTTGGAGAGGGTCCATGTTTTGACAAGCTTCTGGGTTTGACCTTTACTCCTGATCTGAAATGGAACACATACATCAAATCTGTTGCCAGGGACGCTAGGAAATTGGTAGGATCCTTCTACCGCTCTAGAAGATACCTCACTACTGTATAAAAGCCAAGTACGTCCAAGGATGGAGTAGTGCTGCCACATCTGGACAGGAGCTGCTAAAAACAGCCTATCCTGCCTTGACAGAGGACAAAATAGACTTCGTGGTTTAGTGGGGGATGCCCTTTTCTCTTCCCTGCAACCTCTCTCCCACAGAAGAGACGTTGCGAGCCTGTCTTTGTTTTATCGTGATTTCCATGGCAGGCGTTCGTCTGAGCTTCAATCCCTCGTCCCCCCTCGCCAATCTTTTACGAGAAACACCCGTCTGGCTGAAACTACTGTCAACAATTTTCCCCACTCTTTATCTGTGCCTAAATCCAAACGTAGATTCTATGAGCAAAGCTTATTTCTTAGAACTGCACGCCAGTGGAACTCTCTGCCGCTTGCCTGTTCCCCACCTGACTACAACTTGGACGTCTTCAAGTCCAACATAAACAAACTCCTGACAAACCGCCCCCTTAAGTAAGACACTCTATCCAAACCCCCAATACTAATGATTACTACAATACTATCTCATTGATTACTGTACACGCAATAACCCTTATCCCTGCGTGGCCTTCGGGCCTTGATAAGTGGTGACCTCCATGTAAAATAAAAATGTATCAGCTCGAAAAACGTGACGTCATTCACCACCTCAACTCATACTTCTGTTTTGTCTGATATCTAACCTCCGTTTGTGATTGGCGTTACTTGTCAGCCATCCTTGGTTCAATCCTGGAATTGATTCGGTTTTTGTAGATTCGAGTTATTCTATGGCATGTACTTAGTGTGACCTTTGTCAGAATCTACACTAGCTAACTTAATCGCAATTGACATGAGGTCCCTAATATTTAACAAAATGTGAGATGCATCACATTTGATTTTGAACTTTCATTTTATTTAGTTGTAAAACATTATATCTCTTATCAGAAAGGGGTAATGTAACATCTAAAAACACGCTTAATGAGTCAGATACATTGAATTTCAGATACTCAACGAAAACATACTTGTAAATATATGAAAGACGTCAATCTTCGTACAAAATCTATTATTTTCATATGGCGAGTGGCCGTATTTTCTCTACTCACGCATGCCTAATATGTCAGAAACGCTGAATTTCATATATTCAGCCGAAACATACAAGAAATATACGAAATACGTCAATCCTCGTACAAAAATGTTTACTTTTTATGGTGTGTTTGGGCGTATTTCCTCTTCACACGCACGCCTAATGAGTCTGAAATGCTGAATTCCATATATTCAGTCGATAAGTACTAGTAGACATATGAAAGGCGCATATCCTCGTACAAAAGTATATATTTTCCATGGTGTGTGCGACCGTATTTGCTCTTCAAAACCGCGCCTAATGAGTCACAACTCTCGTAATAGAAACACGATCATCTACCATATAATCATTAAATTGCCTCTGTTGAACCATGGTGTGAAGAATAGCTAGTGGAAACAGACGGCATCACAAGTTTCAGAATGAAAAAAAAAAATTAGAAGTCGGACTACAGCTGGAAAACCAATATATAATTAACATGGTCTGAAAGAAAAATCGCTTACAGGTTTAATGCGTCTCGTGAGATGTATTCAACTTGAGAACGGACAAACGGTGAAAATTTCGAATGTTTCTACCAAGTAATATCATTTGACTTCTGTGTTAAACCTTGCTTTACGACTCGTTCTTTCAATGTTGAGATAGACATCTCTCACGTAATTGTTTGTGCATGTTACGAGGTATCTTCAATAAGTTTCAAGACTTTTTTGTACAAGTATGTAAAATTGTTGTAGACACTTGAAAATTCAGTGTGTTAATCCACTGTTATGAGATGAACGACCAATTCTTGTGATTTCAGGTTCAAATGAACAGCCACAGCAGGAGTTGGAATACACTCTACAAAAGTCTCATTGTCACAGCTGGTGAATTTCAAAAAGGTTATCCGAACGTGAGTATACATTAGAAGAACAATTACATTCTGTCTTAAATTTGGATAAAAAATGCCACAGAAATGTATGGAATGAATCAGACTGGTTTTGGACCATCTTGCGTGAATCGATCATTAGTTTTTGAGTGGCATCAGAGATTCAAGGAATTTAGGGAGTCTGTGAGGGATAATGTGAGGCGTGGGAGCTGTAAGGAAGTCGGAACACCAGAGTCGATTGGCCAAATAAAGAATTTCATGGATAATATTCGGTTTTGCAGACTGGATATGTAAATATATAAAATTGAAATCCTGAATGCATGTTTCTAGTTTTGATTAAAAAATTCAAACCTTTCTTGTTGGAATTTTTTTTCTTGGGAGTCGTGGTTCTTATCCGAATATCATCCTTAAGTAAGTCGTTCAAATTTGTTAAGTTCTATCCTACGCATTTTTCGTATCTATCTTTTAGTGTAGTTTGTCACTTTGACATTTGTGGCGATTTTCCATGATATTTGTTCGTTTTCGAAGGGCTATGAAATAGTGTAATCTATATTATCCTAGCGGTGTTACACGGCATTTCCCGGGTGTGGTGAGGTAACTTTAAAAATCGAAAAACATATATATATATATCTGACATCTCGGCTCGAACGTGCAATTTTTAGACCCTGATATCCTACCGACTGGTCTATGACCACGTCAACGAAGTGATGTGGGTTTTTTTTTTAATATTTAAACTAATTCAAGAAAGAACGCTTTTGGGGGGGGGGCATGCATGTATGGCTAAATTGTCATGAAGGAACGACTTTTTGTTACCCCTCCCTGTAGAAAAGTGCCCAGTTGAGGACGAAGGAATTAATATTTTTAGCCAATATTTCGATTTCTGTCGTCGGAAAATTCGAGCTTTAAAATGATATACATTCTCGGGATAATCCGTCGCTTCTGTCGAAAGTTTTTTGCAAGACATACAAACATACATACATACAAGTAAACAGATTTCCCCTTTATATTATAGATTTCGCTAAGTGTGTCTGTCTGTTCGAATTTTTCTAGGGAACTACTATGGATGAGCTAGCTGAATTTTTCTATGAACCTTTGTTATAAAAAGATGCAGCGAACTCAGTATTATAGTATCTATCCGATGGTCATCTATGGATTAATAAGCATTAGACACGATAATACCTCATCTATGCTAGAAGTTTGGTATAAAGCATTCATTCTACATCAATGATGTCTAACTTATAGTGAAACACGTGTAAGACAGCAATTATAAAATATATTACGATTATGAAAATAATAAAAGAATAAATACATGTGTGTGCGTGTGTGTGTGGAAATAAGTTTAATGCATACATATATATTTATATATATATTAGTGGTGGGACGATTAATCGGAATCGGGAATCGGAAAAATCGGAAGATTTGGGGGTATTGGATCGGTATCGCCTATTTTCCGATGCCAAAACGATTCTTTTAATTGTCTTTTTTTTTATTCGATTTTGTATTAAGTAAAATCTTCCATTGCTGGTAACAATGATAAAATAATAAACATTTACTGATTTTCTGATATCAGTGAAGCTGAAATCGATAGATCACTTTCCACAAATATATTTTGACGTTTAGGAAAAAATATGCATATATATATATATATATATATATATACATATATGTATATATATATATATGTATATATATATTTATATATATATATATATGAGTCAAAATGATAATGTCTTATATTATACTAATATTTATATGGACTTCAATTATACAGTATTATATAAGTTGTAAATTTCAGTTAATATATATATATATATATACACACACATATATATATATATATATATATATATATATATATATATATACACACATATATATATATATATATACAGTGCAAAATTTTGTTGAAAATTTAAAAACTCACGTTTACTTTTTATAACATTCATTTATTTCCTGGATTTTTTCCATTACAGCTGTTTCTTTAGTAGGAAGGCAATTTTACGATATATGTGTCCATAAAATATCCTGTCCCCACCAACTTCTTCAGATGTTTTTCCATTAGATTTTTACAAGAAAAGGTATATTTTTAACATGCTGAACATCGTATTCGGGTAAAAAGACTTCCAAAGCCATGCTTCCTCACATTCGCCATTTTTTTTGTGTTATGTGAAGATAGTTTTCCGTTTTAACCCGTAGTTTCGTATTTTTATTTTTTATTTCGTAGTTTCGTATTTTTATTTATTTATTATTTATTTTATTTTGCAATTACCCCTATATATATATATATATATATATATATATATATATATATATATATATATATATATATATGAAGGCACATATATATATGTATATGTATATATATACATATATATATATATATGTATATATATATATGTATATATATATATTAGTATTTTGGAATCGTGAAAATATGTTCCTATGGTAACACAATTCTTTTTATTTTCTTCATTTGTTTAATATTTCATTTTGTTTAATATTTCATTTTGTTTAATATTTCATTTTCCATATTCATGATTAAATGATAAATATTGATTGATTTTAAATTAGTAGTAAATCTAAAACGATATATCATCCCGATTAGTGTATTTCTATGTTTGCGAAAGTACATGCATTTATTATATATGTTTTGGTGGTAATTCGATCCTCCTCCACCACATAAACAACTCTGTATTCAGAAATGCACAAGAATCAGAATCGGAATCGAGAATTTAGGACAGAAGGGATCGGGAATTTAGGACAGAATCGGTAATTGTATCGGAATCGGGAAAAATATTGGACTCATCACTAATATATGTCTGTGCGTATATATATATATATATATATATATATATATATATATATATATATTTAAATAAGGGAGTAGTCACCAACAATGTGTATTTTTTAACATTATTTTATTATTCCGTGTCTTGGTTTTCATTGAGAATTATGTTTCGATCATTGTAATAATGTTTTTAAGTCATTGAAATCGTTTACGCGCGTTTCAGACGGTCTGTGATGCGTCCTCGTCAGAAATTATTTTCAAATGTGTAAAAATGGCGATTTTCGTAGTTAATTTGAAGTTTTTCCAAGGGGTGGAGGTTTGTAAGTGTTTATTATTCATTGGTATGCTGAATTTTTATTGCTTTTTTATTGGGCTTGACCTCGCTGTAGTCGCTATCTCCTTCTGCTAATGTTTTTTTCTTTTCCTTTAGGGTGGGGTAGGGTGTGTGTGTGTGTGTGTGTGTGTGTGTGTGTGTGTGTGTGTGTGTGTGTGTGTGTGTGTGTGTGTGTGTGTGTGTGTGTGTGTGTGTGTGTGTGTGTGTGTGTGTGTGTTTATGTGCGTGTGTGTGCGTGTGTGTTTGCTTTTATTGGTTTGGGAATGTGTATATTGTTTTATAGTATTTTGGGGTTATTTGCTTCCTTAGGAAGGCGGCTGTGGTCCGAGGTCGTTACTAATGTGTATGTGTGGGGAGGGGGGACTGGCTCTTCTGGAATAAGGGTAGAGGTGCTTTCATTCTATTTTGATATTTATTTTTTGGATTCTTGGATTTTAGTATTGTTATATATATATATATGTTATTACTTCATTTAATCACATAAATTAATATACGAAGTTATAATTGTATGTGTAAATTTTTCAGTATTTATTTCAGCAGTGCTCAATACATAGGTAGAGCTAGGTAGTAAGAATTAAGCGTGGAATATATCTGCTTAATTGCCATATATATTTTCATATCTGTTGTTAGATAGTGCGCAATAATATGAGCTAAATACTTTATTATTTATTAGAAGGGCTGTAACTGTTTACCTTATTGCTTGTGTTGCCGGGTTCGCATCTATCGACTGGTGTTAATCGTGACACACCATACTGAAGAATCCCGAAAGGGTGAAACACATGTGTCTGTAAGTATTTAGTTATTATAGTAAATAATTATGTCAGCCCTTTTAATTAACTCGCGTCTTTTCGTTGCGCACTTTCAGTTGAATTAAGTCGGTCAATTTAGCTCTTATGCATAGATCATCATAAAATGATTATATTACTCTGACTGACGTAAAAAAAACATTTAAAATAAAATGTTTAATTTCAACGTTATTTCACGCGGTTTATGGTGGCCGAATGGATATGGTCTTTGTTAATCAAGTCAGATATGGCTTGTGTTTCCGGGTTCGAATCTATCGACTGCTGTTAATCGTGACACCCTGCACTGAAGATTCCCGAAAGGATGAAACATTAGTGTCTGTGGGTATTTAATTATCATTGTAGATAATTATATATATATATATATATATATATATATACATGTGTATATATATATATATATATATATATGTATATATATATATATAGATAGATAGATATGGTGGAAGAAAGAAGGAGGGAAAAAGAGTAAGAGAGAGCTCGCGCGCGCGTGTGTATGTGTGTGTGTGTGTGTGTGTGTGTGTGTGTTTGACGTATTTAGTATATGAAGTATAGGATGTTATGGGGATACATTTTGCATCCATCAGTCCTTATTGCTATGTTATTTGTTAGCTTTTTTTTAAGAAAGCGGTTTTTGTCATTGACGTATGCGGCCTCAATTAACTTCCATATTCATGAAGTGTCTAAGATCATGAAAGTCCTTCTGCTATTTGACACTAATCGTTTACGAAGCGATCGAGCAAGGAGCGGGGTTGGCCGTCTAGATAATCGATCGAGAAAAGAGATGAATTGATGATATATGAACTTGTCGAAAGAAGATGGTGGTGCTGGATTATGAATAAAAGTTCTGAAAAGTATTGCTGTGAAAGGAAATTACACACACACATACACACATACACACACGCACATATATATATATATATATATATATATATATATATGTATATATATATGTATATATATATACACATATATATATACATATATATATATATATATATAAAGAGAGAGAAAGAGAGAAAGATGAATAGATAAATATAGACATAGAGAAATAGAGAGCGAGATAGATAGGTAGGTAGATGGAGACAGAGAGTGAGAGTAAGCGAGTGAGTGACATAGATAGATAGATAGAGAGAGAGAGAGAGAGAGAGAGAGAGAGAGAGAGAGAGAGAAATATAGATAGATAGAGATCGAGGAGAGCAAGATAGATAGATAGATAGATAGATAGATAGATAGATAGATAGATAGATAGATAGATATAAAGAGAAAGATAGATACATAGATTTATATAAAGAGAAACATAGATAGATAGATAGATAGATAGATAGATAGATAGATAGATAGATAGATATAAATATTTATTTAATTGTTTGTTCCCATCGGAGGTTTACTCTAGAGTTCAACGCCAACAGATTCTAAGATATTATTTACATCTCTTTTTCCCTGTTGACTTCTGTTTGTCCTGTACCGTTCTAGGAAGATAATCCTCCATGTTTTGCCTTCTCCTTTTGATGGGGAGATTAGTTTATTGCTAATCGCATGGGGAACGCCGACGCTGTCTCTTTAATCCCCTCGCGTACACATCTTCCAGCCATGGAAATGAGATAAATATAGAGCCCGAATAAAACACATCGCCAGTTCGGCTTAGACTCTCAACTACCTAAAATTTTAATACATTTTATGAATGAATTAAGAATATAATGTGGTCCTATCAATTATTTCAGTAATATCCTAACTGTTGTTTCGCTCCTCATTTAATCCTCACATTTAATCAGCGTTTTTTTTTCTGACAAAAGGGAAAGAATTGCTGTTTTTCTTGGTCGAAATCTATCAATCTAGCACTTATCGTTGTGTGACTGCAGTCACGGAGTCAGACTGCCAAGGGTGGCATGTGCGACGCCCAGAACTCGAACCCCAACCGATAGGACACGAAAAGGCGACAAATAATCAGGTTCGATCGCGTCTGGATTTGCATATCAGTGATCTGAAGTGGAACACGTACATCAAGTCTGTTACCAAGCTCGCTGGGAAAATGGTGGGGTCCTTCTATCGCGCCAGAAGATATCTCATTACTGATGGAATTCTCTATCTATATAAAAGCCAAGTACGTCCAAGGATGGAGTACTGCTGCCACATCTGGGTAGGAGCTGCTAAAACAGCCTATCCTGCCTTGACAGAGTACAAAATAGACTTTGTGGCTTAGAGGAGGATGCCCTTTTCTGTTCCCTGCAACCTTTCTTCCACAGAAGAAACGTTGCGAGCCTGTTTTTGTTTTATCGTTATTTCCATGGCAAGTACTCGCCTGAGCTCCAATCTCTGGTCCCCCCTCGCCATTCTTTCACGATAAACACCCCTCTAGCTGAAACCACTGTTAATAATTTTCCCCACTCTTTATATGTGCCTAAATCAAAACGTAGATTCCATGAACAGAGCTTCTTTCTTAGAACTGCACGCCTGTGGAACTCTGTTCCGTTTGCCTGTTTCCCACCTGACTACAACTTGGATGTCTTCAAGTCCAACATAAACAAATTCCTGATAAACCGCCCCCTTAAGTAAGACACTTTATCAAATCTCCAATACTAACGATTACTACGATATTGTCCCATTGATTACTGTACACGCAATAACCCTTATCCCTGGGTGGCTTCCGGGTCTTGAAATGTGTTGACCTCCATGTAAAAAAAAAAGGTTAGACACTGGAACGAAGGAATATAAGACCGACATTCAAGCAGGCGGGAGTTGAGTTATGGAGAATCGGATTGAACGGGTCAGAGCTGAGAATGTTTGAATGCTGACAAGAACACAGTCCAGATTTTTTTTTCTGTTAGATGTTGAATATTTTTTAACTTGAATTATTTTGTATTTTAACTCTTTAGATCAGGTGGCTTTATTCCGTGTCTCGGGCAAATTTCATAAAATAAATATTTTCCCCAGCCCCATGCATTTCCAAACCATCATTTATTCATCGTCAGTTACAGGTATAATCAAAGAGATGTAATACAAAAGGCGATAAATCCAATTTATTAAAATCCAAGCATCGAACAATAAAAGGGCAAGCATATTAAATCTAGAATCAGTCTACCAGTTTGTTTTTATTAAAAGTTTAATGCTGTGACCCTTTGGCTGTGATCATAGCGTAGGATCTGTGTTAACTGGCAGATAAGGCCAAGGGTCAAAACATTATTATTATTATTATTATTATTATTATTATTATTATTATTATTATTATTATTAATTGATTCGAACGGCGGGTCGCTGGATCGATTATTATGATTAGAAAAATAAACAATTAGATTGGGAAAAGGTGATTGACAGCTGAAATAATAACCAACTACAAAAACAAATGTGATTTTAGAAAATACAGGAAGACATAATTATTGGTTTGGATAAACAAATAATCAGATTTATGTTAAGTCAGCTGTTGGGGTCTTAGACACGTGATGAGATGTAGATTTGGGGAGACTCTAGTGAGTCGTTAGCTGAACGTTGGAGATAACGGACGACTCAAGGGGAAGTTGGTCTCTCCATGACGCAGGGAGCGACGTTTCCTCGAGCAGCCAAGATGTGAAGATATTGTAATCTCTGAAGATTCCGGCCGGAATCATGAAAATAAATGTTCGTATATAATAAATGTTATTTACATTTAACTGTTTGTCTCCAACTGTTTCGATACGTTCACGCCAATCGTTTCCTGTTAGAACTGTTGCATACATGTTAAAATATACACACTAGACAATCAACTAAATGATACGAGGTATATACATACACGCATTCACACGTACATGAATATACAGATAAAATATAAACCCAACTATTCAACATGTACGTTGTTATAGAACATATTCATATGCACACACAACGCAACAGAAGCCTATTGAAATTATGCCAGTTCTGTAAAGCATGATTCTAGGGTCTGCTTGGGTGTTGAAATATAACAATGTGGACATATCATCGAAGCCTCCTGTTCTGAACACATATCGTGCTAGCATGCGTGTGTGATAGTGATAGCTTTGTAATTTCGAAAATGGCATTTATCGCGCTTTACATTTGCACTACAGTAGAACCCCACGATACGGCATCTAAAAAACAGTAACAAATACGGTATAGTATATAATACACATGTATATAATAAATAACATTATTTGATCAAATAGCATTATAAATAACACCGTAAGGCGGGGCAAATACCTTAACCAAGGTCCGGAAAAACATCGTATTCCACATCGTAACCTGAAAAAACATATCCTAGGGCAACCGTATCCCGGGGTTATACTATATTTAATTATAATTTGTAGCAAACTTTTAGCTTCCTTATTATTTCTTTTAAAATAGAAACATTTAACAAAGCCACACCAAGGAAATATAGAAATGTGGAGCTGTGGCACAATGATAAAAAAATTGATAGAGGAGCTCTAGCTACCCATGTTTAAGGGCCTTGTGTCTGCCTTTCCTTGTACTCGAATCAAGACTTTTTTATTTTCTTCCTTCGAAGATTGTAATGCTAGCTATGGGACAGCCAAACCAGCTGCCAACATTACCCTGCTTTTTATTGAAACCAACCGAGAGCTCTTTTTAGTGTCCTCGCTGTTCGCTTAAGTGCAATTGCCTGGATTTCTTTTGCACTTGGTTCACCAGAAATATTAGTTAGGTAGGACTTCAGGTTCTTCTTCATAAGCCCTGTGGCACCTATAATAACTGGTATGATTGATATCTCCTTAAGATTCCAGTTTCTTTTCATATCATATGTGAGACCTTGATATTTGGTCTGTTTCTCCCTTTCAGCTCTGTTTAGACCGGCATCATTAGGGACACTCATTTCAACCAAGGTTGCAACTCTTTCTGACTTATTCCATATAATTATGTCAGGTTTGACAGCAGCATTTTCAAGGTAGGTGGTTGTAGGGATTTTTCATGTGCTAGGTAAAACATGTTAGAGAAAGCGATACAGATGGATTAGTTGTTTATAAAATCGGATGTCGGAAATTATTTCCGAAAGGTCGAAGGGAATGAACTCATTGAACTTATCACTCGAGATATGTTGAATTGAAAATACGACTGTTACGTTATTCTTCGTTTCTGGTCGTTTTCTTGTGAATAGGTCCCCATCTTTCTCTTTCTCTCCGTATATATATATATATATATATATATATATATATATATATATATATATATATATATATATATATATATATATATATACTGGATAAATAAAATTAAACAGAAATAAAATGAACAAGAAAGAAACAATTAAATGAAAAAATGAACAAAAACCAAAACGTATAATATAACTAAGGAAAAAGATGTAAAGGAAGTAATTCTAGTAATAAGAATATATTCCATGAGAGTGGTCTCCCCTTGAAACAAAGAAATTAACTAATAAATAAGAATTCGAAACCAAGCAAGATGAATATTGGAATAAATACGCATAAATGTAGAAATAAAAATTAGGAAAATTAGGAAAGAATAAATAACAGGAAAAAAAATTGAAAATTAAAACTAAAATAAAAAATACGAAATTAAAGTTTTAAAGTAGAAATTTTGATCTGCACGATACCCAAGATGGCCGACTTGTAACAACGTGGGGATGGAATTTCTTTTCCCAAACGAAAACACCAGGTCTATCGTGTACAAAATTAAATTTTTTTGGTAACATCGAATGGAAATAACATCTGACGAGTTGGTGAGAAAAATGAGATTTTTATGAACATATAAAATCATTAAATTAACATCCCATTAATGAAACGACTGTAAAATAAATCCAAGGTGAAATAAACAAAAGTTATAAAAAAGAAAAAATGTAAGTCTATGAATTTCAACAAAGTTTTGTACAATATGATATATATATAACTACTTAATTTACTCACATAAAATTAATATACAAACGTATAGATTTATGCGTAAACTTTAAGTATTTACTTCAAAAGTGCTCAATACGTAGGTAGAGCTAGTTAGGAAGTTATAAAATGTATATGGCGATTAAGCTACACTGAATATTCCGCGTTTCATCCACTCTAGGATTCTTCAGGCTTATCCGCGCATTCTGTGGTTGTTTGTCGTTTTTATATGCGCATCTTCTATTGAAATTTTAGCTAGCCAATCAGCTTTCAAGTATCCACCGTGCCCTTCCTATCAGCCAATGTTAATGCATTTATCGGACAAATGCCTATTTGACCTCTGTTTGACCTGTTCCTTTTGTGTGCTATATTTAGTCTGGATTTTAGCTTCTTGATCTGTTTTAAATCTAGGTTAGTGTTTTTTTATTAATGTTAGTTATATATAAATATATATATATGTGTACACACATATATGCACATATATATATACATATATATACTTACATATATGCGTGATCGTTTATGTATATTCATGTTTATTTAATTTATTTATTTGTTTGTTTTCTATTGTTTTTGCTAGTTTTAAAACTATTTTGTATCGCTATCCTAGAGTAAATTTTATCTTGTGAACACAGTTGTTTGCTATTTCTCTTCTACAGTTTAGTAGATGTTGGGGTTCTTTAAAGTACAGGATAGCAAATTTTTCATGAAGGTATAATCTACATGGGTCGTCTAGGTCCCTACACGTGGTAGCTTATCTTATTATTTTCAATCGACTACCGGCGAATGTCCGCTTTCCTTGAGTTCCCAGTATTTATTCGCTAGTGTTGTTTTCATACGGTGTTTTTTATTGTTGAACGTACTTTTGTTGTCATAGTATCGAGTTTTGAAATCTAGGGAAGTCATACCTACGTAATATTTTTTGGTGTTCGGGTTTTCCTTCGCAAATATTGTGGCCTGGTAAAGTACGCTTTTGGTTAGACATTTATTTTGAAGTGGGCAAAGTGGGCGGTGTCTACAGTTGCATTTATCTTGTTCGTTATTAGTATTTTTATTTATAGTATGGTTGTTCTTGTCCGTGGTTGGTATTATTATTTTTATTATTATTATTATTATTATTATTATTATTATTATTATTATTATTATTTCTGCTAGTGTTAGTTTTATTTTTGTCATGGTGTCTACTTTTTTATTGTTTATTTTGTTGTTGCTTACATTGTTTTTATTTAATATTTTGTTATTATGTGTTTTAATTATCATCTCTAAATTTTCGCAACAACTGTAAGATAACTTTAATGTATTTTATTGAAAATTTTGTGCAAGGGGTTGATTGCGGGAAAGTGTTTTTTCAATAAGATCTAGAAATTTCTTGCCAAGTTTTGTTTTTAACATTTGATTGTATGGGACCGTATATCAGATTCTGGTTCTTTTTCTTCTATTTTTAATTTTATTATAGCTATTGGTGTTTTGTTGCT
Source organism: Euprymna scolopes (assembly GCF_053919585.1). Lineage (NCBI taxonomy): Eukaryota > Metazoa > Mollusca > Cephalopoda > Sepiida > Sepiolidae > Euprymna > Euprymna scolopes. The sequence goes on along the minus strand of NC_136522.1, from coordinate 53,310,881 downwards.
TATATTTGATATCAATATTTTTGTATCCACTATATTTTAGGGTATTTTCATATATATTGGTTGACCTGTTAAATGCATTTTCATCGCTTG
>NC_136522.1:53278291-53305791 GCF_053919585.1 Euprymna scolopes | reverse complement strand
TCAGATAACGATGAAGAAGGAATAAAAATGTTGACGCTTAGGAATAATAGAGTGACAACTAAGATGAAGAATGAGTTGCTGATGATGATGATGCTTATGATGATGAGGATCATCATCATAAGCATCATCATCATGTTTATCACGATCATGATGATGATCCTCATCATGACTGTGGTCAACATGAAGAAAGAGAATGGAGTTATGATTGTGAAAACGACGACGAAAAAGAGAGAGAGAGCAAATGAAGGATGATGATGATGATGATGATGATGATGATGATGATGATGATGATGATGATGATGATGATGATGACGGCGATAAGGGGTTTGCAACCTCTTTCCCACAGAAGAGTCGTTGCGAGCCTGTCTCTGCTGTGTAGTTATTTTCGTAGCAAGTGCTTGTCTGGGCTTCAAACTATGTCCCCCACCGCCAAACTTTCACGAAAAACACTCGTCTAGCTAAAACCACTATCAATAATTTCCCACACTCATTATCTGTGCCTAAATCAAAACGTAGATTCCATGAACAAAGCTTCTTTCTTAGAACTGCACACCGGTGAAACTCTGTTCCGTTTGCCTGCTTCCCAGCTGACTACAATCTGATTGTCTTCAAGTCCAACGTAAACAAGTTCTTAATGAACCGTCGCCCTAAGTAATACAATTTACAAAATTTCCACTACTTGTGTTTACTACGCTATAATCACATTGACTAATTAATCTTTATCCTCGAGTGGCCTCCGGTCCTTGATAAGTGGTGATTCCTGTGTAATATATATATATATATATATATATATATATATATATATATATATATATATATATAGTCGAGGATGACGGTGAATGAGATTATGGTGAAAACGAAAATGGTTAATAATGACGAAGATGAAGAATTAGTTGATGAAGAAGAAGAAGAAGAAGAAGAAGAAGAAGAAGAAGAAAAAGAAGAAGGCAAAATGGGTTATTACTAGGGCTATGACAAGTGAATATTCTTTTCATTATTTTGACTCTCGGGTATATATCAGTTAATATCTTATATGTTTTTAGATAGTGATGATGTGGTTCTCGATTGTTAACTGTGCCGGATATATAATGAAGATTCAAAACAATGATAAGAATATGCTATTGTCATATTCCTAGTAATTACATTTAAGTCCAAAACATCGCAAAATCCACAAATGTGGATTCAGCGTTAAGTGCCTCGATGAAATCTAAAAAGATATGCACATCATGAGGTAAAGTGGGCGATTGTTCTACCGGGTTTGATTTAGGGTAAGAGTAAACATTATTACAACGAACATGAAGAATCAGTTGATGATGATGATGATGATGATGATGATGATGATGATGATGATGATGATGATGATGATGATGATGATGACGATGATGACGACGACGACGACGATGATGACGACGACGACGACGACGGCGATGGTGGTGGTGGTGGTGGTAATGACGAAAAAGTGGAGATGATAATATTTAAGAAAAAAAGGAATAAAGTGAAGAAAAGATGAAAGTAAAATTAAAACGCGGTACCAACAAAAAAAAAATCACTACTCCTAACCTCCCCCCGCCCGTCTCCCTCTTTGCGGCAAATCGATAAACGCAAGAACAAAAAATAAAGAATCGGATAAAATGTAGAAAAAAAAACAAATGTAGTTACAAACGAGTGAATCTGTCTTGATGACTCAAACTCGTGCAAATATTAGCAAGGCGGAAGGGCATCACATATCGCGAAGAGACGGAACGTTAGATCCGTCCTCGCACACCTGTAAATGGTTCGGTTTGTCAGGCGCTCACTTCAACACACATTAATCTCTCTTCCTAAAATCATTATTTAAAAAAAACTACATGGTGGTGGTGGTGGTGGTGGTGGTAATAATAATAATAATAATAATAATAATAATAATAATAATAATAATAACAATAATAATAATATCAACAACAATATCAACAACAATAACAACAACAACAACAACAACAACAACAACAAATTTAAAAATTAAAAAAAAAAAACAGTGAACGAACGGCAATGGAAACAGAAAGGCCCAGCATATAAAATCAACAATAAGTTATTTGATATGACAGATATTTCTGTTTAGAGCGCAATTGAACCATGATAGTTGACTTTTGCATTTTAAACTTTAATTCAAGCCATTATATAAAATCTAGTAGAGAGACCCGACGTTGTCCAGGATTAAATGATAATCAACGAATGCTTCAAACTTCCATATTTTTATTGCCATCGAAATCGGTTAAATCGCCCATTTTTCTTTTTTTTTTTCAAGTAAATCAATTGATTGCATGCTCCAGTTGGGAACACATCGCTGTGTACCGGGAGGAAGCTTCCCGTGCCTCCCCGCATTAACTTAGTCGACAATACATTTCAAACTTACATTACACCGTAGAGAACTTACTGTTTACGTTATAAAATTATTTTTTATATATGACGGTATAATTAAATATTAAAAGGCAAAAGTACAGAATCATACCTAAATTGTGCTCTAAACAGAAACCGTCATATCAAACGCACCCCTGTCATATCAAAGAACTCACTGTTGAGTTTATATGTCGGTCCTTTCGGCTTGCGTGGTAATAAAACTTCTCAACTGCAATTGTGATGTAAAGCTATGTAAGGTATGGTCAGATTGCCTGTAACTTCTTTCGTCGGATTATTTCGATTATCGATCATCGATACTTATCGGAGACATTCCGATACAAAACCTATCTAAGAACACTGACAGGCACATAAAGTACATTTGCGTGAAATTTTATGAAAATCGGCCCAGCCGTTTAGGAGTCCATAGAGAACGAACTCACATACGCACACACCCAGACAAATGTCCTTTTTATATATTAGTAGATCATATAAAAGGAACTTTGTGTTGGGGAAGAGGGAAATTGTTTCCTATGGACTTCTAAACGGTTGGGCCGATTTCCTTTTTAGTTTCAGACAATATACTTTATGTTAGATAGGTTTTATATCGTAGTGGCTTTTATCTATAAATATCGATAATCGATAGTCGAAAAACAATTGTAATGAAAGAAGGAACAGACGATTTTGACTAAAGTTAACACCTTTTACACCCTAATATCATAAGTGCATTTGAGAAGTGTTATAAACACACAAGAAGAAAGACCCGACATTAACTCAACAGTAGGTTTTTCAGTATGAGAGACGTTTCGAAATGAATGTTTCTGTTTAGAGTACAATTGAATCATGATAGTTGACTTTTGCATTTTAAACTCTAATTCAAGCTATTATCTATTATATATATATATATATATATATATATATATATATATATATATATATATAAGTCAACGTGTCTGTGTGTGTCTGTGTGTGTGTGTACATTTCCCTACGCAATAACTCTGTTAATTTTAAGTCTACAGATTCGAAATTTAATATACAGGGTACTGAGATTTGGGAAAATCTATGTGATCATGTTTCGGCCAGAAATTTGGCTGTTAAGGGGTCAAAGTTCAACGATTTGACCTTTGAGAACTCTACCAAACTCCTCCGACAATTTTGTGTCTAAACACTTGAAATTTTAGATATAGGTTCCTTGGACATGGATCTAACTTAATAACTTGATTTGAGCCCAAAACAATAAATGTTAAGGGGTCATAATAGGGGTCAAAGTTTTTTTTAAAAATTGACCGTTTTGGTTGGGTTTGTTTTGTTTTTTGTTTCTTGTTTTTTGCCTACTATACACCTCCAAACACCCCGGCACGCCGAGCTGAAATGCAAGTATATACATAATTTTATAAAATCGAGAGTATTTAATTTACAGTGCAATGTAAACTCTAGTGTATTGTGGACTAAGTCATTGCGAGGAGGCATGTGAAGCTTCCTCCTTTTTTGTTTTATTTTACTTCAGTCGAAGTTCTCAGAAATCAAGGGGCCCACTACCTGGGGCCAACACTTGAACTCTATATGAGATACATAGATATTCGAATGTTCCATTTACGTTCTTTATCTCTCAAACATTGAGTTAGTAAAGAAATTGAGAACATAATATTCCTCTCCCCAATTTACCATTTCCATATGTTGTAATATATTTTTCGTCTGGGTCTCTTAGTCTCACTGGATTCCGGGACAAGAATTTATCTAGTCAGGTGGAGTATCCAGCTTCGTGCTATTACTTGAGGTAACATCGCTTGGAGAGAAGATGCAGCATTCCTCGTAAAAGCTAATGTGTGTTAGCCATCATTAGGAGATCTTATTTAGCAAGCGAATAGTATGTGGTTTTACTTCTATGGAAACGTATCCTCATGCCAGGTTGTTCTGACAAACCCCTGTACAATGTGTGCCACAGTAAGTCACCAACTAAAGCAAACAGTCGATTTGATTAAAAAATGGGCGATTTCACCGATTTCGATGACAATAAAATATGGAAAATAATACATTCGTTGTTCCTCATTCAATCTCGGGCAACATCGGGCCTCCTTGCCAGTAAATTTATGTATTTGCATTTACAGAATTAACTGTTAGGCGTAAAAGGTCCAAATGTTGGTTATATTTAGTTTACTTTAGTTTTATGCAAAAGAATAAAAAAAAAAGGGCATGGACATTTTTCCTGGAAATTCAGAAACCTGAATTTTTGTGAAATTTTAACAATTTAAGCTTGGAAATTTTCGTATCTTTCTCATCTATAATTTTACTTAAGCTCAATTGCTGATATATGCTGACGTGTATTTAAAAAGAAAAGCCTGACATTTTGAGGATACGATTTTTTTTTTATTTTGATACTTTTCAAGGAGCTGACCTGGCGTGTTCATAGTCGGTAAGTGTTGCTGTCTGAGTGTATATGATGCGAAAACCAAAATCGGCAATGAGGGGCATGCATAACTGAAGTTCTCCCTTGGGAAATCCGTAATATATTTCACGAATATTAAATTTAAAATATATTTTTAAAATTACATACTTTGAAAGTTGTTTCATGCAACTGCCCTGCTGTTTTTTGTTTGTTTGTTTGTTTGTTTGTTTTTTAATAGCGTCGCCGACCACGACTCTCCAAATTGTAGAGCCATGGTAATCCCGGGAAGACAAGTAAAAACTATAGTTTTCCGTTGCGTCTGGTCTTGATCCGGGACTGTATCTCCCTGCGATAGTTATACGCCCCCCCCCATCCAGATACTAAACCAGAAATTTCAACGACTTGGCGCGGTAGATACAGTGCCTAGCCTTCCTAAATCCATCTGGTACTGGCAACTTGTTTAGAAGGAATATATATATATATATATATATATATATATATATATATATATATATATATATATATATTGGAGAATTTTTTAAAACATTTTAGGAGGAATTATATGACACTAATTTATTATTTGAAAATTTAAATATTTCAGATTTATATCAAAATTAATTCCTAATAATTAAGCACTTATTATTCTTCTGATGACTCCATACGCTTAATACTTTAAATTTTAAACATTTTCCAGAATTAAAATAGTAAATATAATTGATTTTAAACAAAATTGGAATACGGGTTCTAGATATAAGGTTTAGTAGTTGTATATTTTATTTACATCTTCGTATAGTCAAGACAGTTGCAATAATGTTCAAGCCGTATTTGAATAGGTATTCGTCAAATTAAATTATTGCGTTTTCACTATCTGATGAATATACACCCGTTGAGTTTCCAGGTTCCCTTCCTCTGCTGATAAAATCAATCGAATGCCGAAGTTTATTCTGCAATTTTTATTTATCAAAGCTAGCGGGGGTGCTCATCCTTGCCCAGTCGTAAAATACGCTTCAATAATATATTTTAATTCATTAGGATTTCGTAATGATTGCAGGGCTAATTCTCTATTGAATATTATATATATGTGTGTGTGTGTGTGTCTGTCTGTATGTCTGTCTGTCTGTGTGTATGTGAAATTCAGAGTTGTGTTTTCTGTGATATAAGCGTTGCTTAAAATTTTAAAATACGTTTATAAACCAAATTAAAACATAAGATTATGTAACTCAACAAATCTTCCATTTACCACCATGGCGAGGAAAAAATCTATAAGAATCTGATCATGGTGTTCATCGCCAAAATAGTAATTTTAAATAAATAAACTTTTGTATATTTTGCATAATATTGCGTTGTGACTTGACTTATAAACGTATTTCATATATATATATATATATATATATATATATATATATATATGTATATATATATATATACAGAGAGAGAGAGAGAGAGAGAACTGTTTTCAAAAGTTAAAAAAATTGATTTGAGTGCCATCAGCTAGAATCGAAACCAAAGCAGTTAGCGCTCCAGTCGAATTCCTTAAAAATCATCGTCCGGCAGTCACGTGATTTCGTTGACTTCCGGGGTCATGCTGGCACTTAAGTGTCGCACAAATTTTTCCATTCAGACAGCGGATTTAAATGTGTTAATATATATACATATATATATATATATATATACATATATACATATATATATATATACATATATATATATATATATATACATATATATATATATATATATTTTTTTTTTTTTTTTTTTAAACGCCTTAGGGAAGCAAACGTTTATCAATTTATATTTAATATAATTATGGTGAGATAAAGGCCAGCTCCACTCCCCCCGTTCCACCTAAATGCAAGTTTGACAGTGTTTACGGTTGAAACAACTTCAAGTTATGAATGCATTTGCTCATGCGCAAAAGTAATAGGAATATCTTGGCAAATTGAAATGAAGTATTCGTATTTTAACTTGCTGACATATTTCTGTATGCGTTATTCATTCATCCAAATAAAGTTTTTACTCGCTATTAATCACCCTTGCTGTATGATTACTATTTCCTGTTTGTTCTTGTGTTATGTAACCAATAGTTTAAAAGTTTTTGGGTTAAATATTTTTATACGAACACACATACATAAATGTATCTAGTGTTTTATTTATATAGAAGAAGAACATTCATAAAAAAATCAATATGCGTGAGATATATACATATATATAAAATATATTTTAGTCATCGACATACAGTCCTGTTTCGTTGTATCACAACTCATCAGTGCCGCTAGACTAGCACCTATCCCAAGCCGAGGATCGAACCTAGAACCGTCGTGATGACAGTCGGCAGTTCTACCCCCTGACCACGGAAGCGGTGCCCGCAACTAATCTGTCCGAATGTCTATTTAAATAAACATCCGTCCGCCACTCGTAAAGTGCTCAAACGTTTGTTTGTAAACAAACCGCGAGCTTCGCATTTTTCAGCCAAATTAAGTAGCGAGTGAGATTATTTACGATAGTGCTCTACCCAAAGAGGGGGGCTATATATAGACGGATAGTTCGTCTCGCTACACAAAGCTACATTACTCCCTCACCCAGATATTGGGGGTAGTGCTATAAACTCATCTTCTCTGTTTGATGTATCGCTAGAAAAGGCGTCAAAATCATCGTCCGGAAGTCACGTGATTTTGTTGACTTCCGGCGGCAAGTTTGGCACTTAAGTGTCGCACAAATTTTTCCATTCCGACAGCGGGTTTAACTTTCCTATTAAAAAAAAACCGCCTTAGGGAAGCAAACGTTTATTAATTTATATTTAATATAATGATGGTGAGATAAAAGCTAGCTCCACTCCCCACCCCACTCCACCTAAATGCATGTTTGACAGTGCTTAAAATTTCTTCGTTGGAAATGTGTTTAAGAAAACGAGTTTTGTGTTCTTTATTCCATTAGGTAACATCGCTTGATGGACATTATTTCTCTCCCTCTCTCTTTATCTCTGTCCCTGAAAAGAAGAAGAAGAAGAAGAAGAAGAAGAAGAAGAAGAAGAAGAAGAAGAAATCTAATTAGCACAGAACGACCCCGGATCAAAGCGGCATCTCGCGGCCATATCGGTTAAGACGCGAAACGGCACGTACGGGCGTTTAATGAAGCTCCGGTCGTTAAAGTCGGAGACAGTGATTTAACGATACAGGTGATAAATGGTCAAACGCTTTGAGACCGGAACGGAAGAAAAGAAAAAAGAGAAAATGAGAGAGAGAGAGAGATAGAGGAGAGGCGGGGGGACTAAGAGGAGAAGGGCAAAGAGTAGCGGGAGAAAGACAAGGTTCTAGTCAAATGAAAGAATTAACACGGCCGACTGGTTGATACATCATTTCTAAATTGAATCGTTGGTAACATCGCTCCAGTATTAACATTTACTATCTGTACGAATCATCTCTTTTATTTATGTTCCGTGGTATCGGTTTAAATAAGATTGCGCACTGACATGAGCGTTCTCATGACAGTTTTCTCAGCCTCGCTACTTCAGTGCTGGATTATTACGAATTGGAACCGGGTGTTTTTGTTTGTGGCATCATCACAAGAAGTTTGTCTTGAACGGCTAATGGGCTCTTTCTATTAGGTTTGGTGGTGTTTCATAGGGGGTACGTATTGGGGACATGTATAAAGGGGGATAATTACATTTATATACATTTACATCACGACGACGACTGTGGCCATTGTTGAGGATTTCATATTATTATTACAGAGCTTGGATATTTATACAGTTCTTGTTTCCACAGAGAAGGGAAAATACATTATTGATGATGGTGAGTAGGACACATTACTTGGATGGGAAGTTATTCACCAAAGATGATGATAAAACACATTTATCTTTTCGGTTGTAAAGACGACACGAAGACAACACTTGCAAAATATAGATGATTTCTTTTTTCTTCAACGGACCGATTGATGTTGTCAGGAATTCAAACTTGTACAACTACAAAGTCTCTCTTATACCCTTCGCTTCTAACTACATGGTCTCCTTTCCCCCACTTTTGCATCTAAGAGTATCAGCTCCACTGAGTTGCTATCCGACTCTCGTCTGTGACTGTTTGTGATTGTCTCCTCCTGACTTCGAACCCTTGATTCAATATACTGAGAAATTCTTTTGTTTATGACACCAGAGACCTACTGTCGACCAACATGACGATATCAGGTTTTCCACATATGTCCGTCCAAACACACTTTTGATAAACAAAGATTTTCCAATTTTAATTGTTCAATCTATTTTTAATGTATACACTCTCATTGTCCATTCTTTTAACTGACATATTTATTATCCAGTTATTCTAAAAGAATGTACAATCGCTTTTTTTTCTGACATAAATAATTTTTAGTTATTTCTAAAAGAATTAACAATGGACTGCATTCCTAGGATTTCAATTATACAGGGTTCGATTCTAGCTTTTTCCTAATATCATTTTTTCCTGATATCATTTTTTCCTAATATCATTTTTTCCTAATATCATTTTTTCCTAATATCATTTTTTCCTGATATCATTTTTTCCTAATATAATTTTTTCTGATATCATTTTCACTTATCTAGTCTGCCTTCTTATTTACATGAGAAGGGGACAGCCATTCTCATTTAACAGTCATTTTTCAATGCACAACAAAATCAATTTAATACAAAATTCAACAAAAAATTGTAATGTACTCCAATGGAATAAAAAAATCAACAATAACTTGCATAAAATCGCAAAAAAGTAATAAAATACAACGCTTCAGGTGTTCAGAAACACGAAACATTTTTCCTATGGTTCTTTCCAGCCAATAACAACGAATTAATAGCTCACTCACATTAAAACAAAACTTCATTCCTGAGTAATACCGGTCTATAAAAATAAAAAATCACTTCATTCACTCTTTTTCTGGTACTTGTACAGTTTAATCAAGACATTTAAAAAAAAAATGAAAATATCGAAAACAAGTTATATTGTACGTATCCGTTTTGAACTTAAGATCATCGGAAAAAAAATTCACTTAATTTGATCAAGAAGTTTTTTTTTTAACTTTTTTTTACAGCAGAAAATAACGTTTTTATGACAGCGCTTTGAAGTCAGCCATGTTTGAATTTTTTTAATAGACCACGGGGAGATAACCTGGATTATCTACAGACGCCACTTCAAGCGATTAAACCTGATACAACAAACACACCTCCATCATCTAATGGGTATCTCTTGGAAAGACCATGTATCAAACTTGGAAGTGATAAAAAAGGCTAAAATGCCCATTGCTGAAGAAATAATCGTAATAAACCAACTGAGATGGGCAGGACATGTCAGGCGCATGTCAGACAACAGATTACCTGAAGATCGGATAGTTTGGAGAAGTGTGGTATCAGGCGCAGCCGATGCCATTAGAGATCAAGGCATTGCTGCTTGGGAAACAAAAAGAGCGCAACTACGGGCGCCACTACCCGGATTTCCTGTCATCAGGTGTCACATCTGCGGCCGGGGTTTCAGAGCTCCGATCGGACTCACATCGCACCTTTGACACGGACACTAACCGTCGTCGTCGAAATTCGACGGACTGCCCAAGAGAGAGAGTTGTTGGTGTATGTATGACTTACTTCCAACTGTTTTTTTTTTCTGGTACATGTTTCCAAAACTTCCTACTGTATTTGATATTCAACATTTTTAGATCATTTAGTAGAGATATTTACATTATTGTCGTATAGTCGTATAGTAGCCGTCCCCAGCAGAATCTTGATGGTGATAATGATGGTTATAATTGCGATGATGATGATGATGATGATGATGATGATGGTGGTGGTGGTGGTGGTGGTGGTGGTGGTGGTGGTGGTGGTGGTGATGATGATGATGGTGGTGGTGGTGATGATGATGATGATGATGATGATGATGGTGGTGGTGGTGGTGGTGATGATGATGATGATGGTGGTGGTGATGATGATGATGATGATGATGATGATGATGATGATGATGATGATGATGTCTGAGAGAGACTCAACTTCTGCTGCTCTGCTGATTAAATAGTCTTGAGCAGCAATTATAATCCACTCCTGATTATATTGGCTGCTACACCTTGCCCAAAGGTGACCTGTAACTGTGCAAGCTAGAGGTGTGTGCTATCTATGTTGTAAATCTATAGATTATCTATAGAACTGCTAGGGGTTCTATACATGCGTATACGTGGCACTGAATTTTTGAGATGAGGATTGGTTATTCATATTATTTTGATTCATCGAACTGTTCTCATCTTGAGCGTGAGTGTAACCTCCGACCTTCTTCAGGTGTATCTTGTCGAACTCGGGAATGTTTCTCTCGAACTCGGAAATTTGGACGGAATTTCGAGCGTAACCCTTTATTTGCTCTATGGGGGTAGCGTGATCTTGTTCCGTCAGCCATGATGGTGAAAATCGATGTCCTAAATAATTCGCAATCCAGTTATGGCTGATGGAACAAGAGCACGCTACCTCCATAAAGTAAATAAAGGGTTCCGCTCGAAATTCCGTCCGAATTCCCAACTTCAACAGAAACATTTCTGAATTCGACAAGATACACCTGAAGAAGGTCGGAGGTTACCTCGGCTGAAACGTTGTGAAAATTACACACAACATGAGAACAGTAGTCCGATGAATAATAATATGAATAACCAATCCTCATCTCAAAAATTTAGGAACGTATATATATATATATATATATATATATATATATATATATATATATATATACATTATGCAACATTTAAAGAGACATCAACTATATAGACCAGCTATACAACACTGTTATTTATGTGTTGATATTTCCTGTCAGACCAGATAGCGAAGTCTGATAGGGCCAACACGATATCTTTATCCGGTTTGTTTTTAACAGACATCCCATTTTCCTAAATGTATCTCATTCGTATAAGCTTGCTACTCTATGGTAACCTTACAGGCTTCCTACTCTATGATAATCTTCCAGGCTTCCTACCCTATGCTAATCTTACAGGCTCCCTACCCTACTCTATGGTAAACTTACAGGCTTCCTACACTTTGGTAACCTTCCAGGCTTCCTACTCTATGGTAACCTTCCAGGCTTCCTACTCTATGGTAAACTTACAGGCTTCCTACTCTTTGGTAACCTCCCAGGCTTCCTACTCAATGATAACCTTACAGGCTCCCTGCTCAATAGTAAACTTACAAGCTTCCTACTCTTTGGTAACTTTCCAGGCTTCCTACTCTATCGTCACCTTGCAGGCTTTCTACTCTATGGTAACCTTCCAGAATATCAGAGGTAAGTTTGCAGGTACTAAACCTTGACTAAAAAACTGGAACTATACAAGGCAGGCGCACTCATATCCCTGATATGCGTACAGGGTGTTTTGTAGAGGTCGCAAACTTTAAATCACCTCTTTTCCTTAATAGCAAATTTGGCAATAATAAATTATTTTGAGTTCAGCTTGGTTTGGCAATTCATTATGAAGAGACTAACACCCGCGCAGCGTTTGCAAATTGTAAATGATACGAGCATTCCACTGAGAGAAACATTTAATGAAAGAATAATTTCACAAAGATACCTGTCAGGGATTTAATCGTATTAACTTATTTTCTGTAGGAAGATGTAAAATTCCATATATATGCTTGGAAGAATGTAAAATTCCATACATATGCTTGTCACTTGGAAGACAAAATTTGACGCTTTATTGCAAATATATAGTCTAATTTAATGCATAGAGTTTGTGAAAATTGAACCTTTACATTATGCCATATACGCACGAGCCGCCTGGCCATATACCCGAAATTGTACTTAAATTATAGATTAAGAATTAATTTTCGGAATAAATCACACATTTGTATCATAAAAATATTTTTATATGATGTATTTAAAGTTGTCATGACAAAAGCATCGTACCTAAGAACCCATCATTAAATTTTCGCGGCCTGACATTCATGGGCAATATTAATTCGAAAAAAATACATTGAGGATATTGTCAAGGTGTTATGTTTGGCGGGGGGTATTCATATGACCACGTATATAGTTTACCACAATTACGTACGTGTGTATATGGTTGAATCGTACGTGTGCTTATATGTTTGTGACGTATTTGTATCGCGGAGGGGTTCTATATATGTGTATACGTGGCACTACTAAATGTCTGTTGTGTTCTTATCATAAACGGACCATATATATATGTATGTACTTTGTATTTGTTGTCCATTAGGACTGTTTTCCTTGTATCCTAAATGTCTATTTTACGGCCCGTGATTCATCTCATCTAGTGGTGCTGTTGCGTGTGTGTCAGAATATATACTACATACACATAACATGACATGACGACATTCCTGTTTCTGCTATTGTTTCTTCTGGGAAGTCACATCAACCGTCCTTTGGGGAACTGAAATCTGTTAAAAGATAGACGATGTAAGATTTTATGTATTTTATTCGTTCCCAGGTATTCATCATAGCAGAAGGGAGTGATTCACGATCTTTGGCTTGGGGGCTTCTTCTATGTCAATTCTGAGACCTCCTCTCCCTCATAGAGAGAGCCGTTTTCAGCCCACATGTCTTCTTAGTGTCTCAAATCCAACTGCCAACTAAGCTTGTGAAAACAGGAACACGTGACGTATGACACGTTACTTCCAGTCTCTGTTCGCATCTTCCGGTGCAACGCTGAACGGTCACAGTTTGACATGTTGTCAAAATATGACTTCAAATCTCTGTTGCCCACTCATCACTAGATAGATAGATAGATAGATAGATAGATAGATAGATAGTTTCCTGTAACTGTTCGACCACTCTCTTAGAAATGATACTGCAAAGAATGTGAGCTCCCTCTACAGTACTGGAAAATTACTCACGCCAGTGAGCATCCTATATCCTAACAAAGCCACAATTCACCCATGCATAGAGTATTATTCCATTATCTGGACTGGTGCATCTACTAATAGTCTTTCCCTCTTAGTCATGGTTCTCACTCTTAGAATGGTTAAGAAAAAGGTTGCAAATTTAATTGGTCCCAAACTCTCAGCCAAGATCGTTAATGTGGTTACTATATAGAGGGGCATATAAATATCCTCCACAACGTAACATCTTGACAATATCCTCGATGTATTTGTTCCAATTCATGTTGTCCGTGAACGCCAGGCCGAGAAAATTTAATGATGTACTCTAAGGTATGATGTGTTTTTTTGTCATAGCAACTTTAAATTAAAATAAAATTAAAATTAAAACTGTCGGCTAAGATCCAGCTTCTGATTCATCGCCGCAATGTCGCATCCCTGTTATAATTACTTTAATGGAATAAGCTCTGATGCCGCCTCGACAAACATACTCCATCTAACTTGGTAAGCAGCAAAATCCCACCTCTTCACAATTTTGGTCGCTTGACCTCGGAAAGCCTTCTACTCTAATATTTTCTTCCTCCAGGCTGCTAAACTTTGGAAATTCCTCCGTGATCTTCTCTAACTATTAAATTATATGTGAACAGACATCCTGCTTCTCAACTCACCACAGTTACCTATTAGACACGATTCCAAATAGTAAACCGATGCGTTCCAATGTGCTTTGTCTGGGGTAAAAAAAAAAAGAGGAAGAAATTAATGATTCATTGTAATGTTTTCAGTCAGTTAACGAAATAAGTCTCTTATATATACGTGGTTGGAGTTATACAGGGTCTATTTATACTCTTCATCCTCACTGTCTTTTTTCTTCGCAGCGTTCCATAAGTTACCGTTTATCATCTTGGTTGTTTAACTAATATGAATTAGACTCTGTTATGTAATCAGTGGTTGTCAGTGAGAAGCGCTGGCTGTCCACTGGGCGGTCGAGTTTCAAAAGAACGCCATAACAACGTGTAATTTTACATGGGTTTTATACGTCTTATCAATGCCTTTGTTGGAGTTTGGCACGCTGGGTCTCTTTCTGCATTATTGACTCATTACCTTTTCTGCTTTCAACAGGATCGTCTACACGTCCGTTCACTAACGCGTTTCTCGCCAACTCATTAGTTTGAGCTCTGTTACGTCAGCAATCTCCAAACACGTGTCCAAGGACACAAATACAATATATTTACTTCTAACCAAATTCCACAACTACTCCGGAATTTCTAAATCGACTTTATGTGATTTCCGCTTAACTTCCTGACTAAACATTCCAAGCGGTAAATACACATTTTCCTAATCTAATTGTTTTATTTTTCTAATAATAATAATCGACAATGTTACCCGGCGTTGTCTGGTCAATATCTAACAACTCCTCTAATGCAGAAAAGATACAAGGAGACGTTCGCTGCGTTTTCTTCGAGATTTTATTTGGAGGGAGAAAACTTAGAAGAGAGATAGACTAATGATATCTTTACTAATTGTTTACTTTCTAAGTTCAATGATTGACGCAACCGAAAAAGATCAAAGTAATATTCGCCTAGATTACAAGTAATCTACATTATTGGTCGTGATTCGTTCGCATGTCTTCCGTAGAGAGATTGTTCTACCGACCTTAATTTTCTCTCGCTCGAGAAACATGACGTCATTCATCATTCGTTATCGTTCGACATCTGCTTTGTCTACGGCGTTTGACTTTTGCTCCCGGCCTCAAATTTATGTTTACCGGATCTGTCTGAAGATTGAGTTATCCTAGAATGCATTAAGACAAAGCGTGAAGCCACTTGATGTAAAGATGTAATAAGAAGGATAGATGATTGTCGCAAAGATAAGAGATGCCTTTAAAAAGACACAGACTACTGGAATATGAAACTATTATACAATGATGTCTTAAGCCAAGTACGTCCAAGGATGGAATACTGCTGCCACATCTGGACAGGAGCTCCTAAAAATAGCCTATCCTGCCGTGACAGAGTACAAAATAGACTTCGTGGTTTAGTGGGGGATGCCCTTTTCTCTTCCCTGCAACCTCTCTCCCACAGGAGAGACGTTGCGAGCCTGTCTTTGTTTTATCGTGATTTCCATGGCAGGTGCTCGTCTGAGCTCCAATCCCTCGTCCCCCCTCGCTAATCTTTCACGAGAAACACCCGTCTGGCTAAAACTACTGCCAATAATTTTCCCCACTCTTTATCTGTGCCTAAATCCAAACGTAGATTCCATGAACAAAGCTTCTTTCCTAGAACTGCACGCCAGTGGAACTCTCTGCCGCTTGCCTGTTTCCCATCTGACTACAACTTGGACGTCTTCAAGTCCAACATAAACAAACTCCTGACAAACCGCCCCCTTAAGTAAGACATTCTATCAAAACTCCCAATACTAATGATTACTACAATACTATCTCATTGATTACTGTACACGCAATAACCCTTATCCTTGAGTGGGCTTCGGGCCTTGATAAGTGGTGATACCCATGTAAAAAAAATGTATCAAAACAGCGAATTGATTGAGAACACTAGACCAACAAGTCAAGCAAGCCGGTACAAAAGATGGTTGGTTGGTTGTTTTTGTTTTACGGCATATCTATCCTTTTTAGGTTACTTAATGCCAAATCCAGTGATTTTGAAGAAAAATATTTTAATAGGGTATAGTTGTTTTTGTTTTTAATTTTTCAAATTTTTATTTAATCCATAGTTGGGGCCCTAACAGGTACTACCAGTCCGGGTCAGAGTGGACCTGAGAGCAATGACAATTAATGGGGCTTCATCATCGAATGTAGTTTAAGCTCATATCCAGGACGGTACAAAAGAACTGGCGAATAGGTCAGGCAATTCTGAAGAACACATGCCATAACAGTATTTATAAAAAGACTGAGATTAGCAACATCACGTCTGTGAGAGAGAAGTTGCAGAGAAGTTTAACCAAATGACAGAGATACTTCTGCATCTTATCAACATCCATTAAATGGGACAAAGATTCATCAGCCAAAGTTAGCTTAGTTTGAGAGATGTTTTCTCAGAAAAGGTGATGTAGTTTAGTTTTTAGAAAGACTGAGACTAACAACACCACGTCTATAAGGAGAAGATGATGCAGTGAAGAAGACACAGTGAGCTAGTCAAATTAGAGTTACGTTTCTGTACCATATTTACACGGCGGATCGATGAAGTTGTCGCTCTAAAGAAAACAACACTGCAGCTTTACTTTATAAATTTTATTTTTTTTTTAAATCAATTCAGGTAACTTGATTATGGAGTAGAGCTGGTCCGGAACGGGGAGCATGTCTTTTCCACGTGCGCCAACGGAAGCTTGGCGAATACTCGCCTGATAACAGAGATCAGGCTGGCTTTGGTGTTGTGGGAGGTCAAGTTGGTGATGTTCTCGACGTATGACCAAACGAAGTTGTCCAGTGGGTTCAGATCAGGGGATAATGTGAGCCAGTGAGAAAAAGGTAAAAAGTCGTAGCACTCCTTCTAAAGCCAAGCCTCTTTGGATGAGTGAACCGGCGCAGAGTCCTGCTACCACATCCAGGGTCTGCCAGCGGCCATCTGATTCCATCAGGGAATCACCACACTCTTCAGCACATCCAGGTACGCTTTCGTGTCGACGTTCAAGCCGACGTTGAAGATTTGAGGTGGTATAACTTGGTCCTCACTTGAAACCGCACCAAATATCGTCCAATGCGTTGAGCTGCGTCCTCAAGCGTTGAACCGTTCAGGATTGCATTTTGAGGGTGCTGGCAATGGTCCTATTGTCATATCTTGAATTGGTAAAGATCATGAGTTGTACAGCTGAGCATCTTCGATCTCACTCGTTGAACTTGTGTAACTTTCAGACATGATAGAAGGCTCCTATCGCACTTGAGATGTGTACTCAACTGGCAAACTAGTAGATGGTATGCAACAAAAGAAGAAAACCAGAATTCATCAAACGGAAATGGAATCATGTCGCAGTGTCTATGGCGACAATGTTATCGTTCTATATTTCATGAGAAAGGTCCAGAAGTTTTAGATTCGATTTCTTATCGAGAATAGGACCATCGATAAGCATCTCCAGTAGAAAAGGAACAAGCCTACGATTGAAAAACAGGAGCTGAGTTTTAATTCAAAATTATCAATGTCGGACCACCCTACTCAATCGCGACTGACGTGGATTTCCTAATATTTAACACATAGGATGGTGTAGTTTTCTTTTGGGTTTGTACATTCGTATTGGGCATAGCATCCAATGAATATCTTGCTAGGAAGCATCATGATCAAACTAATGTAGATAGTGGAAAATGTCTCACTGTATTTTTATCTTTGTCAGTTTCGTCCCCTTTCCAATCGCTATAATTTAAGGTTTATCTTTTGGATGCTGGAATTAAATTCCTTATTTAATCTGCAGAGAATTATCTCAATAAGTTAATTTTCCACAACTATAGATTGAACACGCGGCCTGATAGCATAATTCACTCTGAATAACCATCTCCTTTATCTACTCGGTTGTGCCTTCTCTGTGCAGTAACACTCATAGGCACACACAGACAGAGACAGACAGACAGACAGACACACACACACACACACACACACACACATATATATAAATATATATATATATAACACATACACACAGACACACACACACACATATATATATATATATATATATATATATATATATATACCTTGTGTATCGCTGTACTGTAGTTCGACATATATTTTTTTTATTTGGAAATTGCTATCAAACGCAGAGAAGCAAAATTTGCTACACTGGAAGAACATAACAAGGTGCTTTATTTCCCTGGTTCTTTTGTGGAATTTATTATTATTACATTTTCACCCCAAACAAAGCACATCGCCACTTTGATGCAGGGGGATACTATCATGGACATAAGCTACAGGGGTACTATGTAGGGAGTTGGACACCAAGATGTCGTTTCACGTTACACTTGAACTTCTGCATGTCAGTACAGTTGGGGAAGCAGGGGTCCGGAAGGGAATTCCAAAGTCTAGCGGTTCTGGGGAAGAAACTACTGGAGTAGAAGGCTCTCTTACATATAGGGATCTCTACTGTGAAGGGGTGGGATTTAGCTGCTTGTCGGGGTTAAAGTACTTGTAGAACAGGCACAGGGATGCAACATTTCGTCGGGCGAATGGAGTGCTTATAGATGTACAGGATACTTTCGGGCGTTAGTAGCTTTCTAGCACAGTAGAGAGAACTTACCTTTTTCGCAGAGGTCCTGGCAATGCTCTCAATGTAATTGTTCTAACTCATGTTTCCTGTGAACGTTAGGCCGAGGAGTTTAAAAGATGTACTTTCAGATAAAGAATCTTTGGTCATTGCTATTGGTGGTAGAGAAGGTTTCTTGTAATTATTGAAGGAAACAAGTTTAGTCTTGGCAGCATTGAATGTGACTATCCATTTTTGTCCCCATTTCACTACTGATCGGAGGTCATTCTCTAGTGTTTCTGCCATTTAAACAAATATTTTGAAAGTTATGCTAATTTTTTTTTTCTGGTAATTTTAAGTGTGTATCACTTTATTGCAAATGTCTAAAAATGTATATTTTCGGTAATAAAACAATATTCTAACTTTATTTTTCTATTTATATGAAATAAGGAACACATCTAGTAACAATATAAACCAAAAAACAAAAACGAATTTCACATTATTTTGTTTAAGGAAATATTTATTTATGAACATAACTCCCATGCTTCCAAATAACTTTAAATAACCTCTTGTCAACTGATGATATCAATAGGCAAATTTGAGATGATGTGATGCTATAGGAAACTTCCAAAATCTTTCTCCAAAGTCCATGCTTAGATAAAAATTGAACACCTCCTTCATAAACTTTCATCTTTATTATTGACGAGAGCTGCTCAATTGGGTTTATATCTGGAGAACAAGGAGGCCATGTCATCAAATTTTCTCTACTAATGCCTACTGACTTAAAGTAGGATGTCGTGGCCTTGGCTGAGTGGGATGACACATTGGCGTGCATAAAAATCAATGACGTGCCAATGGAAAGTAATCAAACCTTGGTGACAAATACTCATTTAAAAATAAAATATAAGACTGGCTTGTCAGTTTGATACTTTTTGACACTTTAAATGGTCTAATTAGTTTATCGCAGATTATTCCAGCCCAAAACATGACACCTCCACCTCCCTGTTGAAGACAGAATCGATGAAGGGTAGGAAATCCAAGGGGACTCCAAACTTTGGCTCACCATCTGGTCAATGAAGGGTTGATATGGCTCATCGGTGAAAAAAAAAACATTTTTCAAAACTGGGTTTCATTTATTTCTGAGCCCAAGCCAAACGTTTTTCCTTATTAGTTTGGTTTCAAACAGGTCTTGCTATGGGCTTGCGTGTCTTTCTGAACAAAGAAGGTATTCCAGGCTTGTTAAATACAGCAGTATTGTGGCTGTCTGGCTGCTTAATAAGTTGACGGCGAATTTTTTTTTGACATCATGAACAGAAACTGATTTTCTTGTGTCTTTGTACTTCCTTGGCTTGATGTTTGGATTTTCAACGAATGAAGACAGTCTTCTTCGATCTCTTCCAAGCTTCTTCGCTAGATCTACGAGAGATAACCCTTCTGCAAGGTCTGCAACAACACGTTCCTTTTCACCAGCTGTCAATCGACCCTTTCTAGGTATTTTGGGAGACCTGCAATAAAGTGATACACAACTAAAATTACCAGAAAATAGAAAAAGTTGCATAACTTTTAAAATATTTTTTTAAATTCTACAAAAGTCAGGGAAATAAGCTATCTTGTTATGCTTTTTCAATAAAGCGATACACAGGATTTATATATATATATATATATATATATATATATATATATATATATATATATATATATATATATATATATATATATACTAGCAGGGGTGCCCGGCGTTGCTCAGGTGTTTGGAGGTGTATGCTGTGCAAAAAAAGCAAAAAAACAAAAAAATGGTTAATTTTTTAAAACTTTGACCCCTATTATGACCCCTTAAAATTTGTTGTTTCGAGCTCAAATCACTTTATTAAGTTAGATCCATGTTCAAGGAACCTAAATCTAAAATTTCAAGTGTCTAGACCCAAAATTGTCGGAGGAGTTTGGTAGAGTTCTTAAAGGTCAAATCGTTGAAATTTGACGCCTTAACAGCCAAATTTCTGGCTGACACCCGTCACATCGATTTTCCCAAATCTCAGTACCCGGTATTTCAAATTTCGAGTCTATAGACTAAAAATTGACAGAGTTATTGCGTAGGGAAATGTACACAGACAGACAGACACACAGACACACAGACAGACACGTTCACTTTTATAGATATATAGATATATAAGTGAATTTAGTTTTAAACAAACAAATAATTACTACCAATACAATACTATATATATATATATATATATATATATATAGAGAGAGAGAGAGAGAGAGAAAGAGTGTGTGTGTGTGTGTGAGAGAGAGAGAGAGAGAGAGAGAGAGAGATGTTATTTGTTTTTGTTTTTGTGATACGTTTTGAATGAATTCAATTATTTATTTACCTAAATACGAGTTGGGAATAATTTCCCCTTTAACCAATGTGGTACCTCCACATGGGGAGCGGTATATATATCATTTTTAAAATATAAGTATCCACTGACGCGTGTTTCGTCGTCTACAACTCATCAGAGTGGCTGAATCTAGCGAGATTCGAAATAACGACCCCAGGGTAATGAGCCTGACCTCTTTACACGCTGGTCAATCTCTCAGACTGTTAGGATATATCGCGATTTATTTAGATGTTATTTGTTTTTGTTTTTGCGATACGTTTTGAACGAATAAATGAACTTACAGAAGGGCTATGCTACTAAATAACAACTAGTTCCTGTTGTATTTGTGTTCCATCCATATATATATATATATATATATATATATATATATATATATATATATATATATATATATATATATATAAGGAAATTATATATGTATAAATATATAGATATATAAAGAAATTTGTCTGTGTGTGCGAGTTCGTTCCCTATGGACTTGAAAACGGCTTGATAGATTTTTACGAGATTTCCCACGTTTATGTGCTTGGCAATTTTCTTACGTTTTGTATCGGAATGCCGTCGATAAGTATCGAATATCGATAATCAAAATAATCCGATGAAAAAAGGAGCAGGTGATTTTGACCAAAGTTAACACCTTACACAGCCTAACATCACAAGTGCATTTGAAAAGTTTTATTACGAGACAAGCCAAAGGCTCGATATATAAAAATCAACAGGAGGTTCTTATATATAACAGGGCGCGTTCGAAATGAACGTTCTGCTCTAAGTATAATTGCACCATGATACTGGATATTTTTTTTATTTTAAATTTAAATTCAAGCCATTATCACCGCACAACCAGTAAGGCCAGGAATATAAAATTAACAGTAAGTTCTTTTATATGACAGGGCCGCGTTCATAATGAATGTTTTTGTTTGGAGCACAATTAAAGCATGATACTTGATTTTACATTTCAAACTTTAATTCAATCCATTATACATTAAAAATAATAAAAAAATAATTTTATAAAATCAACAGTAGGTTCTCTACAGTACAATGAAGACTACAATATATTGTGAACTAAGTTATAGCGAGAGGCATGTGAAGTTTGCGAACTAAGTTATAGCGAGAGGCATGTGGAGCTTCCTGCCAGTGCATCATGATAGATCTCCTTACTAGAGCAAGGAATGAATCGATTTGATTGAAAAATAAGCTATTTCGCCGATTTCGACCAGATCCAGATTTCCCTTTTACCAAGCATTCGACTTCGAACCTTTGACCAATTCGCTTCACTACAGAAAGAGATGTTTTCACTTTTTCTTTTCTTAAAATATCAAAAATCTGCTTGTAAATCATTTTTGACTGCCTTAATCCTGCAATTCGTTTTTTTTATATCCTCGTCAAGATGTGGTCTTACCATTTTTAGGATTAATTTTTCCACTTATTATTATATGCTATAATAATAATGATCTGCAAAATAGAAATTTTCAGTTAAAATTAACAAAAAGTCATGGAAAAATATTGAAAAATCGATTTCTTCCTTCTTTCACTCTTGGTCCATTTGTTTTGTTTTTTATTTTTGTTTTGTAACTCATGAGTGTATATATATATATATATATATATATATATATATATATATATATATATATATAGTAAGTTATAAAATGTATATGGCGATTAAGCTACACTGAATATTCCGCGTTTCATCCACTCTAGGATTCTTCAGGCTTATGCGCGAATTCTGTGGTTGTTTGTCGTTTTTATATGCGCATTTTCTATTGAGATTTTAGGATACTAGAAAGCTGATTGGCTAACTAAAATCTCAATATATATATATATATATATAACTACTTAATTTACTCACATAAATTTATATACGAAAGTATAGATTTATGCGTATTTACTTCAAGAGTGCTCAATACGTAGGTAGAGCTAGTTTGTAAGTTATAAAATGTATATGGCGATTAAGCTACACTGAATATTGCGCGTTTCATCCACTCTAGGATTCTTCAGGCTTATGCGCGAATTCTGTGATTATTTGTCGTTTTTATATGCGCATCTTCTATTGAGATTTTAGTTAGCCAATCAGCTTTCTAGTATCCTAAAATCTCAATAGAAGATGCGCATATAAAACGACAAACAACCACAGAATTCGCGCATAAGCCTGAAGAATCCTAGAGTGGATGAAACGCGGAATATTCAGTGTAGCTTAATCGCCATATATATTTTATAACTTACTATATATATATATATATATATATATATATATATATATATATATATATATATATAATGTATCAGTAAATGTTAAGTTGCATACTTTATTCCATTATTGTATCTTAAATTGCTTTTGTTCTGTTTGTATCTACACTTACACCTCTGTTTAAATTTGATACTGTTTCAAATCAGCCACTAAGCAGAAAATGCACACACTGATTCCCTCATAAATGAATTTTCCCGGCTACAGTACATTCAATGCGATGAATATAGTCATGGGAAAAATTATTATCCCTTGTATCTTCTCAGCCATCCCTCCGATTCCAATTTCTCCCATTCTGTTTTTCAAAGTTTTCGGTATTGTTCCTAGCGATTCTACTTATTAGTAGTGTTATCTTGACTTTTCTTATTTTCCAGATCCCTTTGAGCTCTCTGGCCAGTTTCGTGTATTTGCTCCGCTTCTCCGTCTCCCTGATCTTCATTCTGTAGTCTGCTGGAACGGCAAAATCTACAATCTGGCAGGAATTTTCCATTCTTGTTTATTATGAAATCCAGTCTTCTTGCTTGACTGGGTTTATCCGTTTATATATCCATATACCATAGGATCTTGTGACTTTCATTTTCAAGTAGTGCTGCCGGCTTGTGCTTGTACCATTTGTCTCGGTGCTTAAGATGCATTCGTCTGGATTATTGCCAGCGTACTGCCTTTCCCACTTGATTGTACCTATTTTTTACATTCTTTTGGGCTAGTTTGCTACATTCACTTATTATGTAATTTATTGTTTCGTCTCTTTGTCCGCAGTATCTATATTTGTTGTTTTCTTAGGTCTTGTTGATCCGTGCTTTGACGTGGTTGGTTCTAATCGCGTTATCTTGCGCGGTTGTTTTAGGGATTCAGTTTCCCTGTTTAGGTTTCCTTTTTGTAGCCATTTCCAAGTGTCTTCATTAGTCTCATATTTTGTAATCTTTATGAATCGTTTATGAATTGTTTTTTTTTATTATTTTTGCTCATGAGTGTATATATATATATATATATATATATATATATATATATATATATATATATATATATATATAATTTTCTCAATATCCCTATTATTTCTGCTATGATTCTTAATGTTAAGTTAACATGATTGATTTCATAGCGCTGTTGTATGTGTAACTATTGTAATTAAACTTTCTTCAGTAAAGTAATTAATCTATCTACCAATGAAGTTGAGTTTTTTTTTCTCGCTCGTACATTGATATTAATATATTTTTATATTTACAACTTATTAAACCCAATCATTGATATACGAAAGACTAAATAAAGTTTAACTAATTTGCATATTCTTTCAAAAACTAACTTTCATTAATTAAGTATTCATTTTTCTATGATTTCTTATTGGATGGTTGGTTTCATTTAACTATTACGTCCAGGTCTATTTACGCATATTTTCTACATTGGGCATAAAAAGTCGCCAAGTATAATAAGTAGGGCTAGGACAACAGCATATTCTTTTCACTGTTTTGACTCTTGAGTGTGTATCCGTTGATATCTTATATGCTTTTATATAGAGTGATGTGATTTTCTGTGTCTAATTGTATTTAATATATACTCGAGAGTCAAAACAATGAAAAGAATATGCTGTTGTCATAGCCCTAATGATAAGATATGATTATTTATTCATTCAGTTCTAATATCCCTGGCTGTGCCCCCTTTTTTCCTACTTTTAGGGGAGCTGGTTGTTACCCCACATTAAAAAGGCCTTGTGCCTAATTTGATTTGGTGGGGAAGCAAATAAATACACTAATATCCCTTGTCGTGGCTCTTCAACTCTGATCTTGCTGGCCCGCCCACGCTGTGTCATTTGGTCCAGGACAGCAGGTCAAAACGTTTATCAACAAACACTGTCCACCCACGGCGATGTTGATAATTCTGCAATTCACTGAGGAAATAAGCCTCATCAAACAAGTGCTACAAAATAAATCGACAAGACTGTTAATGTTCCAATATATATGTATTAAACCGAAAAATAAAATAAATGAATAAAATTTATAGAAAGTGACAACTAATGTCTAAAAAAGGGGGAAGAAGGAAAAAGGGGAAAAATATTTCTCAACTTTTAAAACTCAGCCTGCTACTTGCAGGCTAACAACTTATAGTAGTAATTCTATAGTGGATTTAGAGAGTGGGCTTATTCTCTCTCTTTCTCTCTTCCTCCTATGTATCCAGTAAGGCAGTCAGCGTTACGTAGTTGCTCTTATATTTTTTCATGTTTTTTTTTTTCCTTTCGCAGTTATTTTCAGTTCTCTCAGATGGCAGACCGTGTTTAATCCTAAGACGAGATCGTATAATCGCCGTTCCTCGACTCGGTTTCATTAATCGTGTTTCTGTATCGATTAGTACAAGTTATTCTCTGACCGTGAATCAGTGTCCTTTAAACCAAATTACTTCTTTCTTATCCATAAGTTTATGACTTTTCTTTCCAGAGTTAAACTAGTTCTCCTTATAATTCGAACAGTAGAATGGTAAAAGGGGAAACTGTCTTTCCTCTCTCTCTTTTTAACATAATCATCACCACCTATCAAGGCCCAGAGGCCACTAGAGGATAAGGATTAAAGAGTGCACAGTAGTCAATTGGACAATTAGTTAGTAAAGTAAATTCAGGAAATTTGTTAACTTAAGTGGAACGGCTCATCAAGAATTTGTTTACGTTGGACTTGAAGACATCCATATTGTAGTCAGCTGGAAAGCAGGCAAACGGAAGACAGTTGCACAGGCGTTCAGTTCTAAGAAAGAAGTTTCGTTTGTGGAATCTACGTTTAGGTTTAGGCACAGATAAAGACTGGTGGGAATTATTGATATTGTTTTCAGCTACACGAGTGTTTCTTGTAAGAGTTTGGGTAGGGGGTCGTAGATTGAAGCTCATCCAAGCACTTGTCATAAAAATAACGCTAAAGCAAAAACCAACTCGCAAAATCTCTTCAGTAAGGAAGAGGTTAGAGGGAAGAGGAAAGGACATCTCCTACGAGGCTACGAAGTCTATTTTGAACTCTTTCTATTATAACTATTTAGTTTTCTCTTTGATTGTGTAGTAATGAAAGACAAGAAGTCTCATTCTAACATTTAAAAACAGCTTTATTGATTATCTTCGTTAGTAGGTTGTATAAAGAAAGGGGTTAGTCGTGGAAAGTATTCCTGTGAGGAGACGTACAGTAAAGATTAGAGAGGCCTGTTGAAAGAGAAAGAGTTCATATGTGTGTGTTGAAGATATGGTCCGTAGTCCCTTCTCCTGAAAGTTAATAGCAAAACCGTGCGTCACGTGATTAGAGAAAGTACTAAAGGATAATAAAGAGAGTTCGTTGGTGTACCGCATTGAAGTCCGTGTGGGGAGAGAGCTATATTGGCTTGATTGTATTCAGGTCTTAGTCGAACCTCAGGCCCGGAGGCCAGCGGAGTTCTGTTGAGTCCAAGGAGAAAACTTGGGGGGGAGCAGGTCCATTATACGTGTTCTTGTGGTCCAAAATCTGGAGCAAAAAGAGAAAGAGTGTGTTGCCGGATTAACCTTTTTATAAATTCGGTCACGTGACTGAGAGCTTGTTATATAATTGTGTCCTCAAAAAAAAAAGGCACCAAAACAATCTGTTGTATAATCGTCTAAATGTTGCTGTGCGTACTTGAACTATTGTTTGTGATTCTTCACTGTTTGAACCCTAGCTTATGTTGTTGCTGTCTATTTATGATATATTCATATCTAATTGTTTATATGCGTGTGTGCGTGTGTGCGTGTGCGTGTGTGTGTGTGCGTGTGTGTGTGATACATGTATTTTGGGCATACCTTAACTTCATGCGTCATAGATCTGTCCACCTGGAATTCATCTTGCTCTTGGATGGGAGGCTAGAACCTGTTTAGACGAAACACATTGACTCCAAGACGATGATTGGTTTTATATAGCTTTTACTCAATTTCCAGATGTCGATCGCAGAAGAATGGAAAGTGAATATCTTTGCTTTCGTGGTTTACTTCTACGTCTCTATTTTCACACACGTAAGCTCCCACCCCAATGAAGGGGGGAAGACGACCTGTTAAACCGTCCGCTCTGCTCAACATCCAAATTCCAACTCCCTGATCTCCAGCTAATCTGATCACGTGACTCACGCGCAGATCCGATCAGCTGACCATCT
>NC_136522.1:53250791-53273291 GCF_053919585.1 Euprymna scolopes | reverse complement strand
CATTGCAGTTTTTTGAATGCAAGCAAAACCATTACGACGGAGAAGTACTGTCAAAGAATTAGTCAATAAAAAAGCCCAAGTCTCCCCCACGACAATGCCCAACCGCACGTCGCCAAATCGAACCTGAGGTTGAAAAAATTGGGCTACGAAACTCTGCCTTATCCGCCATACTCTCCAGACCTCTCACCTACCGACTACCACTTTTTTCAGCATCTCGATAACTTTGTCCGTGAGAAATGCTTCAAAAACCTAAGCAATATCAAAAATGCTTTCATCGCCATCAGAACGCAAGATTTTTTACGTTACTGGCATAAATATTCTTGTTTTGCGTTGGCAAGAGTGTGTTGAGTCTGATTGGGCTTATTTCGATCAATAGATTTTTGTTAGAGCCGAGATGTGTTCATCTGAATTTAAAAGTTAAAAACAATTTCTTGTCAACCTGGTATATATGTATATAAATATATACAGGGTGACCAAATAAAACGGGCCCCCACTATAATTAGGCCCCGTTTCTTAGTGTTTTGTCCGAATGAAATTAAACTTTGGTCATAACTAGTTTATTATATTCAAAACATCACATCAAAACATTAGGGTCATTTCCCTTTTTTCTCCGTTGACTGCAAAATGCTTAGAAAAACAATTGAATGTCCTCTGTTTTTTTGGTCACCCTGTATACATATATATATATATATATATATATATATATATATATATATATATATATATATATATATATATATACTAGCAGGTCGTCCGACGTAAGATATGCTTAAATATGATATTTTAATTTATGCGGTTTTTGAATTTTCTTTATTTTTTCATTTTTTATTTTTATTTTTATTATTATTATTATTATTATTATTATTATTATTATAGTAATAGTAGTAGTAGTAGTAATAATAATAATAATGATAATAATAATAATAGTAGTAGTAGTAGTAGTAGTAGTAGTAGTAGTAGTAGTAGTAGTAGTAGTAGTAGAAGAGTCAATTCTCTATTGATTATCATATTGTATCTAACATATAGCAATGGACTCTCCTCTGCATGGCCGGTCGGGAAATACGCTTAAGTATGATATTTTAATTTATGCAAATTTCGTATTTATTATTATAACGCCAACTCTCTATTGATTATTGTATTGTACTCAATAATATGGATTTGAAAAGTTTAAAACCATGACTTGGTTGCCATCAGCTGGAAGCGAAACAAAAACATTTAGTGTTCCAGCCTTAGTCATTGCCTTTTGATCTATCGTCAGAATGTATTAAGAAACGTTAAAATTTAACAGACTTATATGGGTATGTTCACGCGTATGTACCCGTGCATCTTAAGTCAACACGATTGCTAAGTTCTATTTGTTTCTTTCAATTTGGACTCTATAGCAGCTATATTAACCGGTTAAAGACCAAATCGAATTTGCTTCACAGGTCCAAATCCCCTATATATCAAGTTTCAAGTATGTAGACGAAAGATTGTCAGATAGGTTTGGTAGAGACTGTTCCTCAAACTGACAGAAACGGTGACTTTTTATATATATTAGTGATGGGACGATTCCAATATTTTACCGATTCCGATACAATTACCGATTCTGTACTAAATTTCCGATTCAGATAAAATGAACGATTCCGATACTTCCTAAATCTTTAAATATTTAATTATAAAATTGTTATATTTTCCACATTACCATAAAACCACAGCGTATATTTTCCCAAACGTAAAAATACACTTGTCGGAGGTCATCGATAGATTTTACTTTTACTGGGAGTTTAAATCAATAAATATTAACTATTTTATTATTACAACAACAAGTAGTGTTTGTCATCAGGAGATGATTCTCATAAACTATCGTGACACAAAGATTTTCCGATATAAAATTCATAAGGGTCAGAAGACATCCATTAAAAAAGGATCTTTTTTGGGGGGTGGGGGGAAACTCTAACTTAACTTTACAAGAATTTATAAAAATTGTGTATGTCTGGTCTAGACAGATCACTGGTGTTATCGCTGCTTATCTATGCGAATTAAATGTGACTAACATTTATCAATGGTATCAATGCCTCAGAGACGTCACGAGCCATCATATGGTGTCGAACCCGTATCAAATAGTTTTGTCATTTGGTATGCGTAACAATTTGGAGTTTAAAATCAATTTAGCATTTTCTTTGGGGGGGGGGGAGTGCTGAAAAAGTTGTAGAAGATTTTTCTTAAAGTAAAAATCAAATAAAAAGAAAATAATCAAAGGAATCGTTTTTGACATCGGAAAATAGACACACATTTTTCCGATTCAGTGACCGATTCCGATACCTCAAAATGCTCTGATTTTTCCGATTCCCGATTTCAATTCCAATTAATTGTCCGAACACTAATATTTATAGATAGATTTATACACAGTCCTTACGTTATATATATATATATATATATATATATATATATATATATATATATATATATATAAAAATAAAATAAAAGTTACAATAAGTTTACTAAGGTAATCAAAATGATAAACTTAAAATATATTATAAATATTAAAGAGTTAATATTTACAAGTAAAATAAACTCAGCCAGATGTAAAAAGCTCAATAAAACCGAAAAGGAAATAGAGCTTATAATATGAACAAATGATTAATAAAATATGTTAAAAGACATCTTGAAAAAGAGTTAAAAACATATTTAATTTTAAAAAAGGAATTCCTTTTTTAAAATTAAATACGTTTTTAACTCTTTTTCAAGATGTCTTTTAACATATTTTATTAATCATTTGTTCATATATATATATATATATATATATATATATATATATATATATATATATATATTGATTAAACATATACATATAATGTATTGATTAATATCTAGGTGAAAACTAGATTCTTCAATCAGTGGAAAACATGTTATGCTTTAATCGTGCAAAATCCAATTTTAATCGCAATCAAATTTCCACTTTTTGCCTTGATTAAATTATTGATTGCATATCGATTAATTCATAAAACCTCGGATTTTATTATCATCAAATATTTATTGAGTTGAATGAGTTGCTCGGCAATACATCACATCGACATGAAAAATACTGTTTGCATTTCTATATGAGTGGTTTCGTTTAATGGTGAATTTCCAGATATAAATATGCGTGGTTACTTTCGCCAAAGAGGTTGTGTATTTTGTCGCGTTTATAACGCCCACATCGCTTGGCCAATCCTTATCAACCTTTGTATTGCGTGGATTTTTCGGACTACTGATCTCATCTTAAGTGTCATTTTTTACAACATTTTGGTCGATGTAACCTCCGACTTTCTTCAGGTGTTTGAAATTCCGTCATAGTTCCCATTAGGCAAGATACACCTTAAGAAGGTCAAGGTTACATCGACCGAAACATTGTGAAAATAACAGCCAAATATGCCGAAGAATCAAAATAATTCGAATTACCCAATCCTTATCCAAACAATACAGAGACGTCACCAATATTTTATAAGTATCGGTCCTGATCTAATTAAAAACTTATTTAATTTTGTGTTATCGAGGTCAACAGCAAATGTGCTGTTCTGTCATCGTAATATTCGCTACTTGGTCCATATTGTAGCCAATGGCGCCTTGAATCTTATATGACTTTGACATTGGTCTTGATGAATAAGCTAAACAGTCAAGCATACAACATCCGTGATAAACAATTAAGTTATTGTTAAATGCTACAAAGTTACTATGAGAGTCCATACAACCATAATTACCCCCCCCTTTAACCTCGATACCTTCCCCAAAAGAAGCAAGTGAGTAAATTCCCCCGATGATGAAACCGGTGAATTCTCTCAAGAAAAGAGAAACAGGGGAGTGGGATATAGACAAGGCGGATGTTAGTATCGCCACCTAGGTATAGGAAAGTAGAACTGGTTAAGTAAGGGGAGATAACTGTGCCTATTCTTTTTTGCTGAAAGTTGCTAATTAATTGTATTTGTGTGTGCAGTGTGCGCGCGGTTATGCTTGCTAGCATGTCGAGCGTCTCTATGTGTAACGAGTTAAAAATTATATACATGTGTAAAAGGAGACG
This sequence comes from Euprymna scolopes, assembly GCF_053919585.1. Classification (NCBI taxonomy): domain Eukaryota; kingdom Metazoa; phylum Mollusca; class Cephalopoda; order Sepiida; family Sepiolidae; genus Euprymna; species Euprymna scolopes. The sequence goes on along the minus strand of NC_136522.1, from coordinate 53,269,252 downwards.
CATGTGTCTTGAGGAGATCGTGTTAAAGTTCGTTGTGAACCCTTTTTTTTATGAGCCGTGTCTACACATGTTGGCGTACGGAGATTAAAGAGGAAAAATAAAATTGACATATAGAAAAGGCGCATGTTAATATCGCCATCTTGGTATTGAAAAGTAAAACTGATTAAGTAAGGGGAGATAATTGTGCCTATTCTTTTATTGCTGAAAGTTGTTAATGAATTGTATTTGTGTGTGCGGTGTCCACGCGGTTATGTTTGCTAGCAGTCAGGCGAGCGTATCTATACAGTAGCATCAGTCAAAATATTGTGAAAATAACATTCAGAAAAAAGCAGTCGTAAATAAATCATTCAAACACTACCACCTATATATATATATATATATATATATATATATATATATATATATATATATAAAAGCGAAAATGCATGTATGTATGTATGTATGTATGTATGTCTTTTGTCAGGTCATGTCATATACTACTGGTACCATGTAACCCAGTACTACCTGCCTCATGGTCGGGTCACCGGCGACTAAACTGGTTCCCCCACCAGACTTGTTTGGTGAGGAGGGTGGCTAGTCTCCCTGAAGGATTAAAAACAAGACCTTCCAAAGGGCGAATGAACTCTTTTTCTGGGTCAACGGCCAACTAGCACAGTGTATATTTGTGTGTGTGTGTGTGTGTGTGTGTGTGTGTGTGTGTGTGTGTGTGTGTGTGTGTGTGTGTGTGTGTGTGTGTGTGTGTGTGTGTGTGTATTGGGGTGGAGAGGGCTCCCGTAAGCCGTGGTGAAGGCAACCTTTCTAGGAGAAGCAAATCTCTGATTTAAAAAAACAAAGCGGGAGACCAGTACCCGCATTAAGCTGGTCTGCAGTTTAATTTGTTGCTGGCTATCTTGCTCTTGCTTGTTGCTGGATCTCAACATTTTGAACCGAGAGAGAGACTTAGCTGTCGTACAAAGCTAAGACTCTGTAACATCATCTTTGTATAGATACTCCCTCAGGCATTTGGGCTCATGGATTTTAAATGTCTGAGGGAGTGGCACTCGTCTGACAAGACGTTGCGATCATCACATCATCATGTATGTATGTATGTACGCTTTTCCTCGATGTCCATAAAAGGCTTCTTTCAGAGAAGCGCTCGCTCGGTTTACAACTTCTTAAAACTTTTTATATCATCTATAAATTGTAATATCTCACACTTAACCACTGAGCTCGCCTGTCTATTTAATTTTATTGACTTTCAAACGTTAATTATTCGACATTTCCCGCATCGGCACGCGTTACATTCGGTTTTCGGTATAAAAAAAAGCGAAACTCGACTCTAATCCCAGGCCCAGAGCCAGTGGTCTCTAGAGAGCTAAGTAACGTTTGGTCAATGTCGACTTCGTCATATAAGACGGTAGCTCGGGTTTTTAAAAACAAACAAACCCATTTATTGACCTCATTAAAAACTGTCCCGCACAAAATGCTAACTGCTGAATACCTATCGCCGTCACGTCAATCAAAAACCCGCACCTGTTTTTTTTTCACGCTTTACTATTTTCGAACTGCGCGTCCTCAAGGTTTTTTTTTTTTCATGGGCACCTGTTTTTTTCACACACACCTACAAACACCCGGGCAACGCCGGGTACCCCTCGCTAGTATATATATATATATATATAAGCGAAAATGTGTGTATGTATGTATGTTCGCTTTTCGTGTATGTCTTTAAAAGGCTTTTTTCCGACGGATTCTCGAAGCTGTCGCTCATTTTTAAAACTTTTTTTACCACGTCTAAATGATAATATCTACAAAGGGGGGTGTCACTTCTCTATTTAATTTGCCCGACTTTGAAACGTTAAATATTCGACATTTTCGGATCGGCACGTGTTGCTTTCGTTTTTTGTTTTCGCTTCGAATCACTGTTCTGGCAGATACTGCAAGCAAAGATCATATGTGGGGGCAACCGCACATATAAGACCTTGGTCAATGTAGGGGCAACCCTTCATACCAATTGTCACTATCCAGTTCCCCTATTCCCCGGGGAGTTGGTCCCCATTTCCCCTTCTCTCCTCACATTAAAAATCGGCCTTGTGCCTAATTTGCACGGTGGGGAAGCAAATAAATACATTGGCCCATGGTCAGTGGTTTCTAGAAAGCGATGTAAGGTGTGGTCAATGTCGGCTTCGTCATATCAGACGGTGGTTTTAATTTCGAGACGAGACATTCCCCCTAATAAACAGGAAGCTGATTTTCCCCAAAATTAGGTAAAAACAAACAAACCTGGTTATTAATCTCATTAAAAACTGCTCCGCAGAAAATGTTAACTGATGAATAGCTAATGCTTACGCATGTGTATTATTAATTTTTTTCGTATAAGAAAAACAAGCCAACAAACTCGCGGTAAATAAAACACTGTCGCGCACTCAAAATTCACACATTAACTCTTCAAAAACGGGTACCATTATCTAAAGGTTGTGAGTTCGAATCGTGGTGTGAGATGTCTTTTTTCGATTTTAAAAGGTTTAATATTGAAACAAGGTTATTTAAGCTATTTTTCACGTTGTATGTTTTTTTTCTCATTTTTCAGATTTTTTAAAAAAGTTTTAACGTTCGTTTTTCTGTTTTTTTTTCCATCACATTCGCGTTTTCTTTTTTTTTCTCCCGATTTTAAGAAATTTTCACATCGTTCGTTTTCCTTACGTTAGTTTTTTTGTTGTTTTTTTTTCGATTCTTTTTTTAAGTTTTAACATTCTTTTATAATATTTAAACAGGGTGATTACTTCGCTTAATCTTTTGTTCTGATTTACCCCCCCCCCCACCGCCCGCCCGAGCACACACACCTCTAAACACCCGGGGAATGCCGGGTATCTCCGCTAGTATATATATATATGAGAACAAGTAGTTAATAAAACATGTTAAAAATAACTTTTAAAAAGGGTCAAAAACGTATTTAATTTTAAAAAGGGAGCACAAAATAAGCGGATAGTCCTTAATCCGCGGAGTTTCGAAGAAATACTTTCCTTCTCATCAGTGGGTAGGATTTAGCAAAATCCGGGATCGGATTTTGCTTGCAAAAGTATATGATGAAACTACAAGTAAGTCATACATCTTATTTGGTAACAAATAGTGAAGGAGAGGGAATATAGTGAAGGTGATTTCACGTGAATGGATAGTCTGGTGAAGGGTAAAATATCCAATAACGGTAAAATCCAAAAATCAAAATCCAGTTAAGTTTCCATTTCCACAAGTAAAATCCAAGGGAATCGCGTAATTGGAAGATGGTCCAAGTTTCAATTATATATATATATATATATATATATATGTGTGTGTGTGTGTGTGTGTGTGTGTGTGTGTGTGTGTGTGTGTGTGTGTGTGTGTGTGAAATAAAATGGAGGTGGAAGGACCTGAATACTCAACGTTTCGCCCCATTTATGCGGGCTTCTTCAAGAGGGATGGTCATTGACGAGAGAGTCGGAGGATTGGGGCTATATATAATGATGGGAGAGAGCAACGTGTTTTCCTTATGTAAATTAGATGTCATATATACATATATACATATATATACATTTTATGAGAGAAAATAAATTAGAGTAAACTAGTGTGGGGGGTTACGTCTAAAAGTTAAAATATCGTAGTGATGAAAAAAAATGCCTCTGGAAATATAGCGGTGATAGATTAAGTAAATAAAATGACACGAGATTACGAAGGAAGTTTTTTTTTTTAAATTAGAGATAATTGAATTGGAATAAAATAGCGTATTAACTTAAAAGATTGTGTCTAAAAATAAGAATAGGAAGTGATAAAATTGAGTCTAAAAATAGATAATGATAAAATAAAATACAGTAAATAAGTAAAATAAAAATAATAAAAAATTAACGTGGAAATATATATATATATATATATATATATCATTGAAACACTGTAGTGTTTGAATGATATGGTTAAAAGGCAGTTGTAGTCATTTAGAACTGCTTTAAGGCTTCACCGCTCTCTCATTTTTCGACCAAATTTCACTCAATTATATTGTGAAAAAAATATTTACATTTTGGTTCAGTAAAACAAAAGTTATGATGACTTTACTGGTGTTCAAAATCGTAAAAAAAAAAACGTAAAGATGTTTTTTTTTTTGACTGGTTTCCATAGCAACCACGTCGCTTCAGCGACTACTGTTGCTACCAATACACCGCTCTTACGAAAAGAGAGGTAACAAGTAAATCAGAGAGAATGAAAGCAGACGAGTGCCGTACATTGTTTTACATATGTGTATGTTATGTTCGTGGGAGCAAAAAAAAAAAATAAGACTGGAATTAAACAAAGAACAAATGAATTTACTGGAAACCTGGAAAAATCATGGATTACAATAGAAAAGTGCGATCATGAACAGTAATATGGTTAAGATTTAAATATGGAAAAGTAAAGGACTGGTTGTTAAAAAGAAAAGGACAAGATATAATATATACACATCTATTGTTTTATTTATATAGATAAATAAATTTCAATCAATCCCATTACGCAAAATTTAGTTACTAAAAGGCATAAACGAAGCTGTTTCAAATAATTACAAAAAGTCGAAGAAAGCAAATAGCAAGTCAGAAAATCCCGCCGCCCAAAATAAATTCGAAAAGAAATCATACACTATATGTTGAAAGCTAACGGCGAATGCTTTGAAAATAATAATAATAATAATAATAATAATAATAATAATAATAATAATAATAATAATAATAATAATCTATACATGCAATTTGTGATTTGGTTATTTTGTTTTACGGCATATCAACCCTTTTCGGGTTATTTAATGCTGAATTTTAGAAACCGTTTTTATGCTTCGAGTTCTTTATATCTTAAAATATTTAATTTTAGAGTTTGGTTTGGTTTGGTTTGGTTATTTTGTTTTACGGCATATCAACCCTTTTCGGGTTATTTAATGCTGAATTTTGGAAACCGTTTTTATGCTTCGAGTTCTTTATATCTTAAAATATTTAATTTTAGAGTTTAGTTTGGTTTGGTTATTTTGTTTTACGGCATATCAACCCTTTTCGGGTTATTTAATGCTGAATTTTGGAAACCGTTTTTATGCTTCGAGTTCCTTATATCTTAAAATATTTAATTTTAGAGTTTGGTTTGGTTATTTTGTTTTACGGCATATCAACCCTTTTAGGGTTAATAAATGCCTAATCCAGTATTTATGGAAGTAGTATTCATGTTGCATCGAATTATTTTGAAGAAGATTTTTATTCTTCAAGCTCTTTATGTCTTCAATCGCTAGTTTGTAGTGTTTGGGTTGGTTGTTTTATAGTAGATTTTATTGTTTTTGTTCTTGATCCTGCAGAACATGAATGAGTTTTGCAACGGGAGAGGGAATAGGGGTACTTTATTAATGTGTGGTATATTATAAGTTAGGAAACCAGTCAGTAAGCAGGGGAGATAAGAAGAGAACCGAGAAATGTGAAGAGGGAAAAGAGAGAAATAGTGGGTTGTTGTTGTTGTTGTTGTTGTTGCTGTTGTTGCTGTTGTTGTTGTTGTTGTTGTTGTTGGTGGTGGTGGTGGTGGTTTTGCAGAACATAATTAAGTTCTGCAAAAAAGAAGAACAAAAAACAAAAAGCATCAGTTGATTGAGATTGTCGGACGTACTTCCTCATCTTGGTTGTTATAGTCACAACGTTTCGGCCGTTTTGCCCTCCGGCCTTCATCAGGTGTTTTGTATCGAACTGGGGAACCGTTTGTTAGGAGTCTCGAACCCAACCATTTATTATTATTACGGGGGTACCGTGTTCGGACTCCAACTAGGCTCTAGGACATAGTTGCTGATTCTCTGTTTCGATACAAAACACCTGATGAAGGCCGGAGGGCAAAACGGCCGAAACGTTGTGACAATAGCAACCTAGATGAGGAAGTCAGTCCGACAATCTCAATCAATGAAAACACCTCATCTCAAAAATGCAGACAATTACTAAAGAGCATCAGTGTTAGGTGCATTGTATCTCAGGAAGCCAATATCTTCAGACAGCCTCATCTCATAGCACCAGGGATGAGAATTTACATTATTGTCGTAATTCTATGATGATGTTATATAAATAAGAGCGTGGATAAAAGCGGAATATACTTTTCTACATCATTTTTTTACGGAAATTGTGCACTAATACACACACACACACACACACACACACACACACACACACACACACACACATATATATATATATATATATATATATATATATATATATATATATATACAGAGAAGGAAAGAGAGGGAAAGACAGAGATACAGACGCTATGTAGAATAAAATATAAAAGATATACGAATATATATAGAAAGAAATAAGAAAAACTAACAAGGCTGATGTGTTACCTGTAATCTACGTAGTTTATTTAATTATATGTACGTCCTAATATTTCCGATAAAGCGATTTTTCTCTCGAAATATTAGGATGGACATATAATTAAATATAAAACAGATTACACGTAACTCAGCACCAGCGTCGTTGCCAATGTTATTTCTCTCCGTATATTTCATATATTCTTTTAATGTTTTATATGTTTTGCATATTTTTATATGCAGTGTCATCTTCTACGCAATGGCGTTACTTCCTATAAGAATATTTTAAAGACTACAGATCAGGCCACAAGCTAAGTAGTAAAAAATTGTAAAAACATGGTATAAAAATTACTAGAAAATATTATTTAAAATAAAAGCGTATCACGTGGCTGCATATTATGCAAGTTAAATGATAACCTAATCCATTGATACGAAAACTAACTATCTATCTATCTATCTATCTATCTATCTATCTATATGTATGTGTGTGTTATATTATCGTTTACCAAAAAGGCACCAAAACAATGTATGTTGTATAACCGTCTAAATGTTGATATGAGTACTTGAAACGAAGGGTTCATTCTGATGTGTATACGCGTCACTAAATGTTTATTGTTGGTGATTCTTCACTGTTTGAACCCTAGCTTATGTGGTTGCTGTCTATTTATGATATATTCATATCTAATTGTTTAATTGCAGGGAGGGGGGATACATGTATTTTGGACATACCTTAACTTCATGCGTCGTAGGTCTTGTCCACCTGGAATTCAGCTTGTTCTTTGAGGGGACCTGCTGGAACCTGTTTGGACGAAACACATTGACTCCAAGACGATGATTGGTTTTTGTACAGTTTTTATTCACTTTCCAGGTGTCGATTGCAGAAGAATGGAAAGTGAATATCTTTGCTTGCGTGGTTTGCTTCTAGCTTCTATTGTCACAAACGTCAGCTCCCTCCCCAGCGAAGGGGAGACGGCCTGTTAAACCGTCCGCTCTTCTCAACGTCCAAATTCCAACTCCCTATGATCTCCAGCTAACCTGATCACGTGATTCACACGCAGGTCCGATCAGCTGACTATCACTTCCGGTTAACATGTCTATGATGTGATTTTATCATATTTTGACAGATTTTATAAATATTCTTCATATTCATCTCCTGTCCGTCTCTCCAGTTTGATAGATAGATAGATAGACCGAGATGGATAGATACAGAAAGAGATAACTAAATAGATAGATGGACACTTTCTTGTGTTCGATCTATTACATAACACATACACACACATAAACACACACACACACACACACACACATATATATATATATATATATATATATATATTATTTTACAACTTCAAAATATTTACTTTATCCATTACAAATGTTTCCGCAGACAGAAGTTCCCGTCTGTTCAGACAGGAAATTCCTTTGTCTGCAAGAACATTTGTTATGGATTAACTTAATATTTTATGGTTGCAAAAAAAAAAAAAAAAAATATTCACCTATAAAAAATATTGAGCACTTTTTACCCTGTTTTTACCACTTATAACTCCGGCTATATATATATATATATATATATATATATATATATATATATATATATATATATATATATATATATATATATGTATATATATATATATAGTCATCCACATAAAGTACTGGTTCGCTGTATCAAAGTGCTGTTAGGCCAGCAACTACCTGAAGCCGGGATTGAAAGTCGGCGTCTCATCGTTACGCTAATTGGCGGCTGCTTAGTTGAGTGTGTGAAATTAAAATGTTTAAACATTGTTCAAACGATAGAAGCTCCATTATTTTTTTTTACACAAAAAGCATTGTTTTTTATGCTTGCGGCAGTTTGTTATTTCGTTCCCCAATATACTCAACCCAAGATAGGGAGCATTTATAGTCATCCACATAAAATACTGTTTCGCTGTTTCACAGCTCATCAGTACGGCTAGACCAGCAACTACCTCAGGCCAGGATCGAAACTTGAAGTTACATTCTAAGATCCAAATATTTTTCATGCAAAAGAGTTCCCCTTGCATACTAAAATGTCTGTATATTTTTTTACAGATCTGTTTGGTTATGCACAAGCAATCACTATTATTATGTCAATGCCGACACTTTTCGTGCATATACTCCTCAGAAAATTAAGAATTCTTTGCCTAGAAAGAAAAATGCATGACAATATAATGTCGAAAAAAAGATATAAAAAAAAAAAAGAAAATTCATAGAAGACTCAACAACGGATCTTTAAAATATATGCCGAAATTTTTTTGCAGGAACAATAAATATTTGAATTTTTTAATGTAACTATGATGTTGTTCCTTATATATCCCCTGTTATATTTACCGTTAATTTAGCTTCTAAGTAAAAAGGATTGGTATATACAAAAAGGTGAAATATAATTGGAAAAACATATTTTACTAAAAAAACAGATACATATATATATGTGTTTGTTTGTGTATGTGTGGAATAAACGTTTTATTACGCAGAAAAATGCAAGCATGAAAAGTTATATAGTTAAGATTAAAAGTACTAGTTGTTAAAACTAAAAAAAACAAGAAAATAACTAGATATTCTAGTAAAAAATATAATGAATCTATAACTTAAATATTGCAGCATTAAGAATTTATTTTAATTCAATTTATAACATTATATAATCAAATATTAAAAGGGAATAATAAAGTGAAACAGAGAGAATGAAAGAAGGGAGATAATTTGAGGGATTTTATAGAAATCAGACGAGTGCCGTACCTTGTTATTACATATGTGTATGTTATGTTTATGGGGGCAAAAATATGACTGATATTAAACAAAGAACATGTGAATTTTCTGGAAGCCTGAAAAAAATCATGAATTACAATGGAAAAATGCGAGCATGAAAAGTAATATTGTTAAGCTTTAACATGGAAAAGTAAAGGACTAGTTGTTTAAACTGGAAAAGAAAAGGGTAAGGTATTCCAGTAAAAAATATAATAAATCTATAATTTAAAATATTGCAGCATTAAGATTTTTTTTAATTCAATTTATAAAATTATATAAGCAAATATTAATGCTGCAATATGCAAACGTTTCAATGAAAAACAAATTTCAAACTTTGTTTCTTTCTTCTTACTTGATCATATCACTATGTGAGCTTTGATAGTTCACTAAATCTATGTCACTCTTTTCTGCAAGATCGCGATTAATGCACCTGGTTCAGCAGGTAGTCTTTGTAATTCTTTATATTATACATAGAAAAATGCGAGCATGAAAAGTAATATGGTTAAGCTTAAACTCAGAAAAGTAAAAGGACTAGTTGTTAAAACTATAAACAAAGAAAATGTCAAGATATTCTAGTAAAAAACTATAAATTTATAACTGAAAATATTGATGTATTAAGAATCTTTTTTATTCAATTTATCAAATTCTTGATCCTGCAGTATTTTAGGTTATACATTTATTATATTTTTTTATTAGAATATCGCCTTTTTCTTTTCCAGTTTTAACAGCTAGTTATTTTATTTTTCTAAGTTCAATCTTAACCATATAACTTGTCATGCTGCTATTTTTCTATATATCCATCATTTTTCCAGGCTTTGCTTTGAAATAACATTTTCTTTCTTTTTTGTGTTCAATATCATACGCATTGTCAACAATCCTGGTGAAGTTTGAATAAAGGCTAGTTAATCGAAAAGAGGGGATGTATTTTGAAAATATCGGTGAAAAAACCGACACATTAGTATATTCAGTGTAGCGACTATGTAATATTTGTTTATATAAATAAACACACACACACACACACATTATATATATATATATATATATATATATATATATATATATATATATATATATATATAATAGCACGGGTGCCCACGTTGCCTGGGTGTTTTGAGGTGTGCGTTGAGCAAAAAAAAAAATGGTAGTAGGAAGCAGATTCGAACCCGTGCTGTTACGACCACCGCCAAACCAGAAACGGCTAGACAATCGAAAGGAGAGGATATCGGTGAAAAAAAACGACCCCTCCTTGTAGAAAAGTGCCCAGTTGAGAATGAAGAAATTAATGATTTTTCCCAATTTTTCGATATTTGTCGTGTAATACTGATCTCGTGAAAATCGGTCCCAAGGAAAAAGTTTTAGGCAGACCTTTAAAAAATGCCTTCCTTCAGTCTTGGCAGACTATGGATACCCACTATAAGATTGCCTGCGCGTGAAATTTTTGTGGCAAGAGTTGCGCAATCGCCAACCACACCTATTCTGAGTCGACATTGTTGAATACCAGTGGAAAGTGGAGAGTCAGGACGACCGGAAACAATGCCGAGATAAGCGGAAAGCACATACAGAGCCTAGCCTTCCCAAATGGTCACCCATCTGGTGCTGACCAGGCTCAACGTTGCTTAACTTCGGTGATCTGACGAAAACCGGTGTGTCAACATGATTATGTCCTACATACATACATACATACATACATACATACATACATACATACATACATACATTTCAACAGACAGGTGAGATTTATATTTTAGATTATCTTCATATTTCTATTCCGGATAGATTGATAAAACAGCTTCGAGTTTGAATTTGTTACTGCTGGAAACGACGTTTTTCAACCAAGGAAGCTGCAGAAGAGAATTGTGCTGCCGAAGGTGAAGTAATAATTTCATATACGGAGATCTCAAAGTGATACAAGCGTTTTGATTTTGGCGACATGAGTCTTGAAGAAAAACCTCGTTCGGGACGGCTGTTAAACTTGGATGATGAAGACTTGCAAACCTGGTTGGACATTGTGCCTTCATTGAGCATTCAAGAATTGGCGGATGAGCTTGGAGTTGGCAAATCAACAGTTCCCCAACACTTGAAAAAACTTGATTTTGTTCACAAAAGATCCACACGAACTCACCGAAGCTCAGTGCAACACTTTTTCTAAGGGATGCCGATTCGACGTGTTTTTGATGAAGTCGAGGAAGCTTGATACTTTGACAACACCCGAAAGCTTGAATATCGATTGTAGAAAGAATTGGGAAATGATGGTCTTTATTTTGAGGATACTTTTTTGTTTGTTTGTTTTTTTTTTTTGTATTTTGTTGCGTTATTATTTGGCGAACAAAATTTCAATAGTCTGCAAGTGTTTACGATTATTTGGAACAACCTTATACTATGAAAAAGATATTGCGTGAGCCTTTGGAAACCTGTTGTGGTAGTAAGTTTTTGTAGGTGGTAATAATCATCTGTTTATATAAAGACTAGCCTGGGTGCTCGGCGTTTCCCGGGTGTTTGGAGGTGTGTGTTGAGCAAAAAAAAAAAAAACAAGTTGTAGTAGGCAAGCAGGCTCGAACCCGTGACGCGAAGGCGTAAAAAGAAAGTGGAGGTGTGTGTAAGGGTGTTGGTTGAGCAAAAAAAGAAAATTGCGAGCGCAAAAAAAAATAGGAGTAGTGAGCAGACTCGAACCCGTATCACGCCAGAGGAAAAAGAAGTGAAAAAAACTGTCTTACCGATGTGCCCACCATGGTTGTGACGTCACAGGCGGTCGAAATAACGCCTTTTATCCGACGTCGTGGAAGCGAGGGTTGCATGACTTGCAAAAAAAGCGACCCCTCTCTGTACAGAAGTGCCCAATTGAGGGTTAAGGAATGAATGTGTGGGGCCAATTTTTCGATATTTGTCGTCCGAAGGGTGGATGTTTAAAACGCTACCGATCTCGTGAAAATTCGTTGCTGCTGTCAAAATTTTTAGGCAGACATACAAACAAACAAACAAACATACATACATACATACATTTAAACAGAGTTTTGTCCTTTACATTATAGAAGAGGGTTTTGTGGTTGTTTTTTTTTTGTTGTTTTTTTTTTTGAGGGGTCGATAAATGTTCTGCTAGATTAAATTCGAATGTGAAAAGCAGAATGGGAAGTGATACTACGAATCCATCTATATAATATTTCTCTTGTTACTTTCGTAGTTATTCCCTGGTGCTACCAGATAAGGTTGTCCGAAGATATTGGCTTCCTGAAACGAAATGCACCTAACATTGATGCTTTTTTTTGGTTATTTTTCTTCTTTTTTTTTTGTAAAACTTAATTGTTCTACAAAACCATAAACAAAAACAGTAATCCACCTTCTCCCCCTTTTCCTTCTTCCCATTTCCAATTTCTCTTTCTATCTTCCCCATTTCGTGACTGGTTTCCTAACTTAAAATGTACCAAACATTAATACAGTACCCCTTTTCCCTCTTTCATTGCAAAACTCATTCATGTTCTGCAGAGCAATGAACAAAAACGATAAAATCCACTACAAAACAACCAAACAAACACTACAAACTAGCGATTAAAGATAAAAAGAGCTTAAGAATAAAAACCTTCTACAAAACTACTCGATACGGCATTAAATAAACTGGAAAGGAGCCTGTCTTTGTTTTATTGTTATTTCCATGGCAAGTGCTCGTCTGAGCACCAATCTCTAGTCCCCCTCGCCAATCTTTCGCGATAGACACTCGTCTAGCTGAAACCACTGTCAATAATTTTCCCAAGTCTTTATCTGTGCCTAAATCAAAACGTAGATTCCATGAGCAAAGCTTCTTTCTTAGAAGTGCACGACTGTGGAACTCTCTTCCGTTTGCCTGTTTCCCACCTGACTACAACTTGGATGTCTTCAAGTCCAACATAAACAAATTCCTAACAAACTGCTCTCTTAAGTAAGACACCCTACCAAGTATCAAATACTAATGATTACTACGATACTATCTCATTGATTACTGTACACGCAATAACCCTTATCCCCGAGTGGCCTCCGGGCCTTAATAAGTGGTGACTTCCATGTAAATTAAAAATAATTTTTTAAAAAAATCAAAACTTACTTATTCCATTTTTAAAGGCCAAATATAAGTTTTTAAAACTGCTTCAAAAAGGCCAAATATGCGAAACTTGGCTTTAAAATGGCCATTCTGGCAATTCTAGACAAGAATATGAGAGTTACCTCCCTTTGAAATGTTTATAATAATATATGATCATTGTTGTAATGATGTGAAAAAGGAAAATAAGCGAAACGTTACGTAAAAAGAAAGAGCAAAATAATAAAAACATTGCCCGCCAAGAAGTGCTAGATTGTCTTTTACGATGCGATTTTATAATATTTGTATTGAACTATGTAGCACAATATTACTTTCTTATAATTTATTAATTTATGCCATTTAAGTCAGTTCGATATTTACAATTTTACACTCTTTTCATCGAACTATTAATAAACTCATATTTGCTGCGTGTTATTGTTTCTTTTTTTCTGTTCACATAAAAACTTTTTTGCGCTATCCAGAAAGATATCCACTTTATGAGGCGTATTTGTTGATTAAATGTATATCTCATTCCGTGGAATTTCCACGGGTTTTGCTAGTTTATATACAGTGCAACCCAGATAAATAAGACTTCTTATCCGGTCACTACATCTTTCTTATATCCGGGTTACACTCATATCCGGTTTACTCGTATCCGGGTTACCCTGTACATTAACACAGGCTCTAATTTAGGACTAGAGGAAATCTCTCTTATATCCGTTTTTCTTATATTCGGGGTCTCTTATACCCGGGTTACACTGTAAATATAATTAAGTCGATGTCAAAAAAAGAATTAATTGCGCGGGGAAATTAATTATGGCGGCAATTTAGCAGTTTAATAGCTTATTAGCTGTGTGAGTGTTCTTTTTTTCTTTTTTCTTTTTTTTTCTGGGGGTGGTGAGAAAACGAGATGGAAAGTTGAGAATTTTCTTCGCGGCAAGGATACCATCACATCTAGGAAAAATCCATCTTTCAGTCAAATTGATTATTTGCCAGCTCTAGTTGGGTTGATTGGTTGGTTGGTTGGTTGGTTGTTTGACGGCATATCAACCCTTTTCGGGTTAATTAATGCCGAATCCAAAGATTTTAAAGAAAAATTTTTTTAATAGAATATATTTGTTGTTTTCACGTCGGTTTCTATTCAACCCATAGTTGGGACCCTAACAGGTACTACCACTCCGGGTCAGAGTGGACCTGGGAGCAATGGTAATTAAAGGGTGGCTCCACACTCCCCAGAGCCCACAAGCTGGGGCCTCACCACTGGATATAGTTTAAGGTCATATCCAGGACCCCCATTGAGGGACTTTTACCCTCTGCAGGGGGGGAGACAGTCGGCGTATTCTAATACCCCACCGACAGGGCCAGCTCTAGTTGGGGGATCAACTGTAGTACACCGGGAGCAAGCTTCGTGTGCCCTCTCGCAGTAACTTTTTCTTTACTTTGCACTGTATAAAACCTAATGTTAATTTCATAAATTTATTTTTATATGATGATGTAAATTAATGAACAACAAGTGAAGCATGCATAGTCCCCCGTGAGTGCACAGTGAACGAGGCATAAAAAAATGACTAAGTTCAGCATTTTTCCTCCCCCCTCATCAGGGGACGTCAAATCCTGGTGAAAATAAAAACGGTTCAGTTTAAGGCCTTAATATATATAAATTTGAGTTCTGCACCATGCAAAAGAAGAAATGACTAAATTCATCATTTGACCCACCCACCATTTAGCCCCCAAAGTCCCCGAGGCCTTAACATATTTAAATTTGAGTCAACACCGTGCAAAACTGCTATTTAGTGACATACACAGAAAATTTTAGACAAATATGGTAAAATATTCCTAAAAGTGGAGTGTTTTTATTAGCCCTAAAAGAGTCCCTGGCGCACATCCAAGAGTTATCGCGAAGTATAGACAAACAAAAATCTATGGAAATCAGTTAGTTACAACTTTTGAGAAAGTTTTATAAAAATCCAAGACATCAATTTTTTTTAATAAGCACAAAAGTGTCAATTTTAGCCATTTTAACCCGAAGGACACCCAGGGGGGGGGGGCAACCGGAGATTTCTCGGAAAATTCGTTCTCTTACTTTTTTACTCATATCATGTTTAATGTTTGTACAAAATTTCCAAAAATTCCGAGGCGTAGTTATTGCGAAAAGTGCGGACAGATGAACAGGCGAATGGACAATGGTGAATTTACAGGCCCACCCTCTTTTTGTCGGGGGATAAAAAAAAAAATATGAATGCACAAATTATGAAGCCTCACTTCAAAGGATTCCAAAACAAATGATAAAATACTGTCTATTGTTCTTGAATCTTTATTTTTACAAAGGAGTTACCACATATAAAGGCCCGGAAGCCACTCGAGGATATAGATTAATATGAGTATTGTAGTCACTGGGATAGTAGTGTAATAATCGTTTGTGGTGGAAATTTGATATAATCAGATTATTTGCGAGGACTTGTTTCCGTTGGACTTATATAAAAGGAACTTTGCGTGTGTGAGAAAGAAAAGTGTTCCTATGGACTCTTAAACGGCTGGCTGATTTTTTTTACTTTCAGACAGATATATTTATGTATCTAACAGTGTACTTAGATAGGTATTTGTATCGGAACGTCTTCTTTCTTTAAATTTTTCTTTTTGGCTCGCATAGTTTCCTTTGTTTTTTTTTAATTTATTTTTGTTTGTTTGTTTGTTTGTTTTTTGCATTTCCCCTTAAACAAGGCACAGTACAACTTTGATGTGTGGGGCTACTATATGGGACATAATTTGCAGTAATACAATATAGGGAGTTGAGCAGCAAGACGTCTGATTACATTACACTTGAACTTCTGCATGTTAGTACAGTCAAGGAAGCAAGGACCCGGAAGGGAATTCCAAAGTGTAGCGGTTCATAGGGAAGATAATATTAGAGTAGAAGGCTTTCTGGCATCTAGGGATCTCTACAGTGTAGAGGTGGGATTTTGCTGCTCGTCGGGTTTCTCGAAGGTATTTAGGTCGAGGGATGAACAAGGGCTTGTAGTTCGCCTACCATTACAATACTTGTAAAACAGGCAGAGGGATACAAGATTTCGCCGATGGAACAGAGATGTAAGCCTATTTCTTTTTTTTTTCTTTTTTCTTTATCTTTTTCTTTTTTCTTTTTCTTTTTCTTTTTCTTTTTTGCATCATTTCCTTCTTTTGTAAATTCTTTTACTTCAACCATTTCTTTTTTTTTCTTCTTTTCTTTAACACTTTCTTCTTCTCATTCTTTTTATTCTTTCTTTCTTTCTTTCCTACTTTCCATCTTTTAGCGTTTCGTAAATCCTTTTACAATTGTTTTGTTGTTGGTTCCCCCCCCCCATCTAGTAAACCAAAGCGACTGATGAACGAATCCAATCGTTTTTACCTGACACACATTGTTGAAGCAGCACCAATGCATATAGACTCAGCAAAATGAATTTGTAAATGTATGTGAACGCAATGTAAACGGAAATCTCATCTGTCCTGGAATAATTAATCCAATAAAGGCAGGACTAATAATCAAAAACATGAATTAAATTGGCGTAAATCAAATTTGTTAATATTCATCGGAATTTTAGATTTTCCTTTGTCTTCCACTCGGAATATTTCACCAATATTCCATACATTTCCCTTTTTGATTCTTAAATATTCAGCCATCTATTTCCAATACTTTTCTTCATTGTTTACCAGCAGGACTAACCGGCGTTGCCCAGGGCAAAAGTGTAGCAAACTTTCTATTAAGACCTCTATGCACTAGCAGTATCAGAATTTTTGTAGGAATTTTTGACACCCCTAACACGAAACTGCGAATACAATATAAAAATCTCGTAATTTCTCTGTTAAAAGTGGGTTATTTATTTTCTTTATGGATTATACTTCCAAAATAAACTATTACAGTTGTTTTAAAAGTAATAAAAATATTTTTATTTTTTTTTTAAAACAGTAATGAATTTTCCGAACTCAATATTTTTCAATTTTTAAACTCAATATTTTTAAATTTTTAAATTTTAAAAATCTATCAAAATTTTTCTATTGATTCTATTTTTACGATATTTTCAGGGTCAATGTGAAATTTTATGTTCTTTCCAATAAACCGAATATAATATTTTAGACAAACGTTTTTTTTAAATTCACGCCCCCCCATTTTCACGCCCCCCCATTTTCACGCCCCCCCCCCCATTTTGAAATGTCTATTAAAAAGTAAATAATTAATTTATGTTTAATAGGTTTATATATCACAAATTGAAGAGAAAAGGTCAATAAATAATATATTCAAATTTAAAACAAAAAAAAAATCAGTTTTTTAGAAATTTACCTGTAAAGTCCGAAGTTTAAAACCTTATTTTATAAGAACACATTTTTTCTTTTTGTCTTTTTTTTTTTTTTTTTAATGAAACCTTGGTCCTTGCTCCTTTAATTGAAAAAAAAATTAGGGCTTGAATTACATTTTTCGAGGAGTTATAAGCTTAGAAAGATAGGGGGTCGAATAATTTACGCCTCTCATTTTGAAATGTCTATTAAAAAGTAAATAATTAATTTATGTTTAATAGGTTTATATATCACAAATTGAAGAGAAAAGGTCAATAAATAATATATTCAAATTTAAAACAAAAAAAAAATCAGTTTTTTAGAAATTTACCTGTAAAGTCCTAGGTTAAAACCTTTTTAAAAAAAAAAAACACATTGTTTTGTTTTGTTTTTTTTTTAAATAAAACCTTGGTCCTTACTCCTTTAATTGAAAAAAAAAATTAGGGCTTGAATTACATTTTTCGAGGAGTTATAAGCTTGGAAAGATGGGGTGGAATTATTCACTATTTTCACGAAATTTCTGACACTGCTATCTATGCACACATCCTATTTTTTTGCATTTAGTGACGTCATCTGTATACATGTTTTTTCATATGGTTTTATTTTACATTTTATATCGCAATATGGAGAGAACATAAATACCTACCGAAAAAAAATGAGTGCCTATTGGAGAGAACTTAAATGCCTACTGGAAAGAACTTGAATGCCTACTGGAAAGAATAAAAATGCCTACGTCAAAGGATTCCAAAACAAATAATAAAATGATGTCAATTGTTCTTGAATCTTTATTTTTACAAAGGAGTTACCACATATAAAGGCCCGGAAGCCACTCGAGGATATAGATTAATATGAGTATTGTAGTCACTGGGATAGTATTGTAATAATCGTTTGTGGTGGAAATGTGAATGCATAGAGAACTTGAATGCGTACTGAAAGAAAACTTGAATGCCTACTGAATAGAAATTGCATGCCTACTTGGACAGAACTTGAATGCCTACTGGACAGAACTTAAATGCCTACTGAAGAATACTTAAATGCCTACTA
>NC_136522.1:53233291-53245791 GCF_053919585.1 Euprymna scolopes | reverse complement strand
TGGTTTAACCCGTTGAGTTGCAGAAACGCCTCCTCCCCCTCCCCCTTTTAGTCGGTTAAAATCTGACAGCACTTATTAGTTATTACGTACTTATTTTTCATGCCTGAATCAGTATAATTTCCCAAAATTAGAAAAATTTATCCAAACTCAATCAGGAGTAGATAAGTGCATTCTGCTGATGACATTATCTTTCAAGTCGGCCATTGTATTTATTAACGATAATTTTTTTTTCCTAAAAGTAGCTCTAGCAAACTTCGAAATAATACAATATTTCCCCAGAAAGTAAAAGTTATAAAATACAAATACATATCACATAAGCGTTTCTGTACCCAATAAAATTTTATTTATAAACGTTATACTTTTGTGTATAAACTTATATGGAAGCGTTTATTCAGTTCTGAAGATAAGGTGTCGACATGATAAGTCACAGCTTTGAAGCCTAAGTGAAATCGTCAACCGGAATAAAAATTGAAAAAAAAACAATATATATATATATATATATATATATATATATATATATATATATATATATAACATCAATTACGTCTTCATAATGGTTCAAACATAAAAAAAACTAAATATTGGTACCAGTAAAATAAATTTTTATGGCCGTTTTTATTTTCTTTTTTTGGGGGGGGTCGTGGCTTGTCAGTATTTTGTGCATATTTACATACCCCAACCAATGCTGTGTTTACATTTTGAGATTGTTCCGTTCGTATGTGTTTGTTTACATTCATCATATGCTTTTAGCAGAATTGTATCATATTTAGAAGTAGATATAAGTTTAGCTGCGTACGATTATGGAGTGTTCCAATACGTTATTATTTTTACTTATGCATGTATATTAACATGCTGTATTGGTAAAGATGAGTTGCCAGTATTTATAATACATTAAAATAATTTTTAGGTTACAAGTATTTAAGTTTCTGTTTTTTCAGCGATTACTGTTTGTATTTGTTTTTCTTTAGTCGTATTGTGTCCTGTAGAGATGTTTTTTGTTAGAATGCATTCTCAGAATCAACGATGCAATTATTTTACTGCAATAATCATTAAAAGTGCCTTCCAGTTAAACATGTTTTGGTTAGAATGCATTCGCTGAATCCACGATGCAACTGTTTGACTGCAATAATCATTAAAAGTACCTTCCAGTTAAACGTGTTTTTGTTAGAATACATTCTCATAAATTCACGATGCAATTATTTTACTGCAATAATCTTTAAAAGTACCTTCCAGTTAAACGTGTTTTTGTTAGAACGCATTCTCATAAATTCACGATGCAATTATTTTACTGCAATAATCTTTAAAAGTACCTTCCAGTTAAACGTAAGCTTTACAACATGTTATTAATTTGTTAATTAAAATTATGCAATAGTTGCAAAACACTATCCCCTTCCACGTTTTTAATGGGTTTCTAAATAATCACATAATAGTTTTAGTGCGCTCCAGTAAAAGTATAGGTCCAAAAAGAATATAATGAATGGCAAAAGAAGGAAGAGTAAATGTGTAAATCTATGAATAAAAAAAATATGGTCATATTATTAATCAAGCCGCGTCACATATGTCTTGTTCAGTAGGTGATCAGAAGGAGAAAAGAAAGTGTTACCCTGCCAAATTAGTTAATATCTGAAGTTAGATGTGTGAAGGGAAAAAAAGATGGAAACAGTGTTCATTAAAACGCGACTAATATAATATCAGTCAACAACTACTTAAAAGAAACACAAAAAGAATGTGAACGATACGTATAGTATCTGGTAGTAAATGTATGTTTGTGTATTTTATATTCTTAGCAGAAAATCTAAACAGTCATTGGTTGCATAAAAAGGGTGGACGATTCGTTCACTGTTGTTATATGTCTATCAACTTAAATGGACGATATATTGTAATATTATGAAATGTTAAAAATAAAATTTCGGAATGAGAGAATTAGTGGGCAACCAATCAGAGGCAGCGGACTTTCCTGAGGGAGATATTTATTATTTTTTATTCTACTACGAGAAATATAATTGTATATCTGCGTATGTATGAACCAGTTACGATCGGTGTAAGCGTAGAATCTGTGGGACGTGTAGACTTCCTCCCGGTGCCGATGGTAAGTCTAAATATTTAGAGGAAAAAGGAGGTACCTTACCGCTAACGATTTTGCAATTGTGATGGTGTTGGTTTAAGAATGTAATGTAGTATTTTATTATCACGATTTAATGTGTCTGCAAAGGTGTTCTAAAGCTACATAAGATAGTGACTATTGTCCTCGCTGTATTGAATTTGTATGTTGCATCTGTTGTTGCAAACCTACGATATTTTTGCAGAAGGGAATTCTTGCTGCTACTTTAATATATATATATATATATATATATATATATATATATATGTGGGGGGGGGTTATTTTTTTATTACCGTTTTATCTGTTTCGGGTGTTGAACCATGTTTACGATCCAGTAGCCTGGTCAGACCTTACAGAAATGATTCTTATTATTTGGAAGAAGGGTTTTAGAGGAAATACGAGAAAAAAAGAAAAGAAAAAAGGGGGTTAAGAGATAATAACGGGGGAGACGGGTATTAACAATAGTATAAGTTTTGAAGGGTAAGATACATTAGATTGTAGTGTGTGTGGGAGGTAGCAGATTCAGGTAGGCGTGGGTTGAGATATAGGGAGGGGGAATGAGAGGGGGTATGAAGGGGGAAAGGGAGGAGGGAAAGAAGGAATTTCGATTTTAGGTCTTAAGATTTGACTGCTTTTGGTTGTTTATGCCGGCACTGAAGTATATGGAACAGATGAGAGAGATAGAAAGAGAGGGAGAAAGAGGAAAAGAAAGGGCATTAGTACGTGTCATATGTGCTTGGCAAGTAAGGGATTTCATTTCGAATGTTCGTAGTAGCTACGATTCGTTCATTTGAGCTGCCAGTGAGTTGTATTTAGGTAGTTAAGAGTTAATGCACATGCCAACATACGCGCATATAAGCATATATACACACACATACATATGTACATATCTACACATCCACACACAGATACATACGCACATACACATATATACATACAATACACACGCAAACATACAGGCATCTAAATGCAGACATACACACACATACACACATACTCATATACATAAATACATATACACATATACGTACACATATATACACATACACACACATATATATATATATATATATATATATATATATATATATATATACGTGGAGACATAGATCTCCGGTAAGACATAGATCTCCGGTACATATAGATACATACATACATACATACATACATACACACATGCACCCATACATACGCATACACAATTATATAAATATACATATTCATAAAATATAAATATAGACACATATACAGACATATATATATACAGACATATATATAAGTATATATATATATATATATATATATATATATATATATAGACATGTGCACATTTATACTAAGTAACTAAAGTAAATTTAGGATAAATAAATAAATATAGGGGTATAGTTAATAATGCGAGGTTAGGTAGACGCATTGTAAGATATGTTCAAAAACATGCTGTTGGTTTAATATGTAGGGGTCTGTATGGATTTGCTTTGCTAAAAAAATTAAGTTAGAAATTAAGAAGTGAAAGTGATAGAGATAGTAAGAGGAAGGGGAGGAAAATTATTATTGTAAATTAAATGTGGTGAGGTTGTAGATATTTTTAGGGATTAATTTTCAAAGTGGCACTGTGCTTGTTTGGGGTGAAAATTAAATTAAATTATATATATATATATATATATATATATATATATATATATATATATATATATATAATTTAATTTTCTCCCCAAACAAGGCACGGTGCCACTTTGAAGTAGGGGGCTACTATCGGGTGCATTAATGCATGGGTATTATTAAGGGAGATGAGTAGCAAGATGTCTATTCACATTACACTTGAACTTCTGCATGTCAGTACAATTGGCAAAGCAGAATCCCGGAAGAGAGTTCCAAAGTCTAGCAGTTCTGGGGAAGAAACTATTGGAGTAGAAGGCTTTCTTACACCTAGGGATCTCTCCTGTGACAGGGGTGAAATTTTGCTGCTTGTCGGGTTTTTCCGGTTTGTCGGGGGTGTTCACGTCGAGGGGGTACAAGTGCTTGTAGTTCATCAGAGCATTCAGCATTACAGTACTTGTAGAACAGGCAGAGGCATGCAACATTTCGTCGATGTGACAGAGGCTGAAGCCTAGATGACAATTCAGGATCTATCAGGTTGGGGAATCTCTTTTGACCCCTATATCATATTGTCTGTACGTATAGAATGTACTTATTTATAAGAGACCGCCCTGTCTCACATTTTTGTTTTAAAATACTATGAATCTAAATAGATCTAATAAGCCTCCCTTCTTTATCCTTAATATATACGGAGTGGCTCATAAGTCACTTTACATTTTAAAAATTCAATAACTTTTTTTCTATTAATATATTTAAATTTCTCTTTTAAGAATTATGAAATAGAATCTTTGGAAATTTTTTTGTATATAAGCTTAAAACAGAAAAATGAGTGAGGATAATTGAATTTCACTTTAAAAATGGATGGTCAATTGTTGTAAAGATCTTATATGCGCCATTTCAATGTTCAATATGCTATTAAAAGATATGCTATTAAATTTGTTCAACCTCAGTTAGTAAACATGCCAGAGCATTGGTGGCAAACAAAATGGAGCAACTGCACATACATCTAGAGCAACAATGCAGTTGTTAACTGTGATTTTTCAGGATCGAAAAATCTCTTGAAATTTCGATTTTGAATGGCCTTCACGTTCACCTAATTTGACAGAACTAGACTTTGGCTTTGGGGATTTCTTAAAGACAAAGTGTATGCAGATAAGTCTTGAAGCATCCAAGAACTTAACGCAAACATACGCAGAAAATTCTTTCTCTACAACTTCCGATATTAGGATCTGTCATAAGAAATAGCTTAGAAAGAGCTCGACTTTGCAAAGCCGAGAATGGAGGCTATTTAAGAGATATTACCTTTCGTAATTGAAACAGAACAAATTTCCATATTATAAACTATGTAATAAAAAAAGAATTAATTAAATACACTCATTTAAGAAAAAGTTATTTGATTTTCAAACTGTAAAGTGACTTATGGGCCATTATATATATATATATATATATATATATATATATATATATATATATATATATATATATATATATATATATATATATATCCTGAAATACCCCTAATTAGCGATGCACCATCTATTAAGAATTTAAGTTGATTAACTTTATTTTTCTTTTCACTTCGCTCACTCTTGTTTTACTTAATTTTTTCTGCTATATTTACATTTTATGGTTAATTTTTTACCAAAACTTTCTAATAAGTATTTTTGAATTTTACAGATTTTCTGGAGCTTATGGAATTTTGGGGGGATTTTTGAAGATTTTTTAAATAAGTTAAAATTTAAAAAAATATGTAAATTATTTACAAAAGAGAGGAAAAATTCACAAAATGTCATTTTCTTATATATATATATATATATATATATATATATATATATATATATATATATATATATATTTCATTCTTTTAGCATCTAATGTTATTTTCTGTTCCTTCTCTTCCAGTTTAATCTAAAAAGAAATGGTCCCATCTTTAATCTGAACGTTTTCAATGTTTGTAATATGTTTTTACCTGCACATTTTTTATAATGTCGTTTTTTTCCTCTTTTGACGAGAAGCAATTTTTTCAGATTCATCTGCCTTACTTTTAATGCTAGGTTTATTTATGGTGTCTTTTAAATTCAATAAAAACCCTCCTAAATTTGCTGATGAGGAGACCTTGCTTACCAAAAAACTATATATAATTGTTCTACATAACTTCATGTATACCACAATAAAAAGCACGGATTTCCGAAACGATCGTACAGATAATTGATTTTGTTGTTGTTCCTTCTTATGAAACTGATTTTTAATTTAATTAAAATTTGATTTTTAAATTTTAAAAAAATTTTTAAATTTTTAAATTTTAAATTATAAATCACATTACTTAATATTGAATTAGCTCTAGGACATTTAACTATCGAGCTTATTATATATCTAAATTACAACGAGCACTTTCTATGTCCTGTATTTTAATTAAACTAGTAATTTCACTGTTACATTAAAATACACTCAGCTCTTTAGACTATTGTTCTAATCTCCTTTAAATTATATATATATATATATATATATATATATATATATATAAAATTAAACTAATGTTTGTTTATCTGTACGTATAGAATGTACTTATTTTATAAGAGACCACCCTGCCTCATGTTTTTATTTTGTTGTTTGTTTTAAAATACAATGAATCTTAATAGTTAGATCTAATGAGCCTCATTTCTTTTTCCTTAAATCCTAAAATGAATTCTTGCGGTGAATGTTTGGCGAGGAAAAAAAACAGATATTTAGAACTCAGCCAAGCACTGTCCATGAAAATAACGATAAAATATACAGAGATTAGCAATGGCTCTTTTATGAGTTTAAAAAAAAAAACAGAAAAGTGTTTTTGGGGTTTTTTTTTTACATAGGCATCACCACTTATCAAGGCAAAGAGGCCACTCGAGAATAAGGCTTAAAGAGTGTACAATAGAAATTGGACAATATAGTAATCGTTAATAATGGAAATTCGGTAAATTTGTTAACTTATATGGAACGGTTCATCAAAAAACTTGTTTACGTTAGACTTGAAGACAGCTAGAAAGCGGGAAAACAGAAGATAATTCCACAGGCGTGCAGTTATAAGAAAGAAGCTTTGTTCATTGAATCTACGTTTAGGCTTAGGCACAGATAAAAATGGAGGAAATTAGTGATAGTGTTTTCTGCTAGACGGGTGTTTCTTGTAAAGTCTGGCGAGGGGGGCATAGATTGGAGCTCAGCCGAGCACTTTCCATGAAAATAACGATAAAGCAGAGACAAACTCGCAACATTGAAAGTAACAAGCCACCTCTTTCCCCATTGTACTACTTGCTCAAGATCAGGGGAGAGAGAATCAGAGAGAACTTGGTCGTTTATGATCTTATATGTGCTACCATAGATAGTAGTGCCATCAGCATAGATGTCTGTGAATGATGTAAGGATGTGATTTGGAAGATCATTAATGTAGATCAGGAAGAGATTTGGGCCCAGGATGGACCCCTGAGGGACTCCAGCATTAATACTGAGAACTTCTGATTTCTGCCCATCCACCACTACTCTTATGAACCTATCAGAGAGAAATGATTTAATTTTTTTTTTTAACTTTGTGCACGCATCGGAGAGTGCTCTAAGCGACGCAACCCCCGATAGATGACGCAGCAGTACTCCACCTCAGGATGAATCTGATGCTCATAACATACGGCATAACCACGTTGACACTAATTCCCGTTAGATCACCGAAGTTTAGCAACATTGAGGTTGGTTAGTACCAGATGGGTAATCATTTGAGAATACCAGGCGCTGTATGTAGGATGAAGTTGACACCTTCCTGCAAATTGCAAAAAGATAACATCAGACCTTGTGAATTTGGTATTCCTTAGGCACTTCCTCTTTCGGCAGTTCAACTCATGTAGAGTGAATGCCGTTGGATGGTTGGCTGACTTGCTTATATTGAACAGACACATCTCATAAATATTCCTTTTTTCCTTAAACCCTAACTTTCTTCTTCTTTGTGTTTTCATTTGTTTTTTTTTTATGCATTAGAATTTCGGCTTTTTTATAATCGTTTTCTTCCAATCATTACCTACCTATTTACTCTCCTTCCTCACCCCCCCCTAATCTTCCCCCTCCGTGTTTCGGATCTTTCCACCCACGCCATTCTTCAACCAGTACCATTTCTCATCAGGCCAGATCAATTCCTGACCGCTAATTTATCTTATCACCAAACTCGACCGCACGGGCTATCGGTCAGCCAGTGACAAGAATGCAATAGCCAAAGGTCAATTGGATTTTCACCAACGTGACCACTCTGTAGAACGGATGTGTTGGCACTAAATTGAGATAACTTGTCACCTAATTTCTCGCAGACAATCGTATTCCAAGACTTGCCAGGCAAGGTAAACATTTTATTGTAAACTAATAACTTTCGGTAACATCTTGACAAAACGTATTCTTTTAGAAGGTGTCGTTTTCGGAAAAACAACCCAGCGTAACGAGATTGCCTCAGGTGATCGGAAAAAAAAGCAAGATAGTAAGTAGATGAATGGTAACGTGATGTCAGTCAACAGTAGGAATAGATACGTGTTTAGGATGCGATACAATGACGTATTATAATAATGGACCCTGTTTGAATGAAGTAGGTTAAAGGTCATGAGTAAGATACTGACACCAGGTGGAAGTCAGTAAACTCACATGACCGCCGATAGGGTTCTGTCTCGCCTTCTCACCTGGCAAGATTTCAGCAAGAAAAGACGCGTTTGTGTGCTGTCCCCCAAAATGGGAACAACGAACGATATGATCTATACATCTCTCTACTTATCTATTTATCCATCAATCCATCTCTCTCTCCCTCTCTCTCTCTCTCTCTCTCTCTTTCCTTTATATATATGTATATATATACATATGTATATATACAGAGAGAGAAAGTTTTATATATATAGAGAGAGAGAAATAAAAAGGAACAAACCGTATAATGTGTTCATAAACGTTTCGTTTGTTCCTTTTTATTTCTCTATTTTGTCGGAATTCTATTTCCATTATTTTCATCATACATATATATATATATATACATATATATATATATATATATACATATATATATATATATATATATATATATATATAGATATATATTCAGAGAGAGAGAGAGAGAGAGAAAGAGAGCAAACAACATTATGCACAGAATAATATACATCAGTTATCTGTCTACCTATGCACAGAATAAACTTTGGATAACATGGAGTCGATGTTGCTATATATATATATATATATATATATATATATATATATATATATATATATATATATATATATATATAAATCTGTCGACTGGTGTTAATTGTGACACCCTGCAATGAAGATTCCCGAAAGGATGAAACATTAGTGCCAGTAGGTATTTAATTATTATAGTAAAAAAAAAAATTAATATATATATATATATATATATATATATATATATATATATATATATATATATATAAGGGGAAGGGGAAATGAAACAGATGTTTATTATCTTCAAAGACCTCACTCATCCTTTTACCGTTTTTTTATGACTCCCACCCAGGTTGTATTCTAACTTGATAAACGAAATAGAAAAATGTATTTGGTGGAAATATCACTTTTGACGGTAATTCTTGGCCTGAAGACGTAATCCCCCAACGTGGGTGATTACAGAAACATGCATGCACATGTGTAGCCATTAATGTTTGCATAAATAAAATTAATATACCTGGTCTGTTCAATCATTGAGCACTATTTTGGTAGACACATGTTGTTTCATTGGATGTACTTCTAGGAAACTAAACTCTACTGGCTATATATATATATATATATATATATATATATATATATATATATATATATATATATATATAAAACAAATCTTTCAAGTACCACTCTTTGGGTAGAACACTGTTGTAAGTAATCTCACACGCTACCTAATTCGCTGAAAAATGCGACGCTCGCTCTTTGTTTATAAACAAAGCTGATAGAGCACTGTGCAAGTGGTGGACGGGTGTTTGTTTAAATAGACATTTGGCGAGATTATTTACGGGCGCCGCTCCCGTGAGTCGATCGGTAGAACTGCTGACTGTCAAGGTGATTATTCTAGGCCCAATCTTCGGTTTGGGAGAGGTGCTAGTCTAGTGGCACTGATGAGTTGTGATACAACGAAACAGGACTGTATGTCGATGACTACAAATATATATATATATATATATATATATATATATATATATATATATATATATATATATATGCTAGCAAAAGTGCCTGTCGTTGACTGGGTTCAAAAACAGCCTACAGAAAATGGACTCTGATTTATGAAAGTATGATAGGTTATGAAAAGGAAGGGTTGTAAAGAGATAGCTTCGAATTTGGGGGTATCAAAACCAAAGCAAAATATGATGAAAGTAAAAATAAAATAGATAAACCCCGTAATTTATTATACTATACCTGTTCACACTGAAACACTTATCACAATATTCTGTGGATCTATATTAAAAAACCTTGAACGGACACCCCATAATTTTAGCATCCATATTTCTTCAAACTGAAACATAATTATCAAAGTATACTTACGCAGATAGATATGAAAAGTCTTTATTAAAGTTTGTTCCTATTTCCATTCTATGGAGGCCAGGCGCGAACGCAGACCCCACAATTTTATTATACCATCCCTATTTAAATTAAAACATACTTATCAAAGTATTATTATGTACATCTATATCAAAAGCATTTGTAAACGTTTTTTTTTAATTTTTAGATTTTTTATTTCCATACTTTGTGGACTAGGCGCGACGCAGACCCTACAATTTTAATGAATCATCATTATGCCAGATCAAAGATACCCATTCCTGTGTCTCGATACATCTTCTATCATTATATGTGATCAGTTTTCTATAATAGTCAACCATATAGAAGCCTATTCGTGACCAGACACACACACAGACGTTCAGCTTTATATTATACTCACAGAAGTACCCGTCGTTGACTTGGTTAAAAAAAAAACGTACAGAAAATGGACTGTGATTGATGAAACTATGATAGGTTATGAAAAAGAGGGGGTTGTAAAGCAATAGGTGTTGATACTCAAACATTTTACCCTAAGTAAAATATGATGAAAGTAAAGATAATTTTCGCGAAAATATATTTTGTATAGCAACTTTGTTTCCATTCGTAGCCAAGAGTGACCAACAAAATGATGTTTCCTTATAAAGAGAAAATGTTATACATATATAATGATATAAATATACAAGAAATAAATATCGCCATAGTTAATAAAATTTAGTTTTATGGTAGAAAAGTTAATTTATTTGTATTTTTAAGTAGTTTGTAATTTTTTTTTTTTTTTTTTTTTTCATAATTCACGAACCGGTTTCAAAAAAATCAAAACGGCAGCGACTTTGAAATGGAGAGCCCCGTTTTCAATTTGAAGGAGGGGCGCCTGAGCATTCTGTGTTAACAATTTAAGAGAGTTTCGTCAACGTAAGGAATATTTATAAATATGTTTTAATGTTTTCCGTTATTTTGTGCTTGAGGAATATTCGATTATGGCATGTGTGGTTTATATAAAAATTCATTTAAATAGTTATCGCCTCAAATTTCGTTTTAATTTCAGTTCGCTGAAATTATTTCAAGTAAAGAGCATTAAAAACTATTTCAAAACAAAAAAAAAACATTAACTGAATTTTATTGACTATGGTAACATTTATTTCTTGTATATTTACTTTTTCGTAGTCGTTTGTTGGCTTTTCTGCTAAACACTCTTACTAAATAATATCGACGAAATATCGAAAAGCAAAGAAACAAAAACAGTTTTGAAAAATAATGAAGCTTTACTTACTTTAATAAAATAATCCGAAACAGCAAAATGGGATATTAAAAAAGTAAACACGTAATTACTTTTTTAAAGCAAAGAACCGATATAAATATGAATAAGAAGAAAATGGCGCCCTTTTAAAGCAGAACAGCTTCGTTTCAGTTTTACAGTATTGAACGGTGTTGTATTTCGCCCTCGGATTCAGGGTTGTACTATTGTAATGTAAAGAACACGCAGAAAGGGTTGTAATCAACTGAATTCTTTCTAGCACACTGACAAAAAAAGCTTAAACAGATATATAAATAAAAATAAAAGGTTATGTAAATGTTTTTAAAATGACACGTAATCACGTAAGCAGGATCTTTTCCTTCTTTTGACACGATAACAAGTAACGTTCTTATTTTTTATTATTTATCTATTTATCTATTTTCGAAAGAGAGCTACGTGCAAGTGGAGAAGGAAAAACAGAATTATGCAAAATTGTGTCGAGAATTGTCTAAAGTTCCGACATTTTTTTTTGGGGGGGGCTTTCACTTTAATAAGACCGTGAATTTATTATGGGAATTTATTCGACATAATATGATTCAACTCAAGAAAATAAATAAAAGCTAACGTGAATTAAGATTAAAGTTAAGGTGTTATTGTGGACCCCAACCCCTTTAAAAAAAACTGGTTACATTTTGTGACATATTTACATTCTATGGAGGTCAGGCGCCAACGAATACACAATAATTTTATTATACCATACTTCTTCAAATAAACCGACTTCAACGATGCGAGGTGGCATGATGTGGCCTTTACTTTAAACCACACCAAAGACCATAACTGTAAACTGTTTTAATCACCTTAGAAACATCACTGTTGTTCGTGGCAATCCAGCAATGTATTTTGAGGGTGCTAACAATGGTCCTGTTGTCATAACTTTGATCGGTAAAGAGCATAAGTTGTACAGCGACACATCTCCGATTTCTCCGTTGAACATTATGTCACTTTTAAACATGATAGAAGGCTCTTATCACTCTTGGTATT
>NC_136522.1:53198291-53223291 GCF_053919585.1 Euprymna scolopes | reverse complement strand
ACGATAAATTAGATTAGATTAGCAATTCCGTCATCATCCCCACACACGTCTATCTATATATTTACACATATATGCATATATTCACAAACGCATACACACGAGCATATTTATATATATATATATATATATATATATATATATATATATATATATATCTGTGGGTGTGTAAAGATTTACGACCAGTTTAATGAAGGTCAACATCACCATTTCCTTGGACAAGACTTTTCTATATGGTCCTGTCCTGTTTCCCCGCAATATCGGGAGATGTTTCTGTCCAGGAAGTGGGTTGGCCTCTCCCCAGGCAATCCTTGGCTTTGGAGCGTCTTCACGACGTCCGATTTGGCAGGGCGGACACCGTCCTCGATGTGGAGATGCACAAATCACGGCGGTCAGTGTTTGCTTGCTGCCTGTACGGGCGAAGGTGGGACGTCGGAATGGTTCGGTTAGCGGGTAGATTGGGTGTGCCGGCCGAGCACTCAGCATTCCGGCTCGAGCAGCCATCGCTCGATACACGGAAAGGTAGACGGGGAAGGACCTTGTTGTGCCAACGCAATTTGGCCACGAGATACGAAGAGCCACGCTCTTAAAATTTATTGAAGGTTTGCCTCTTGACTGTCCCCGCGCTGATTTCTTTTCACTTTTCAGCACAGCGTGTATATATATATATATGTATTAGCAGCCTACTTGGCTTTGTCCAGTAGTAAATATGATATTTTAATTTAATTTTTTCATAGGTGGCGCGATAAATGGTTCAAATATAATAGAATAACGTATAACGAAATATCTTAAATATATACAATTTCTCCTTTACTTTTTTCTTCTTCCTTTTCTTTTTCTTTATCTTTTGTTTTCTCTGGCGTCGAAAATATTAAACGGACAATTTTCAAATTTTATTTGAATTTTTAAGTTTGTTAAAAAAAAAATAAACGAGATTTCCACGAGATCTTGTAATGTATGTGTATGTTTCCAATTCCGATTATAAAGCAGATGAGTATCAGCTGAAGAGAGTTTAATATGGGTATCAAAAACGGTCCCTTATTATCAGGTTTGAAACTGGCGGTACCGATGACTTATCTCATCTTAACTTTCTGAAAATAAAATATAAATAATACGTTCTTATTTTCAGAATTATTTTCTTTATAATAGAGCACTTTGCTGGAATCCTTTTTTCCAAAACTATAACTCAGTATGTATATATATGTATATATATGTGTGTGTGTGTGTGTGTGTGTGTGTGTGTGTGTGTGTGTGTGTGTGTGTGTGTGTGTGCCGGCCGTCCATTTTCAATTCTGCATGCACTACATCAACAACCACGGATGGCTAGCGGGGTCAAGCGAGATGAAGAGTTCGCGACTTAACATTGCTCACGCTGTAGAAATCTTCGAATTTTATAGACAACGTAATAGAAGAAAGGCATTTAATTAAAAAAAAAAAGGGCATGCCAATCCGAAAACCGGATGTTTGATCCTCGTATGTTAGAAACGAAGACAGTTGAATGCTTTCTGCGTATATCGACAGTGAAGCAGCAACTCGAAAGACAGTATAAAAATGATGCGCTCCTCGTCGGTCGGTAAGATCTCATTATAGCGTCGTATCAGCAGCAACTCAAAAGGCAGTATAAAAAGGATGCGTCTCTTCATTTCATCACACAAACCGGACATGACAGCATAAATCACGACAGAATTAACTAAGTAAAAAATATAAACAAACTTGTATATATATATATATATATATATATATATATATAAACAGAGATGTGTGTGCCACAGACGATTTCTGATTGGTTAATCCAATAATCACATCTCCTAAAAAACTATGGTTCCTACGCTCTTACCTTTACCATAAAATAGTATGGCTTTATTTATTGTCCATCTTGGAAGGGTTTAATTTTTTCATTACTTGCTATTTACAAATTAAAAAAATACGAAACTTACACAATCTAACAATCCAACCTACGACATTACGGCCGCCATTCTGGTGTTAGCAGCAGACACGTACACACAACACGAAAACAATGTTTTGAAAATCTAGCAAAAATTAATTTTCCTGAAATTTTTCAATATTTAAAAATAAATTATGCCGGCTGATAAAATTTTAAAACTTTTTTTTAAAGCTAGAAAGATAAAATTTAAAAATACTTATTTTTATATAAAACGTGTGTTCACTCGTGGTCTTTTCATTTCGGGTTTGTATTACTGTACACATAGATTCGAAAAAGTTGTCAAAAAACAAATATATAACAAATAAATGTTATCAAAGGCAAGATAAGTTACTTTTCTACCAAACTGGATATATTTTTCGTGTTTTTATTCAATGTAACATATTTATTCAGCTCGAAAAACGGGTTTGTATTACTGTACACATAGATTCGAAGAAGTTGATAAGATACGAAACAATATGCATAATATAAACACAGCACGAAAACACGCGCACACACACTCACGTCCACTACTGTCCTTGGCTACGTCACGTTGTTATGGCAACACGATAAATACACAGTAAATTTGATTTTCTTCATTTCTACGCAAATAATACGCAAATATAAATCATATAGAATATCTGTATGAATATAATTACACGTAATAGTTAAATAAAGATGATCATCGTATAAGAGAACCGAAAAAAAACTAATAGGGGATTAATTAAAAACGATAAAAAATATGCACATTAGCTAGATCTTTTGTAGATGAATGTAATTCCACGACTCATAAATAACAAAGTTGTATTTTCTTTTTAAATAAATAGAAAAAAGGGGTGTTGATAAGACTATCAATACACACAAAAAAATATAGATTTATTTTTAGGTAAAGTTCCCCCGGGTTTTCCTTTCACTTCAGTAAATAATGGTCTTTTGTTATATATATGGCGTACTATTATCCTTATATATATGATGTTTATGTTTATATATATATATAAGTGATAGTGTCTGTGTGTGTCTGTGCGTCTGTGTGCATTTCCCTACGCTAAAACTCTGTCAATTTTAAGCCTACAGATTCGAAATTTGATATACAGGGTACTAAGATTTGGGAAAATCGATGTGATAGGTTTTCGACAGAAATTTGGCGATTAAATGGTCAATATTCAACAATCTGACCTTTGAGAACTCTACCAAACTCCTCCTACAATTTAGGGTCTAAACACGTGATATTTTATATATAGATTCCTTGGACATGGATCTAACTTATTAACCTCACTTGATCCCTAAACAATAAATGTTAAGAGGTCATAATAGGGGTCAAAGTTTTAAAAAATTGACCTTTTTTTTCCTCAGCATACACTTCAAAACACCTGGGCAACGCCGGGCACCGATTGCTAGTATATATATATATATATATATATATATATATATATATATATATATATATATATATAATTTTTAACCAAAGTTTACTTAATAAATTCCGGTAATGTTCATTTACCAATTAAACCAAAGTCAATATTAATTGACCCAATGTATTAAGATAATCGATTATCAGTACTAATAATCGAGAATATATATTAAAATTTGGAAATAACCAAGACAACAATATATTGTAACAGGTTTATCATAAGATATTCCATAATGGCTAATCATCAGACACAAAACATAATTGTAATAAAATCAATCGATAAAATGAAGAAAGAGGAAGTGAGTTCGCTACTTGCATTAGTAAAATAAGCAAGTGTGTATATTTTTATATGTATTACAGTTGTGTTTTATGTCTGACGATTAGCCATTTTGGAATATGCGTTAACGATATAATGTTTAAGTTTGTCCAAATGGTTAAGAAACGATTGTAATAAATACATCTGATGATAAACCGGTTATAATATATTGCTGTCTAGGTTATTGCGAAATTTGATATCATCTCAGCATTGTTTCCAGTCGTCCTGTACCTCCATTTGCCACTAGTATGCAACAATGTTGATTCAGGAGATGCGTGGTTGGAACTGCGCAACGCTTGCCACACAAATTCCACGCGCAGGCACCCTTACAGTAGGTATCCATAGTCTGTCAAGACTGGTGGAAACCACATATATATTTTGAGCACAAAACGTCGCTCGTTTTAACGATAACACTCTCGTCTTCGTAGCTCTTAAAATAGGCGACTCTACTTCAAGAACAACCCTCGTTTTACAAAGCGCGCTCCGGACACCTATGCACAGCCATCTTTCATCGCATTGATAATGGTAATGACTACGTAGAAAAATAAATTCTAGAACTGGAAATATCGCTGTTTTTAATGGTACTACTCTCGTCTTCGTAGTTCTTCAACTTTTTAGTTTAAAAAAATATGAGGCTTTACTTTTGGATAGATAGATAGATAGATAGATAGATAGATAGATGGGGAGATAGATAGATGGGGAGTGTGGCGGATAAACATGTAGGTAGATGAAGAGAGAGACACACAGAGAGAGAATCCTAATGAAATTTTGTTCATTCTTTTGGATACGAGTACACTCTAATAATGTAACTGTCAATAGGCGAAGCTGTCATCGATTATCGATAACAGCTTCGCCTATGAAGCCCTCTGACCTCATAAAGGTCACATCGGCTGAACCGTTGTGAAACTTTTGCCAAGAAAACTGCTTTCAATAGAATTTCACTTGATATGCGTGTGTGCAAAAAGCGTGTGTACATTTAATTCTCCAGTTCGTTTCAATCATAACCAGTTTCTTCCGAAAGAGGAAGTTACTAGGAAAGATCAAATTCACAAACTATATCTATTTGCAGGTATGTACCGCTTTAGATAGATGATTTAAATGACGCTAATTTTTCAAGGTTGCATTTTTCCCAACTCGCATTTAGTAAAAATGCACTTTCGTAAATAATTGAATTCATTCAAAACATATCGCTAAAACCAAACAAAAACAACATCTATGTATATAATATATATATATGTATATATGTGTGTATATAATATATATATATGTATGTATATATATATGTATATAATATATTTATATGTATATAATATATAATATATATGTATATATATATATAATATATATGTATATATATATGTATATAATATATTTATATGTATATATGTATATATATATATGTATATAATATATTTATATGTATATAATATATAATATATATGTATATATAATATATATATATATGTGTATATATAAAATATATATATGTATATATATAATATATATATGTATATATATAATATATATATGTATATATATGTATATATATGTATATATATATGTGTATATATATAATATATATGTGTGTGTATATATATGTGTGTATATATATGTATACATATATGTATATATGTGTGTGTGTGTGTGTGTGTGTGTGTGTGTGTGTGTGTGTGTGTGTGTGTGTGTGTGTGTGTTATTTAACCATTGATTAGTATTTTTTTACTCTGTTTCAAATGTATGGCAGATAATATTTTGGAAATTAATTATTAATAAGTGTAGCATTGAACGTCGTACGCAAGTTCAAAAATTATTTTACCAAAATCAGGGGTCAATTGTTTTGGCTCAAAGAGCTTATTGACGGCATTTTCATGTAAGACATAGCCCAAGTCACTCAAAGCTTAGTGTTCAGTGTTAGGTGGATTGTGAGACAAGATGGTGGAATTTGGTGAGAGCTAGATTATATAAATCGACGACTCAATAGGAATTTATTAACATTAGACTTGAAGCCAAACATGTTATAGTTCACCGGGAAGTAAACAAACGGTATTGAATTCAGCAGACGGATAGATCAAGGAAAGAAACTCCGCTTATGGAATTCTCGTTTAGTTCTGGACACAGGTATGGAGTGAGAAAAGTTATTGGCGGCTGTTTTCGCAAGGCGAGTATTTGTCGTGAACGTTTTATGAGGAGGATCATTGATTGGAAGTCAGTTATACAACTACCATATGAAAATATCGATAGAGAAGAGACAGACTCGCAACGTCTCTCCTGTGAGAAAGAGGGAGGCGAAAATGTTATCGCTCACCAAATTTCGAAAACGGTCCTACACACTGTCAAGGCAGGAAAAGGTGCTTTTGGTGGGGAGGGGGGTCTGCCCAAGATGTGGAAACAGTACTCAATCTTAGGTCGTATTTAACTCTTGTACACGTTGAAGTAGAACGATCCCAAATATCGAAGACTGTCCTGCACATTGAAAAGGCAGGTTTTGGGGGGCTCCACTCCAGATGTGGCAACAGTACTCAATCTTAGGTCGTATTTAAGTTAGGTTTTGGATGTATTGTGCCATACGCTTCAGGTCGCAAGAGAGAAAATCTGCACGATTCTTATATTTATCAGCCGCTGAAGTGTTTCCATAGAGTATAGTATCACATACACAGACGTCGATGAATGGATAAAAGATTGTGATTTAGGGGTCATTGATGAAGATCACGAAGAAAAGTAGGCTCAGGATGGGTCCCTGAGGTATGCTAGTGTTAATACTGAGCTTCAGACTTCTGTCCATCAATGACCACTTGGATAAACCTATCAGAGAGAAAGTATTTGATCGTTAAGAGGACATTTCCAGATGGAAACCTTTTGAAGTAGAGCTTTTGTGCCAGTCCTTTCCAAATGTCTTAGATATGTCAAGAGCTATTGCACTAGCAACGAAGTCATTGCACATGCGTTCGATTCACATTTCACATCTAAATTTCCAAGCAAGCCATGTATAGACTTGTAGACAGATCGAACCAAGCGACAGAGAATCAAGCTCGTTATTGTTATTTAAACTTATCAAAATAACATAGATTTTATGTCCCCCGACAAAAGGAGGGTGGACCTGTTAAGTCACCTTCGTCCGTTGGCCCGTTCGTCAGGCTGCATTTTCTCAATAACTACGCCTTCGAATTTTTTGAAATTTTTCACAGACATAAAACATGATATGAGTAAAAAAAAGTAACAGAACGGATTTTCTGGGAAAACTTCGGTTGCATCCCTAGGGATGCCTTTCGGATTAAAATGGCTAAAATGGCTTATTAAACAAAATTGATGCCTTGGATTTTTATAAAACTTTCTGTAAAGTTGTAACTAACTGATTTCTATATAATTTTGTTTGCCTATACTTTGCGATAACTCTTGGCGGGGGGGGGGCTCTTTTAGGGCTAATAAAAACACTCCATTTTTTTTGGACTATTTTACCATATTGGTCCAAAATTTAGCAGTTTTGCATAGTGCTGAACTCAAATTTAAATATGTTTAGGCCTTGGGGACTTTGGGGGGGGAGTAATGGGGGGGCAAATGATGAACTTATTCATCTTTTTATGCTTCGTTCACTGTGCATGCGTCACTTGTTATTATAAATGTTCACTTTTTAGTTGCGCTATGTGAGGATAAGTCTTACCATAGTGGAACATGATTCCCCTTCCTATTGGCGAAAAGGTGTCAATTTAGGTTCAACATGAGTGGGAATATAATAGAAAAATATTAACGATGTTTTAATGCTTCAAAAGCAAAAGCAAATATATATTGGCAACAACTCATCAATTAAGCACGTCTGATATAACGCGACAGAGTTATTATTTTTTCCGATTTTATTTATTTATTTATTTATTTTTATATCATTTCAATTCCCCGACCGGTCTTTTTTATTTCAGCTGACGTATTGTATATTATGCCCCCCCCAAGTTATTGTTCAGCCATATTCTTCTCAAGCGCTTTCTATCAGTGCATCTGATCGTCGTCAGGAGCGATTGATGTTGTTGTCGTTGTTGTTGTTGTTGTTGTCGTTTTCTTTTTCGTGTAGGCTTGGTGCATTTATAGTTATTTTTTGTTGTTTTTTATTTGTTTATTTATTTTTATTCTATTTGATAAGAATATAGTTGAACAACTTTTGGGCGCCATAATATACAATATGCCAGCTGAAATTTAAAAAAAAAAAAGACCGCTTGGCGAATTGAAAAGATATCCAAAATCTTCGGAAAAAAATAACTCTGTCATGTTCTTGAATATATATATATATATATATATATATATATATATATATATATATATATAATACGCTTAAAGATGATATTTTAATTTATCCAGATTTCGTATATATTATTAAATACTCGTGATTTCAAGAGAAAAAAAAGTATTTGGATGTTGTCGGTTAGAATCGAAACTGTTGCATTCAAAGCTGGTGATGTTACCACTGTGCTAACGTGATACGCATATGAGTAAAAATTAAAAATTAAAAATAAACTAAGATGAATGTACAAAATGTATAACGATGTTTTTTTTTTCAATTTTGGCCCATTTTTGATCCCTTAAAAACTATTTTAACCGGTTAAAGACCCATAAAAGAACGGTTCGTAGTTTCGGGGGAGCGAGAGTTTGAAAATATGGAGACAGACAGACAGACATATAGCATTTTATATCTTAGATATATATGAATATATACAACTTTAATAATATAACCAGAACAGATGTGTATAAGTGAGTATGACACACACACACACACACGCACATATATATATGTACATTTTTTGTGATGAGCAATGATATATATATATATATATATATATATATATATATATATATATGTATATATATATCATTGCTCAACACATAAATGCACATACGCATATATACAAACATGCATTCGGACACACATATTCGCAGGCATACACATATATAGACGCATTTACACCCATATACACTTGAACACACACGCATATATATGTATATATATATATATACGTGTGTGTTCAAGTGTATATATGCGTAAATGTGTCTATATATATATATATTCAACTATCAATGCGTCTATATATATATATATATTCAACTATCTATATATCATGTGTAAATGCGTCATATATATATATATATATATATATATAT
Source organism: Euprymna scolopes (assembly GCF_053919585.1). NCBI lineage: Eukaryota > Metazoa > Mollusca > Cephalopoda > Sepiida > Sepiolidae > Euprymna > Euprymna scolopes. The sequence goes on along the minus strand of NC_136522.1, from coordinate 53,214,504 downwards.
ATATATATATATATATATATATATATCATTGCTCAACACATAAATGCACATACGCATATATACAAACATGCATTCGGACACACATATTCGCAGGCATACACATATATAGACGCATTTACAATCATATACACTTGAACACACACGTATATATACATATATATGTTTATATATATGCATATATATGTATATATACGTGTGTGTTCAAGTGTATATATGCGTAAATGCGTCTATATACATATATATTCAACTAACTATCAATGTGTCTATATATATATATATTCAACTATCTATATATCATGTGTAAATGCGTCATATATATATATATATATATATATATATATATATATATATTCAAGTATCAACAAACGCATACACACACATCAATACACGCATAGACAAAATAGCAAACCCACGTTCCGCTGCAGACCTCACGTTCCAAATTGTTTCAAGATAAAAGCAAGAAAAGAAAAGGGAAAAACAAATCTGAAACTTCCGTGATTTTTCTCACCTGCGCTTTTTCTCTCTTTTAACTTACTTTCTCCTGGTCGAGTTAACTTAATTTAACGACAAACAGATGCCAGCACAAACACTAATTGTTGATATTAGCGCGAGAATTCGCAGCAGGTCGCGTTTAAAAAAAAAAAAAAAACTTCGGCGAAACACTGAGATAAAAAGCAACAACAAAGTAAAAAAAAAAATAGAAAGTCTGTGTACTGGCATTCGTCGGTTGGCATCTATGATTCGCAATGACAATTTTATTTCGTATTTGGAAGCATTGCGTCATGTGCGAGACACGTTAAAAAGAACTCATTCATTTATTCTAACACTGTGATGGCGATCTACATTATTTCGTAGCAATTGTGTCGATTGTAATTGGTGGCAGTCATTGTTACAGTAGCAGACGTAGACTTTCTGTGAGTTATATGAATGCTTTGCTGTATACAAACAAACTGTAATGATATAATGTTGATTTATTCTATTGAGGATGTACATGAACTCTTCTAGATGCCATGAATATAGTTAGGACTAATTGTCGTTGCAGACGTTGTTGGCGTGGTACATGAAAAGGGCTGCCCCCTTCTCATATAAATAAGAAAGCAGACTAGATAAGTGAAAATAATATTAGGAAAAGGCTAGAATCGAACTCTGTAGGCAAGTGTGTAATTGAAATTCTAAGAATGCAGTCCATTGTTAATTCTTTTAGAAATAGCTAAATATTATTTATGTCGGAACAAAAGCGATTGCCCATTCTTTTAGAATAACTGGATATTAAATATGCCAGTTAAAAGAATGGACAATGCGAGTCTATAAATTAAAAATAGGTTAGATATTGAACAATCAAAATTGGAAATTCTTTGTTTGCAAAAAGTGTGTTTCGACGGACATATGTAGAAAACGTGATAAAGTCACGTTGGTTGACAGTAGGTTACTGACGTCATATACAAAAGAATTTTTCAATATATTGAATCGGAGGGTTCGAAGTTGGGGAGAATCAGAGAGAATGAGATGATCGGAGAAGATCACACACAGTGATAGAGTCAGTTGGAGAGTAGTATCCCCTTAGAGAAGAAAGACTATGTAGTTATACAAGTTTGAATTCCTGACATCATCAATCGGCCGACAGATGAATAAAGGAATCATCATCAATAATTTTGTAACTGTTGTCTTCGTTTTGTCATTCCTTACAACCGAAAAAGGAAATGTGTTTTGCCATCATCGCTTAATGAACTTTGTATAACCCCTCCTCGAGTAATGTGAGTTTACAAGAACTGTATAAGTGTCTCAGCTCCGTATTAATAATATGAAGTATCCAGGATGGTCACAGTCGTCGTCATGATATACCAATAGTATAAATGTCTCTCCCTGTTATAAATGTCATTATCATCCCCTGTACGGAGTCCCTCGTTATACATGTCCCCAATATGTACCCTGACTATTCAACAGGCGGCCATAGCCACAGAATCGGGCGCAGAACTTATGTTACGTATTATTTCTGTACTTCTGTATTATACGCGCTTCTAAATATACGATCGTGTTCTCCCAATTAGTGTTGCATCTTCAAGTTCACAACATTTACTTTTTAACAAATGATCTAACTGATGTGATGCTTCGATGACCCCCCCCTCTTTAAAACTATTAGGAAGTAAGAGAGGAAAAAAAGAAATACAACAAAAGAAAATGAAATAGTTTTATCGAGTTACAAAAAAAGTAGGAAATAGCGTTGGTAAAAAGACAAGATAGAAAGTTGTCACCGGGGGTTAACAAACGAAAGTTGCCATGTGATTGTTGGTCAGGGTGGAGCAATTATGGTAACAAAGGAACAGAACAATGGATGTAGATATATTTAGATTTGGTTTGCGGACACGGTTCAGAGTAGCTATAGGTTTGCGACAGTTAATAACTTTGCAAATTCTACTGTTATACGGCGTTTTTTACGACAGCCCAGTATTCAACAGTCCAGTTGACGACAGTTAGAGATGTTGTTGGATTTGACAACAGTTGGAGTTTGAACACAATTAAAGACAGCTCGTGACTGGGAGCAGATGGTGAAATGAATTGATCAACCGATTAACAAACGTAACCTCGACGGTAGAGAGAGATGTGATTCGGGGTGTCACAGATAACTAGAGTACAACAAAGATTCACAGAAAGTGTCGGAATTTATTGGGGTTTTTTCTTGTGTTTTGTTTATTTATTTTTATATTTGTGAATCCGTGCGCACCCTCTCAGAAACAGTCGATGCGTAAGAGAAGACTACACGGCCAGGATAATAAGAAAACAATAAGGCGAACAAATCCACGGCAGACAACGTTGGGATTGGCGAGTTGTGGCCACGTGGTCTTACACTGATAAACATGCTGGAATGAGAAACTAGAAATGTTTAAATTGAGAAAGCTATTAACTGTTGTATAGCAGGGGACATTTTTAAGGAGATAATATATATGTTATATATAATATATAATATATTATATATTATGTATAACAATGATGAGAGAGAGAGACATTTATACATATACAGTTCGGCACCAAATCGATATATGTTGTGTAGTGGGATTTAATATTAAAGGAGAGACGGGGACATATATAACAATGATGAGGATGAGAGAGAGAAGGAAAGAAGACATTTATACATATTACAGTTCTGGGATGTTTGGGGGCTTCATATAGATACAGACTGGAGATGTATACAACGTGGACTCTTCTAGATGCCATGAATATAGTTAGGACTAATTGTCGTTGCAGACGTTGTTGGCATGATTAACTCGTTACCTTTTTGGTTGAAAGATGACACATGACAACAGTTACAAAAACACAAAGATGATTCTTTATTCATTGGACCGATCGAATTCTGATGGCGTCAGGAATTCAAATTTGGATCTACATGGTTAATCTTCTATCCTTTGCTTCTAATGGGTCAGCTGACGACTGACTGCCAACTGACTGACTCTCAACTCTCTCTTCGGACTGACTTCCGACTCTTCAACTCCCGAACTGACTAACTCTAGCTCCTATATTAGGAATCCTAATGTAATTTATTTTCTTATTATTTAAATTATTATAAAAATATTAAAGTAAAAGTAAATAAATAAGAACATTAGATAAGCGAAAATGAGATTAGGATAAGCCGAGACTCGAACCTTTTAAGTTAGGTTAAGAAATAGAATGTTAAGAATCGGAATGTTAAAAAGGTCTATTCTATTATAAATAGTTAGATATTGTTTATATCGTAAAAAGAATTGATTGTTCATTCTTTTATAAAACTGAATATTAAAAATGTCAGCTAAAAAGAATGAACAATACAAATTTAAAAATACATTGTTAAAAAAATAGGTTAGGTTAAAAATAGGTTAGGCGATGGTTTCTTTGTTTGCAGAAGTGTGTTTGGAAAAACATGCATAGCCACGTGAATTGGTCACGTTTGGAAACACACTTCTGACGTCATAGCAAAGAAAATAAATTACATTTTGTAAAGAAAATTAAACTGAATAAATACAAACAGTATAACGCCAAAATAGATTAAAATATGGCGGCAGTTAAAGCTTATAAAACTAATAAAAAATTTAAGTTCTTATGTGTAAGATAATTTTTAAGTTCAAATTTTCTTCTCTGCTTTCTCCCCTCTCTCTTTCTCTCTCTCTCACACATACACACACGCGCGTGCGCGCACAGACGTGATGTTGCTAGTCTCAGTCTTTTTTATAAATATTATTATAGCATGTGATACTTGGATTATTTCCGTGTTTATTTCCGTGTTTTTACTCGTTTGATTTGTTGTTGTATATTGTACATTCATCTTAGTCTATTTTTAATTTTGTAATTTTTTTTTATCTTTTATTTTTTAATCTTTTTATTTTTTATCTTTTTATTTTTTATCTTTTTATTATTATTTTATCTTAGTCTATTTTTTTCATCTTAGTCTATTTTTTATTTTTTATTTTTTATTTTTATTTTTGTCTGTGTCACGTTAGTACAGTAACAACGATCGTAAAATAAGTCAGCGGTGAAGCTTTAAAGCAGTTCTAACTGACTAAAACTGCCACTTAACAATACATCATTCAAACACTACCGTATCTGAATGATATAAGATTTTATTTATACAAACCAATATTACATAATCGCTACACTGAACATGCTTATGTTTCGGACAAAGCCCCCCGCCAGGCGACGTAAAAAAAAGTTTATTCTTTACCGTAGGCGTCTGGTTCAAAAATGGAAGAAGTGGAATATATTTTTTTATTTATAAAAATAAAATATTAAAACGATAATTCCATCAATTCTCTGATCTGATACCTAATTTTGATACATCATATTCCAGTAGCTTCTTTCCAAGAAGTAAGGGCTTGTAGAACTCTTTTGATAAAGTGTCTTACTTAAGGGGGCGGTTCATCAGGAACTTGTGTATGTTGGACTTGAAGACATCCAAGTTGTAGTCAGGTGGGAAACAGGCAAACGGAAGAGAGTTCCACAGGCGTGCACTTCTAAGAAATAAACTTTTTTCATGGAATCTACGTTTCGATTTAGGCACAGATAAAGAGTGGGGAAAATTACTGACAGTGGTTTTAGCTAGACGGGTGTTTTGCTCTGCATGTCTTGTCTGAAACAACTTTCATAAAAGTTATCACGTTTAATTAGTAAGTATGCAAAGTGTACTCACCTTTGTCCAGTGGGTGGCATATTGGTTTTCTATTCGTTTAGTTTAGTGGTAAACAGTAACGTTTGAGGTGGCTCCTTCCTTAATTTAGCTAAGTGTTATTAGGTGAATATAGTTATTATCGTTTTGTTACTAAGAAATAACCAATAACATATTTGATGGGATAATCCTACTGCAAAAAAAAGGTGAAAAAAATGAATAGTCAACAAATAATCGTTACCAAAGCAACAAAGCGTCTCCTGCTAATTGAATGACTGTCGTTTATGTTTGAAAATATTTTAAATCGCTTTTCTTTATTTTTCATCTGAAATTGCAAGCGTGTGGGTGTCAAATATCTTCAGATTGTCTAGAGAAACCCGCTAGCCGCTAAATCCCAAGTTTAGCCGCTAAACTGCAAACAAAAACTCCAGATCTAGCGAGGAAAATCGCTAAATTGGCAACACTATTTACAGATGCGCATCGTAAAGCGAAACTTAAAAAGAAACGGTTTTAGCGCCCAAGCAAGACGATTTAAGTTTTATATTGTAACTAGCTGGGGTGCTCGGCGTTGCCCGGGGGTTTGTAGGTGTGCGTTTTGAAAAAAAAGTGGTAGTAGGCATGCATGCTCGAATCCGCGACGCGAAGGCGGAAAAGAAAGTGAAAGAAAAGCTGAGAGTTTACCGCTAGGTCATAACGCGAGCAGAAGTGTAAAGCGTTCAAATTTAGCGATGTCATTTATAGCGGATAGCGAAATAAAATAACGCGCTTAAGTCTGGCTGTAGGCCAGATAAGCTTTCCGCTTTCTGTCGTATTTGTTTCCCCACGATGTTGGAGAAAACCAAAAAGGCGGAACTCTAGCAGTGTCTTAATAAATAGTAATTGTCTGATATGAAGGTTTCCCCAACATTGATCAAAGGTAATTGCCTTCAAGACCAGGCGGGCCAGCGGATGTTTGTGTTTCGATCAGTTTTACTTTATTTATACAATAAAGACAAACAAACACTGGGAACCAAGGATTTTTTAAAAACTCGATCAAATTAGATAGAGATGACGTCCGTTTTCGAATCTGAGATATTATAATCTAGGGAGTATAGGCAAACTTCTCCAAAATAGTAATCTTGTCGAGATCCTGGCCAAAAAAAAAGCCTTTCTTGGACATACACAAACGCGCGCGCTCATTTTGCCTTTTATATTATAGACTATCATTTCAGCCCGGCGTTGCCGGGAGTTTGGAGGTGTATTTTGAGCAACAAAACAAAGCGGTCAATTTTTTTTTTAACTTTTACCCCTATTATGACCCCTTAACATTTATTGTTTGGGGCTCAAATCAAGTTATTAAGTTAGATCTATGTCCAAGGCACCGTTATCTAAAATTTCAAGTGTTTAGAACCCAAATTGTTGGAGGAGTTTGGTAGAGTTCTCAAAGGTCAAGTCGTTGAACTTTGACCTCTTAACAGCCAAATTTCTGACCGAAAATGGATCACAGAGATTTTCACAAATCTCAGTACCCTGTATATCAAATTTCGAGTCTGTAGACTGAAAATTGACAGAGATATTGTGTAGGGAAATGTACACAGACAGACAGACAGACACACACACACACACACACTTTCACTTTTATAGATATTAGTATTTCAGTCCGGCATTGCCCGGGTGGTTTGGGATGTATGTTGAGCAAAAAAAAGCGGTTCGTTTTTTTTAATTTGACCCCTATTATGACCATGTAACATTTATCGTTTTGGGCTCAAATCGAGTTATTAAGTTAGGTCAATGTCCAAGGAACCTATATCTAAAAGTTCAAGTGTTTAGACCCAAAATTGACGGAGGAGTTTGGTAGAGTTCTCAAAGGTCAAATCGTTGAACTCTGATCCTTAATAGCCAGATTTCTGGCTGAATATGGATTGCAAAGATTTTCCCAAATCTCAGTACCCTGTATGTCAAATTTTGAGTCTGTAGACTCAAAAATTGACAGAGTTATTGCGTAAGGAAATGTACACACACACACACACACACACACACGTTCACTTTTATAGATATACAAGCATTTAGGCCCGACGTTGCCTGGGTGTTTGGAAGCGGTATATTGAGAAAAAAAAAGCCGTACATTTTTTTAACTTTGTCCCCCTTAACATTTATTGTTTTGGGCTCAAATCAAGTTATTAAGTAAGATCCATGTTCAAGGAACCGTTATCTAAAATTTCAAGTGTTTAGAACCCAAATTGTCGGAGGAGTTTGGCAGAGTTCTCAAAGGTCAAATCGTTGAACTTTGAGCCCTTAATAGCCAAATTTCTGGCCAAAATGAATTACACAGCTTTTCCCAAACTTCAGTACCCTGTATATCAAATCCCGAGTCTGTAGACTAAAAATTAACAAAGTTATTGTGTAGGGAAATGTACACAAACAGTCACATACACACACACACACACACATCCTCGAGTGTCCTCTTGGCCTTGATAAGTGGTGATGCTTATGTAAAGAAAAAGACGCATACAGACACGTTTACTTTTATAGATATACTAGCATGGGTGCCCGGCGTTGCCCAGGTATTTGGAGGTGTATGTTGAGCAAAAAAACAAAAAAAAAGAGGTCAATTTTTTAAACTTTGACCCCTATTATGACCCTTAAAATTAATTGTTCTGGGCTCAAATCAAGTTGTTAAGTTAGATCCATGTCCAATGAACCTATATCTAAAATTTCAAGTGTTTAGACCCAAAATTGTCGGAGGAGTTTGGTAGAGCTCTCAAAGATCAAATCGTTGAACTTTGGCCCCTTAACAGCCAAATTTCTGGTCGAAAACCGATCACATAGATTTTCCCAAATCTCAGTACCCTGTATATCAAATTTCGAGTCTGTAGACTAAAAATTGACAGAGTTATTGCGTAGGAAAATGTACACAGACACATAGACACGTTCACTTTTATAGATACATAGATAGATAGAGATACATAATAGATAGACGGATTATCATCACTAACCGCTAGATGTAATAGCCGTTATCGGTTTTGTACGAGTTCGTGGGTGAAGAACATTCCGGAGTTTTTCACAAAGAAAACGTGTTTCTTCTAAGCTCCTGCGGAAACGTATCTATTTAAATTGTACTTCTATTCAAAAATCTCCTCACGATTTGTGTACAAAGCTTTTACTTATATAATCCTCTTTCTAGCACTATGGTTGTTGCGTTGTTTGAACACACAATTTTTATAAACAGACGAGCTACAACTTCCGTTCATCCACTGCTTAATTGATATAATATTTTGTCAGCTGACAAACAATCCAAGATTCACTGTGGGATCATTGTAACAATCTGCGTGCGCATTTGGCACTCTTGTCTGAGCAGTACTAATGTTGAATATTTGAAGCAAAATATTTATTCTATCATTCGATTTGTACTCTAAGTTATTAAGGTAATAATATTATAGTAATACATTATTTCTACAATTATATAAATGCAACTTTGTCCTTATAGACTCCGAAACGGCTGGACAGATTTTCTTTAAAATTTACAGAACTTTAGTGTATAAGTTTGGGAGTGATCTTAGTTAAGTTTTTTTCTCAGAATATCCCCGATAATTACCGATAGTCGATAATCGAAAGAGTTATTTTAATTTATCTATCATCGGTAAAGCCATTTTTCCATGTCGTTGATTAGCAACAATGATAGAACAACGGGCTGTGAAAATTCTACTGTGGGTAAGTTGATAGCGTGTTTCTTTTGTTTTTATTTGTTTGTTTTTTTTGGGGGGGTCTTTTTTTGCATGACGGGGTCTGTAGGTTAAAACTCCACACGTAAGTTTTTTTTTCATTAACTGCCAAGAATTTTATAAGACTTGAAAATTTACGCGTTCTTTTTTTTGTTTGTTTTTTATTTTGTTTTTTTGTTTTATTTTTTTGCATTTCTTTTGGTTTTATTTTTTGTTTGTTTTCTTTGCGTTTCTTAATTTCCTTTTCGTTAACTGCAAAGAATTTTATAAGACTTGAAAATGTACGTGTTTTTTGTTTGTTTTTTTGTGTTTTTTGTTTGTTTGTTTTTGTTTGTTTTTTGTTTTTTGTGTTTTTTGTTTGTTTGTTTTGTTCTTTGTTTTTGTTTTTTTGTTTTTTTGCGTGGCGTGGTGTATAGGTTCAAACCTCGCACGTAAATTTCTTAATATAATAATTTCGTATATTAATTTATGTGATTAAATGAAGTAGTCTATATATATATATATATATATATATATATATATATATATATATATATATATATATATATATATATATATATATATATATATATATATATATTTGTGTTTGGAAAAATATCGACATTGATATAAGGGTTTCGAATCGTGTGATCAGTAGACCACTTATCCGATGATTTCGAAAAAAAAAGACGGAACAAATGTGAATAAAAGTCAAATGGAATTAGTTATAAAATATACGCATATATCTTTTAGCGTTTTGCGAGGTTCTTTGTAAATAAACAAACAAACGTATAAAAACAGCGGTCAAATCTCTGTCTCTATCGATATCTTAACTATTATATAAAAGTCACATTGTGTGTGTAAGAGTTCGTTCCTTATAGGTTCAGAAACGACTGAGCCCATCTTTTGCAAGTTTCACACTAGGGTAGCTTATATGTGTTCTTAGATGTGTTTTGTACAGAAATCCATCCGATAAGTATCGAAAATCGAAAATATCTCATCTTAAAAATAGTCTTACTTTTCTTATAGACAAAAAGGAAGAATTTTTACAAGGGAATATTTTACGTAACACCGGCCAGGGAAATAATTTATTATATCCCTTGGTCGATAAGATCGTCAACCCTTAATATCAGCTGACATAATACTGTTAACAAACACAAACGTAATTTGGTAGGCGTCATTATCGTTATTATTTATTCATTTATTTATTTAGTGACTTGATCCACCGGGCAAATTATTCCTCGTAATATATAATAATCAATAGAGGATTGATTCTATAATAATACACAGGCAATCTTCATAAATTAAAATATCATGTTTAAGCGTATTGTAAGACCGGACAACGCTGAGCAGCCAGCTTGTGTTTATATAAATAGATATTTGAGGGGATCGTTTGCGAGCACCGCTGTCATGAGCCGGGTGTTAAAGCTGTCGACTATTAACTAAGTGGTTGTAAGTTCGATACTTAAATCGGGATGGATACTAGTCCAGCTGCACTTAAACACTGTGATACAGCGAAACAGTCTGTCTTGTGGAAGAGCGCTGCCGCTTTCTTAGCGTTAAGCAAAGCTCTTTCTTTGTAGACAAACAAATCGAGCACTGTAAGACAGTTTAGTCAGCATAACAATATGATTTTCAGTCTCTTTTGATCAATTCGGGCGGAATAAACTAGTTTTTGAGTGTCCGTCGTATATTTTAAGTTATGAAAATATATCTATGGCAATGAGGTTAAACATAGGTGTCCAGGTTTCATCCCCGTAATGACCCATCATGGAATTCGTTTTACTGATTGTTGGCCCCCCGACAAAAGGAAGGTTGACCTGTAAATTCCCTCTTGACTGTTCGTCTGTCCGCACTTTTCTCAATAACTACGCCTTCGAATTTTTTTTTAACTTTGCACAAACATTAAACATGATATGAGTAAAAAGTAACAGAACGGATTTTCCGGGAAAACTCCGGTTGCCCCCTAGGGGTACCTTTAGGGTTAAAATGGCTAAAATTGACACTTTTGTCCTTATTAAAAAAAAATTGATGCATTGGATTTTTATAAAACTTTCTGAAAAGTTGTATCGAACTGATTTCTATATAATTTTATTTATCTATACTTCGTGATAACTCTTAGGTGTGCCCCAGGGGATCTTTTAGAAGCTAATAAAAACACTCCATTTTGAGCACTATTTTACCATATTTGTCCAAAAATTTCGGTGTATGTCTATTTAGCAGTTTTGCATGGTGTTAAACTCAAATTTAAATACGTTAAGGCCTTGGTGACTTTGTGGGCTAAATGGGGGAGCAAATGATGAACTTAGTCATTTTTTTTTCTTTTTTGGATGGTGCAGAACTCAGATTTACATATGTAAAGGCCTAAAACTGTACCATTTGTTCATTTTCATCAGGATTTGACGCCCCCTGGGGATTTGGGGGACTAAATGGAGGGCACATACTGAACTTAGTCATTATTTTTATGCCTCGTTCACTGTGCACTCACGGGGGACTATGAATGTTTCCCTTGTTTTGTGGGGTTTTTTTTTATGTATCAACGTCGTGTTTAGTCTTGCTAGCCAACTAATAGGCTTCATTATTATTCTCTTCCACGGGTTAATGTTTGAATTCTTTCTTCTGTGGAATCGTTTCTATTGAAATTGTACTTTGTATACAAAATATTCTCATTATTTACGTACGAACATTTTTGAAAAGAAAGATCTTATCTTCTATGGCGAGCAATGGAGCCAGACGGAACGGATCTAAAGCGTTGCAATGCGGCTTTCCCGCCGCGTCGATCATCTCGATAAACGGTCACCCACAAAGTCTTCCAGAGAGGCCGTAGAACTGTCTGGGAAAATCTTTATTGACTATTTGCGGACACGCTTTGATGTTCTCTGGCCTTTTTAACTCTCGTTTACTAGACGAGATCTCATATTTCTCCGAATCATTTTGTTTGCTTGGAGTGGGGGCGGGGATATATGGATATGACGAATCAAACGGCCGATGAATTCTTCGTATTGATCCAAATTAAATGCATTCCTTGTGGCAACGACTTCCGCTTCCTATGAGCAAACGTTTGCAATTCCTTAAGACGCCAACAAGAAGAGTAGTTATTGAGAAACGCGCGGACAGACGAACGGACGAACGGACAAGAGTGAATTTACAGGTCCACCTCCTTTTTGTCGGGGAACCAAAAACCCTTTTGTTTCTATTTATTAAAAAAGGAAATACTACTTTGTTATATATGGGTCGTAGAATTACATTCATCTTCAAAAGATCTAACTAATTTGCGTATTCATTTACATATTTATTTTAATTAATTAGTGTTTTGGGGGGTCGGTTTTCTTACAGGATGATCATCTAGTTAGTTAACTATTACGTGTAATTATATTCCTGCAGATATTCTATATGATTTATACTTACGTAATATTTGCATCAAAAGCTTATAGAAAACACAAAACTCTTTCTATATATATTTATGTATGCATATATATTTTTGTAAAACAATTTTGCCTACCAAACTCCTCCGTCAATTTTTGATCTACAGACATGTAATTTAATATATAGAGTATTCGAACACATGCGAAACTTTATATTTGGGTTTTAGTCGGGGGAAATCGATGCAAAAGTGTGAAAATTTAAGAAATGGAATTTGCCAGATGAAGGTCGAACGGCAGCATTACGATTATGCACGTTTAACGTAATAGATATTGGTTCATGTTTTAATTTTCAGCCTTGCAGCAAACATGTCTTCATCGCTCAGGCATTAATGTCAAAGGCAAAAGTAAATAGTAAGCTAAACGTTTTGGTTTCGATTCTCAGTGATGGCGCACGAGCCTTTTTTTTTTTTTTTTTTTTTTTTTTTACTTTTTATATCATTATTATATATTGGGTCCAATATAATATAATAATAAATACGAAATCTGCATTAATCAAAATATCATATTTAAGCGTAATTTAGCAACGACCGGGCAATGCCAGGCGGCCTGATAGTTTTAAGATGAACTCATTATCATGATTTTTAAAAAAAATTTACTGTTAGTTTAAAATCAATGAATATTTATTATTTTATTAGTACCAGCATTAGAAATTTTTTTTAGACAAAAACAATTAAAAGAATCGTTTATAGAATCGAATATCGATTCAGATGCACCCAAAAGTTCCGATTTCCACGATTTCGATTAATCGTCTCAACACCAATCAATATAAGACTTTTCACCGGTGAACGAGTTGACCGGTTGACCAGAGTTGACCAGAGTCATTGGACGGACGCCCCTATTCGTTAGGACCTGGATCTGATGTTATGCCTCAACTCACACTTATATTAGCTCACAGACAGACACACACAGGCACACACACAGGCACACACTCAGACACACACATACACACACAGGCACACGCGCACAGACAGACACACACATATACACACGCAGATGCACACATATACACACACAGACGCACACTCAGACACACACAAACACACATAGACACACAGACACACACACATACACACACAGACACACACACATACACACACAGGCACACACGCACAGACACACACATATACACACACAGACACACACATATACACACACAGACACACACTCAGACACACACAGACACACACATATACACACATAGACACACACAGACACACACACACACACGCACAGACAGACACACACATATACACACACATATACACACATATACACACACATCACACACACACACGCAACATGTATTCCTTCTTTATCGTCTGCTGATCTATATGAACTTCTTCCTTGAAATATTTCCAATCTTTATCGCTGAACTTTAATTATAATATAACAAGTGAAGTATGCATGTTCCCCCGTGAGTGCACAGTGAATGAGGCATAAAAAATGACTAAGTTCAGCATTTGTCCCCCCCCCCCACACACACACACATTTAGCCCCAGAGGAGGGCCTTTTCTCTTTCTTGCAGCCTATCTCCCACAGAAGAGACATTGCGAGCCTGTCTTTGTTTTATCGTTATTTCCATGGCAAGTGCTCGTCTGAGCTCCAATCTCTCGTCCCCCCTCGAGAAACACCCGTCTGGCTGAAACTACTGTCAATAATTTTCCCCACTCTTTATCTGTGCCTAAATCCAAACGTAGATTCCATAAGCAGAGCTTCTTTCTCAGAAGTGCACGATTGTTGAACTCTCTTCCGTTCGCCTGTTTCCCACCTGACTACAAATTGGATGTCTTCAAATCCAACATAAACAAATTCCTGACAAACCGCCCCCTTAAGTAAGACACTCTATCAAATCTCCAATACTAATGATTACTACAATACTATCTCATTGATTACTGTACACGGAATAACCCTTATCCCTGAGTGGCCTCCGGGCCTTGATAAAAAAAATGTAGAGACTATGCATAAATAGAATTAAGCTTAATAGTGAAATAAAATCAATCATCTAATGAGAGAGCATAAAAACATGAATAATTATCTTTTTAGAGTTACACATACAATAATGATGTAAAAACAATTGTTTCCTCTAACATTTAGTATCAATAATAACAATAACGGTATGAATAATATGAATATAACAAGGAAAAAACGTAAATTTATGTGGTACACTCCCCCAGTTTAATCTGTTTTAAAATCGGCGTTTACTGTGTACATAAAATATGTTATATGTTAAAATTAATTATAGTCATACAAATAACACAAAATATTATTAAGAATGACAATAGACCGACGTGAAACCATAAAAATGATGATGGAATTGATAAGATATCTTCCCCAGTTTCAGCAACGTGGTCTGAATCATCGACTAAATAAGCTTATATACAGGGTAGGACGATGAAATTGTCACCCTAGAAAAGACGACATAATTCCATTTCCGTTCAATGAAACCCGGTTTTCACTTTTAGTTGCAGACCATCTACTAGTGGGCCAGTTCTTTACAAATCCCAAGCGCGATAGGAGCCTTCTATCATGTCTGAGAACGCCACAATGTTCAACGAGCGAGATCGGAGATGGGCCTCTGTACAACTTGTGATGTCTACCGTTCCAAGTTATGAAAACAGGACCATTTCCAGCGCCCTCAAAAGTGCGTAAGGGCACCGCTCAACGCATCGGACGACCCATGGTTATGGTCTCTGGTGTAGTTTCAAGTGAGCGCCACATCATGCCACCTCAAATCTTCAGAGTCGGCTTGAAAGTCAACACCAAAGTGTACCTGGATATGCTGAGAAGTGTGGTGATCCCCTGGTGCAATAAAGTGGACACTGGCTAACCCTGGGTGTGGCAACAAGACTCAACGCCCGCCCACAAGTCCAAAGAGACCCTAGATTTGGCTTCAGAAGGAGTATTAGGAATTTGTACCCTTCTCTTACTGTCCCCACTACTCCGCGACCTTAAGTCACATGACTAGTTCGTTTGGTCATACGTCAAGAACATCACCAACATGACCTCCCACAATACCAAAGTCAGCCTGATCGCTGCCATTCGTTGAGTATTCGTCGAGCTCCCGCCGACGCTTGTGGAAAAGACATGCTTCCAGTTCCGGACGGTATTGAGGAAGTGATTGAGGTTAAAAGCGGCTACATTGAATAGATTTCAGATCTACTACATAATCGAGTTACCTGTATTGATTTTTGAAATTAAAGTTTTAAAATAAATCTGTAGCGTTGTTTTCTTTAGGGCGACAAATTTGTCATTCCACCATATATTAAGTCTCGAAATAAAGACGAAACGTTGATGAATACATAACTCGGTTTGTTCCTTTTTTATTTTTATTTCTATTTTGTTGGAATACTTGTATAGTATTCTATGATAAAAAGACCCAAGTAATTAAAATCACTAAGACGCCAGGTGTTAAATTACATCAACGGATAGTACTTTTTATCACCATAACTTTCAGAAATTATAAATTTATGATATAATCAACATAATTTATTAATGTTAAAATATTCCAGATGAATAAATATATATTTATAACTTTTTGTTGATGTTTAATTTTTAAAATATAAGTATAAAGTAGAAGTTGCAACTTTTAGCTCTACTGTTTTAATATATGTGTGTATATATATATATGTGTGTATATATATGTGTGTGTATATATATGTGTATATATATATATATGTGTGTATATATATGTGTGTATATATATATGTATAGTAGTAGTAAGTTATGAAAATATGTGTGGCAGTTAAACTACACAGAATACTCCGCGTTTCATTCTCGTGAGAATTTGTCAGGCTTATTCGAAAAGTTGTGGTTATTGCGCATTTATATATCCGCACAAGCTATTGCATTTTCTAGTAAGCCAATCAGCTTCCTAGTTGCCACTGCGCGTATCCTACTCAGCCAATAGGCTGGCACTTACAGAACAAAGGTACAGTTGACCTCAGGTTCACCCCTTTCCTTTGTGTGTTTTGTTGTAG